>NC_057864.1:209281896-209912729 GCF_019393635.1 Dromiciops gliroides
AAATGTGTGCCTTCTCTCATGTGCTCCCTTACATGCTGGATCAGAAGGAAGAGTAGGAATGCTTCTTGCTCCTCGTTGCCAAATCCAGCCCCTTTCTTTTCTGTCTTTTAAGATTCACTCTGTAGCTCTTCTGTTTTTTGTAGTCATCTCCTGGCACCAAGGCTATTCTCCATTCTCAAGCTGTCCAATACTTGGCTCACAGTTTTTCCTTTAAGTTCTGACTTTCCTACTTTGGGACTTTTATATATGTGTTCATGTCCTTTGAAATACTTTGGCTTCCCAATTCATCAATTTATCAACTCCTGTCACTTACGCCTTCATTCTCTCTCAGCCACACAGAAAGATAAGCATTACCTTGATATCATCACCGCTAATGATTCATATCTTTGAAGATCCTCCCTCTGGTTCCAGCTTCCTGTCCTTCCCTCTCTTCCTTTGCCTCCCTCTTCTAAGACCTATTCTGCATTCTTACCACAACCTCTAGTCATTTTCTCTTTCCCTGTAATCCCATAGGCTCCCATATTGAGTTTATAGTTAACCCATTCAATTATATACTGTTCTATACCTTTTAATTCTTTGACCTCTTTTCCAGTTGTTGTACAATATGCCTTGCAACCCCCCCCACCTCCTCCATTCCTACTTGCATGCTGTTGAATGTGGCTAGAAGTCACAATGACTAAGTCCACTATAAATTTATGTTATCTGACATGAGCCTCAGCTGTTAAAAAAAAAAACACCATTAAAAATAAATTCTTCTCTGATTGATTCTCTAAGGAACTCTCCATGGTGTTTATTCCATTCTTTTCTCTCCTATACGAGTCTTTCCCTCCCCTCTCAGCAGAAAAACCTCTCCTCATATTTCAGCTGCTCTTTGTAGAATGGTAAATATGCTGTTCTGTAACTACATAAGGAGCAAGTACAGCAAGTACCTACTCATCCAGCATCATTTGCACCTTGTAGTGGGTAAAACCCTTCTGAGATCTGAATCCATCTTTCTACATCTCTTTTAATTGTTTGCATTTTAGTTCATTGCATCTGATAAAGGAAGTGAGGCTTTGAGTTATATTCATTTGCATATGAAAAGGCCCTGGGAGAAAATGAGCTTGCACTCAGGACATAGGTTGCCTCAATTCATTTTCCCCCCCAGAAATGTATTTGCAAAGACTAACAAAAGAACCTTAGAGTTTTTAAAAACTGGGGAATCCTGAACCCCTACAGTTGTTAGGTGATTATTGACTTATTGGCAAATAAGCATTGCTTAGGTATGGCCAGGCTTTCACAGAGGCACACAGTCCTGAAAAGTAGTCCAAAGAAAAGATTAAAGCCTGATGACCCAGTTTACTCTTGCCTGGGAGATGACTCACCACTCCTTAGGCAGTTTGAGTCTCTTTCCTCCTACTTTCAGGGGCTCATCATATTGGCTCAGGACTTAGTGTGGACACCTAATGAATGTCCAGGAGATCAGAACTTCTAAGCCCAATTGATCTGCCAGAGGTGGCAATATTAAAAGCATGTGTACAATCACTATGCCTAGTGAGGTGACAAAACTTAGAGTCAAGGTCCCAAGGGAGCAGAACTAGAGAGGCTTCTGCTGATCTTAGGCTAAGGGTCTCTGCTCTTTGTAAAAGAGCACACTGATAACAAAATGGAGGGTTGCAGTTGGACCTGAAGCTGGAGGCGGTGGTGGAGAATATAGAGATTGAAAATAAGTGAAAGAGTAGTGATGACAGAGGGGGAAATCTGCTGAAAGAGAAGGATGGAATGGGATGGCTTGAAGAAGTAGAGGGCTTAGCCTTGATAAGGAGTAAGGCCACTTTATCATGTGAGTCAGGGGTGAAGGAGGAGAAAGTAGAAGAAAGCACCTGAGTGATAGGAGATGGAGAAGAGAAGAGAAGAGGGAATTCAAAATGAATGGCCTCAAAAAAAATTTTTTTTTCTGTAAAATGGGAGGAAAGGTTTTCTGCTGAGAGAGTGGGAGAAGGTGGAGCCATGGGAGACTTAAGGAAGGGTGAAAATGCTTGGAAAAGCTACTATGGAGAGTGGAAGAGTGAGTTGATAAGGAAGGTAAAGTAGAATTGCCTAGCAGCAGTGAGGGCCCAGTTGAGGTTATGCAACATAAATTTGTAGTGGACCCAATTAAAATAATTATGTGATATTTTTCTACCTTCATTCAGCAGAATGTGCATAGGCACAAAGGTGACAAGTGGTGGAAGTGATCCAAGGCCGAGGTCTGGCTAGGTATAATCAGCAATATAAGGCGACTAGGGATTCAAGAGAGGAGAATGATATAGAGTTGAATTGGTTCACCAAGGAGTCAAGAAGGGGAGAAGAGGAGAGAGGCAGGGAAGTACAGGGGAGATGACCTGGGAGAGAATTGAAGCATCAAGGGACTGGAGGTCATGGTATGAATGAAGGCTTACTATAGAAAATGGGATTTTAGTTGAGACTTGAAGGGAAGCTAGAAGAAAGAGATGAGAGTTATGTTAGGGAAGGGAGAAGGAGAGGGAAAATGCCAATAGATTGTGGTTGGAAAAGGGGATTTCACAATTCTTGAACATAGAGGTGGTACATCTGTGGGTGATGGTAAGATCAAGGGCATGACCATCTTTGTGTGTGGCCAAGATGAGGTGGAGAAGTAGACTATGGGAAGTGAGTAGGTTGACAAACAGTGGTTAGGGCATTTGAGGGAAAATCAACATTTATGTTGGAATCCCCTGGCATGAGGTCAGAGGCTGGGGAGGAGAGAAGAGTTGTAAATCAAGTATTGAACTCATTGAGGAAGGAAGGGGAGGGGGGGGGGCGGTCTGTAGACAACAGATACAAGGATTTTGATAGGGTGGTAGAGATGAATAGCCTGAAGCTCAAAGGAAGAAAGGTTACTAAGTGATGGAGGAAGGAGGAGAATGTGGAAGTGGCAATGAGGAGCAAGAAGTATTTTAGCCCCTTGACCTCAACCAGTGAGATGAGGAGAATGAGTGAAAGTTCAGCCAGTACTGGAAAGGGTGGCCAGGGAGGCTGTGTCATTAGGAGGAAAGGCAGGTTTTAGTAAGAGTTAGTAGATGGAAGGAGTGTGAAAGGAACAGATTTAAGATGAAATTTGTTGTTTGTGGAATAGGCATTCCAGAGGATGCAGTGGAAGGGATGGGTGACATTAGGATGAAACTTTGGGACTGAGGTGGATGGGAATGAGGAATCTGGTAGTAGGGGGTATAGAATGGGGTCTGGATGATAATCTACAGGAATCCAGAGTCACTGGGATGTGAAGGGTATGACCAGGTGTGAGAATGTTCATTGAGCAGAGGGGGCCACTCAGAGGACAGGCTTGGCAAGAGAGGAGTCAAAGGGAGGGTTGCTCTACTTTGCACTGGAGGTTTTCCATGCCCTAGCTGGGATCCTGGGCTGGCAGCAGGAGGTTCCAGTTATAGAATGTCCTCCCTTCTATCAATCTGAGATTTCTTGTTATTTCCATACATCCTGGACCAAGCAAAACAAGTCTTTTTTTTTCTTCCTCATGACACCTCTGCAAATATCTGAAATTGCTTATCATGTGCCCCTGAGCTTTCTCTTTTCCAGGTTAGATATCTCTACTTACTTCGATTGTTCTTCACTTGATTTCAGTTTTGGACACTTTACTCCCAAATGTCTTCTCCTGAAGACATTTGAGCATGAGGTGATAATGCCCTGGCTTGTCAGTGTCTCTTATCCTGCAATGAGCACAGTAATACAAGTGAGATCTGTCTGAGTATGACCTGTTCAATGACTGGCATAGTGGAATTAACAAATTAATTGTTTTTTAAAATAACCATGGCACATTTACCAGTGATATGGAGATTTTATATAACTAAAACAATTTCATTTTTCATTCAATATTAGATAGCAGTTGGAGCAGTGGATAGAGTATTGGACATGGAGTCAAGAAGGTTCTGAGTTCAAATCCTGCCCCCAGACACTTACATATCTGTGTGAGCCTGGGCAAGTTACTTAACCTCTCTCAACCTTGTTTTCCTCATTTATAAAACAAAGGTGATAATAAATAGCACCTACTTCCCAGTGTTGTTGTGAGGATCAAATGAGATAATATATGTAAAATCCTTTGCAAACCATAAAGTGATACATCAATACTAGCTATTGTTATTATGATTAATAGCTAAAAATTTATATATACATATGTAAAATATATATTTATATGAGTTAATAATAATGAAATTAATGGAAATTTTAGGGGACTGCAAGATCAATATGAGTCAGTAGGTTGTTGTAACTGCCACATAAAGATAATGTGATCTTGAGCTACATCATGAGGGGCTTAGCTTCTAGGAATAGGGAGGTGATATTCTCCTATCTACAGTATGTACAATGACCTTATCACATATCACTTAGAATGTTGTGTTCAGTTCTGGACAGCACAGTTTAAGAAGGCCATTAATCAGCTAGAGAATGTCTATGGGACAGCAATAGGAGGTGAAAAGCCTTGAGTATATGTCATGTGAGGATCAATGAAAGGAACTGCAGATGTTTGATCAGTAAGTCAGTCAACAAACATTTATTAAGTGCCTACTATGTGCCAGGTGCTGTGTTGGGGATATGAAAAGAGGCAAAAGACTGTCCCTACCTTCAAGGAGCTCATGATCTAATGGGGGAGATGAGAAGAAGACATATACAAATAAGCGATACACAGGAAGAAGAGAAAATAATTAAGAGGCAAGGTACCAGAATTAAGAGGGGTTGGGAAAAGTTTCAGGTAGAAGATGGGATTTTAGTTATGACTTGCAGGGAAGCCAGGAGACACAGATGAGCAGGGGCAGTATTCCAGGCATGGGAGACAGCCAGAAAAAACGTACAGAGCCAAGAGATAGAATGACTTGTTTGTGGAGTAGCATGGGGAACAGTGTCACTGGAAAGAAGAATATATGATGGGGAATAAGGTATAAGAAGACTACAAGGGTGGGAGGCAGGGAGGCTAGGTTAATAAAGGGCTTTGGATGCCAAACAGAGGTTTTTATATTTGATCCTACATGTGATGGGAAACCACTGGAGTTTTTACAGACCAGGCCAGTGAGATGGTCAGATCTACATTTTAGGATGATCACTTTGGCAGCTGAATGGAAGATAGATTGGAATGGGGAAAGACCTGAGGCAAGCAGATCTACCACCAACAGTCCAGGGATGAGGTGATAAGGGCCAGCAGGAGGGTAGTACCAGTGTCAGAGGAGACAATGGGGCAGATTTGGAAAAGGTTGCAAAGGCGAAATTGACAGGTCTTGGTAATCTATTGGTTATGGAGGGGTGAGAGATACTTGAGAGTTAAGATTGACACTTAGTGGGGGCAGCTAGGTGGCATAGTGGATAAAGCACCAGCTCTGGATTCAGGAAGACCTGAGTTCAAATCCGACCTTAGACACTTGACACTTACTAGCTGTGTGACCTTTGGCAAGTCATTTAACCCTCATTGCCCCGCCAAAAAAAAAAAAAAAAGATTGACACTTTGGTTCCAAGCCTGGGGTACTGGGGGGATAGTAATGGTAAAGTTAGGAGAGTTTAAAGGGAAAGATCATGACTTTAGTTTTGAACATGCTGAATTTAAGATGTCTACTGGACATCTGGTTTGCAATATTTGAAAAAGCAATTGTAGATGCTAGAGTGGAGGTTAGGGAATGTTAGGTGGATTTGAGAATCATTAGCATAGAGATGGTAATTACATCTGTGGGAGCTGATGAGATCACTAAGTGACATAGAATAAAGGGAGAAGAGAAGGGGTCTCAGACAGTCCTGGAATAGAGTTAGGCATGGATTGTCTTTTTGGTTATGGTAAAGCCTGGTCTGGGCATCTATTTAATAGTTTTATTGTTGCTGTTTTTCATCAGTTTATAGTTCTTTAAATTTAGAAAGGTCAAGTCCCCAGAATCTTTGGAAAACTGGGTGTTTAGAAATGTTTTATAATAACAAAGCTTAGCTTCAGAAATAATCTGGTATAGTATTTTATAGGAGACAAGCCTCAGGAGCAGCCATCCAGTAAGCAGAGTGTCCTAGAGTTTTTGCTTTGGGGCAAGAATTTGGAAATTTGGGATTCCTGGTTGCCCTACTGAATAACTTTCCAATCAATTTGAGAAACTCCTTTTCTCTTCCTTTGTCCTTGGTTTCTTATGCATGTAATGAAAAAATATATGATTCTAAGCATCAGATGAATGGACTTCATGAGTAATTTCATTGTTTATTCTCTAGAAATCTTAGAGAAGGCAAGGGAGTAGTTTGTCTATTTCTTTTTTTGTTTGTTTATTTTTTGTCCCCCCCCCCCCAATACAAATCCTGAATTCTAGTCACCCAGGTTAGACTTAGGCAAACTTGTGAAATAAGCAAAACTTCCTCATTCTGAGACTCCTTTTCCATTTGATAGCCCCTCCAACTTACTTTCCTGTAGCCACTCCAGTTTCAGAATTCTCAAGCTCTCTCCCACCTCCACACTATCAAGATCTGATCACCAGAAGCACCTACTCACACCATGTGAGTGACTGATAAGATATATGTACTTTAATAGGGAACAAGATGCTTTAAGACAAGGAAACCAGTTTCTAATTGTGACATTTAAAGTATCTCTGGTAGGTAGAAGAGATATTTGGAAGAAGACAAAAAGGCCTTCCTAGGGCCACTGGAATCACCTCTTTTACTATGAGAAAGGCTGGAATGTTCTGTCACAATGGGGCTAGAGCCCTTTCGAACCCATTTTCTATTCTTTCTCTAAACTCTTTCACTTGGTAGAGACCAATGAGAGATGAAAAAATCATTTTCTCCCCTTGTAATCCTAATCTTAAGGAATTTTAAACAAATTTTGCTTCAGAGAAGTCACTTAACTTCTCTACACTATAATTTCCTATAGAATGAGGCTGCTGGATTAAATGACCTCTAAGGTCTCTGTGAGCTCTGACTTTATATGATATTCTATTTCCTATTGCATCAGAATTGCAAAGAAGAGAAAAGGCCAAGCTGATATCAAATCTTGGTTCTGATTAACAAACTTTGCTTTAGAGTTCTATAAGGCCTAGACTATGTTGCAAAAAAACAAAAACAAAAACAAAAACAAACTATGGGCATAGCCTAAGGCTGTGACCTCCGAAATGAGACATAATGGAAAGAACTGGAAGGAGTGGCAGAATCAGGAAATTTCTAAAACATTATCATTGTAAACAGACTTGACAGAATTCAACTAGAAATGTTATCTCAAGAATTCATGGAAAAACAATCTCCTACAATGATGTAGGTAGAAACCCTTGTACAGGGTTCCATATCCATCCATTAGTATTACCTATGGTAAAATCAACTTCTCAGTAATTTTTAAAGGCTTCAGACAAGGAACCTAATTTTTGTGACCTGGGGATTTCACACACCCCTCCTCACCCAGTTGAAAATATTCAGATGGTTTGTTTCTAGGACCCCAGTTCATCAGATATCTGCCTGCAATTAGAGAAACTAAAGCTGGACCTGCAAATATTGTAGAAGCCTTTGCTGGAATAGTGGGGTATTCATGAATTTGGGGTTAATCCAGCTTGTGTATTGTGGTAAAAAGTTTTAACAGTCGGTTAGCGATAATGGAGAGACGCCAGTTTTTGAAGGACCACCCTTTCGGGCTACGCACGTCAGCCTGGCTGCTAAGCACTCCACTTCTGGGGTGCAAGCTTAAAAGGCAAGGAGAGAACGGAAGTGATCTCTTGCCTGCTCTCCTGGTCCGATGGCTGCGTTGCTCAGACAGATGCTGACTGGAGTTTGACTCAGCCCGGCTAGCCGTTAGCAGCACGTGCTTGATGCCGCTCTCCCCGCAAAGGTGGCCTTGGGCTTTTGGTGAGTTTTATACGGAATATAGACTAAGTTTAGACTTAAGACTATTTGTTTTGTATTTCTACTTTCCTATCCCTCTAATCAACCACACAATAAAAGCTCTAACTATAGACCAGAGGTTTCTTCCATTTACTAGTCTGGGAGATAAATTAAGGGAAAGGTTAAAGAGGGGAGATTTATGATCTAGTATCCAATTTTAAATCTCATAGTATAGAGCAAGGAATTGGTTGATTGGACACCCCTGATAGAGTCCCTCAATACACTTGATTAAATTTCTGAGACTTTGCTCGATTTCACAGCTTGTAGGAGGCACACAACTTTTGAGTGATCTAGTTAGATCTTGTTAATGAAAAGGCATGAAGCAGGCAGATGGTTCCTTATTAAAATGGAGAGGGTCAGCTTTGATAACCTGTTAATGAAGTGCATGTAGGAAACTGGCAAGGGTTAGCCAAGCCCTTGGTGGCTTTCAGAAGTAAGTTAACTAGCCCTGGAGTCAACTGGAAGGAAAACTCAACCCCTGAAATGACTTTCCCCTTTTCCTTTGTGCCTCTTCCAGAGTACAGAAATCAAGGGAAGGGGAAGTTAGGAATTTCTTCTCTTTTCCCCTTCCTAGTAATGGTGTCTTGTAGTAGAAACATGTAGAGTGAAGGAAAAGAGAGATGGGAAGAATTTGGTGACTGGGCTTGGGATCCTACTTAGAAAATGGCAGACTTTAGAACAGAGCACTCTGCTGGTGCTAAAGGGTGGGATCCAGTTTGTT
This sequence comes from Dromiciops gliroides, assembly GCF_019393635.1. Taxonomy (NCBI): domain Eukaryota; kingdom Metazoa; phylum Chordata; class Mammalia; order Microbiotheria; family Microbiotheriidae; genus Dromiciops; species Dromiciops gliroides. Next base: position 209,290,487 of record NC_057864.1, read on the forward strand.
TAAAAATTTTTTAAAAATCTATCTACCTATCTATCTGGTCCATCCAGCCATCTATCCATCCATTCATCCATCTATCTGTCTAATCTATCATCTATTCATCTATTCTCCTGAAAGAACATCATGGTGCCTTGGCCAAAGATTTCATTTAGGCCAAAATGTTTTTTTTGTTTGTTTGTTTGCTTGTTTTTTTGGTGAGGCAATTGGGATTAAGTGACTTGCCCAGGGTCACACAGCTAGTAAGTGTCAAGTGTCTGAGACCAGATTTGAACTCAGGTCCTCCTGAATCCAGGGCCAGTGCTTTATCCACTGCATCACCCAGCTGCCCCTAGGCCAAAAGTTGATGGTGGTGGGCTATATGGCCAAGCAGTGTCTGACAGAACCAACAGAAAAATGCATGGTCAAGGTGTGTCTGGCAGCATGCAGTGGATTGGAGTTCAGTAGGCTAAAATTTTCAATATTAATCTTTACCACAAATAATTTTGACCACAGTGGAGACTATGAAGCTAAGATTGGCAGAGAAGTATGAGGACATTGTATAGAGTGGTTAATTGGCAGTGCCCTGATAAAACCCTTTATTTACATCTAGGACCTGTCCATAAAGGAGGCAAATAAATGTCTATTTGACCTAAAGATGATAGACTGGGTTGTGTTTTGAAATCCTGCTGGGTTGTGATGAGGTGGTCATTCTTTATCAAAGGCATAAACTTCCTAATTCCAACAGAGGAGTAGATTACTCCAGAGTTGAGGACAAATATGAGCTTCAGCTTAGCTGATATAGCAAGGGATTCAGAGGGAGAACCATGAGGCAATAGGTTGCTCAGTTGGGTCAAACCACTGACACCACTTTGAACACTTCCCACCCCCCAAACACCAATAAAGACCACCCAGTGTGGCAACAGCAGACGACCAACTCTGCTTCCAGCCATTGGCACTGAGAGGACCAATCCCTGTGGAGAAGGGGCAAACCTACCTCATCACCACCAATCACTGAACAAGTGCCACTAAAGGGGAGGTAAGCCCAAGAGCCCCAGGAAGTCTGATGCTTCCAAGACCACCTGTCCTGCTTCTAGTTTTTCTGGAAGCCAGCAGCCCTAAGGCACCCACTAGGATCTAGAAATTGTTCCAGGTCTCACCTCCTCGGTAAAAATAGCTACTTGAAGACCCAGAAAAGAAAGATCTTGATGCCCAAGTCCTTAGGACTGTTACATGGTTCAAAATAGGAAAAATATTATTTTATCAGTGGAAACAACATTAAAGAAGATACAATACTGTCTGGTTTTGATTTTTTGTTTTTGGCAGGGCAATAAGGGTTAAGTGACTTGCCCAAGGTCACACAGCTAGTAAGTGTTAAGTGTCTGAGGCCAGCTCTGAACTCAGGTCCTCCCGACTCCAGGGCCGGTGCTCTATCTGCTGCTCCACCTAGCTGCCCCTGTCTGTTTGTTTTTGAAAAGTAGACCATGGGACCTTTCCATCTGATTTGTAATGGAAACCTCCACTGTGTGCATGTATGTGTGTGTGTGTGTGTGTGTATTTTCCTTCCCATTAGAATTTGAGCTTCTCAAGATCAGAGACACTCTGATTCTCTATTTGTATCCCTAGCATTTAGCACAATGCTTTGCACACAGTAAGTGCCTAATCCATGTTTTATTCATTCTATCAATCCTGCCAAGCTGCTCAGACACAAATGATTTATAGCTGTTATAAAAGAATGAATGAATGTATACCTTACCATAGCATGGAATATACCTTGACACAAATATTGCCATGAAAAGATTAGAAACAGATGAACTGATTCAGAGAAACAAAATGTCAGAGTTGGAGGGGCCTTTAGGGATCATCTATTCTAGACCAACTCCCTCATTTTACAGAAGAAAGTGAGACCCAAAGACGTTGAAAGGACTCACCCAAGGTTTCATTTCCAGCTTAGTGGAATCCTCCTTAGAAAAGTGAATGTTTCATTGAAGTTCTTAAAAACACACACACACACACACACACACACACACAACAAAACAACACAATACTCCGGAGTAGTTATTTGTTCTAAGAATCCTATCAGCTACATCTTCTATACCCACTTAAATCAACCTCAACTCTGGATATGCATCCATATATCCATAATAGGGGAAAGAAAGGCAAGAGAAGGGAGGGAAAGGGAAAAGGAGGGGCATTGATTAAAAAATAAGGGAACTCTGCATTTTCTGCATAAAGGGTCAATGGAGCATAACATTCCTTAGTCCTAAATCTAGGAATCAGATACTTTTGTCTATGTCACAAGTAGCACTTCTTTTTCAAGATGGCCTAAATTATTTCTACAAATAGGGTAATGAATGCTTAAACTATTTGAGCAAATTCTTTTTTCTTTCTTCCTTCCTTCTTTTTCTTCCTTCCTTCCTTTTCTTCCTTCCTTCCTTCCTTCCTTCCTTCCTTCCTTCCTTCCTTCCTTCCTTCCTTCCTTCCTTCCTTCCTTCCTTCCTTCCTTCCTTCCTTCCTTCCTTCCTTCCTTCCTTCCTTCCTTCCTCCCTCCCTCCCTCCCTCCCTCCCTTCCTTCCTTCCTTCCTTCCTTCCTTCCTTCCTTCCTTCCTTCCTTCCTTCCTTCCCTCCCTTCCTTCCTTTCTCCCTCCCTCTCTCCCTCCCTCCCTCCCTTCTTTCCTTCCTTCTTTCCTCCCTCCCTCCCTTCATACCTTTCTTCCTATGAGTATCATATCTACATTCTTGGCCATCTCCCCTGCCCTCTTTTCACCTTTTTCTTGGTGATGTCATTCATTTCCATGGTTTCAGTTATCACTTCTATGCAAAACTGTCTCCAACTTTCCAAAAGTTGTATCTCCACCTCTGGCTTCTCCCCAGAAGTTGCAGACCCACATCTTCAACTACCTACTGGACATCTCCCTCTGAATATCCTTTTGAACCACAAACTAAACAGGGCTTAAATAGAAATTTATCATCTTTTCCAGATTCCCAACCTATTTCTTACTTTCCTATTTCTGTTTTTCTCCAACCTATACCTATCTCCTAAGCTCTAACTCTGTATCTTTAACTAGATGTCCTATCATTACATTACCTAACTTGTTCAAAACCTATCTTCTCCCCAAAATCTCCTTTTCTTTTGACTTCATTCTTTTTGTCAGTGGTGTCACCATTTTCCCGCTTTCTTGTGTTTGACAACTTGGTTTAATTTTTTGCTCTTCTATATACTTCAATGATCACATCCAATAAGTTGCTAAGCCATGTAAATTCTACTCATGCAATAGCTTTCAAACTTATTTCTGTCTTCTCTGTTTCTACTGTTACTCAATCAGTATTAGTCTCATTACCATTCACCTGGATTATCAAAGTAGTTTCCCAGTATTCCACCCCCAATTTGTCACCCCTCCAGCTCATCCTTCACACTCTTTACTTTTTTTTTTTTGGTGAGGCAATTGGGGTTAAGTGACTTGCCTAGGGTCACACAGCTAGTTAAGTGTTAAGTGTCTGAGGCCGGATTTGAACTCAGGTCCTCCCGAATCCAGGGTCGGTGCTCTATCCACTGTGCCACCTAGCTGCCCCCATCCTTCACACTCTTACCAGATTACTATTTTATATGCATTATGGAAGGCCATGTTACTCCTTATTTCCCTTCAAATTTATTCAATGGTTTTGAGTTGCCCACTGAATATAGTTCAAATTCCTTAGCTCAGCTTTCAAGGTCCCTCCTTGTAATATGATGATTTTTCATGTTTCTAGATTCATCTTTTCTATACTATCCTATCTCTGTGCCTAATGATTGTCTCTGTGGCTCCCATACAGCTCCTCTTTGGTTCCTCCTATTCTTCCAAGTTCAGCTCTTTCATGAGGCTTTTCCCAGTCCTAGTTGGATCATAGGGTCATAAATCTAGAGTTAAAAGGAAGGCCACCTGGTATAATCCTCTCATTTTATAGGAAACCTTTCCTAACCCCTCTTAATTCCAGTGCTTTCTCTGTTTTAATTATTTTTTGAAAAACATTTATTCTGTATATAGCTTGCTTTATACATATTTTTTGCTTGTTGTCTCCTCCATTAGATTGTGTCTTTTTTTTTTGGAAGGGCAATGAGGGTTAAGTGACTTGCCCAGGGTCACACAGCTAGTAAGTGTAAAGTGTCTGAGGTCAGATTTGAACTCAGGTACTCCTGAATCCAGGGCCAGTGCTTTATCCACTGTGCCACCTAGCTGCCCCTCCTCCATTAGATTGTAAGCTTCTTGAGGGTAGGGGTTGTCTTTCCCCTCTTTTTATATCTCCAGCATGTAGTATAGTGCCTGACACATATCAGGCACTTAATAAATGTTTACTGAATTGAATTACAGACTAAAAAATTGAGGTCTGAGGTATTTAAGTGAGCTGCCTAAAGTCATACCTATAGCAAGCATGAGAAGCAGGATTTGAACCCAGGTCCTTTGACTCTTGAACCAGTACTCTTTCTACTGTGCCATGCTGTTGGTAATTATTACCCTTCTCCATTCAGACCTCATAAGTTATTTTGTATTATTCTATACTGAAGTCCCATTTTGATGCCTCATCATAGCATGGAGGTAATATAGAGCCTATGTTGGTAGACTTTGAGCTGTTTCTAAAGACTGGAAAGGCTGAGTATAAGCCTGGTGATATACATTCTATATATGTCACCTGAAGACCAACTTAGCTGGATTCAGAAATACTCATCACCAGAGGGTCAGTCATTTTCAATCATAGAAACTCCTTCGACAAATATTGCAAGGCATTGTGCTAGCGACTGGGGATTTGGTCTGGACCTAAGATTTCATAGGGAGCTACCCTTTACTAATACAGGTCTGCAATTTTTATCTTAGAAAGTTGCCTGGAACCCCAAGATATGAAGCCATTTTCCCAGGGTCACAAAGCCCATAGATGTTAGCAGTAGTACTTGAACTCAGGTCTTCCTGTCTCTAGGACTGCCTGTCTCTCTACTACCCTACCACTGCCTCTTGTTTGAAATATAACTAATTTTTTATTGAGGGGGAGGGGTTCAAATGCTGCTTTCACATAGGTACCTGCAGCTTCCATTTTTACTCAAGTATCCACAATATTCCCATGTGGAGACCCTTTCCAGCCTGTTCCTAAAGTCCCCAAATGAAAAATCCATTCCACTCAGTGACCAATTCTGCTGAGTATTCTGAAATCATGTTCATAATCATCAATGACATTTCCCAGCCTGCTTTTGGATGAAGCCATCTGGCTATATTGTGGCACCCCTTCGGTTTTGAGCAGCACAGAAGTTTCCCAAATCTAGGTTTACAAACTTCCCTTACGCCATCACTCTGATTTTGACAATGGACGAGTTAAATGCTGACAGGCTTTAAAGAGACAACTAGGCCCCAGCTTCAGTTCACACAGCTCTGTGGCTATTCTTCTATTTTGAAAAACACTTTCAGCCCAGAGATGGATTAGCATCAGTGTAGCTCCTCAACCTTTGGCATGTGTACTGAGGATGGGCGGCCATACAGACATTCCCAGCTGGGAGCCCTCCCTTCAAACACACGGAAAGTATATACACGGTCTGGGGCAATTCAATCCCATCTGTTAGAGTGGCATTGTGCCAGCTTGGGAGTTGACCGAATCCTCTCACTGGGTCAGAAGTTACATGCAACGACAGGCTTAGTTCACCGTCTCTGAGGAGTCGTCCTTCCCAAGGGCCAGCAACAAAGCATTTATATCATAATCTTCTCTAGTCCTAAAACCATAACTGTTGATCTATAAAGTAACCAACTATCCTTCTTCAAGGAACAATACCTCTCCCTCCGTTTTTCTTTATTGCAACAAATTTGCCATCTTCCTTTTCCTCCCTCTAAAATATTCTCATAATCTAAACTATTTTGATAGAATTATAAATTCTTTCTTTACTTTTCTTTTAAATCCCTATTTATGACTTTCCAGTGTTGGTGTGAGGGAAACTGCTGTGCCAAGTCTCCAAATACCTAAGTAAAAGAAGATATTTACAGCTTACAGATTTGTCTCCCTGCCAAGCAGACAGGCTGTATTGTAGTGAGCACCTTGAAAACCCATTAAAGATATTGAGGGTGTCAAAATACATTTAGCAGGAAAGCACTGCATGTAGTTTTAGAATTTAAAGATGTTTAATTTCCTTTTTAAAAAATTGTTTTGTTTTTATGCACCCAAGTATTGAAGAAATCACATTTTCGTGGTTCCTTCCCTTGCTTTCACTCCTTTTTAAATGGAATCATGTCTGTTCAAATAAGCCATTCTCAGTATCTTTTCTAGCTTTCTTTAGGTTTCCTTGTTCATTATTGAAGGAAGTAGTGAATTGATTTTATCTAATTTTAAGATAAGAAGCTGTCTTCTCAGTGGAAAAAAAAAGACAGTAAGCCAATAAAAATTTTTTAAAAATCTATGGATTGAATGCAAAAATAGGAACCTGATTGCAGTGAACCTTTCCCCTCGTTCCCCACCAAAGGATCAGTAGTATTACCATGATTTATCCTCAGGGCTAGTTTGCAAGATGACTGCATTCATTTGGTTTCTCTGTGAAATTTCTAAATTGGTGCAGACAGCATGATTAGTGAAGAGATGAATTTTCAAAACTATTTCCTTGAATTTTCATAAATCATCCATGACAAAAGCATTGGATTCATACGCCTGGGACTTCAAATACTGAAATCATTTTTGTGGACTTAATGCACAGCTAGTAGACCCTCCCTTCTCCAAAATTTAATATTTTTTAAAAGAGGGAGAACATACTAATCAGTTGTGTACCATTGAGATTTCCATGGCCATATATCTATCATTTATCTATTCATTATAGATGTGTATAATATATAATATTTTTCATCTCATTTTTAGAAATCTCATTTCTTTTTAGACAATTTCTAGTTTATTTGAGGAATTTGTATTTTAATTTAATTTGTCTCTAAGAGTGAAGTTCCATATTTAGTCTATATTTTAATTAGTTGGGTTTTGATGTGAAGTAAAAATACTCCTAATATTACTAAACAGATTGTTTGTCAGCACTTAGGGATGGGGCAGAGCCAGCATGGGTTCACTAAGAACTAGCCAGGCCAAACAAAGTCACCCATATCCTTGTGGGCAAGATGTGGTCTGAATGATGATGCAGCCAAATAGTTCTCTGGCTTTTTCATTTCAATTCAATACATTTTAATTAAATACCTATTCGTATAAGGCCTTAGGAATATGTGATATAAGTTAAAACAGTCCTCATCTTCAAGGAATTTATATTCACTGGGAAGAGGTAACATTGTTGAATTATTAGACCTAGAGAATGTGGCTTAACAGACCATTTCTTGAATGTCTTGCACAGAGGACAAAGGATAATGAATTGAATTGAACTGAACCTGAATCTCTAGGAACATATTATAGAGTTCTGTTCTTTGTCTTGTTTCATTCAACCTTTTAATTAGGTTCTTAGATGAAGACATTGATCATAAAATCTGTGGAAGATACAAACTTGGAGGAATAGCTAATGTTTTGGATGACAGAATCAGGATCCAAAATATACCAATTGGCTGGAACGATGATTTGACTCTAAGAAGATAAATTTGATAGAGATAATGTAATGATCTGCACTTAGGTTTGCTTGTTTGTTTTTAATAAGGGTATGGGGATCATTATAGCTGAAAATTCTATAAAACATTATTAAGTAGTTGATCTGGGAGCATTTATAGGAAAAATTGGTGATTATTCATTAATTCATCAACAGTCAAGAATGAATGAATAAAAAAGCATTTATTAATGCATCAGGTTAAGTGCCTAGCAAGTGGGCCACTATGGTAGATGCAAAGTATATAATTATTAAGGAGAGCCAGCCCCTTCCCTCAAAGAGCTTTCATTAGAATATAGAAAGACAACACATATAAAGAAGTGGTAGCTAGGGAAGTCATAGGGATGAGCCATGAGGCAGTGGATTGACCTGCCCTTTCCAAAAGTAATGGTAAATGGTTTGATTTCTATTCCATAAGCCATGGGTGGAAGGAAGAGGTATACAAATGGAGCTATGTAGCAGGTGGATGGTTAGGGTGAAGCTTGTTTGGGGGTCTGGAGTTGGCTAATATATAATTTAATTGGCCTGTGCCCATCAGGGCAGTAGGGAGTGGGAGTTTTGAAGCAAAGTGGCCTAAGTCTTCAAGGACATGGTCTCAGGAGATATAGTTTGGAGGGTCTAGTGTTAGCAGTAAGGTTAACCTCATTTCTTTTTCCTCCTTTCCCTCTTCCTCTTCCTCCTCCCTCTTTTTCTTCTTTTAACCAGGTAACTAACCTGGTAAATAAAAAGTATACTTAAATATTTAGCAAAACATTTTACAAAGTTTCTTGTGTTCTCTTGTGGACAAGATGGAAAGATGTGGACTAGATAATCAAACAGCTAAGTGGAATTGGAATTGGTCGAGTGATTAGAAGCCAAAAAGAATTATTGAGTCTTAAATAATCTCTCCAGTGCAGTGATCCAGGGATCTGTCTTTTATCTTATAATCTTCACTTGTAACTTAGATGAAGGCACAGATGACAAGCTTGTCAAGTTTTCAGATGAAACAGTTTGGAATGATATAATAACTCCCAATATATCAATACTATTTTGGTTCTTCTTCTTGTCTCTTTTACTAAAATATTTACAATGTTATCAGTTTCAAGTAATTACTATGTTAACCAGTTTAACTATACACAGTTCTTTATTCTTCATTCCTTGTGTCCTTGTCCTACAGCTCCTTATACAGCTCCTTATGCTTTATTAAACTAACCCTGGGTTACTCTCCCCATCTAGCCTATCTTTTCTAATCACACACTGCTAAATACAATTAGAAGAAATCATGCAACTATTCCAACTGAGTCCTCTTGAAATTTATCCTGTCTCTTGAGACTTTCAGCCAATTCAGTTGCCTGGAGGTGAGGCAGAGGCCTAATAAAGATCAAGAAATCCAGTGAGAAACTACTTCCATCAAGAAGACTATTCCACCCTAGAACTGCATAAGAGGTTATCCAGAAGTCTCAGGGCAACAGGAAAGGGGGCTGCAAGAAAAGTCAGTTCCAGTATAGTGCCATCTCCCAGTATGACCCAACAGGAGTAACAGCTGGGTAAAGCTATAAGGCTATATGTCTAGAGGAAGAAAGAGTGGCAGGATCCCCCAAGAAAAATTCCAAGGGTGGGAACTTTGGAAGCCCTGGGAATGGAGCAGAGACTTAGAATTCCCTAATATTCTGTCCTGAGAAAAAGAGAAGCCTTTGGAAATCCAGTACTTGGAAACTCAAAGATACAGTGGGAACTAAAATCAGGAGGAAAAGGTCAGTGAAGGAACTCAGGAAAAGACCAAGTGGAGCCAAGCATCATACCCAAAAGTGAAGGAGAGGGGCAAAGCCTGACCTTGGCACAAAGCCGCAATTCAACAACTAAAGCTGGAGAAATAAGCACATTAAAGAAAACACTAGTCGATGTAAAAAAAATTATTGCATGTCTAGACATAATTCTGAAATAACTAAAAGTAGATACTCAAAGAAAAAAATAGACTTTCCACAAGCAATACGTGAAGAACTAGAAGAAATTAAAAGAAAATAATTAAATAAAAGCTCTAGAGGAAAGAATTAAAAAGAATATAAATAGCTTGGAACAGAAAGTCTTTATCCAAGAAATAGACCCCTGAAAATGAGAAGAAATTAATGACTCTACAACACAACAAAACTAGAATAAAATAACTTTATTATATATTTAAAAAGAATAGCAAGTTGTACATACTAGATTTGGAGTTTCATGGGCAACCGTCTTTTTATGTTTTGGAATTGCTTGTTTTATTCCACAAACCAAAAATAAAATTAAAAATAGAAGAAAACACAAAATATATAATATGAAAACATAACCAAAATGTTTCACATAATTGCACATGTATAACCCATATCAGATTTCTTACCATCTCAGGGAGGGGGGAGGGGAGAGAGGGAAGGAGGTATAAAATTTGGAACTCAAAACTATAAGTAAAAATGTTTATTATTAAAAAAAAAAGAAAGACAAAAAAATAACCAATCTGGAAAAAAGGTAAGGGTAGATAATATAAGAATAATTGGACTTCCTGGAAACCAAGATAAAAATAACCCAGCCACTATATTACATGAAAACTGCTCAGATCTATTAGAACTAGAGGATAAAGACAGAAGGAATTCATACATAACCTCATGAAAGGTAGTCCCAAAAGAAAAGTCTCAGGAATGTCAAAGCTAAAATTCAAATTTCTAACATCAAATTCAAAATACTATTAAGCATCCAGAAATAAGCAGTTTAAATACAAAGGAACTACAGTCAGGATTACACTAAATCAGGCAACTTCTACTATAAATGAGAGGAGATCTTGAAGTATATTCCAGAAGGCAATAGATGTAAGCCAGCCCTGCAAGAGTGACTTATCCTGAAAAGTTGAGTATAATCCTTCAGGGAGAATTTAGTGGAAGAGAAGACTTTCAAACATTTCTGATAAAAGGATCAGAATTGAGAATGGACTTTGAAATATAAACATGAGTCAAGAGAAACCTAGAAAGATAAATCTGAGGATTTGGAAGGAACTGTATGGCGATACAGTGCTAACATTCTAGTAGGGGCAGGGAGTGGGGGTGGGGGTAAGCAACAAGTGTTTCTTAAGAACCCTAATGTCCTGAAAGGATATTGATAGAATTAAATAAGTCTGGAAGTAAATCAGTTCTTTTCCAAGGGTTTGAATATGAGAAATAGAAGGAAGGCTAAAAAGAATACACTAATGTAGAAAGGAAGAAAAGGATAGATTTTTGCTATTTCTTATAATTGGAATGTGTGAGAAGTGTATACAAATATGGAGGAAGGGGTGGGGAGAATAGACATCAAATGGCGCTCACATCTTAGACTACTGGGGAATGTCTGAACAAACTGTGGTATAAAAATGTAAAGAGAATGTTATTGTGCTATAAGAAATGATGAAAAAGACAAATTCAGAGAAGCCTGGGTAGTATGAACTGATGCATTGAGCAGAACCTGGAGAACAATATAAAAAGACAGAAATAATGAAAGCCTTAAGAACTCTGATTAATGCATTGAGACTATTTGTCAAAAAACCCTTGATAAAACTGGATGAGGTCCTGTTGAAATTAAACTTAGACTAGTATCTAACATTCTATACAATAATAAGTTCCAAATGAATGCATGACTTAAGTATCAAAGGTTTTACCATAAGCACATTAGAGCAAGGAAGGAGATATCTTTCACAATTAGGGATAGGGAAAAGATTTTTTAACCAAACAAGTTGAGAAGATCACAGGAGATAAAATGGCCAATTTTTAATTGAACTGAAAAGTTTTTGAAAACTGAAAAATACAAATAAAATCAAAGCAATTAGAATTAGAAAATAGTTAATTGGGAAAAATATTTACTGAAAATTTCACTGATCAAGTTTTGATATGCAAGATATATAGTGAATTGTTACAAATATTTAAGAATAAGAGAAATTTCCTGATAGACAAATGATTCAAAGATGTGAACATGCAGTTCTAAAAAAGAAAGTTTTAACAGTCATGTTAAAAAATGCTCCTAATCACAAATTAGAATAGAAATTAAGACAACTCTGAAGTTCAACTGTATCTTCCAGCCATCAGATTGTCAAAGAAGACAAAAAAGGAAGATGCTAACTATTGTCATTAGTCAAATGATTAATGAACTATTGGTAAAACAGCCAATTCATACAACTATTCTGGAAGGCAATTTGGAACTGTACCTAGAAAGACACTAAACTATGTATGCTCTTTGACCTAGTGGCACCACTACTGGATATCTATATCTATATCTATATCTATGTGTATATGTATATGTATGTATATATATGTGACATGGAAGCCAAAAAGGCTACTGCTATGTAAGACATGATTAAAAAGTAATAGTTTGGGTGGCTAGGTGGCACAGTGGATAAAGCACCGGCCCTGGATTCAGGAGTACCTGAGTTCAAATCCGGTCTCAGATACTTGACACTTACTAGCCATGTGACCCTGGGCAAGTCACTTAACCCCCATTGCCCCACAAAACCAAAACCAAAACCAAAAAGTAATAGTTCCATTTTACTGGTTGGATCACATTCTGATATACTTATGTTCAGCTCAACTGGACCCTCACTGTAGCAAAGTTATCTTTCTGCTTTTTCCTAATTGATTCTCTATCCCACTTCCCTCAGTGCCTGTTATATAATTTCTCATCTCTCCTCAAGCCCCCAAAAGCACCCTCTCCCCCAGACTCCACCAGCTGAGGACCGTCTTTTGTACTACACATAAACACACACACACACACACACACACACACACACACACACACACACACACACACACACACCCCCCTAAGGCCATTCACAAAGATCACCTTTTCTTCCCTTCTCATCATCCTCTATTACCTCTTTCTGTACTGTCTTTGATGAACAGGTTGTCCCTTTCCTTGCCAAGGTAGACCTGTCTATATGTACTCTTGATCCTATTCTTCCATTTCTCCAAGCAATTGATTCCACTGTCATTTCCACCATTTAAACCTCTTCCTAGCTACTGTATCCTTTCCTGCTGTTTACATACATACTCCTGTTCACCAACTAGCTCTTATTCTATATTTCTCCTTTCCTTCTCAGCTAAAATCCTTGAAAAAGTTATCTATAACCAAATGTGAAGGTACAATGTCTGTATTTCTCTTGCTACTGGGGAGGCTGAGGTTGGCAAATCTTTGAAGCTCAAGAGTTCTGAGCTATGGTGAGCTAAGATGACTGAGTGTCTGCACCACAATTAATGTGCTGAGATTCTCAGAGTATAGGGCGCCACCAGGTTACCTAAGGTAGAGCAAGTCAGTACAGATCAGAGATGAAGTAGGCCAAAGTTCCTATCCTTACAACAGTGGGATTGGGCCTAGGAGTAGTTCCTGACCTCCCAGACTGGTTGAGATAGAGAAAATTGTCTTTAAAAATATAAGTTAGGGGCGGCTAGGTGGCGCAGTGGATAAAGCACCGGCCCCGGAGTTCAAATCCGGCCTCAGACACTTAACACTTACTAGCTGTGTGACCCTGGGCAAGTCACTTAACCCCAATTGCCTCACTAAAAATATATATATATATATATATATATATATATATAAGTTAAACATTTATCTTTGATGCCTCCATTTCTTCTCCTTTCACTTGATTCTACACCCTCTTCAGTCTAGTGTCTGACCTCATCAATCTAGTGAAACTGCTCTCTTGCAAGTTATTCATGATCTCTTAAATGCTAAATCTAATGGTCTTTTCTTAATTCTCATCCTCTTTAACCTACCTGCACCATTTGACACTGCTGAACACTATCTCTTCCTGGATATACTATTTTCTCTGAGTTTTTGTGACACTATTTTCTCTTGGTTCTCTTCACCTCTGTTTGCCTCTCAAGTCTTTTTTTTTTTTTTTTTCGGGGCAATGGGGGTGAAGTGATTTGCCCAGGGTCACACAGCTAGTAAGTGTCAAGTGTCTGAGGCCAGATTTGAACTCAGGTACTCCTGAATCCAGGACCGGTGCTTTATCTACTGCACCACCTAGCTGCCCCCTCAAGTCTTTTTTGTTGGATCTTCATTTATGCCATGCCCTCCACCTGTGTCTCCTACTCTCTTTGTACTGGGACCATTCCCCCCCCCCCCGCCCCCATCTCACTTGTTGACTTCAGTATGGATTCAGCGACCATTTCTATGTAGGTGATTGCCAGATCTATATGTAACACTAGGTGTTGCTATAGAGTTGGAGGGTTCTGCTGCTGCTTGTAAATCAGGGCTCTGAGTTACACAGCAAAATAGATTAGGGTCATAATCTGATGGAGCTGATTTAACTTGCCTTTAGGATTGTAGTCATGAAATAATGAATGGCTCATGATTATGCCCTTTGTTAGAGAGAAACTCTCTTACAACAATAGGCTGGGGTTGGTATCCCAGCCCTGCCTTAGGAAAGGTCACCATTTCCTGGGTTGTTCCCCAAGATATTTCAATGTTCTCAAAAGTGGGGTACAAGGAATTCATGGTCAACCACAGATGTTTATGAGTTTATATCAGTTGGATGCAATTTTTAACAGAACAAAAGGTCATTCTTAGAAACTGGTGCCAGTCACAGCTGTCTGAAGTAAGACAGGGGATGGAGATAAAAACCATTGATAAAAACCATATTCTCCATGTGTTTGCTTCAACAACCTCAAAGAAGAAGGGGGAGCAGATTAATTCAGTGTTGCTTCAGATAAGGGAACTAGGAACAACAGGTAAATATAGAGAAATGAACTTTAGCTAAACAAACTTTAAATGAACTTTAGCTAGTAGTCCGAAATATGAAACAAGCTACCTTTTGAGGTAATGAGTTCTCTCTTGCTGGAAGTGTTGAAGAGGAGTCTGGAACTTCCTCATGGAGTAAGTGGGTATGTCAAATGTCCTATAACTTTCCTTCCAACTCTGACATTTTATAATTCTTTATCAGATATCAACGATTTTGATTATTTTGGATAAATAGATTTCTCAGCTACATTGGTAGCAGAATTATTCAAAGAAACAGTTATTGCTTAGTCCCTATTCTAGGATGCTTTTAAAGTAATGGCTCAGGCCAATAGTACAGAGGAGTCTGAATATACTTGATATGCTAGTTCATTATAGTAACTTCATTAGTCAGGCAGTCAAAGTCCTTTGTGATCTAGTTCCAATTTACTCTTAGAGTTTTAATCTCACATTATTTCCTTTCAAATACCCTTATCTCTAGTCAAACATTTTCCTATTTCTTTAGGTTTATAGGATTGGGAAATTAAAAGAATTTTAGAGATCATCCCCCCTATTCATTTTATAGATGAAGAAATTGAGGCTAGACAGTTTAAGTGACAACCTACTTATAACAGATTGTAAGAAGCAGAGCTGGGTCTCAAACCTAGTTCATCTGACACTAAATCTAATATTTTTCCCCCACTGCAACACATTGTGTTTATGAGTTTGCTTATACTGTTCCTTGTTTGTAATTCCCTCCTTCTACTCCTCTAATTCTCACCTCTTCCTGTTGAAATCCTACCCCCTTCTTCAAGGCTCAGCTCAAAAGGTACCTCCTCTATGGATCTGTTCTTAATTTCACCCACAGCCAAAGGTGATAACTGTCCTATGAATTCTCATAGCACTTTTCATCTTTCATATGGAATGATTGTATCTTTTATTTTACTTTAATTATTTAATGGAAAGACTGAAAAGACTTGAAAGGCCTGAATTTGAAGTCTGGCTTTGCTGCTTACTACCTGTTACCTTAAGCAAGTTATTCCACTTCTTGGTACCTCAATGATATCTGTAAAATGGGGGTAGTTGCATTACCCACCTCATAGGACTGCTATGGGAAAGGCAATTTGTATTTTTTTGTTTTTGTTTTTTTAGTGAGGCAATTGGGGTTAAGTGACTTGCCCAGGGTCACACAGCTAGTAAGTGTCAAATATCTGAGACCAGATTTGAACTCAGGTACTCCTGACTCCAGGGCCAGTGCTCTATCCACTGCGCCATCTAGCTGCCCCTTGGAAAGGCAATTTGTAAATGCTAAAAGACTATGAATGTGAATTATTATGTCATCTCACCTACTGGTCTATAAACTCATTTAGGGCAGGAACTGTGTATCACAGGTGTTAAATATTTCTTGAATGAATGAATTCTGAATGCCCAACTATCTTATATATTGGGTTAGCCCCTCTACCCTTCTCTGTCTCTTTGCAACTGAATTCTCTCTAACACTCCACTGATGAAAACTTTGTTCTGACAATGACTCAAGTCCATGACTTAGTTCATATATTAGAGCTGTGCCTTTGGCCATGGACTTTAAAGAAGAGGTCAGGGAAGTCAGACAAAGAAACATTGGCATGGATATATACTTAATTCACTGGAGAAAGGCCCTCATCCATCAATGGAAACATGGCCAACAGGAAGAAATGCACGTGTGCAAGCACAGGCCCACGTGTGTGCACAGACACACACACACACACACACACACTAGCAACTGAAGGAAGCTATGAAAGATCTGCTTGGTCTGTTAGTCAACTATCTATCTATCTATCTATCTATCTATCTATCTATCTATCTATCTATCTATCTATCTATCTATCTATCTATCATCTATCTATTTTGCAGGGCAATGAGGGTTGTGACTTGCCCAGGTCACACAGTTAGTAACTATCAAGTGTCTGAGGCCAAATTTGAACTCAGGTCCTCCTGAATCCAGGGCTGGTGCTTTATCCACAGCACTGCCCTCAACAAACATTTATTAAATACTATGTGACAGGCACAGTGCTCAGCACTGTGGGTACAAAAAGAGGCAAAAACCAGTCCCTGACCTCAAGGAGCTCACAATTTAATGGGGGAAAGAACAAGCAAACAGAAGTGTACAAACAAGATCTAGTTAGGATAAAGATGAAACCGTTAGAGGAGACACTAAAATTAAGAGGGGTTGGGAAAGCTTTCCTATAGAAGATGGGATTTTAGTGAGACTTAAAGGAAAGCAGAGGGAACAACAGGAGGTGGATATGAGGAGGGAAAACATTCAAGGCATGTGGGACGGAGAAAATGCCCCAGAGGCCAAGTGACAGTGTGTTTTGCTCATGGAACAGAAGGGAGGCCAGTGCTCCTGAATCAAAGGGTATGTGGTGGGGAACAAGGTATAAGAAGACTGGAGAAGTAGGTGAGAGCTAGGATGTGAAGGACTTTGAACACCCTATAGAGAAATTTGTACTTGATTCCAGAGGTGATAAGGAGCCACTGGAGTTTACTGAGTAGGAAGGTGACATTATTGGACCTGAGCTTTAGGAAAATGGGTTTGGGGGCTGAATAGGGAGAGATAGAGTGGGAAGAACCCTAAGGCAAGAAGACCCACCAGCAGGCTACAGTCCAAGCCTGAGGTGATAATGGCCTATACCAGGGTGGTGGGTAGCAGTATCAAAGGAGAGAAGGGGGAATATTTGAGAGGTGTTGTAAAGGTAAAATCAACAAAACTTGGCAACAGATTGGAAATAAGGGAGGTGAGAGATACTGAGGAGTCAAGGATGATACCTAGAGTATGAGCCTAGAGGATGGGGAGGATGGTGGTACCTTTGACAGTAATAGAGAAGTCTGGAAGGGCAGGGTTTAGGGGAAAGAGAGTGATTTCAGTTTTGGACATGTTAAGTATAAGATAGAGTCTCAAATGACATCTAGTTAGAGATGTCTGAAAGACAAAAGTTGGGAGATGAAAGACTGGATCATCAAAGAGGTTAGTGCAGAACAGATAAATTTGAGAATCATCAACATAGAGATGGAATTAAATCCATGAGAGCTGATGAGATCACCAAGTGAAATAAAATAGAGGGAGGAGAAGGCCCAGAACAGGCCTGTGGGACACCTATGTTTCGAGGGTGTAGCTGGGATGAGAGTATAGCAAAGGAGACTGAGAAGTAGTCTCATATATTGGAGGAGAATCAGGAGACTAAGTAGTGTCTCAGAAATCTAGGGGTGAGAGTGTCAAGGAGAAGAGAGGACTATCAATAGCCTGGAAAAAGTTAGAAAAAAATGAGGATTGAGATGTGAGGCACCCCAAAGGTAAACTTTTGGGGTATAGTGTCAACATTTGGGGTATGATCAAAGTATGAGTTATGCTTGAAATACAAGTTAACTATAGTCAGAAAATTCCTGGAAGGTTTAAAGGCAAAGGAAGTTGTTTTTAATCTTGCTCATTTGTCTTATAACATGCAACTCACAAACATGTATGCACAATGCATAAATAAATATTGTAGAATGAAACTAGATAACACAGTGGGAACTCAGTTAGAGAAGGTTTCCCTAACATCATAAAAATACCACTCTATGCAGAGAATAACTTCCAGATTCCAGACTTAGAAAAGGAATGCAGAGATAGGAGGATAATACTTCTTAGCTCCATGCTCTGGAGCATCCTGTTGCAAATATATTTTTGTTACATAGTTCTACATAATGGGCCAAATAATAAGTGGTGAAAAAGATTCCGACATGAGATTGTGACAGTGCAGAGGTTGCAAATGCCATTGTGTACAAAGGCTAAATGAATTGAACCAGAGTTTCCTTATATAGATCAATATCAGAATTGATATCAGGTAAATGACAACTTCAGTCAACACATGAAACAAAACAATGAAGATCAAACTCGATTTTCTTTTCTTTTCTTTTTTTTTTGGTGAGGCAATTGGGGTTAAGTGACTTGCCCAGGGTCACACAGCTAGTGTCAAGTGTCTGAGGCCGGATTTGAACTCAGGTCCTCCTGAATCCAGGGCCAGTGTTCTATCCACTGTGCCACCTAGCTGCCCCAAAGATCAAACTAGTTTTGGAAAAATCTCCACTGATATCAGAATACTTCTAAATAAATGAAATTCTAGATTCTAAGGACCTATGTTACAAACTTGTTAAAATATTTCCTAATTAAGTATCATGTGAAAATATTAATCTTTCTGGGGAAAAGTGTATTCCTTTTCTTCCTATGTTCCCTCTTTTAACTTCCCTTCCCTTTTTAAAGTATCAGTCTATATCTACATGTAGTTGTAAAATAGGGCAGCTGCCAATTAAAGAAAAACTATTATTCATACTGTTTTCATAGTGTATAGAGGATGGCTGGAGGTTGTCTAGTGACCTCTCTTTGCTATTAAGAAAGGATAAGAGACTTCTGGGGCGGAGCCAAGATGGCAGAGGAAAGGCAGTGAGCTCTCGAACTCATGATACGATCACTCCAAAAAACATCCAAATAATGCCACAGGAAAATGCCCGGAGCAGCAAAACTCACAGAAGAATGTGCTGAAATCATCTTCTAACTAAGAATGGCTTGGAAGGTCAGAAGGAGGGAGCTGCTGTGCTGATATAGGAGTGGAGCCCAACTCCACAGTCACCAGAGAGGGAGACCCCCAGAGCCTGTGAATCAGCTGAAGCGCCAGTGTTGTCTGGAACTAAGCTCACAGTCTGGTGAGTGGGCTAAGCCCTGGGCAGGGGGGAGACTACAGGGGTCTATGCTGGTGCTGAGGCTTGAGTAGCAGTGGCCCAGGTGGGGGAGGGGCACAGGCTCATTGGAGCTAACAACCACAACACACAACGCTGGTTGATTAACAAGTTGGTCTGAGGTCATCTAAGGACCAGGGAACAGACCAGGAAAGTGAAGAACCTGATCCTCCTTAAATCATACCACCTGGGACTTCTTAAGCTTGGGATGCTGCAGCCTGGAAACAGTGTCCCACTTTAAGGAGCTAAAAGTCAAGTGAAAGAAAGGCAAGATGAGTAGACAGAAAGGTGAGGACCATAGAAAGTTTCTTCAGTAACAAGGAAGATCGAGGTGTACCCTCAGAGGAAGATGGTATCTAAGTTCTTTCCTTGAACATGGTACAAAAAATATTTATAGCAACTCTTGGTGGAGGCTAAGAATTGAGAATCAAGGGAATATCCATCAATTGAGGAATGATGGGAAAAGCTGTGTTATATGATTGTAGTGGAATGGTCTTTTGCTACAGGAAATGACAAACAGGATGATCCCAGAAAAACCTGGAAAGACTAATAAACATTGAAGTATAGTGAAGTGAACAGAGCTGGGAGGACATTGTGCATAGTGACAGCAGTATTGTTCGATGAGCAATTGTGAATGACTTAACTATGCTCAGCAATGCAATGATCCAAGACAATCCCAAGGAACTAATGAGGAAGCTTACTATGCACCCCTATAGAAAGAACTGATAAAAAGAACACTTGTGGATTGTACATATATAACCTGGTTGTGATCTTGTGGAGGGGGGAGGAAAGGGAGGGAGAAAAATTTGGAACTCTAAATCTTATGAAAATGAATATTGAAAACTACCCTTACATGTAACTGGAAAATAAAATAAATGTTCCTGGGAAAAAAAGAAAGAAAGGATAAAGGGGCAGCTAGGTGATGCAGTGGATAAAGCACCGGCCCTGTATCCAGGAGGACCTGAGTTCAAATATGGTCTCAGACACTTGACACTTACTAGCTGTGTGACCTTGGACAAGTCACTTAACCCTCAATGCCCCACAGAAGTCTGAGTTAATTTTTTCTAGACATTCCAATGGAACTTTTCATAACAATTTTAAAGTATTCAATGATAATTGAATTTCTTCCTACTGAACCAATCCAAGTTAACTCATTCTCCTTCATAATGAAGTATATTTGTGGGTAGTTTTCCATCTCATCCCCTTTAAGATGCCAGACTTTTAAAAGGAAAATTACTGAAACAAATAATGTTTAGTTAGGGGTCTTGATTAAACTCCAGTTCTGCAAGGAATAGAATTTTTTTTTTTTTTTTTTGGTGAGGCAATTGGGGTTAAGTGACTTGCCCAGGGTCACACAGCTGGTAAGTGTTAAGTGTATGAGGCCGGATTTGAACTCAGGTCCTCCTGACTCCAGGGCCGGTGCTCTATCCACTGTGTCACCTAGCTGCCCCAAGGAATAGAATTTAAAGCAACGTCTTCTGCCTTTGGTTATACAACATTTACCTCTAGATTTAAATGTTTTATTGGACTTTTAAAAAAGACTAGGCTTTTTTTTTATTTTGTTGGGGCTGGAAGTGGAAAGGTTACTCACTTGCCTGGTCCTACTCTGACCAGCACAGAGCTTTGTACTGTTCCATTTTTGACCTTGGCTTGTTTGTCTCTCTTTGGCAACCTGGTAGGCCTTGACTCCCAGTGGCTCACAATCTTGTTGCTGGGCTTCTTAAGAGATACCAGATCTCCTTAACCCACTAAAGCTCAGAACTCCCAAATTCAAGATTTCCATCAGCCTCCACTTTCTCGCAAAGCAGGGATTATCAGTGTGGGATACCACACTTTGCTTTGTTGGAAATTAAGGACTATAATAATATTCTTGTTTATGTTTGGGAAAATATGTATTTTATGGTCATCTAAACTGGATATTTTTCAGGGATTCAGATTTATAAGACATTTCATTAAAAAAATCCTGATGTTAGAAATTCTATTCTTTTCTCTGAGAGATATTAAATACAGTGACTACTTACTACAATAAATAGAAAACATATGGGCATTTAGAATGTAACTTTTTAACTTTTCAAACTTTATTACAACCTATGTAATTGTCCAATTACAAATTATGTAATTGTTTCCTAAATCAAGCTCTTAATTTTACTTTTCATAAGAATCATTTTAATTGTTGAAAAAATCATACCTAATTATCTTATTTTCCTAATCTGAATTTACTAATTGCATATTTTTTCTGGTCTTCTCAAAGAAGCCGCCAGCACAAAAAAAATCTGATCTTAAATGGATTTTTGTTAGTTGACTTAAAATTGATCACCCATTTTAGTTTCAGTAACTTGTAATTTCTGTACTTTTTTATAGCATACTTTAAAGAACAAAACTCCTATAATGACAAACTTAAAAGAAATGACTTTTCTAAATGAAATATGAAAGCTGAGAAGAAAGAGTTCTTTTAAAGAGACTATGAATTAAAATGACCTCATGTTATGAACCTTTTTTCATATAATTTTTGATGTTCCTTTCTGTTTTGCTCTTAGAAATAAGGCTTGTACACCACTGTCATCTATGAATTGTGATACACTTCAATAAGATAGCTCTTAATTGTTCATTCAAACTCAGTTTTGTACTGTGCTTTCTGTACAGTTGCCTTTAATGATACTACTCATCATTGCAAGCACAAATATCTTTCAGAAGAAATCACTTTTTTTTTAGTAGAAATCACTTTTAATGTGCAACATTACAGGATAATGGTCTAATCCACGTAGATAGTTCCCTTGAGTGGCAGCAAAGTCTTTTTTAGATCAGGGAGAAAGTCCTCCCTTCTCCCTCTTCTCCCTTTTTTCCTAGCTCTCTCTCCCTCTCCTTCTCCCTCTCCCTCCCTCTTTCTTCTCCTTAGTGCATCCTCTACCAGCAGTTCACTGTTAATTGGAAAATTACAGCACCTGGAGGTCAGTCCTTATGTCAAAGCAGGCTTTCCTAACCTTTTTTTTTTTTTTTTTTTTTTGGTATGATGGACCCTTTTCACAGACTGGTGGAGCCTATGGGCTCCTTTTAAGAATATTGTTTTTAAACTCACAAAATAAAATTAAAAAGAATCTAATTACATTGATATGTGGTTATCAAAAAAGTTAAAAACAAAATAAATGCTTGGACCCCAAGGTAAGAACTCCTACAAAGGGCTCACTGCTTAGGGACACACTGATAACACACCCAAACAAGGCTGTGAACTGCACCTTTTATCTGCCCCAGCACCCAACAGAAATTTAGTAATCTCAGCGCTTTATCACTGTTTAGCCTGTTTCACCAGCTTCATCAGCCACTAGAAGTTGACATAATTATTTGTTGACAGGTGAATACACAGGTGGATGATCTGGGCATACCAGCCAAGAATAATAACTTGAGATGTAAATCAGAATAGTTCCTTGTGACTAACACATATTCTTCCACCACTTACAAGGAAGGACAAAACCTCAGACACTTTTTTTTAATGAGGCAATTTTTAGAATTTATTTCCTCAGCCATTAATTTGTCTTCTATTCTATTAAATATGTGGGTGATCATCCAAGCATCTTCACCTTTAAGCACTCACAAAAATGATTATTGTTGATAGTAGCCTACTTCTACTGTTCAGAAAGAAACTGAACTACATTTTGTGCGCCCATTCATTTTGATGTGCACACTTACTTCAGAAAGGAAAGCAAATTCATGTGCTGAGGTCAGAAGATTTACCAATATGTATTCATAAATTCATAACTCTTAAAATGGAAGAAAAATGAATAGCAGGCCACTGGCCCAAACATATTTATTCATGGAAGGGAAGTATCTGTGCAAAATGCTAGTTCCAAACCTGAAAGAACACAAGATAATTCAGAAAATGTGTAGCACTTGAACTAGTCAACAAAACAACCTACTAACTCAATTAGTTAAGCTTGAACTTTAGTGGTTTTTTCCTGGTCTATATAAGTCATTAATTTTTTTTTTGGGGGGGTGGGATATCGCTAATTTCATTTACCCTTTCTATTACCCATGTAGAACTGACTGATGATTCCAATACTAATGCTAACATTTTCAGTTGGTTCTTAATAACGCATGTTGCAATTTTGCTTTATGGAATATTATTTAACCAAGTGTAATAATTCATAAGGGTAAGCTAGGTGGTGCACTGGATAGGGTGCTGGGCCTAAGGTGACGAAAACCTGAGTTCAAATCCAGTCTTAGACACTAGCTGTGTGATTCTGGGGAAGTCACTTAACCCTGTTTGCCTCAGTTTCCTCATCTGTAAAATGAGCTGGAGAAGGAAATGGTAAGCAACTACAGTATCTTTGCCAAGAAAGCTCCAAATGGGGTCATGAGGAATTGGACATAACTGAACAACAACCAATGTCTAAGGACAGGGATAGAGACTAGACCTCCAGTTTCACTGATGTGTCTCTATCAATGTACCTTCCTTGCAACTTATAGTCTTAAAACATTGCCAAGAGCCAGGAGAGGTAAAGTGATTTGCAAAGGGTCACACAACTAGTTATATTGCCAGATTTGGGACTTGAACCGAAGTCTTCCTGGCTTTGAGGTCAAATTTCTGCCAATTACTTTATGTTATGTCTCAGTTTATTCTGAGTGCAAATGAATCCTGACTTCCCCAAAGGAGAGGTAGAAGCTTCTAGGGTTAGAAGTGGTATAGCAATGAGAATCATTAAGTAGAATTACCTCTAATTCTGTTCCTAGGGGTAGATGGGAGCAGGTTAGGTCCAGTCAAGATAAGCCTATTCAAGAATGTGTTGCTTCATAAGGATGGCCCCAGAGAACTGTTTGTATTAAAGTCAGCCCTGGCATTGGAAGTGGTTATAAAACCGGTTACTTCCTTATCATCTCCATGTCTCAGTTAAAGAACAAAAAAGAGTAATTAATCCTTGGGCAGTACACAACGGAGATGGGCGTGGGAAACAGAAAAGAATTTTGAAAAAGTTCAAATAAACTTTCTGCCCTTGTCTTTTTACAGTAAACCAGATGATTAGAGTCTCTCTCATGACCCAAATTTTCCAAGGGTGTTACAAAGGGACTTTGACATCACACCACAGTGCATCCAAAACTAGTTGTGGAGTCAGCTGTTTCCCAGCTGCAGACATATCCTCTTAAATGCCAAAATTCCCTGTCAAATCAAGGGGTGAACAGCCTGTATAGAAATGCAAGGGTATATTAGGATTTGAAGGAGAGAAAAGTTAATACTTAAATTTGTGTTTATGGAACATAACACCTTTTCATTAAGAGTCACATCATTGAATTCTGAAGTATGCATCCCTGTTCATCCTTTTCTAGTGGAAAAAGGAGCTGTGTCTGGAATTAGGAAACTGAATTTGAATCCAGGTCCTGATCTTTATGAACTACTTGACTTTGGGCACCTTTTGAATCTCACAGTCCTCATCTATAGAATGAGGGTGTTGGATTAGATGATCTAGATGGTTGCTTTCAGCACTAAGTGCTCAGCTGTCATGTATTATCAGCATCATTTGTAGTTGCTTTGGAATAAGTTGTATACCAACCATACAATCCTAAAAGTTTGGACATAATAACAAAAACAATTAACAACCAAGAAAACAGGAACAGACATAACAATAAAAATAGGCTGTTTTCTTTAGTACTATGCCATGTTGGGAGGATCAAAGTACATTGTGGTTTTTTTAAATTATTATTATTTTTTTTAGTGGGGCAATTGGGGTTAAGTGACTTGCCCAGGGTCACACTGCTAGTCAGTGTTAAGTGTCTGAGGCCGGATTTGAACTCAGGTACTCCTGACTCCAGGGCTGGTGCTCTATCCACTGTACCACCTAGCTGCCCCAAAGTACATTGTTTTTTTAAACTGGAAGGGACCTCAGAATTTATCATACTCATTTATTTTATAAAAAAGGAAGTTGAGACTTAAAGAAAGGAAGTGACTTGCCTGAACTCACAAAAATGAGTGGCGATAGATGCCACCACTCTCAAAGTATGCTGAGAATACTTACTCTGTCTGAACAACATCTATGAAGTATTATAATGTTGTGGCCCATTGTGCAATGTTCTCTTGATTTCCCTAAATCTGTGAGTGGGAACTAACATCATGAGTACCTTAGCTGTCATCAAGAGATCTGGTGGTTTTATTCTAAAATCTCAACTTTAAGCAATAGTTACAAGCTTTGTTCCTATGTAAAGGTTATTTTCCCTGGTACAGTATAGACTTTTAGTGGTTTCCTAGGGAGAAAAACCACAGGACCAAAATGGTAGCAAATGATGTGTGCAAAAAGTAAAAATAATGTTAAAAGGTACAAAGGGATATTTTAGTAATACATAAATGTAAAAACAATGTAGAAATGTTTTAAAAATTGAGAAAATGTAATAGAAACATGATTTTTGTTATATATAATAGGTAAAATTATATTAGAAAGTAATGAGTTGTAGAAGTAGAAATACTGTTACTTTTCTGTATAAGCAGTATTTAGCAACACACAAGTGAAATATGACAATCAGAAATAAGAGGATGAAAAAAATAATTCAGGTAGACACAAAAAAAAGACAAAAAACCCACAGTGTGAATGATGAATGTCATTTTATGATCTTAGTTACAGTCTTTTAACTAATAAAATTATTCACTGATCTCACAGCTTAATTTACAATATCCAAATCTTCAAACCTGTTGAAAGAAGTCCATTAGGAGAAATGAGCAACTGCAGTAACTGTATTTTCTTCTCCAGTTACCTGAAAGTAAAAATATTACAATTAGTTATTTCTTTCATTAGGTTTCGTATCTGCCTCTGACTTACAACAAGAAATCTGCGTATTTACGTTAGGTCAACACGATCTATTGGTGAAAAATTCAGTCAATCGACTGTTTTTTATATAGGCTGAAATATTTTTTTGACTGATTCCCCTCCCCCCAATATTGATTGGTTGCTTGACAATTCAATCAAATTGGCTTGTACAAATATGTACATTGATGCCTGCATCAATGACTTAATTAAACAAACTTTATTATAAAAGGTTCAGTGGATTCAGGTGAATGATAAGCTGAGGGTAACTGAGTCTTTGCATGTGTTACACCACCATCTATTTACTTTGAACTGTGTGAATATCTATAACAGAGCAAAAGTTTCTGGGGTTCTGGTACTTAGAAGATTTACACTGTAATGGTGAGAACTGCATCATCTTGTTATCATAAAATGAGGCTGTATCTACTTAAACATCCAAGTGTGTGCCAAGTCAATGTCTTGTCATAAAGGCAGAGGCAAGCACTGGCCTTGCAATGAATTTTCTGATTCCCTAATCTTGCTCTAATAGAACTAAGTACTGTGATTAAAAGACGGCTGGTGACTTCTTAAAGTCAACCTATTTACAGAGAGTAAGATGCTTTTTGAAACTGCCATCATATTTAAGCATTTAATAAAGACTTAAAACTTCTTTTTTCTTTCTTTCTTTTTTTGGGGGGGTAGGGCAATGAGGGTTAAGTGACTCGCCCAGGGTCACACAGCTTAGTAAGTATCAAGTGTCTGAGGCCAGATTTGAACTCAGGTCCTCCTGAATCCAGGGCCAGTGCTTTATCCACTGCACCATCCAGCTACCCCAGACTTAAAACTTCAATAGCCAAGACTCACAGGTGCAAAGTGACACAATCAGTCAGAAGGCATTCTTAATTACAGTCCATACCTTCTGCTTTGGTATGCTGACAATTCCTCTTGAAGGATGGATGCCCTTTTTTGCAGAAAGTTAACCTAGAAAACACGTAAAATATGAAAAAGGTAGATTTGTCTAAATGCAATCTATGTGCTGTGATTTAATTTAATTTACACAACAAGGCTTAGAGGATTTATTGAATGTACATTTTTTTGTTATTGACTAAAGGGAGTTTTATTTGTTTGTTCATTGTTTTCATTGCTGGTGGTCTCCTTCCCATTTTTTAGTTTGACCCACCTTAGTCTGACACCTCTTAACACTAAGGGCCAGGATCTCTGTTTTTCTTGCTTCCCTCAAGGTTGTTGCCCTGACCTAGAGGAACACTAAAGATACAGTTTACCTACAGAACATTTGGCAAACTCTTTCATGCTATCCTTATAGAGAAGATGGAGGGATGGCGGCTAGGTGATATTCCTGTCTAATTAGGTGAATTGGGTGAAATTCAGAGACTAATCATTACCTGGTTGGTTGTCAAATCTGAAAATAGGTCTACCAAAAAACAAGCATGTATAAGTGCTTATTATTATTTGTTCAGTACTATATTAAATGCTGGAGATAAAAGAAAAAAGTAAAGGCAATTTGCCTTCAAGAAGCTTACATTCTAATAGAGGAAATAAAACATATACACATAGAGATATATAAAAGACAGAAAGTTGATACAAGATAATCTTGGAGGGGAAGACACTAGGAACTCGGGGAAGCAGAACTGATTGAATGGAAAGTCTCCAGGAGAGTGCCCCAGAGATCTGTGCATAGTTCTGTGCTAACGTTTTAATTATTTGGATAAATGGCTTATCATATTTGCAGATGGCACATAGCTGGGTGGGATTACTAACACACTGGATGTCAGTCAACACTTTAAAATCTTGACAGGCTAGAACATCAGGCTAAAATAAATCAGGTATAATTTCAAAAGGGATAAATATAAATCTTACATTTGGATTAAAAAATCAACTTCATGAGTATATTATATTGAAGGTGTGGCTAGATGGAAGTCTGAAAAAAAGATTTGGGTATTTTAATTGACTAAATGTGGAATGAAATGTGAGTCAACAGTGTGACATGGCTGCCAAGAAAGTGAAAAAAAATCTTAGGCTGTGTTAAGAGAGGTGTCAGAGTGCTCAGGACCAGAAAAGTCAGTCTGGCTGTCCCCTGCCTTAATAAGACTACATTTTGCAAAAGCTGGTCATGTACTAGGGCATAAAAACTTTGAAAATTCAGAAAAACAAATATTAAAAGCATCCTTTACTGATTACAACATAATAAAATTTATCATCTACAAAGAACATAAAAAATGATTCAGGCTTTAATGGAGACAATTTAATCATCCCCCCCAAAACAAAAACAACAAAACAACAACAACAACAACAACAAAAAGAATATATGGGAAAGGGCAGCTAGGTGGCGCAGCACCGGCTGTGGATTCAGGAGGACCTGAATTCAAATTTGACCTCAGACATTTAACACTTACTAGCTGTGTGACCCTAGGCAAGTCACTTAACCCCAATTGCCTCTCTCTCTCTCTCTCTCTCTCTCTCTCTCTCTCTCTCTCTCTCTCTCTCTCTCTCTCTCACACACACACACACACACACACACACACACACACACACAGAAAAGAATATATGGGGGGGGGGACAGCTAGGTGGCACAGTGGATAACTGACCCTGGATTCAGGAGTACCTGAGTTCAAATCCAGCTTCAGACACTTGACACTTACTAGCTGTGTGACCCTAGGCAAGTCACTTAACCCCCATTGCCCCACAAAAAAAAAAAAAGAAAAAAGAAAGAATATATGGGCAACAGAATAACAACAAAAAAAGAATGGATAATTTCATTTTAAAATTTCAGAAATTAGACAAAATACCAAAACTTTTGGGATGCAGCCTCATTTAATGTAAAAAAAAAAAACCCCACCAAAAACGGAACAAATAAGTCAGTGAATTAGGCTAAATACATTAGAAATTAGAAAAATGATAAATTTTTAAAAAGACAAACAGAAAAACAAATTCTGAAAATAAAAAAGGAATAAAATTGAAAATAGCAAACCCATTAAATTGACAAATCAGGAGCTGTTATTTTTTTTAGCTAATCTGATCCAAAACCAGCTAGTTGTCACAGGAATAGATACCTCATTGGACCTAGTCATGAAGACCTGAGTTCAAATTCTGCCTCAGACACTATATGATTTTGAATAATTGACTTAACCTCTGTCTACCTCAGTGTCTTCCTCTGCAAAATAGCAACTACCTATCAGGGTTATTGTGAGGATAAAATGAGATAATAATTGTAAAGTGCTTTACAAATCTTAAAAATATTATGTAAATGTTAGCTATTATTATCCAAAATAACGGCAAAAAACCAAATGGCCATAATCAAAAATGAAAAAGAAGTCTGAAGAAATTAAGAGGAAGAAGTTATAAAATCTATTTAAAACCTTTTCCTTAATTAGATACAAAAAATTTAATACATTGAATAGATGAATATTTGCAAAAGTACAGGATACACAGAGTATTGGACCAAGAAACAGAGAACTTAGATATAAATATAACCCAATCTCAGGCAAAGAATTTTAATATGTCATAAAGGAACTTCCAAAGTATAAAATCCCAGGATCAGATAAGTAAATTATATTAAATATTTATAGAACAATAAATTTTAATAAACAAATTGTTTGCAAAAACAGGGAATGATTGAGTCCTAGGAGCCATGTAAAGCTGAGAAGAAAACTAAAGGTCAAATATTGTTAACCTTTTGTGTGTATATATGTCCAGAAACCCTGAGGAAGTCTGGTAGAGCCTATGGAGCCCAGTTAAGAATAATGTTTTAACTATAAAATAAAATACATAGAATTACAAAAGAAGTCAATTATTTTGAAATAAAGTGCTTTTTTCCCCATCCAAATTCATGGATTCCTAAGCATCTGAAGAGCCCTTCTGTAGACCAATATCTCTATTGAATGTTGAACCAAAAATATTGAACAAAATGTTATCAAACAGCCTACAAGAAAATCTTAAGAAAGATTAGTTTCAACTATTAAATATTAGAGATTAGATAAAATATTTCAAAAGTTTGTATGGCTGGATTTATACCAGAAATTCAGGGTTGGCTCAATATTAAGGAAAATTATAACTATAATGGACCTTACTAACAACCCCCGCCCCAAATTACATGATTATATATGAAATAATGCAGAAAATTCTTTTGACAAGCTATGATACTCCTTTATTTTTTAAAAATAGGACTGGGCCATTGAGGGGGGAGGTGCAGGGCAATGAGGGTTAAGTGACTTGCCCAGGATCACACAGCTAGTAAGTGTCAAGTGTCTGAGGTTGGATTTGAACTCAGGTCCTCCTGAATCCAGGGCCGGTGCTCTATCCACTGTGCTACTTAGCTTCCCCCTGGACTATTTCTTAAGATGATAAATATTATCTATCTGGAACCAAAAGCAAGCATTATTTGAAATGGAGAAATGTTAAAGGTTATTCTAGCAAGACCAGGGGTTAAAGATACATAATGTTACCACTATTCTTTGATACAGTTCTAGAAACTTTAGTTACAATAATAAGACAAGGAAAAATTTGAGGAAATAAGCATAGGCAAGAAGAAAGCAATATTATTACCTCTTACAGAGATAATGGTTTTCTTAGAGAACTAGAGAGGCAACTAAAATTACTTTACAAATAAAACTTAAGTAGCAGGATATAAAATATCCTACACAATCATCAGTCTGTCTATTACCAATAAAACCAAGTAGGAAAAGATAGAAAAAGAAATTCCCTTCAAAATAACCATAGAATGTATAAAATGTTCATGAATCTAAGTACTAACATGTACACAGGAAATATATAAAGAGAATTGCAAAACACCACAGAAATAAAAAACCAAAGTAATTGCAAAGATAGCAATTACTCATAATTGGGCTGTGAGAATAAAATTGATAACAGTACTTAAATTTATTTATAGATTCAATGCCATACCAATCAAACTTTCAAAGGTTTACTTTGTAGAACTTTCTAGTTCATCTGGAGGAACAATGAGTTTGAGTTTCTTGAGGGAAATAATGAAAATAAAATGGGAAGAAATACTGTTTAGCAGAGCCAGATCTCAATATAGTACAAAGTAGCAACCACCAAAACTATTTGGTACTGGTTGAAAAAATAGAAAAGTTGATTAGTGAAACAAATTATGTACAGAGGACTCAGAAGGAATTGAACATAGCATCATAATGTTCTATAAATAGAAGGACTTCAGCCAGTGGGTGCAGGACTGGGAAAGCTGTAGTCTATAGATGTTAAATTTAGACTGGCATCGTACATTAAATATGTACACCTTTACTCAATAAACTCCACTGGCTCCCTATCACTTCCAGGATCAAAACCAAAATCCCTCTAGGTGTTCAAAGTTCTTCCTAGCCCTCCCTACATCCCCCGACCCCTTTGCTGTTCTACCAACAAGACACTACATCTTTTGGCTCCTGGCATTTTCTCTGCCTGTACCCTTTTCTTTTTCTTTCTTTCTTTTTTTTTGGGGGGGGGTTGTTTGGGTTTTTTTTTTTTGAGGCAATTGGGGTTAAGTGACTTGCCCAGGGTCACACAGCTAGTAAATATCAAATGGCTGAGGCCAGGATTTGAACTCAGGTCCTCCTGACTCCAGGGCTGGTACTCTATCCACTGCGCCACCTAGCTGCCCCTAATGTTTTTTCCTTTTCATCCCTGCCTCATGCCTTCCCTGGATTCCTTCAAGTCCCAACTGAAATTCCACCTTCTAGAGAGAGCCTTTCTGCATATAGCTTGATTATACAATTTGTTTGCTTGTTGTCTCCCCCATTAGATAGTGAACTCTTCAAAGCCAGGGGCTATCTTTTACCTTTCTTGATAACCCCAGCACTTAGCAAAGCACCTGGCTTAATGCTTATGATATGTGCTTAATGCTTACAGACTGGCAGACTAACCATACCTTGAACATTGTGTTCAGTTTTGGGTACTGCATTTTGGGGATGACATTGATAAGCTAGAAAGTGACCACAGGAGGGCATTTAGGATGGTGAAGGGACTCAATTTCATACTGGAAAGAGGAGAATAAATTGAAGGAACTGGGGCTGTTCAGCCTCTAAATTTAAATTTTTAAAATTTAGGAGGGAGAGATCATAGCTGTCTTCAAGTATTTGAAGGGAATGAATGGAAGCGTGAGCAAGTTTATCCTGTTTTGTCCTAGAGGACAAACTTGGAGGAAGGGGTGTAAGATGAGGAGAAACACATTTAGATTGATATAAGGAAAAATAATTTCCACATAACTAGAGCTATCTGAAAGCAGTTTAGTTGTCTCTTGGTGAAAGTAAAGGATGGGCAATCACTTGTTGGGTAAGATGCAAAGGAAGGTACTGCTTGGGTAGTGTGAGATTCCAGTCTTACACTCTAAATAGCCCTAGATTGGGAACCAGGAGATTGAGCTTCCAACCTTGATTCTGCTTCTTACTGGTTGTGTGGCCATGGACAGACAGACAACTCATTTAACCTGGGTCTCAGTTCACTAACCCGTAAAACGGAAGGGTTATATTGAATGATCTATGAAATTCATTATAGCTATGATTCTATGAATATTTAGGCCTAAGAAACTGACTTTTCAGTGCCAGCTAATTCTGAAAATTTCAAGGACTATTTGAAGCAAAATTTCAATATGACAAAAGGGTTGACAGGTCTATAGAGCTAATGATTCAGCAAGCTCTTTATTCCTGAGTGGATAATCCATACTCTGCATTAGGGGTTCTTAATTTGAGGTCCATGAATTTGTTTATAAAAACTAATTTGAAAGACAGCTAGGTAGCATAGGGCATAGAGCATTGGCCCTGGAGTTAGGAGGACCTAAATTCAAATCCAGCCTCAGAGGCTTAGTAACTGTGTGACCCTGGGCAAGTCACTTAATCCCAGCTGCCTCTCAATAAAAAACAACAATAACAACAAACTAATTTGATAACTATTTCAACATAATTAGTTTCCTTTGTAATCCTATGTATTTTATTTTATGCATTTGAAAACATTCTTATAAAGGGTCCATAGGCTTATCACTATATTGCTTCAAGTCAAAGAAAGGCTAAGACCACCCACTCTAAATAGTCTACGAGAAAAATCTTGCTTTCATATTTGTAATTATGTTGTTGCTAAGCTTAACTAAGAAGCTTGTGAAATTAGCAATCAGTGGGAACTAGAATAGCCAAACAGTGGTTCATGTAAATGCCAGGAGAGTAACTTTACAGAGAAGCAAGCTCCATTTTAGGTTGGTATTCACTGTCTCTATGTATGAAGTGACACACTTGATTTTCAGCTTGGATTGAAGAAATGAGCAAGGGTTATAGATGATAAAATTGGACAGATTTTTGGCTCTTCTCATGTCAGAAATTTCCTTTCTGGTTTCTCTGAGTATTTTGCAGGCTTATACATTTCTAGAATATCAGGGATGCCCATATTCAAAGTGTGAATCCTTAAGCACTTCATAAAATTAACTAAAATGATTTTTATATGATATATGTCATGACTTGGCATAATCAAAATTTTACTGATTAGAAAATGGATTGGCAGTGTCTGCTTTGTTTGCTCATTTCATGTTAGGACTTCATCATTGACCCATGTTTTATGATAACCTGGCTAGACTTTGAAACATTATGCAAGATCATGCAAAACTAGGGGAGTCTGAAATGAGTTTGTTAAAAAAACAAAACAAAACAAAATAAATTCTTGATAGCAACACAAAAAGCTGACACATGTCCAGTTGGCACCTATGTTTTGCTTATATACAATACTGTTTGGTTCTTTATTTCACCCAAATGCCCTCTTGACCCCAGGAACAATGAATACTTTTGACAGGTGCAAGGATTCCATTGACCTCCATCTGATGCTTTCTAACAGGAATTTCAACAATTTTCAAAGGATATAACACCTGTGTTTTCAAACTGGCTTCTACTCACTGAATGGTCTGGGACTACATTATGCAGCTGCCAATTATGGGGCACAAATGCAGCTGGCAGCAATCTGTTTCTGGGTTAACACTCATTTTTAGGAGTGACTTTTATTACAGTGAAATGATATGGATTATAACAGAAGCCTTGCAGGTGGAACATCAACCAATGAGCAAGCATTTATTAAGCACCTACTATGCCAGGTAATGGGGAAACAAAGGCAACAAAGCAGCCTCTGACTTCAAAGAGATTGACTTAGAATGGGGAAAAACATACACTGATGTAGGTATGTATAAGTAAAACAAACAAAAAAAAGCTGAAACAAGGTAACCTTGGAGGGAAAGGGACTAACAGTTTCATGCAAACAATGCCAGTTTCCCCCAAGAAGTCCTCAGAAGGTGCAGGGTTCTACACATATGAATGATCCTTTGGAAAGTTTTCTATTATTCAAAGTATAGGTCAATCAGTCCTCTAAGAAAGCTTTTAATTACAACTGAAAATAAACATCACTTAACCCTTTCTTTGTCTAGCTACCAAAGATAATTTCTTTGCATGCTAGGGAGAGCATAACAATCCTTCTAATTAACCTTGAGAAGCAGAAACATAAGGTGCTCTAAAGAAAACTTCATTTTCATATGAAAGACATGTAAGAGAAGGGAATTTAGTCTCCTCAGGTCTTCAGCTCAGTTGATGTAGTCACAGGATGTAATCACAGATGATGAGGTGTCAAACCTATTAACACATTAACACCTCATCATCTGTGATTACATCCTGTGACTATATCAACTGAATTGGGTGGGCGGATGGATGGGACAGACGACCAAATTTCCCCAAACTCCCTTCACAGACATATCACTGAAGGTAATATATCAGGCTTAAAATTTGCTACAAGTTCATTCTTTTTTTATTTTTGTTTTTGTTATTGTTTTGTGAGGCAGTTGGGGTTAGTAAGTGTTAAGTGTCTGAGGCTGGATTTGAACTCAGGTACTCCTGACTCCAGGGCCGGTGCTTTATCCACTGCGCCACCTAGCTGCCCCAACAAGTTCATTCTTACACACTATAAGCAGAGAATGTAAATTCCCATTAAAGTGTGTACTACATCTATGATGGAAGACAAATTATACCAAGTCATTCAAGTTGATCAGAAATGAGATTAATTACAAACTCTCACTCTCTCTCTCTCTCTCTCTCTCTCTCTCTCTCTCTCTCTCTCTCTCACACACACACACACACACACACACACACACACACACACACACATTCTGGAGCTGGAAAGGACTTCAATGATGTCTAGTCCAATTCTTCCCATTTTATAGATGTGGAAGCTTATAGAGCTAGATAGGTTATGACTTTCCCCCTCAAGTCACATGAGTATTAAGGTTTCAGGTTGGGGTTCTGAATCCAGGTCCTTTGACTCAAAATCTTGCGGTCTTTTTTCTACACTAAAATTCATTTTCTCATTATAGCTTTTAAATGGGCTTCTAAAACTTAAATTGTCTCCTCTCAAATTAATTATATTCTGTAAAATGTAGCAAAGTTAAGTAAAAAGATTTATCCAAGATACATTCGAGTTCATTATTTTAATACCTATGTATTTTTTACTCTGACATTTCATAAACTTAAAATATATTTTATCACCCCAACTAATTTCATGTAAAAAAATATCTTTTGTGAGGAGACTTTAATGAAAAAGGATACAGATTGCATTTCATTTCTTCAAAGGTTTTTCTTTTAAAAACTATCATGATTCATTATTTGTGCGCAGGAAATGGTATAGACAACTTTTTACAACTCAAGAACTATTCAGCACCACTTAAGCAAGCCATAATCAAAATGCCAAACTTCTATTTCTATTTCTATGTGCTCTCATTCAGTTTGGAAGCAACATTATGATGAATGATGGGATTCTGGGACTAGTACCAAAAATAAAGGGTGAGGATTTGCTAGAATGTGGATTGTAAATGGGACAAAAGTTAACATCATTAACAGTAGGAACTAGAAAAAAAAGAACTTCAAATAGTTTTAATATTAGGTGGTTTTTTGTCTTTCTAAACTCGACAATCATCAACAAACTTGAGTCTCTCTCTCTATGTATCAACAGAAAAAGATAGTACACAAAACCACAAATCTCTATTACATATAGCTTTCATTTTAATTTGTGTGTGTGTGTGTGTGTGTGTGTCAATTGGAGTTAAGTAACTTGCCCAGGGTCACACAGCTAGTAAGTGTCAAGTGTCTGATCCGCATTTGAACTCAGGACCTCCTGAATCCAGGGCCAGTGCTCTATCCACTGCGCCACCTAGCTGCCCCCATAGCTTTCATTTTTAAAAGAATTTAATAAATTCAACTTGTTAATAACAAAGCTATCCTGTTTATGGTTCCTTTTAAACCTCTTCTTTCTGTTCTTTTCTGCTTTTTAAAACACTCTACAATAACCTTCTTTTTCTTTTCTTATTTTTTGGCATTGTTATTGCTAGTTTCCCATCCTTTTTAAACATCCCTTCCAACCTCCCTACCTCTTGCTAACCTCCATTACCAATTAAAAGGAAAAAAACCTCCCCCCAACATGGAACAAAATACTGCAACAGGGTAATAGACACAGAATGGCCATGTTAAAAATGCATATCTCAAATTTCTCTTGAGTGCCCCTGCCTTTCTGTCAGGCTAGTAGTATACTCCATCTTTGGTCTTTTTTGTAGCAATTTCATTGATCAGCATTAAGTCTTTCAAATTGTTTTTCTTTAAATTGTTATTGTCTAAACACTTCTGATTCTCTCACTTCACTCAGCATGAATTCATATGTCTTCCAACGTTTTTCTGAACCCATATTTTCCATTTTTTCTTATGGTGTGATAATTTCCATTACAGTCATATACTATAATTTCTTCACAGATTCCCCAACTGATGGGTATTCCCCTAGTTTCCAGTTTTTTGTCCAAAGATGTTTATTTCTTTATCTTTTACTCTTTTAACTCTCAATTCTGCCTTTAGCTTATTTGGTGAGTTTTTTTTATAATAAACATTTTTTTAATTTAAAGTTTTGAGTTCCAAATTCTATGCCTCCTCTCTTCCTCTGTCCTCAAGGCAGTAAGCAATCAGATATAGGTTATACAAGTGCAATTATGTAAAACATTACCTTATTAGTCATTTTGTACAAGAAAACACAAAAGAAAAAAAGAAAGCAGAAAGTAGCATGTTTCAGTCTGTGTTCAATCAATCAGTTCTTTCTCTCTTTCTTTGTGGGGCAATGAGGATTAAGTGACTTGCCCAGGGTTACACAGCTAGTAAGTATCAAGTGTCTGAAGCTGGATTTGAACTCAGGTCCTCCTGAATCCAGGGTCAGTGTTTATCTATTGTGCCACCTAGCAGCCCCCTCAATATCAGTTCTTTCTTTGGAGATGGATAGTATGCAAAGATTTTTTTTTAATGGGAAGGAGAAAAATGAGCAAAATGAATTTCTTTTCTCCAGTGTTTTCTTCTTTTTTCCATTTATTTAGAATTTTATTTTTTCCCCAATTACATGTAAAAACAATTTTAACATCCATTTAAAAAACTTTGTGTTCTAAATTCTCTTCCTTCCTCCCACCCACCCCCCTTAAAGAGCTCAAGCAATTCAATTTAAGTTTTACATGTATAATCATGCAAAACATTTCCATGTTAGTCAGGTTCTACAGTGTTTTCAAAAGGATAAAGGTAGAAATTTTTCTATTTTTAAGTCAGTCAAATGGAAAGAATGAATTATTAAGCTAGTAAGATGGGAGCTCTAAAAGAAGAAATGTTTGATTCAGAGTAGTATGTGATGCTCAAAGTGTTGAGACTACATTTATTTCAGACATCAATGCACTATCTTTTCTTTTGCCACATTTAACTTGTTTGCAAGTTCCTTTTCAAAAAAAGTTGTGCTATCAGAATTCTAGGAACATACTTCTGGAAGATATATATATACAAACAGCAACATTTTAATAATTACCTGGGATTTTAAAGAGGAAATGGTGTCTTCAAGCTCTTGTCTTAGAGATGCTGGCATCAGACCTTTGAGTTTTGTTTCATATTCTTGCCGTATATAGGTTAGCTGAAAGAGAAAAGAATGTAGGCTCATTCTTTAGGTTTAAACCATAAAAATGACTATTTGCACTATAAAAATACCCTTTAAGGTCTATTTCTGAAGAGGGTAAGTTTTATTTCAATCTGTGGTCAGAAAGCAGGAAGTCAAGATGTAATGAAAGAAAACACAGATATCACAGATGAAAAAACCCCTTGTTAGGGAGAGATATTGTTTATAATAATGCTTTTTAAAATATCTCTAAAAATCTTTGCAAATTTGATTTCATCTTCTGACTCATCAGAAAGGCTCTATAATATGCTCTCCATTGCTGATGTGTACTGTGATGGTACTTGTTTTCCATACCATTTTACTGAAATAGTTTATTACAACTACCTGATAACAGGGCCTTGGTGGTGGTGGTGGTTAATCCCTGGTATGTCCCTAATTTGGGGAAATAATCTCATAATTAGGTCCATTCACTACCAAGGATCAAGGACATGGCTAAAAGGATCATTCCAAGGATAAGGAAGAGGGAATCCTCATATTCTAAGCATACCCATAAATTTATGTAGTCCATTTACCAAGCAAAGAGGACCTCAGGCTACTGCTGAGCTCTGTAAACAGGCACTGAAGAGAGCTGATGCTATCTGTTCTTTGCCTCCAGAATGCAAGTGCATCGGTAGAGTAATTGCTAAGTTCTTCAGCTTTGACCTCAGCTATGGATGGGTCTTTCTTAACCTGCTGGAAATCACCTCTAATACAAGTGGTAGGAGTAATTAAGGGAGAGTATGAGTAGATGGATGACTTTTAAAGCATATATGCCTGGGCCTAAATGTATATATGGATGTGTATCTGTGTGAGCGCCTCACTCTTTTTATGCCTTTGCATCTCTCTGTTTCCTAAATTGACTGATCAGAGTGATTGGTTTAACATATGCTATGCCCTGAATACTATAGGTTTATGACATAAACAATTTGTTTGATATACTTGGAAACAGGTGTTCTTGAATACAACATGAAAATGTATCCAATTGTGTATATGAGACAAATCCCAGGATTCACCAAAGAAATTAGAATAAAAATCTGTTAGTTGAATCTACCTGCCAGTCCCAAAGGTTCTTAGATGAACAAAATTGATTTGAACTAGTGAAGCAATTTGTATTTAGGAAACACTTTGTTACATATTAAAATCCTATGTCAACTATGCTCGGATATCATTTTCCAAACTTGAACAAAGTGGCTTTTGATGATATGTTATAATTTTATGTTTTATTCCTAAGGGAAAAGATGAAGTAATGAAAAAATATTTCCCTCATTGATGTAAAGCCTTTGTAAATGAAATATATTTTGGCTCGCATATATATTGGCATTTCTTACAGTCTCTTGGACTGAATTCCAATAGCAACATCTGGCAGCTGACTAAAATGAAATGAAAATTGTTACTTAAGATTAAAATATATTTGTAAATAAAGAGCTTATGGGCAACATTTTATTAAATGTACACAAGCTATAACTTGGATTTCTTCTTGTTACTCAGTTTAAATCAACACCACATCTAAAATTTTGAACTATTCTATGCTTTTAAAAAATATATAGCTTTTAATGTATTCATTTTAGTAAAAGCCAATATGAACCCAGAAAATATGTACCCTTCTTTTTTTTAAAACAAATATACAAACAGAGGTCTTAATATCTACTAATGATTTACATATTTCTGTTTCCTACCTAAATACTTCCATTTTTTATAGTTATAATGAATTTATGAGCCTAACTGGGACAAAAAGACACATAGGATTAATTTGTCACATAACTAAAATTGGACTTAAAAATGTGATAGACAGGTTTAAAATCTCCTAATCTATGAAAAAATGTTTATTAGCCAAAAATGTACCATCCTGAATCTCATCTGAGTTTCTGAACTGTAACATTATAAAAAAGTACAATATTATGCAAAGTAGAAAGAAAGTCTACTTGTCAGAATCATGGACATTAATCCATTTATTTTGACTTCTATCTTTGTGGTTAATAACCATATAAATATGTTTAAACCACTGAAACAGCAAAAGGAAGAGGATACTGCAAGACTCAGCTAGAGCAATGGTTTAAAATTTCTTTTCACTCTGTGACATACTTATGTCCTAACTGCGAAAATCAGGGGTGAAGATGCAGCATATTGTGTGTCCCCTCTCTCTCCCCGTCCCCCTACTCTCTCTTCCTCTTTCCTTCTCTCTACTCTCTCTCTCTCCTTTCCCTTTCTCCTCTTCTTTATTTCTCCCTCCTTACAAATGTACGTGCATGCATATATACACAAAGACATACAACACACAGAAATAGACACTCATTTGTACATACGTAAAAACATATCTGTCATTATTGTTCTCCAACCACATTACACATGGACACACTAGCCTTTTATCTTCACCAAGGTCACTGCTACCTCTACCTTATTCCATCTCCTTAAAAACTGATAAAGAGAATAGTAAAATTCTGGATGGCAGGATACACAATAAGGATATCTCTGTAGTGCCCCAAATAATTAGCATTAAATATCACGTTGCTAATGTTATTCAAGTAATGTTGAGGGCCAGTTTTTTCAAAGCTCCCAAAACCTCTCCCTCAACCTCTCCCTCTTCCTAAAACACTTAGTTGAGAGCCTGGCCCCCTTACTTTACTGAGAAAATTGAGGACATGCTATGAATTTGCTATGAATTCTCTTTTCCCCCCTCCTTTTTATCTCAAAACCCCTTAACATCACCCCTTCTCCTCTTTCCCCTGGTCTCTGATAATGAAGCGGTCCTTGTCCTTGCTAAGGCCATTCTCTTGATTATATCCCCTCCTGTCTTTTCAGTAGATTGTTCTCTCAATAATCTCTACTGTACTCAATCTTTAACCTCTATCTACTGGGACCTTCTCTACTGCTTATAAACATGCCCAAGTTTTCCACATCCTTAAAAAATCTTCACTAGACCCTGCCATCTCCTCATTTTCTCTCTTCCTTTTCTCAACCTTATCTTTCCTAGAAAAAGCTGTCTATACTTATTACCCCTACTTCCTCTCCTTTCTTTCATTCAACCATTTAAAATTCATATTTTATTTTATTTTTAGTTCCAAATTCTCTCCCTCTCTCTCTCTCTCTCTCTTTCCTACCCATTGAGGAGGCAAGCGATACAATAGTCATTATACATATAAAGTCAGGCAAAACATATTTCTGTATTAGCCATGTTAAAAGAAAAAAAAAACAAGAAAAATAAAGAGGAAAAAAAATGTTTCAATCTGCACTCTGAGTCCATCAATTCTCTCTCTCGAGATGGATAGCATTCTTCATCACCCTCAACCATTTATAATCTGTTTTCTTACAGCTCCTTCTCTCAACTGCGCTTTCCAAAGTAACCAACGATCTCTTAAGTGCCATATATACATATGTATTATATGTATGTGTGTATTTTTCCCTCTTAGTCCTCTTCCTTCTTGACCTCTCCTGCATTTGATACTGTTGAACACTCCTGTCTAATTTCTTCTTCTGGGTTTCCTGGACACTCCTCTTTCCTCATTCTTTTCTCATAAGGCTCACTGCTCTTTCTTAGTCTCCCTTAGTCTTATCATCATCCATATCATCCCATACCCCCTCATTGTGAGTGTACCTCCAGGGCTTGCGTGCTCTCTCTCTCTCTCTCCCTTCCTCCTTCCATAGGTTGAATTGTTACCCCAGTTAACAGATGGCACACAGAATATATCTGGCCCTATCTTTTCTCTTGAGTTATAGTCCTGCATCACCAACTACCTAAAATACGTTTCAAATCAGTTGTGGAAATATTCCAAACTCAACAAGTCTAAAACAAAACTCCTTATCTTTCCCCCTGAACTCTCTAGTTTTCCAGACTTCCCTATTTTTATTGAAGGCACCAACCATTCTTCAAGTCTCCCAAGTTTGTAACCTTGGCATTATCCTCAACCCATCACTCTTCTTCACTCTACATATCCAATCAGCTGCCAAATATTGATGTTTCTACCTTCACATCTCTTGCATCAGACATCTCTCTTTTTAAACAGCCACCACTTTAGTTTAGACTCTTATCAACTGTCACCCATACTACAGCAATAGTCTCATAATTGTTCTCTCTCCATCCCCCCCACAGCTGTCAAACTTACTTTCCTTAATCTTAGATCTGTCTTTGTCATTTCTTCATTCAATGCTCAGTGACTTCCCATTGCCTTTAGGATAAAATATAAATTCCATTTAAGCCTTCAACAATCCATATAGATTGGTTCCACTCTATGTTTCCAGACTCATTATACATCACACCTCTTCCTGTATTCTTTGATCCACCCAAATGGACCTTCCCTCTATTTCTTTCTTTCTTTTTTCTTTTTTTACGGGGAAATGAGGGTTAAGTGACTTGCTCAGGGTCACACAGCTAGTAAATGTCAAGTGTCTGAGGCCGGCTTTGAACTCAGGTCCTCCTGAATCCAGGGCTGGTGCTTTATCCACTGTGCCACCTAACTGCCCCCTTCCCTCTATTTCTGACAATATTCTAACTCTTGTCTCCATGCATTGGCACTAGTTATCCCCTATGCCTGGTGACTTGTCTACTTGCCTACACCTCCTATGATCCCTCTTTCTTCAACAAGCAGCTCAAGCAGCACCTTTTGACAGAAAATGTTTCCTGCTCCTAACTGCTATTGTCTTTTCTCCCTAATTACCTTGTATTTGACTACCTTATAATTATTTGTGTTTATTCTCTTTATATTGTGTGTGTATGTGCATGCACACGCATGCATATATGTGGATTTGCAACTAGATGGTGCAGTAGATAGAGTGCTGGGCCTGGAATCAGGAAGACTCATCTTGTTGAGTTCAAATTTGGCCTCAGACAGACACTAACTTTATGACCCTGGGCAAGTCACTTAGCCCTGTTTGCTTTAGTTTCCTCATCTGTAAAATGAGCTGGAGAAGGAGATGGCAAACTCCTCCATTATCTTTGCCAAGAAAACCCCAAATGGGGTCAAGAAGAATCGAACATGACTGTGATGACTGAACAATAATAACAGTGTGAGTGTATGTGTAACTTTTCTCACCTATTAGAATGTGAGTTCCTTAAGAACAGTGATCGCTTTATTCTTTGCATTGGCCAGCATGGTGCCTGGCACACAGTAGGTGCTGGATAAACGTCTGTTGATTTAGTTTTATCATGGTCTATAGCCACATACTTCATGCTTTACTCTAGACAGTTGCCTTGGAAATGTATACTATGAATAATGAGCATATATGAACAGACTCTAGTGCTCTGGATACTGAAAGATCAAATTTACAGTAAAAGTAATATTTAATAAAAAGTGATATTTAATGATATATGTATGTGTATATATATATACATATATCTGTAATTGCTGTTATGTTACATAGGTAATTAGGTGGACATGGTAGGCAGTTCACATAAATAACTGTAAGTAGTGTTACTTTTACATGGTCAAGTATTTCTGAGGTTAATTATTTGAAGGGGAAGGGGCAACTAAAGTGGTATAGGAAGCTGCTCTGAAGCCACTCTGAAGAGTGACTCCAACTGGGGTCTACTGAAACAGCAGATACCAATGACTATGAAGACAAAAACTTTCAGGAGAGCACAGACTTTCCTACTTCTCTGGCAAGGGGCTTCCACAACTTAGAGATTTGAGGAACTTCCAGCCTGCCAGCTGCTCTCGCTCCAGGTGTTGAAAGTCTGGATAGGATAGACATTAGAATAGTGGGGCTAAGTTAAATTAAGATAGTGGGAGGGACATAGTTCATTTCCACCTGTTGT
Source organism: Dromiciops gliroides (assembly GCF_019393635.1). Classification (NCBI taxonomy): domain Eukaryota; kingdom Metazoa; phylum Chordata; class Mammalia; order Microbiotheria; family Microbiotheriidae; genus Dromiciops; species Dromiciops gliroides. The sequence continues at coordinate 209,333,967 of NC_057864.1, forward strand.
GGGAGTTGGCACCTTTATTAAGAAGTGGAGATCAGATGGGATAGTTATGCCTCAGAACTCCTCTTTCCTCATTTCCACCCACACCACCAACTCTATATTTGGGAGGAGTAACATGAGTTATATGATTTAAGAGAAGGACCCTGGCCAAAAATATTTCCATCACATTCCATAAAAGCCTATTAATTAATTTCATTTGAACTTAATAAGCAAAGACTCTTCGAAGGGTTGGAGAAGAAAGCACCAGTTTTCTATACTTTAATATAGGCTGGTTTAATCAGATTGTGGGATAGTTTTAAGAGAATGAGATGGACAGAATAAAGGGTGTGGCAAAGAAAAGATGATGCTGGAGGTAATTTTGGACCATGGTGTAATTTGAGACCACAGTGGGGAGCTTTGAGCAGCCAAAGGCAGCATGAGGATATGGCTTTTGGGGGTCAGGATGAAGGGAACACAAGTAGATAAGAGAGTCATAGGCAAATTTTGCCTAGGGAGGAGGGGGCACCCATCAAGTGAATAGAAACTGGAGAATAGAAAGAGGATATTTTTCTTTGAAGTGGGTCCATAGCCACTTTTGTAGCAAATAGATTTTTTATGTGTATTTTTCAGAATTTGATATATTTAGAGTATGATGGCATAGTAGATAGAGGGCTGAACTTGGAGTCAGGAAGATTTGGGTTCAAATCTTGTCTTGGTCACAAGCTATGTGACAAGGCAAGTCACTTAATCTTTCTTGGCCTCAGTTCCTTCATCTGTAAAATGGAGATGATAGTAACATCTACCTCACAGGGTTATCATCAGGATCCAATGAGATAACATATATAAAGTGTTTTGCAAACCTTATTATGATATATTTTGAACACAAAGCAACAGACTACATTTTTTTTTATTTTTTATTTTTTTAGTGAGGCAATTGGGGTTAAGTGACTTGCCCAGGGTCACACAGCTAGTAAGTGTTAAGTGTCTGAGGCCGGATTTGAACTCAGGTACTCCTGAATTCAGGGCCGGTGCTACAGACTACATTTTAATATGATGCTAAAAGAGAATATAAAAAGTACTAGAGAAAAGGACATAAACAAAATGTGTGTGTGTGTGTGTGTGTACACACACTAGAGGAAAAGATTCACTCTATTCTTCTAAGGAATTTCATTTTATCTGGTATTAAAGATGTTGCCACAGCAACTGCAAAGAAAGATTCATTTTAAGCAAGGCTCACTGCAGCATATCTTATGTGCTTTGATACTAAAACATGAAGTAAAAAAATAAGTTAAAATAGCCACAAAATTTCTAAATAACCTTTTTAATATTCATCTTTCTCTTTCCCTTTAATAAATGTTAAAACCACAGTTTTCCTTTTCAAAGTAGCTTGCTCCCCAGCTTACTACACTGGTTAGCAGTAGACTCCAATTCATTATTGCTCATAAGACCCACTTTATTCCATAAGGGAGTTAAGCCTGTTATTTAGATAATGTGTTTGGGCTCAAGGGAAAGGGTGGTGGTTGATTTATGAAACAGCTGCAGAGCTCTGAGGCTTGAAGGATATCATGCACCTGGTTTAGGGAAAAGTGTAATGATAGCAGCAAGAAAAGAAACTCTCATTTCCTTATAGTGATGCTGGTAGTATCAAAATAATGGCAATGAGGTGAACCTAAAGCTTTACTTAAAGCTGGCATGCTTTCAATCCAGCCATGGGCATTTCCAAATCTTCAGTCCCAAAAAAGTAAATCATACATAGGTCAGACAAGACTTCTAGCTGTCTTCTTAGGTAAAGTGGAAAAGAGCAGTGAAGAAGAAAACCCAAGAGCATGTCAGCTGCCAAATTTTCAACTATTTAGCTTAAAAATTCTATTTCTGAGTTGGTATATTAGGTTGTTACTAAGAAGATTGAAAATTTTACATTAAATTAAAATATAAAACATTAAAGCATAGGTTAATATTTTGTATTTAAGTAGTATATTTCTCTTCACTTGGATGAAATTTTCAACTTCAGAAACTATAAATAATAATAGGAAGTCTATCCTATAGAAAAAATAGGCTTATAAAAAGAGATTATGTAAAAACCCAAATGATACTAGCTATGCATAATATGAACATGCATTCATATATATTGGACATATATCAATAGTAAATTATAACTTCAGGCACATGAATATCAGATGCTAATATGGTAAAGCTAACAAGGGTCTACAGAAGGGCGAGAGTAAACCAACTCAGAAAACCTTTCCTGAAACATAAAAATCAAGTCTTTAATCAGTACACAGGGTTGAAAATGTATGAGAAAGCTTCAAATAAAGCAAGATGGGAGGCAATCACAGTGGGTGTGTGAGGCTGCTGAGGAGATGAAAAAGCGATCCACCCTAGAGGTTCATACTTAAGGAACAGACGTTGTTCTGTTCCCACCTCTAGGTCTCTTCTTTCTTCACTGTCAGGGTTTTTTTTCCTTTAATTTAAATATATATCCACAGTATCAGCAAGACCTCATCATTTCTTTCTCTTTCTTCCCAAAATAATAGCCATTTTCTTCCTCCCTCGGAATATCCTTCTGGTACCAATTCCTAATTATCTTTTTTTTTTTTTAATGCAGGTTCCCCATTTCCCTGAAGCAACATCTTCTAACCCTGATGATCCTGACATGAATTGCAGACAGTCCTCTCTGCTTAAAACAATTCAGATACAAGTATCATGGAATTAGGAAAACAATTCTGCGTGATAAGAAAATGGCAATTCTAAAAGCATGGAGACTGCTGTTGCTGGTCACATATGAATGAATTCTCCCTCACAATGCCTTGCATACTATAGTTAAGAAATGTGTATTGAATTAAATCAAACAATTAATAAATGTTTTTATTTGGGTTTTTTTTTTTTGGCCAGGAAATGGGGGTAAAGTGACTTGCCCAGGGTCATACAGCTAGTAAGTGTCAAGTGTCTGAGGTCAGATTTGAACTCAGGTCCTCCTGAATCCAAGGCCAGTGCTTTATCCACTGCACCACCTAGCTGCCCCCAACACATTTTTTAAATGCTCAAGATATATCCTTACTATTCAAGGTATTAAAGGAGACAAAATAAAACAAATAAGGTATGTCCTCAAGGACATTATAATCTAATTGAATACAAGTCTGTCACATATGACATACCAGCAGATGGAACTATGTGTAATTTGTAGCTAAAGCATAAAGCATGGTACTCTAGGAATTTAAAAGAGAGAGAGAGGGGGTGGGAGGGAGAGAGAGTTAGTAGCTAGAATAGTTAAGGGAAAGCTTCATGGAGAAAGTGGGATTTGATCTAGAACTTGAATATAGGCAGGATTTACACAGAGAACAAATAAGAAAGTATTCTATTTGAGAAGAATATGATTGTAGGAATGAAAAAAGAAATAATCATGGAAAGTGAAGATCTCTGTTCATGAACTCTATTATTTTTTGGGAAATAATAAAGGACAATGAAGGGCCTTGAAAACTCAGTGAGAAGGTCAGACTAAATTGCATTTGTGTTATGCAGCATGGAGGACTGGTGGTGAGGCATTCCAGGAGTTAGAGGGGCAGGTAGGAGGCTATTGTTGTAATTTATATATGAGGTTTTGAGGGCCTTCCTGGATGAGGGTGGTGGTAATGAGAATGTAGAGAAGAAGGAAGAGATAAAGGGCTTTTTAGAAGGAAAAATCCACGAGATTTCATTGCTGATGAGAACTGGGAGAAAAAGGAGAGGAATGAGTCAAAGATGATTCTAAGATTTCAAGTGAAGGGGAAGAAATGTGGTCACTGAGAGAGGAAGGTTGGGAGGGGAACAACTATAAGGCGATGGGGAAAGTTTGGTTTTGGATATACTGAGTTTGAGCTTATAGTGGGACATCCAAGTAGAACTGGAAATATGGAATTGGAGCTGGGGCAAGATCAGTTATCAATTTGGGAGTCATTCACATGTAGGTGATATTTGAATCCATGAAGATGGGTGAGTTCTCTGAAGGGTAAAGAGTAGGAAGGGAAAAGCAGAAGGTCAAGAACAAAGTATTGGGGAATGTCAATATCTAGTGGTCAGGAAGAAAGAACTAGAACAAGAAACTGGAAAACAGTAAGTAAAGAGTCAGGATGAGAAGCAGAACACTGTAAAGTCATGGAAGCCAAGAGAAGGAATTTTTTTTTCCAAAAGAAGAGGGTATATTCAAAACTATCAAATGCTACAAAGAGGAGACAGAAAGTAGAAAAGGCTACCTTTTATTCAATTGCCTCTAAATATTGTTACTATGTGGCCAATCTAATGTAGATCCTATAAGGTCTTAAGGGCTTTATGGTTAATAACAGTGATACAAATATTGATGTGTGTATGAAAAAAGTCTTCAAGGGTTCATTTAAAAAAATATAAGGAATTGATTTGAATTTACAAGAAAAAGAATCATCATCCTATTGATAAGTGATCAAAGGATATGAATAGGTAAATTTTATGGGAAGAAACCCAAACTATCAGCACTCATAGTTTAAAAAATACTCCATAACTGAGGGGATGATCATCTATTGGAAGTTCTGGTGTATGATTGTAATGGAACACTGTTGTGTATAAGAAATGATAAACTGGATTCTTTCAGAAAAATCTGGACTTACATGAACTGATACAAAGTGAAGTGAGCAGAACCAAGAGAAAATTCTTCACAGTAATAGCAATCTCGTAATGATGATCAACTGTGAATGACTTAGCTGTTCTTAGCAATACAATGATCTAAGGCAATTCAAAAGCTCTTATCATGAAAAATGCTATTTATCTTCAGATAAAGAATTAATGGAGTCTGAATAGAGATTGAAGCATACTGTTTTTCAGTGTGCGTGTGTGTTTCTGTGTGCGTGTGTATGTATATGTGTATGTGTATTTTGGAGCTGTGTTTTCTTTCATAACATTACTAAAAAGAAGTATGTTTTACATGACTGCACATATATAGCCTATATAAAATTGCTTACTATCCCAAGGAAGGGATGGGAAAGAAGTAGAGAACTGGGAACTCAAAATATTTTAAAATGAATGTTAAAAATAATTTTCACATGTAATTGGGAAAAATAAAATATTAAAAAATAATTCTACAAGTTACTAAAATTAGAAAAATGCATTTCAATATTAATAGCTATTTTGATAATAAACATTTTTATTTAAAGTTTTGAGTTCCAAATGCTATTTCTCCTTCCCCCCAGGCAGTAAGCAATCAGATATAAGTTATACATGTACAATTATGTAAAACATTACCATATTAGTCATTTTGTACAAGAAAACTAGAATAAAAGAAAAAAATGAAAGAAATGAAGTGAAAAATAGCATGCTTCATTTACAGACCAGAGTACAGGCCAGGGGAATGAAGAACCTGCCTCTCCTTAAATCTATCCACCTGGAACCCCCTGTAGCTTGGGATGGTGCATACTGGAGGCAGTGCCCCAATTTAAGGAGTTAGAAATCAAGAAATAGGCTAGGAACATGAACAGACAGGAAAAGATGTGGACCATAGAAAGTTTCTTTGGTGACAAAGAAGATCAAAATACACCCTCAGAAGTAGATAACAAAGTCAAAGTTCCTACATCCAAAGCTTCCAAGAAAAATATGAATTGGTCCCAGGCCATGGAAGCACAGAAAAAGGACACTGAAGATAAAGTAAGAGAGGTAGAAGAAAAAATGGAAAGAGAAATGAGAGTGATGCAGGAAAGTCATGAAAAAAAAGTCAACAGTTTCAAAAACCAAATGGAAATGCTCTCTGAAGAAAATAATTGCTTAAGAATTAGGATTGAACAAATGGAAGCTAATGACTTTATGAGAAGTCAAGACACAATAAAACAAATAAAAATGAATGAAAAACTAGAGGGCAATGTGAAATATCTCCTTGGAAAAAAGATGACCTGGAAAATAGATCCAGGAGAGATAACTTGAAAATTATTGGACAACCTGAAAACCATGATCAAAAAAAGAGCTTCGACATCATCTTCCAAGAGATTGTCAGGGAATATTGCCCTGATATTCTAGAAGCAGAAGGTAAAATAGAAATTGAAAGAATCCACTAATAACCTTCCGAAAGAGATCCCAAAAGGAAAACTCCCAGGAATATTATAGCCAAATTCCAGAGTTCCCAGGTCAAGGAGAAAATATTGCAAGCAGCCAAAAAGAAACAATTCGAGTACTGTGGAGCCACAGTCAGGATATCACAAGATCTAGCAGCTTCTACATTAAAGGACCAGAGGGCATGGAATATGATATTCTGGAGGGCAAAGGAATTGGGACTACAACCAAGAATCACCTACCCAACAAAACTGTGTATAATTTTTCAGGGGAAAAATGTGAATTCAATGAAAAAGAGGACTTTCAGGGATTCATGATGAAAAGACCTGAACTGAATAGAAAATTTGACTTTCAAATACAAGACCTTAGAGAAGCATAAAAAGGTAAACAAGAAAAAGAAACTATGAGGGAGGTTAAAAGGTTAAACTGTTTATATTGCTACATGGGAAGATGATACTTCTAACTCATAAGAACTTTCTCAGTATTAGGGCAGTTGAAAGGAATAAATTTGGGCAGAGGGCACAGGTGGGAATTGATTATGAAGGGATGACATCTATAAAGCATTTATTGTTTATTGTGGTTTTGGGGGGGGCAGTCAGGGTTGGGGGGCACACCCAGGGTAGCCCAGTTAGGAAGTGTCTTGTATCTGAGGCCAGATTTGGGTTCAGGTCCTCCTGGGTCCAGGGTGAGTGCTTTGTCCACTGTGTCACCTAGCTGCCCCATGATGACATCTTTGTTTTGTTTTGTTTTTGTTTTGTTTTGCAGGGCAATGGGGGTTAAGTGACTTGTCCAGGGTCACACAGCTAGTAAGTGTCAAGTGTCTGAGGCCGGATTTGAACTCAGGTACTCCTGAATCCAGGGCTGGTGCTTTATCCACTGTGCTATCTAGCTGCCCCCCCCCTCATGATGACATCTTTAAAATAAATTAAGGGGTTAGAGGATTGCACTGGGAGAAGGGGAAAGGGAGCGGTGGAATGGAATAAAGTATCTCACATAAAAGAAGAAAAAGCTTTTGGAGTAGAGGGGAAGATGGGGGAGGAGCAGGGGAGTGAATGAGCCTTACTCTCATCAGAATTGGCTCAAAGAGGGAATAACATACACAGTCAAGTGGATATAATAATATATCTTGCCCTGCAGGAAAGTGGGAAGGGAAGTGGATAAGAGGGAAAGGTGAAGGAAGGGAGGACAGATTGGGAGAGGGGTAGTCAGAAGCAAAACACTTTTGAGGAGGGATAGAGTAAAAGATAGAAAATAGAGTAAATATCATGGGAAGCAAATAGGATGGAGGGGAACAGAGTTAGCAATAAGAACTGGGGAAAAATTTTTTGAAGCAGAGGCAAGAGCAATGTAAGATGATGATGATGGTACCTTACTGGGCTATTGTGAAGAAAATTCTTTGTCAGGTATAAGGTACTTTATAAATTTTAGCTATTATTGTTGTAGCAGTATTCAACCTCGTGGGTGTTTTGTAAGGATATCTCCCTTTAAAGTACTATATAAATGTAGTTTACTATTAAAAAAAAAAGATGGAGCAGGATGCTATCAGAAAAAGCTGGAAAGACAACGTGAGCTGATGCAAAGTGAAATGTACTGTGTACAAAATAACAGCAATATTGTAAGATGATCTGCTGTGAATGACTTAGTTATTTTCAGTAATGCAATAAGCCAAGACAACTCTGAAGGACTTATGAAAAATGTAATCCATCTTTTGTCATTGTTATTGTTAGTTCTTTTTTCTTAGTTTTTTTTTGTCTGCTATGTTTTGCATGACTGCACATGCATAACTTATATTGAATTGCTTGAGTTCTTAAGGGAGGATGAGAATTCGTAACACAAAGTTTTTAAAAATCGATGTTACAATTTGTACATGTAAGGTGGGAAAAATCCTAAACAAAAAAACAAACGAATGGATGAATAAATAGATTGATAGACAAATAAAAAAATGAATAAATAAGTAAAAAAAAGAAAAAAGAAAAATAGCATGTTTCAGTCTGTGTTCAATCAATATCAGTTCATTCTCGGGAGGTGGATAGTATGCTTCATTATTAGTCTATTGGGACTGTCTTGGATTATTGTATTGCTGAGAATAGTTAAGTCATTCACAGTTTTTCATCAAACAATATTGCTGTCACTGTGCATAATGTTCTCTTGGTTCTGCTCACTTCACTATATATCAGTTCATATAAGTCTTTCCAGGCCTTTCTGAAATCATCCTGCTTGTCATTTATTATAGCACAGTAATATTCCATTACAATCATATACCACAGCTTGTTCAGCCATTCCCCAATTGATGTGCATTCCATTGATTCCAATTCTTAGCCACCACAAAAGACCTGCTATAAATATTTTCGTACAAATAGGTATTTTTATCTTTTTTGGGATGTTTTTGGGATATAAAACTAGCAGTGGTATTGCTGGATCAAAGGGTATGCACAGTTTTATAGACCTTTGGGCATAGTTCCAAATTGTTCTTCAGAATGGTTGGATCAGTTCACAACTCCATCAACAGTGGATTAGCATCCCAGTTTTCCCACTTCCCTGCCAACAGCCAACATTTTCTTTTTTTGCTGTATTGGCCACTCTGATAGGTGTGAGGCAGTACCTGAGAGTTGTTTTAATTTGAATTTCTCTGATTGATAGTGATTTGGAGCATTTTTTCCTATGATTATAAATATGTCTGAAAACTGCCTGTTCTTATCCTTGGACTATTTATCAATTGGGGAATTACTTGTATTTTTATAAATTTGACTCAGTGCTCTATATATTTGAGAATAAGGCCTTTATTAGTCTTACTTGTTGCAAAAATTCTTTCCCAATTTTATACTTTCCTTATAATTTTGGTTATATTGGTTTTGTTTGTGCAAAAGTTTTTAAATTTTGTATTATCAAAATTATCTATTTTACATTTTGTAGTGTTCTCTCTATCTCCTTTGGTCCTAAATTCTTCCCCTGTCCATAAATCTGACAGATAAATCATTTAATGGTCTCTTAATTTGCTTATGGTATCATTGATTATGTATAAATCATATTTCCATTTTGACCTTTTAACAGCTATTTTTACATAGCACTAACTATGTGCCAGGCTATGCTAAATACTTTACAAGTATTACCCCATTTCATCCTCATAACCACCATGGGAAGTAAGTGCTATTATTATCCCCTTTTTGCTGATGGGGAAACTCAGGCAAAAAGAGATTTTTTTGTATCAGTAAGACAGTAACCTTCTTTGTACTATTTTCTGTTTTGTGTAAAATCTCTGAAAAATGAGGGTTTTTTTGAGCAAATATTGTTCCTTGAAGATAGGACCTTTATAATTCCGAGTTTCACTATGTAAGAGTTAGAGCTCTTGGTCTGTCACAGGTGAAAAAATTGTCGACGCATTATTAGAAATCCCTAACAAAATCAAACGTTTTGAAAATAGATCTAAGTGAATACTAGTTTCTTGCATGTAGATGGAAAATTCTCATTTAATGAAGTCAACCACTTAACTGAGAGTGGTGGAGAGAGGACAGGCCTATGAGTCAGGAACTCCTCTGTTGAAGCCTTACCTCTGACACATGCTGACTGTATGACCCTGGCCAAATAGCTTAAACTTTCAGTGCTCCCAGGCAATCAAAATACAAATTACAGAGTAGCTACAGACTGCATTGGTTGAGGGAGTTTCTGGAGCTTTTTATGTTGATGAAATCACAACTTCAGACAAAAACAAACGACAATGCAGGAATTCTCAGTGCCTAGCACAGCACCTAACATGCACTAGGTGTATAAATGTTTATTGATTGTAGCTCCACAAAATTAATCTAATCCAATCCTGTGATTTCCTAACATAGGAAGTTCCTTTTGCCAGTACAGATCAACACTTGCTCTGCAATTTATAGTCTTTGAGGTTACCTGGGACACTGAGAAGTTAAGTGACTTGCTGAAGGCCATATATTCTGTTACCTTTGGGTATGAGAAGAGAAAGCAATACATACTTTCAAAATCAAATAAATTAGCAGACTATTTGTTTTAGCCTTTTTGGATTTATATATATCTATATGTATAGAGACGTATATCTATACACACATATAATCTGTTATATGTACACACATATAGACATATACAATATATAAGCATATATAAATATACAGACTACATAAATAGAAATTAAGCTGCTGTGTGAATTATATTCACAGTCCAGTATGCTTTTGCATAGTCAGTCAATAAATATTTATTAAGTTCCTACTATGTAGCAGACACTATGCTAACTAAGCAATGGGAGTAAAATACAGAAAAGAAAGACAGCCCCTGCCCTCAAGGAGCTTATAATTAAATGGAGGAAGGAAGACAACAGAAAAGAAAGCTAAAAAGGTGTGTGTGGGGGGGATGTGTGTGTGTGAAATGAGAGTATCCAGCAAGAGGGACAATGTAAGAAAGTACCTGGATTCCCAAATTATGTTGGACATTTTGGGAGTGATTGGTTTTGACCTGACACTTTTAATTGGCTTGTTGAGAATAAACTCATAAACTTAAGCATACTAAATTCAGCCATAGGTTTAGTAGTTTGGTTAAGGAGATCTTATAGGTAGAAATTTCTACTTGTACAGAGTACTATGGCCAGGAAATGTTTCACAGACCCTGGCCCTGTAATAATTAGTTTCTGAACAGCTCTGTGTTTTGCTTAGATGGTAAATGGTAACTTGGCTCCCACCTTAGGGTAATGTAATCTTTGATCTGAAATAATCCTGACCTGCTATAATGTGCTTTAGTGAGAAGAGTGTATAATGTCATAGAATTACTCTTGACTTGAGGGACTCCACTTTGAATTTTTAATGATAAATACAGTTCAAACACCTAAACATGTAAACAACTTGATTGTTTAGGTCTGATAATCAAATTCTTGTGAAGAGTATGTCTAGCTATTTTGACCAAGATGTCTAGCTATTTTATGCTGGTTAGAATGAATGGATGAGCGATTTACTAAAGATTTAATATTTCCTTTGAAATGTGACATCAATATATTTGTACATTGGCATAAACACCTTTGGCCACAGATTACACTATCTAAAAGCTGATTGGTGGAGTTCCATTTAAAAGTAGGTCACGTTGAGCTCAAGAGGCTTGACAAACATTCTATGGAATGACCACGGTACTGCCATGTAGACTATATCCAAGCAACCAAGATCTAAATTTAAGCAAAGTAGAAGCCCATATTAGTAATGGCCTGAGATATAAGAAGAAATTGAATTTTTCCCTCCACACTGATAGATATTGAGATTGTTATGGATATTGTGAATAAGATGTTAGGCTGCAATATCTTCCCTATTGTATACATCAGGGCACTTTAGTGATTTCCGCTGTGTGGTGTAGGAATCAGAGTATGGTCTTTTCTCCTCTCTATTAAGTAACTGAATATTTAAATAAATTAAATGAAGTAACTAACAGTACATATAATAATCAAAATAAATAAAATCAATTTGTTCAACTCATTCCATGGTTATCTTTCCAAGGAGGGAACTTTCCCATCATGCCTTGGGAACTTGAATTCTAGAATGTAAATAAAAGAATCCTTTGTTGTTGTTTAGTCTTTTTCAGTCTTGTTGGACTTTTCATGACCCCAGTTGGGGTTTTCTTGGTAAAGATACTAGAGAGGTCTGCTATTTATTTCTCCAGTTCATTTTACAGATGAGGAAACTGAGGCAAAGAAGATTAAGTGACTTGCCCAGGGTCACTGAGCTAGTAAATATCTGAGTCCAAATTTGAATTCAGATCGTATTGTTTCCATGCCCTGAACTCTATCAACCACATCACCTAAAACAGGGCTTCTAAAACTTTTTCCATTTGTGACCCCTTTTCACCTGACAAATTTTTATGTGACCCTGGGTATATAGGTATGCAAAATAGGTATACATAATCTTTTATTGTTGTCAAATTTTTCACAATTCTTGCATTCAGTTATATGTCCCCAAATGGGGTCTTGACCCACAGTTTAAGAAGCTAGGACCTAAAAGAATTCTAGGTAATTTCATGGAAAATATGGGATTTTTCTTTTGGATCACTGTCCCTCAGGAGAATTTTAAAATTCATTTCTCCATACCACTGGCATGTTTTTGTTCACAATTCCTTGAACTGTTACCATATTTTTTTGTCATCAGAATTATTTGATGTATTAGAGAAAAAACAACAACAACTGCATCACAAAATTATGATGAGTCTTATATCCAAGATATATAAGGAATTAATACAAATATATAAGAGAAATAACCAGTTCCTAATGTATAAGTGCTCTAGGAAATGTATAAAGTGTTCTCAAAAGAATAATTGAAAGCCATAAACAACCATATGAAAGGATGTTCCAAATAACTAATAAGAGAAATGCAAATCAAATAACCCTGAATTTTCACTTAAGAACCAGCAAAGTACATTAATTTTATTCATGAAAAGCTTTTCAATTTCATATAATCAAAATGCCCTATTTTATCTTTTGTGATCTCCTTTGTCTCATTTGTTAAGAATTCTCCTTTTACTGATAGCTGTTAAAGATACCTGATCTGGTTCTCAATTTTAATTTTTTGGTTAATTGATATATTTGTTACATAATTATTTTGAGTTTATGGTAGTATATGGTATAAGATTTCAGTATGAAATTAGTTTCTGCTAAATAATTTCCAATTGTCCCAACAGTTATTATAAAAAAAGATTACTTTCCCAAGTAATTTATATTCTGAGGTTTACTGAAGATGGGATTATTGAGTTTTTTTAATCATCTAGTATATTCCACTGATCTCCTTTTCTCTTTTCCAGCAAGTACAAAATAGTTCCAAAGATTTCTGCATTTTGAGAAAAAGACCTATCTGTACAAAAATATTTTTAGCAGCTCTTTTCGTGATGGCAAAGAATTGGAAATCAAAGGAATACCCATTAATTGAGGAATGGCTGAACAAGCTGTGGTATATGATTATGATGGAATATTATTGTGCTATAAGAAATGACAAACAGGATAATTTCAGAAAGGCCTAGAAAAGCTTATATGAACTGATACATAGTGAAGTGAGCAGAACCAGGAGAGCACTGTGCACAGTGACAGCAATATTGACAAAGAGCTGTCAATGACTTAACTATTCTCAGCAATGGATTGATCCAATACAATCCCAAAAGACTAAAAAGCATACTGTCCACTGGTATTGCTTGAACACAGACTGAAGCATGCTATTTTTCACTTTCTTTCTTTCATTTTTTATTTTATTTGAGTTTTCTTGTGCAAAATGAATAATATGGTAAGGTTTTACATACTTGTACATGTATAACCGGATTGCTTACTGCCTTGGGGGGAGGGGGGGCGATAAAGAGGAGGGATAAAATTTAGAACTCAAAACTTTAAATAGGGGGCAGCTAGGTGGCACAGTGGATAAAGTGTTGGCCCTGGATTCAGAAGGACCTGAGTTCAAATCCAGCCTTGACACTTACTAGCTGTGTGACCCTGGGCAAGTCACTTAACCCTAACTGCCTTGCCAAAAAAAAAAAAAAGAATAAAGAAAAGAAAAAAAAACTGTTTAAATAAAAGTGTTTATTATAAAAAAAGATTGCTGCTTTATAGTATAATTTAAAGTCTGGAAGTCCTCTCATTCTTACATGATTCCTTCATGATTTCCCTCAATAGTCTGGAACTTTTATTTTTCCAAGTGAATTTTGTTATCATTTTGCCTAGCTTTACAAAGTACTGCCACCTTATTGTTATCAGTATTACTAAATTTGCAAATAAATTTAGGATTTTATTGTATTGTAATATCTCAACTAAAAGTAATAAACATTCTTCTACATATTTTTCCACACAAAAAGTATCTAGTAAATACTTTCCTATTCAATTACATAATCATGTGATTTGGATTGTTTTTATTTTATTTTTTATTTATTTATTTTTTTAGTGAGGCAATTGGGGTTAAGTGACTTGCCCAGGGTCACACAGCTAGTAAGTGTGTGTTAAGTGTCTGAGGTGTTTTTATTTTTAATACAATTATATTAATTGTTTTCCTGATGCTGAACCATCATTGCTTTACTGGTACAAATTACACTTAATAATATATTTTGGATATATTGCTGTAGTCTTTTTATTAGGATTTTAGTTAAAATTTTGAATTAACATTCATTAGTTTTTTTTCTTTTGTATTAGTACATTGTTTATTTCATAAAAGGAGGTAGGAAGAGTGTTTTCTTTCTTATTTTTGAGAAAAGTTTGTGTAACTTGGTTATTAATTGCTCTTTAAATGTTTGATAGAATTTATCTATAAACCTGTCTGGACTAGAAGCTTTTTTCTCTTTTCATAATCTATAGATTATTCAGTATCATTTTCTCAGCTTGCTTAATGTCTCTTTTCATATTCCCTTAATTTGGACATTTTATATTCTTCTAGGTAGCTTTCTATTTCTTTTACATTCTCAGTTTTGTTAGTTTATTATATGCAGGTTCTGAAAATTCTTTTATTTTTTTCTCTGTTGTGATTTTACCATTTTCATTTCTTAAAAGTTTGTTAATTTGGGTCAGCTAGGTGGCACAGTGGATAAAGCACTGGCCCTGGATTCAGGAGGACCTGAGTTCAAATTCTGCCTCAGACACTTGACACTTACTAGCTGTGTGACCCTGGGCAAGTCACTTAACCTTCACTGCCCTGCCCCCCCCCCAATTGTTAATGTGATTTTTCTTCCCTTTGTGGTAGCTAAAGATTTATCAATTTTGTTGTGTTTACCTCCACCTGGTTTTATTTTTGTTTATAGATTCTATGGTCTTTTTTTGTTTTCCCATATATCTAGTTCTCCATTTTCAGGATACCCTCTTTTGTTCTTGTTTTGGGTTTATTTGTTGGTTTGTAGATTTTTAGCTATTTTAACTGAAAACTGAAATAATCTTCTCTTTTACTATTTTGTTAGTGCATATTTTAGGGATATAATTTTCCTCTAATGACTGTTTAAAATATTTTATAAATTCTAGCTATTTTATTTATATTATTATTGTTAAATTCTCCAACAGTTTGTTCATTTTTCTAATTTCTATTTGCTTATCTTTTTGTTAGATTTATACAGTTGAAAGAGAAACATTAATATTTCCTACAATTACTATATTAATATTATAAGTGTAGGGGTGCTACCTCAATTCATGTAATCACATAAGGTCCACATAACTTAATTGAATAATCAATCAACACTTAAAGTAAGTATTAAGGAATTTTCCTACAGCCCTATTATCATGTGAATAATTCCTTTATTAATTCAAGAGGATTATAAAATTTTGGCCACTGGATGAAGGAAAAAGATGCTACATAGGAAAAAGCTGTGATTGGATAAAAGAATTACTTATACCCTTAGGCTGATGTATAGTAACAGTAGTCATCAACTAACATTTATTAAGCACCTATTATGTGCCAGGTACTGTGCTAAGTGAAGGGGATATAATAAGGCAAAAGACTAATGTTATGGGGAAGACTATATGCAAACAAATAGCAGTCCAACAGAAGGCTCTAAATTTTAGACCTGAGGATTCCTATGTTGGTACTACATGGGAATTCAGTCTTGGGGTGTGTGTGTGTGTGTGTGTGTGTGTGTGTGTGTGTGTGTGTGTGTGTGTGTGTGTGTGAGAGAGAGAGAGAGAGAGAGAGAGAGAGAGAGAGAGAGAGAGAGAGAGAGAAAGTTTTTCTCTTATGTTTCCCCCCCTTACCCCTAATACCCAAAGACCAGTGAAACTGGATCAGTAGTAGACAGTGTATCTATCTGGGATCAGAGAGACTGGACTAATGCCTTGCTTCTTAAACTATGGTCATATGGGGTCATGTAACTTAATGTGGTGGTTGCAAAAAATTTGGCAATAATAAAAAGTTATGTATACTTATTTTATATGCCTGTATGCCCAGGGTTGTGTAAAAATTTCTCAGGCAAAAAGGGGTCATAAGTGGAAAAAAAATCTAGGAAGCCCTGAACTAGTGGGACTCAACACATCCAGGAGAAGAGTCATCCAAGGAGGGAGGCAGCTTCAAGGAACACGATCCTTTGTACCAGAGAATGTCAATTATGGACTCAAGGAAAGTCTAGATTATTAAGTACCAGTAATTTGGAGAAATTCTCTATTGTGTATTCATTTATTAAAAACCCTGCTCTTTGTGTTGTTAAATTCTGTGTCGAGAGAACTAACTTCTACCTAATTTCATTCTTAGTTTCTCCTTTTAAAAATATTATTTCTCTTTTGAACTATCTTGGATTTTCCTGCTCTTGTCCAAGTTCTGAGGAGTCTTGAGGATGCTTTTTCATTGGCCAATTTCGGTTCATTTTCTAAGAGGCATTAAGGAGTAGAGGAGTGGTAGATTTGGAGCTAGAGGGCTTGGGTTTGAAGTGACCTTAGGCAAGTCACTGTTGTCCCTGGGCCTCTATTTCCTCAGCTTTAAAATGAAGTGTTGCTAGATCAGAGTTGTCAAACTGCTGTCTGCAACACTTCCAAGAACCCAACAAGATTAAACTGTAATTGTGAAATATTTAATAAAATAAATAAAAATACAATAGAATACAGATAATGCTAAAATGTCATTTTCTAAATTAATATGTGGCCTGTAGGGATCCATATATATATATATATATATATACCATCTATTATTACTATTTACCAGTTTGAGTTCATTCATACTTTTTTTTTTTTTGGTGAGGCAATGAGGGTCAAGTGACTTGCCTAGGGTCACACAGCTAGTAATTGTCAAGTGTCTGAGGCTAGATTTGAACTCAGGTCCTCCTGAATCCAGGGTTGGTGCTTTGTCCACTGGGCCACCTAGCTGCTCCCTGAGTTCATTCTTTATAAAAACTGTTGCCAAGATTTTTTTGAACACTTCAAAGATTATATGAAAACCAGAGATTTTATTTCATTTTAAGTTAATTCTTTAATATTAAAAATGTACTGAAATGTGGCTATACATTATGATGCCGTCTGAAATAGAACTGAGGACAGAGAAAAAAGAAAAGGGGAAGAATATAAACGCCTATAAACTTGGAGGACTGTATGGTACTGATGTACATAATTTCCTCCTGTGGGACAGTGGAAAGAGAGCTGGATTTTGAGTTAGGGGATGTTGATTGGTTCAAATCCTGCTTCTCCTACTTACTTCTACCACTGTGACCTTGGGCAAATCTTTTACTCTTTCTGGGCCTCATTTTCCACATTTTTAAAATAAGGGGGTTGAACTAGAATACCTCTAAGAGTTCTCCTAGCTCTAAAACTCTCTCTCTCTCTTTTTTTTAGTGAGGCAATTGGGGTTAAGTGACTTGCCTGTGGTCACACAGCTAGTAAGTGTTAAGTGTCTGAGGCCGGATTTGAACTCAGGTACTCCTGACTCCAGGGCCGGTGCTCTATCCACTGCGCCACCTAGCTGCCCCGTCATTGGGAGGGATTGGGAAAAGCTTCCTTTAGAAAGTGGAATTTTAGTTGGAACTTGAAGGAATCTAGGGAAGTCAGCAAGTAGAAATGAGGAAGAAGAATATTCTAGTCATAGCGGGTAGCCAGAGAAAATACTCAGAGTTGGGAGATAAAGTGTTTTGTTTATGGAAGAGTAAAAAGGCCAGTGTTACAAAGTGGAAGAGTACATGGGGGAGAAGAAGGTTTGGCAAAAGAAGACTGGAAAGGTGTGTGTGTGTGTGTGTGTGTGTGTGTGTGTGTGTGTGTGTGTGTAGATTATGAAGGGTTTTAAACCAAACTGAGTATTTTGCCACCGCTGTGCACTAGGGTGGTGGCAGTATCAGGAGTGAAGAGGGTATATTTGAGAGATGTTACAAAAGTAAAATCAACTGGTCCTGATAATAGATTGAATATAGGTGGGGTGGGGTGGTAAGAGATAGTGAGGAGTTGAGGATGATGCTTAGGTTTCAAGCTTGAGGGATTCAGATGACAGTGGTACCTTTGACAGAATGGAGAGGGTTTGGGGGTAAAGATAATGAGTTCATTTTTGGACATGTTGAGTTTAAGATGTCAGCTGCACATGCAGTTTGAAATGTTTGATAGTTAGACATGTAATACTATAGGTCAGCAGAGAGGTTAGGCCTGGAGAGTACAGTATAGAGAGAATAATTTAATGCATGGAAGCTAATGAGATCACCAAGTGGAATACCATAGAGGGAGGGGGGATGAGAGCTCTTCATAGAGGCCTGTGGAATAGCATTGGTTAGTGGTTGTAACCTAGATGAAGACCCAGTAAAGGTACTGAGGAGGACTAGTCAGATAAGGAGAAGGAGAACCAGGAGAAAACAGAGTCCCAGAAAACCTAGAGAGAAGAGAATATTAATGAGGAGAGAGTGATCAACAGTGGTTGTTCTGCAGTGGTCAAGGAGAACAAAGATTGAGAAAAGGAAACATGGTCTCTATCCTCTAAGGTTTACATCACACAGTCAATCAACATATTTCCATTGGATCACAGCATTTAGAATTTCAAAAGATCTAAGACATAATTTAGTTCAATTCTCCATCCCCCTCTTTTTTTTTTTTTTTGAGAAGGGAACTGAGGTGAGCCACAAGTAGTCAATGAGAGACAAGATTCAAACTTAGGTTTTCTGACTGCGTCCCTTATGCTGATCCATCTGCTATGTTCAGAGCACTGTATGCTTGCTATATTCAGTGCATTATGGTTGGTGCTAGTGGCAATACAAAGAAAATAAGACACTTTCCCAAGCCTTCAAGTAGCTTACAATCTGGGAAGTATTTTTCTTTTCCTTTTCACTAATCTCGAAAACACAGACACTATTCATATATCATTTCCAAGTATATTTCCTAAAAGTTTAATAGGGAAATGAAAATCAGAGCCCAGCTGTTTCCTTTAACATTATGGGAAACAGCATATGCTGATACTGGTTTGAAGTTATCCTCCAGGTTTATTGACCGACAAGATTAAAATAGATCACAGTGAACGTCGACATAACCCCCTTTAAAAGTGAAAAACAAACTCTAATGAGCGGCTTGGGTTATAAGGCACTATTTGGGAAGGGCTCACATTTGTTTTGTTTTCCACCACAGGGGTTGCCATCAAAGGATGTTTGGATTTTTACTGCATAGCCTGACAGTCCATGACCTGCAGCTGTTTCATCCCCTCTTTCTCCTGCAGAGGGAGATATTTAAAACTTTAATTCTTCACCCTTAGAAGGGACTTCAGGTTTTCAAGATGAGATGCAATTTCATATTTTCTGTTTGGTTAGTATTTCTCTAACCTTGAGAAAGTCTTTTTTCCCTTTTAGTTGAACTAGCTAACTGACCCTATGCAAGGAGAGTTTTTGAGTTTGTAAATATTAAGTTCTCATATTTGTTTTGCTTTACTGGAATTAGGGCTCAGCATCTTAGTTTGGAAATTGAAGAATTATTTGTATTTACTCTGTAAGGAAACTATTAATAGAAAATTACAGCAAAGCTCACTGCACATATCATTGTATGAAATTATGTAGTTAAATAGTAATCTAACGGGCAGCTAGGTGGCGCAGTGGATAGAGCACTGGCCCTGGAGTCAGGAGTACCTGAGTTCAAATCCAGCCTCAGACACTTAACACACACTTACTAGCTGTGTGACCTGGGCAAGTCACTTAACCCCAATTGCCTCACTAAAAAAAAAGAAGAAGAAGAAAAAAATAGTAATCTAAGTCCAGGAAGTGAAAGAATTGGTTGTTCTCATAATTCAGGGTGGAAATATCTACTGTGGAAATGTTTATTTAAATGATTAAAATTTTTGATGCCCTTTCACTTTTTCCCCCTCCATTTCTGTCTCCCCACTAAGATGTACTTCTCTTAGAAGAAAAAGCCTATAATTTGTGTCTATTTTCTTCTTGTACTGAGGTTATCTTAGTGGTGGGAGTAAGGCAAACTACTTGCTAGTCCCAAAACTTCTTACTTCACATTTTCTGTTCGGTTAGTATATTTTTGACCTTGAGAAAGTTTTTTCTCCCCTTTTTAGTTGAACTAGTCTCTTGATCCCATGCAGGAAGAGTTTTGGAGTACTGGTTCTGTCAAAAAGATCTGGGTTCAAGAGCTGAACTTGACACATACTGGCTATGCCCTTGGGCAAGTCTCTTAACCTCACAGTGTCTAGGCAACTATTCCTTAAGACTATAATTTACATAGCAAGCGCAAATCTTCAATGGTAGAGTATTTCAGGATTGGTCTGTTTAATATATGTATACATATACACAATATACATATATATACACGCATATACATACACACCTTTGATGAGTACAGTGACCTTGATAATGTGAGCACTGTTTTGTGTAAGTCTATGTTAATGTATGTTGCTTCAAAGTTTTGGGTAGACTGTTTGATAGTGCAGTTATTCTCTTAGGCGGGACATCTAAAATTTATGACTTACTTTGTTTTAGAAATAGTTAAGCATCTTTCTTGAACCACATATGATAACTTCTGGCAATTTAAGAATTCCAAAAGGCGTAGCCAGTTTGAACATTCCATGGGCTAGATAAAGGATATGACAGGTATAGCAAGTTCTAAATATAGAAACCTTTAAAATATACACTTTCACAGAGTCTTTGTTTTTTAAAACGTCTAAAACCAAGGGGTGGAGGGAAGAAGAGCGGGGGATTGACACTAAGTACAGTCAGTTCTGCTATAATGCTGTGTTTTGAAAACATGAATTTGTTCCAACGCAAGTGATATATTACGGAACATTTTTAAAAAAATAATATTTATTGTAGTTGTAATTCTTTTTTTTAGTGAGGCAATGAAGCTTAAGTGACTAATTAGGGAACATTTTGAACATAACTCAAATTTTGAGTTTGCTTCTGCTCAATTTCTTCCATGAGAAACAGGGAGAATGCAGAAAACTGTACCAATGCACAATAACTCATAAGCTGCAACCCTTCTGTTGTTTTCTTCTACAAGCAAACTTCAGGTCTTTGTCAAGGTAAAGTGCCGTATTTATTGTATATCAACTGGTATAGCAGGAGCTGTGGGTGGAGAAGGCCTGATCAGAAACCCTCCAGGCTGATCCTTTTTCCCCAGGGCCTCCTGTCAGAGGCCTGGAGTTTTGGCCTACCCAATTTGCTGGTAAGACAAAGCAACAGCCCAGGGTTGAGGACCCTGACACTATTTACAGAAGTATTTATGTATTTCTTAACCATTTAACATGTATAAAACTGTGCTACCATTTTTATTATAATCCTTTTTTAATGGATCACTGACAAAATTTTTGAGTGTTATCTTAACTCCCATTTATCCCATCACCCATCAGTTCTTTGGTTTTTACTGGGCAATTTTGCATAACTCAGTGCCTTTGGAGAACACATATGTCAAATTATGGGAGAAATGGATTATACAACCTATACATCTGATTTTTTTTGAAAAAAATATTTCCCACCTTCATTCACTTTCAGCTTCTTCCTATCAATCAATTTCCATGTATTTATTGAATAGTTGATGGTTCCCCTAATATCCTGATCTAATATCCTTGACCTCCTCAACTCTGATGACCTTCTTGACTCTACTTTAACTACCTACTGGCCCTTAAGCCCTAATCATTTAGCAATCTGCTCTTTTTTCCAAAGTCTTAAACTCTGGGTTTAAGACTACAGACCCCTACCTTTTTGCATTCTACTTTTTCCTACTGAATCTGCTCTTTGTCCTTCCATAAAGTTTTGGCCTTTAACACTTCTCCCCTCTTCACTTCCCCTGCCTGTATCTCCCATACATAAGTTCTCTTAGGGTTTCATTTGGCTACCTAACTGTTACTGCTGTTATTGCACACTAGGATCCTTCTCTTCTGATATTCTGTGGTGGGGAAACCCTCATCATCTGCTTTCTTCCCTCCCATTCCCCAGCTGCTTGTTCTGGGAGTTTCTCCTTCATCTGATTATACAGCACTTTATATTCCTCCTATGCATTTATCATACTATGGTTTGCATTATATTTGCCTATTCATATCTTTTCTTCACAACTAGATTATAAAGCTTCTTGGGGACAAGGACCAGATTTTATTCATTATTTTATCCCCACCACAGAGTATATTGTGTAGCAGTATATTGAACATAGAAGATTCTTAATAAATGGTTGTTTTTTTTTTTTTAGTGAGGCAATTGGGGTTAAGTGACTTGCCCAGGGTCACACAGCTAGTAAGTGTTAGGTGTCTGAGGCTGGATTTGAACTCAGGTACTCCTGAATCCAAGGCCAGTGCTCTATCCACTGCGCCACCTAGCTGCCCCAAGCTTATGGTGTGGGGGCAGAGATGGGAGAGGAGCAGGGCAGTAAATGAATTTTACACTCATCAGAAAAGGCTCAAAGATCTTTTTTTGTTTGTTTGTTTTGCGGGGCAATGGGGGTTAAGTGACTTGCCCAGGGTCACACAGCTGGTAAGTGTCAAGTGTCTAAGGTCGGATTTGAACTCAGGTACTCCTGAATCCAGGGCCGGTGCTTTATCCACTGCGCCACCTAGCCGCCCCTTAATAAATGTTTGCTGAATGAATGAATAAGAGTACAAAACTGTGATGTCAATTTGTTAATTACAAATTTCAAATAACTCTATGGCATAGTGGACAAGAGTGATGGATATGTCATCATCAAGGTATGTGTTTGAATCTTGCCTCAGATACTTTCTGGCTGCTAACATTAGGCAAATGAGACTGTGGCATAGTAGAAAGAACACCAGCTTTAGTGTCAGAGGACTGAGACTACTACTGATGTGACCTGCAAGTAACAGCCTCCCTGGTTCTCACTTAACCTATTTGTAAAATAAGGGGATTTGACGAGATAGCCTCAGCTCTAGATCTGAAGATACTTAAATTCTGTAAGCCTTAGTTTCCTCATCTGTAAAATGGAGGTAATAATAACACTTCCCTCACAGTGTTCTTTCAAAGATCAAATCATATGACATATACATAAATATGTATGTGTATATACATATTGTAAAGTTATATATTTGTATAAAGTTCCTTTAAAACCAACTTTAAAGTACCATATTACTGTGAGCTATTATGATTGCTATAACATTCACTGCTGTTTGGTAGTTTCTAGTTATCTCTTGTTACCTTGCTACTACAACCAAATAAAAGATATTCCAGACCTTTGCCATACTCAACAAGCTTTCAAGTCCAATCCTAAGCCCGCCTGCCTTAATTTTCAATATTGTCATCTTTTACTTCACTGGAAAGAACAATTTGATTCAATAGACATTGTTTCTCTACTTGATTGTAAACCATTGTAATGGGCACTAGAAAGAAAAAAGTGAAATAATACATAGTAATTGTCCTCAAGAAACCTTTACTTTAGTAGGGGAGGTGTTAGGAAAGAATATATAGGGGTATATAGAGAAAGCAGATGGGGGAGGTTTATATGAGCTCTAGTCCTGAATCCCCAACTGCCTAGTTGATGTTTCTAACTCACTAATTTTGGTCCTCACCACTTCTCATTTGTTATATTCCAATTGCCCAATTGCTAAGCTTGCTTCTAGTCTCTTCCTTCTCCAATCCATTCTCCAAACAACTGCCAAGGTAGATAGTCCTGAAGCATAGGTCTGGGTCTGACCATAGTAGTATTCTGCTCAAAAAGCTTTAGTGGTTCCCTACTGGCTCTCACATAAAACATAAGCTTATATTTGGCCTCTGAAGTCCCTCTCAATCTGATCCTACTTGTTTTGTTTTTTTTTTTAGTTGCTTCCACATTATTCTCATTCATACACCCAATGCTGCGGCCCAACTGGTGTCCTTGCTGTTCTTCATGGACAATACTCCATGTTCTATCTCCACCCCTTTGCACAGGTTGTCCTCTCAGCATACCTCTTAGAATCCCTAGCTTCCTTCAAAGGCTAAGTTCAAGGGTTGTCCTCTACACATGGCCTATCTTGATCTCCTCCAGTTGCTAGTGCTTTTTCCCTAGAAATTATTTTGTTTAGACTTATCTGTGTTCACATTATTTTTTCCAATAGGATATAAGCTCCTTAAAGGAAGGGACTATTTTATACTGGAGGAATTCACTTTTAACGCAGGGGATATAGGAAGGCTTCACAGATGAGATGACTTTTGAGCTTGGCCATGAAGGATGGCATATGTTGCTTTTTTGTTTTTGTTTTTTGCAGGGTAGTAAAGGTTAAGTGACTTGCCCAGGGTCACACAGCTAGTGTTAAGTGTCTGAGGCTGGATTTGAACTCAGGTCCTTCTGACACCAGGGCCAGTCCTCTATCCACTGCACCACCTAGCTGCCCCCCCCCCAGCCCATTTCTTTAGAGATCATAACTTTTTCAGGAATCCTCTTTCTCTCTGGCATTTTTAGAATTAATCAACTAAAATTTTTATTATTTCTCAAAGCAAACTCATCACCATGGAGCAACAGCACTGTGTAGGGGATAGTAAGCTTGTTTCACTAGTCAAAAAGACCTGTGTTTGAATTTTATTTGATACATAATGGCTGTATGAACACAGACAAATCACTTAACTTCTCAATTCCCCCAAGGCTCTATAAGACTATAAATTGTAGAACTGTTGTGACCAACACTGAGGGAATTCTTTATTCTAATAAAATAACAAGTCTGTACTCCATCCCTACCCCTCCTTACCCCCCAAAATAATACCATCATCACTGACAACTCTCCTCAATTTGTATAGTGGTGTGGACATATCTCTTAAACTTTAAATGTCTCCTTTTTCACTGATTCTTTTATCTTTGCAAACAAATTTAAATTCAACAAACAATTATATGGCCATCCTGTGCAAAACACTATGCCAAAAACTAAAGATACAAAATTATTTAGTTCCTTACCTCTAGAATCTTATATTTTTATTAGGATTCAACATGTCTGTAGATAATTATGTAGTATTAGAAAAATGACCTCTCACATGTAATAGAATTACAAAGTTCACCAAACTCACTTGTCAGTGACTCCTCAGCCTACTATTTGGCTTTTCATATTTAATTTTATTTTCTGAGCTCTGTGGGTAATTAAGCAGTATGCCTGGATATTTCCTCATTACTAAAAATTTCCACGTCTCTTAGTCGTCTAAGTTCAGACCTCTCAACTAAGTTCATCAAATATTATTTATTTAATAATTTGGAGAAACTTGCTTTCCCAATAGTAGTTATTCATCCTATGGAATTAAATATTATATACAATTTATTAGCAATAAAATAAATAATAAAACAAAGACATAGATAATTGTTTTCAAAATCTTAGTTGTAAGAAAAACCAGAGCCAATTAACCTCATTGTAACTATAGATGACTTCTCTCTATTTTTCACAACACAATCTCATACCATTTAGCTTATTCACTCAAGACAACAAATAAAATTGATTTGTAAGAATCCTCTTCAGCATTTTTGATAAAGGTTACGATAGGAGCAGCTAGGTGGTGCAGTGGATAGAGCACTGGCCCTGGAGTCAGGAGGACCTGAGTTCAAGTCCGGCCTCAGACACTTAACACTTACTGGTTGTGTGACCCTAGGCAAGTCACTTAACCCCAACTGCCTCAAAAAAAAGGAGGGGGGAATAAAGGTTACGATAGTTCCATAAAGGAAAGGATATATATATATATATATATATATATGTGTGTGTGTAGAGATCTTTCTATCCTCTCACTGTCTTCTCTGTCTCTGTCTCTGTCTCTCTCCCTCCCTCCCTTCCTCCCTCCTCTATTCTTTCTCAGTCCCCTTTCCAGACAGGACAGGAAAACAGTAGCATCAGTTTCTCTCAAACTATCACTGTTAACAATCTCTCTCCAGATTTACTCCTTATAAAATTCCTTTTATGTTTTTTTCGTGAAATAAGACAGTTCTCAGAAGAATAAAATATCCTCACCTTCTTCCTGTCTTCTTTATAGTTTTCTCTCATAGATCCAAATTTCACTCATATACTCTCCCTGACTCCATAAGGAGGAGCATCTCATATGAAGTTGATTACAATTATAACTCTTCTAGTTTCTCTTTTTCTTAAAGATATAGTCATAATTTCTATAAGTCTCTGTAGGTGAGACTTTTGAAATGGACATTATAACATAAGGCAATAGGAGGAAGGAGCCATTAGTAGCAACAGGGTACACTGGGAAAGGTTTTACAGAGAGGGTTGTATCTGAGCAGTCTTGACTAAATTTTTCTGACAGGTAGGAAATAAGGAAAGAGTACATTTCTAGGCATGGAGGACAGCTTGTGAAATATAAAGAGATGGAAAACTGAATTTGGGAAACAGCAGGTCATTTTAGTTGGAATGCAGACAGAGTATAAAGAGAAAAAAATGAAATAAGGCTATAAATATAGGTTAGGGTATAGAATCTAGTTTAAATATTAGGCTGAGAAGTTTGCATTTTTACCCCGCAGGGAGTGACATGGTTAAACTTGTGCCTTAGGGAGATTATTTTGGCAGTTGTATAGAGAATGAATTGAAAAGGGTAAAATGAGTGGAGGAAGGCAGACCAATTAAGAGACTATTATAATGGTCCAGCCGGTACAGAGGGCCTGATTAGCAAGGTGGCTGTATGAATGAAGAAAAGGGGATCAATGTGATAGATGTGGATGTAGAATTGAGAAGATGAGCGTGTTCTACACACATACTTAGCTGTCCCCTTTCCTTTTATGGGTCTGCTTTAGGAATCCAATTCATTTAGTTCTTAAATATCTAAATATTTTAATATGGAAACTAACAATGTGAAAAGATTTTTAAAAAATCTAAAATATGGAAATCTGTTTTTAATAACTTCACTGTATATATAATCTAGATCAAATTGCTTGCCTTATCAAGGGGCAGGAGGGGGAGAATTTGGATTAAACATTTTTTTTACATGTAATTGGGAAACATTGAATGAAATATATAAAAATATATTTTTAAAATGTAATCTAAAACAAAGCAATGTAATAATTCCTGAATAGAAGAAACCATAACCCACAGGTAGATGCTTAAATTTTTGCTTTTGAGTAAGTGTAGGCAAATCTCAAAGAGCTATAATTTTTACTGTAGCCCTTAAAAGTTATATAGATAGATCAGTGGAGGTGATGCACCTGAGAAATCCAGAACGATGATGGTAGAATTTTGCTTTCCCTGAACCAACTGGATATTACTAAATGATATGGGAGAGACACATAAAGCAAACTGGGGAAAGAGATGGCAGCATGGTGTGTGGAAAGCATACTGGATGAAGAAGAGTCAGAATGGACAGGGTCTAAGTCCACTTATACAGTTAGTTCTCTGTAGGATCTTTATAGAAATGACATTTATATAGTGCTTTAAAATTTGAGATGCATTTTCTCTACATGACCTTATTTGATCTTACCTTAACCAACCCACTTTACCTCTTTGGGCCTTGTTTTCCTCCTCTTTTATGTTTCTGTTCTATGTATTTTTTGGGGGGTGGGGCAATGAGGGTTAAGTGACTTGCCCAGGGTCACACAGCTAGTAAGTGTCAAGTATCTGAGGCCAGATTTGAACTCAGGTCCTCCTGAATCCAGGCCCGGTGCTTTATCCACTGTGCCACCTAGCTGCCCCCTGTTCTATGTATTTGTAAATCTAATAATATGCTTCCCCCCAGAATGTCTCAAATACCTCTTTTTTGTTCAGTGTTCATCTTTTCGTTAATGATCAGGTTTAGATTTGCAGGATATGCATTTAGGTTATTTTGGATTGTCACTTGAGCTCTTTTGCTTTTGGAATATACTAATATATTTTCTTCTTTGATTTTCACATGAAAACAAAATAAACATGTATTATTCAAAATGTCTTTTAAAATGTGTTTCAAAAAAATCTTTGAGGGCTTTTTCTTGGTTGATTATAAAATTTGTCTGTTATTGAAATATTGTGAAATTTAACCACTACATGTCTTGTGGTTTGAACATTTCCTCCACTCTGGTGGTGATCTATGGATTCTCACGATCAATGCCTTGTTGATTCAGAAGTTCTAAAAAAAATTTCGATAATTTCCTAAACTATGGTAGTCAGGTTTTATGTGCCATGTTCTTCTGGGAAACCCATGACCTTTAGGTTATCTTTGTACAACCTGTCTTCAAAGTCAATAATAATACCATACCAATTTGGTTTTCCACCTACCACATGATAGTTCTTCCTTTGTCTCCTTTGCTGGTTCCTCTTCTTTAAGACCTCTGAAGGTGTATCTTAAAGTTTTGTCCTAATACTTCTGTTCCCTTTTCGCATTCTTCTCTAGCTTGGTGATCTTTTCTATTCTTATTGAGTTAATCAGTACTTCTAAGATGACTTCTAAATTTGTATCTTTGTTTCTGACTTCTTCCTTGAGATTCAGGTCTACATTTCTAGCTACCTGCTATCAGTTAGCTGATCTACCAGCATCTTTTTTAAAAATAGTATTTTATTTTTTTCCAAATGCCCATAAATATACTTTTCAACATTCATTTTTCTAAGATTTGTACTTCCAAATTTTTCTTCCTCCCCCTTCTCTTCCCTCCGCCCTCCCTAAGACAGCAAGCAATCTGATATAGGTTATGCAGTACAATCATGTTAAACATATTTCCACATTTGTGAAGTTGTGATCCATCAGCATCTTAAGCTCAAAGAATTATGTAAATCTCATAAAATAAAAATTATTATCTTTTCCACCAGACTTGCTTCTCCTTTGGACTTTGTATTTTTGGCCACTTTACATATATCTAGCATTCTATCAAATTTCTTAGCATCATCTTTGAACCTTGCTTTCCCCTTTATTTTTCTCAGATACTTTAAAGCTCAAGTTAAGCACCAATTCTTCAGGAAGACTTCTTCACCCTAGTTAGGAGTGATTTCCTCTCCTCTCTGAAAGCCTATTCACACTTTCATTGTTCCAAGTATACGTCCTTATGACACACTCTCTTTATTATACATTATATTTATATTTCATGTTCTGTGTTACTATATTGTAAGATCCTCAGAGGGCAAAACCCACATCCTATTTATCTCTGAATACGTCATAGTCCTTGATACAGTATGCCTTTCACAAAGTAGGCACTTAGCAAACATTTGTTGAGTAGATATTTTGTGCTCCATAAATTCCATGAATAACTTATTCTTAAAGGTTTTGAGAACAATGGCGTTTGTTAGTTTAAATAAAGTCTTCTGACTAGATTGTGTTAGCCAATATGTTGACTAATGCCAGCTTCCTTATAGGAAATAAAAGACTTCTGACATTTGAATACATTTTAATTTGCAACGAATTGTGTATACACTAAGAATCAATATGCTCTGGATAAAGATCCAAGGGATTCCTCTGTCAATACAGGACATAACCTTTGCTGCCCAAACCTTATGATATCCAGGCAAGCTAGATGGCACAGTGAAGAGAACACTGGCCTTGGTGTCAGGATAGAACTGAGCTTGACCTACCCCAGATGTGTCCTAGCTCACTGTGATGGGCAGGTTACTTCACCTCTGTCAGTTTTAGTTTCCTCATCTGAAAAATGGGGATACTTACCTCCCATGGCTGTTTTGAGGATGAGATGAAATTATATGCACTTATACACATATACACACACATGTATAATATAATGTAATACACACACACACACACACACATATATATATATATATATATATATATATATATATAGTGCCTTGGAAACCTTAAAGCATTATATAAATGTGGGTTGTTATTATCATGGCTGTTTGGAATCCTTTTCTTTTTTTTAAAAAAACACACTAGTTCTCAACTGGGCTTTGCTTTGGTCAGGTTGCTAGATAGCAGAGTTCTGAATTGTTGTCATTATTCTGTGTGAGTCTGTATTTGTGCTATGTGTATATTACACAAACATGTACTTTAGAGGAAGCCATTATAGCCAGAAACCATTGTTAGTAATGGTCTGCAACAGAGTGACTTTCGCTTTAAGGCTCAGTACTTTGGGAAACAAGACTGAATGTGAAAGTGTTTCCTGTCAATAACTAGTGAGTACCACAAAAATTGGATTTAGAGTAAGAGGATACTAGTTTAGTTCTTTTTATGTGTTTTAATTGATATAGGACATCAAAGTATTAATTGGTCAGCTTACAGTATAAATCAATAAAATAAGCAAATAGAGATGATTAAAATAAAGAACCACTTTAAAGCAAGTATTGCTCCATCTTCTAGAAACATAAGCAAACTGTCTTTCAAGAGGAATTTGATTTCTCTTTGTTTTGATAAAAAAAAGCAATGATGACATACAATGGAATAATTAAATTGATAATTAAAGAAAAAGTTGACTACTTCTAGGTTCAAACCATTAAGTGAGTCAATATTTTCCTCCCAGTGAATGATCATAACATAGCAAGACAGAATTGAAGTAATCTGGCTTGTTTTATGCTTTTATAATGAACTTAATCAGGAAAATCTACTCTCATTAGCTCTTACTAGAATATGGCCCATGAAGTATGTTTAGTGCTACAACCCTTAACAGGGCCATATGTACCATCTTTGGAGCAGAGCCTCTTTTTTTTTTTTTTTTTTTTTAGTGAGGCAATTGGGGTTAAGTGACTTGCCCAGGGTCACACAGCTAGTAAGTGTTAAGTGTCTGAGGCCAGATTTGAACTCAGGTACTCCTGACTCCAGGACTGGTGCTCTATCCACTGCGCCACCTAGCTGCCCCGCAGAGCCTCTTTTAAATGACATATTTGTCCCAGTCCTTTCTGGTATGTGTACTGCTATATGTGCTGGTTCTTTGCTGAAAAACTTGACTTTTTGGGATAAGGAAGCAAACCCCAGGTGATCTGTTTGTCCCTTCCCCCTAACCCTTAATCATAACAGCTGAACAGGGGCCTTTGCCAAAGCTAAGTTAGGAAGAGATGCCCCAATAAGGTCTTTAAGGAAATTATCCTACCTACTAGATTCTCTGTCTGTCAAGCATGTCAGGATTAAGTCTCTTCCTAGAATCCCCATGAGGAAAGTACTAGTGATTCCCCCATCCCAGCAGCTATGTTGAACAACTTACATAGTCAGCAAAGAGGCTGGCCTTGGTAAGGTTGAGATTCAGTTCCAAAGCCCTAGCTGCCTCTTTTACTTTGCATTTCTTTCCTGAGCATAAATGAATGAATAGTAATTCTGAGGTTGACATTTGCAGTAGTGAAATTAACTGAAAATTCAATAATTTGGGAGGTCCTGGGCCCCTAAATCAGTGCTAGTTGTACTACAGAAGAGGCCCTCTACAGATACTACAATTGATGTAGATGACCACTGACAAGAGAAGCCCACTCCCAACCTCTTATGCTAAAAGATAATGAGCTTTGAGGGAGGCAGTGTACATTGTATAGTTGAAGTCAATGAATCTTGTGAGTATTCTTTGGTAACAAACATGGTAGACACATTCAAACATGAGTCACTACAACTCAGAGCTCAGTACCTTACCTAAAAGGGTTTAGTTACTAGTAGTAATGAAAGGCTCCCAGCATTTCAAATTCATCCATGGAACTAGGGGATGGTTCTAGAATATTTACTAGTCTTGTGTGCATGACTCTAGTGTATTTACTAGTCTTAGTAAGAACAAAGAATTTTAATAACATATAAGTTGATAACAGTGCCAGATTTAAATTCCTCTCTGTTATTTAGCAAGCAAGAAGCCATTTAAGAGTCCAAACATCAGGGCAGCTAGATGGCGCAGTGGATAGAGCACCGGCCCTGGAATCAGGAGTACCTGAGTTCAAATCCGGCCTCAGACACTTAACACTTAACTAGCTGTGTGACCCTGGGCAAGTCACTTAACCCCAATTGCCTCACTAAAAAAAAAAAAAAAAAGAGTCCAAACATCTTTTGTATTCAAGCTATACTCAATGGTTCAGTATAAAAATTAAGCTTTCTGCTGAACTTTTTGCAGTAACTTTCAACCAATATCTAAGAGACTTCATTATTAAGTGATTTGTTTTTCAACATCTTTCTTTTCTAAACTTACATTCTCTACCTGGAAAATCCTATTTTTGCAAAGATAAGCAAAACTTTAAAATGGTCTTTGGGCAACTTCATTCTTTGGATTACATTGTGGGATATGAACAAAAGCTCTTTTTGACAATAACAAATACCAGCTAGCTGGTAATATTTCCCAGAAAAAGTATTATTGTTGTTAATAAGAATATTAACAACATGGGGGCAACTAGGTGGCGCAGTGGATAGAGCACTGGCCCTGGATTCAGGAGGACCTGAGTTCAGATCCAGCCTCAGACACTTAACACTTACTAGCTGTGTGACCCTGGGCAAGTCACTTAGCCCCAACTGCCTCACAAAAAAAAAAAGAATATTAACAACATTAACAAAATAATAACAATTATTAATAGCTAGTACTTAGTGCTTTAAATGTAAAGCACTTTACAAATATTATCTCATTTTATCTTCACAGAAATCCTGAAAGGTAATATTATTATTAGTCCTATTTTATGGAGGAGGAAACTGAGGCAGAAAGAGGTTAAATGACTTAGCTAGAGTCACACAGCTATTAAATGTCTGAGGCCATATTTGAATTCCTGACTCCAGATCCAATTATCTATTTACTTTGAGTTGGAAGGGAACTCAAAGTTTCCTAGGCCAACACCATCATTTTATAGATAAAGAAACTGAATGAAGCACAGGGTAGTTAAATGACTTAAGTGGCAGAGCGAGAATTCAAATCCTAGTTATCTGAACCTAAATCCAACATTCTTTCCACTGCATCGTAAGCAAGAATTTTTTCTCTATGGGGCTAAAGGAAGTAGGGTAGAGTTATGTCAGTCAGTCAAAAAACATCGTGTGCTAACTATGTGCCAGGTACTGTGCTAAATGCTGGGGATACAAAAAAAGTAAATGCATGTGCCTTGTTGTCAAGGAGCTCACATTCTAATGGGGGAACATGTAAATAACTATGTACATACATAATATAAACAGTGAAAATGGAAGGGAATCTCAGAGGGAAAGCACTAAGCATGGGGAGTGGAATGGAGGGGACCAGGAAAGACCTCCTTCAAAAGGCTGGGTTTGAATTGAATCTTGAAGGAAGGAAGGTTAGCTATGACAAGGGAGAGCATTCCAAGTATGGGAAACAGCTAATGAAAAGGCACTGGAAAAGGAAAGAAGGCTAGTGTTGTGGGAGTGTAGTACATGGAGGGGAGTAAAATACAAGAAGGTTGGAATGGTAGGAAGGGGCCAGGTTATAAAGGGCTTTGAATGCCAGAGGATTTTATATTTGATCCTCTAATGATAGGGAGCCACTGGAATTGAGTGAGTAGGAGTAAGTGATATGGTCAGGCCTGTGCTTTAAGAAGATCACTTTGACATCTGAGTAGAGACAGATTTGAGATAGGGTGACCAATAGTCCAGGGAAGAGTTGATGAGGGTCTGTACCAGGGTGGTGGCAATGTGAATGGAGAGAAGGCAGCTTATATGAAAGGTGTTGTGAAGGTACAAAAGACAAGAGGTAACAACAGACTGCATGTGTGAGGTGTGTGAATGAGCAAGCCTGGGAGACTGGAGGATAGTGGTACTCTCAACAGTAATAGGGAAGTTCAAAAGAAGGTAGAGTTTTAGGGGAAAAATGAGTTGATTAGGACAAGATAAGTTTACCACATCTAAAGTAGGTCCAGTTCAAGATGTCCAAAAGGCAGTTGGTGATTGGAGGTCAGGAAAAAGATTTAGGCTGGATAAATAGATCTGAAAAATCATCTCCATAGAGGTGATAATTGAACCAATGGAAGCTAATGAGCTCACCAAGAAAGACAGTATTGGGGGAAAAGAGAAGTGGACCCATTACAAAGCCCTGTTTGCTATGTGTATTGTGGAGGATGATTCAGAAATTGAGACTGGGAACACGTATAAAGGGGTGCGGTCCTAAGGAATTCCATTTTTTCCTCTTTGAATCATTTATCCTTCAGGCACCACCCTTTTGGCTGAAGATGCGTTTGTAAAGATTATCTAGAACTAGCTCTAGGCAAAAAGTAGGTAAGATTTTTCTTTGGTTTTTGGACTTCTTGTTTTACGTTTTTTCTCCCATTCTTGGCATCCTCTCCACCAAAACATCTCATATATATTTATTAAAACATAGCTTCAATAAAGACCCTGTAACTCGTTATTTTATATGTTAGTGTGAATTTGTTAATGTGTTACCTTTCTTAGGGGAATTTAAGCAGTATCTGTAAATATAGTAGTTTTATCTCCTGATGTATGAAATACTCTTAAAATTATGAATATAAACAAATAGGTAGGGAAATTATATTTGGGGGCAGGGAGACCTTTTCAAATATCCCTGAAATCATATCTGCCAGTCCTACTCTTCCTATGTGTGAGGGTGCCCCTCTTTTTGCTTATTTCCTTCCTTCTTCCCTCAAGGTCCAGCTTGAGTGCTCCTTCTTCCATGAAACCTTCCCCAATCCCCCCAAATGAATGCTCTGTTTTATATATTTCACCTAGTGACAGCCCTGCCCCCAAGGTGCAGGGCACGCCCCTTAGACAATAACAACCTCAAATTTTAGTTCATGAGGACTTGTTCATGTGTTTATCTTAAGTAGTCACTGGATGTGATTAGTTCAAAGCAAAGGCAATTAATGAAATGGCATAGTAAGAAAAGTAGAAACAAAACATTCCCTCAGAAACCTATGGCATATTCTCTTAAGAAAACTAGCTTATGTCTCTTTCATGACACTGGCAAGCAAACAGTATGGCACAGGTAGTGCAATCAAGAATTAATATTTGTCTTTTTAAAGTAATATAGAAGAATTCTAATGATTTGCCAGCATCATTACTTTGGAAAGATGTTATTTTCTGAGCGACATTACTTTCTCAACTGAGTTTTGTTTGTTTGTTTTTTTTAGGATCTTGATAATTTATCAAGCTTTACTTTTTTCTGTCTTTTACCCTACCTCCAGTCCTGCTGAAAAAAGAAAATCAAAATCCTTATAACCAATAGGAACACTTAAGTAAAATAGATTCCCACAATAGCCATGTCCAAAAATGTATGTCTCATTTTGCATATTAGTCCATCATCTCTCTTTTCAGGAGGTGGGCAGCATTCTTTTTCATCAGTCCTCTGGGACTGTGGTTGATCATTGCATTGGTTAAAGTTTTAAAGTCTTTTATAATTATTTATTCTTAATATTAACTAAGTATTGTTTATTGATGGTGACTGATCATTAATCAGCTACAAAAATAGCCTTATTTATACTTGCTAACTTTCTTGTTGTCAAATAACTGTTAAAAAGGGCCTTCTGTCACTAGGCTGCCACTGTATAAGTGGGGATGTCTGGACATTATTAGTGAATTAGACAATAATGGACACTAGCAGGGATATATGAGAAAACTTTAAAAAGTCACGTAAAAAATAGTGCTGAACTTGAAAAGTAATTGTGCATAACAGAGATCTGCAATTTCATTTAAAATTCTCTTGTATATGGAAAATCTCCATTTAATTTGGTGTTTATCAGTAAAAGAATATCTATTATCTGCAAAGAAACACTGGGGACACACAGTTCTTGCCTTCAAGTGGCTTAAAATCATAGGATCATAGATTTAGAGCAGGATGGAACATTAGAGAACATCTGATCAACCCTCTCATTTTACAGATGAGGTAACGAAGGGACAGAGACAGGACATATACATAAAAAGAGAAATAAGAATTCAGTGTAGATATAGTTACTATTAAATCAGTGGTATAGGCAACTTGTGCTAAAGAAGAATTCATAAAAAGAAGAGATAGATGGAGAAGTCAAGTAACTTGCCCAGGATCATACAGCAAGCGCCTGACTTGAATTCAGGTCTTCTTGACTCCAGGCCTAGCAATCTAAACACTATTCTGCCTAGTTTCCTTTCCTACCCTTCTTTTTCCCATTTACTTTTTCAGGCACTCTGGGATAGAAAGAAATTCAAGAATATAGTCCTTGCTCTTAAGTTGTTCACATTCTTCATGGGGAAGACAATGTGCAAAGAATCATGTTATGATAATACACACACACTGGGGGCAGCTAGGTGGCACAGTGGATAAAGCACTGGCCTTGGATTCAGGAGGACCTGAGTTCAAATCTGGCCTCAGACACTTGACACTTACTAGCTGTGTGACCCTGGGCAAGTCACTTAACCCTCATTGCCTGCCAAAAAAAAGAAAAAAGATAATACACACCCACACCCACAGAAACACTGGAAGTTTTGTATGAACTAATAAGGACATAAATAAGCAGTACTGTGAAAATGGTATGCACAATGACTTCAGCAATGATAATCTTTTGAATATCATTGGTGATAAGCTCTGAGTAACTCAAAAGAATGATATTCAGAAGGATGAAAGAAGGATGAATTTTGAGTAAATAAGAAACCAATGAAGATCTCAGATAATAGAGAATGACATATCTTGGTCCTCACAATAGAGAAGTGGGGAAATAATAGGACAGCACATTAAATATACTGTCAGATAAGGTCACTGTATTGTGTATTTTTGTTTCATCTCCTTGTCACAAGGCAGGGTTCACTATGAAAGGGGGGATTACTGAAATATTTATGATATAAAGACAAAAGATATCAACAAAATGTTTTTTAAAAAACTGCTCAGTCATTTGTTTAGCAACAAACAAAACAATCAGTTTTCTGGGGGGTTTTGGCCCTGAAACAATTTCTCAAAAGGACAGTTTTCTTTCTGGATGAGATATAGTAGAAAATTACAAGCAAATAACATATTAGAATATGTGACTTCTTTTTCAGTTTGTGTTCAATAAAACTGTCCTCAAAAAC
Organism: Dromiciops gliroides; assembly: GCF_019393635.1. Lineage (NCBI taxonomy): Eukaryota > Metazoa > Chordata > Mammalia > Microbiotheria > Microbiotheriidae > Dromiciops > Dromiciops gliroides. The sequence continues at coordinate 209,370,597 of NC_057864.1, forward strand.
CTTTCCCTCTTTTAAGCATGACCACTAACTCCCAATCCTTCTTTGGGCAGCTAGGTGGCATCATGTATAGAGTCCTGGGCCTGGAGTCAGGAAGACTTCTCTTTCTAAGTTCAAATCTGGTCTCAGACATTGGCAAGTCACTTAACCTGTCTGCCTGAGTCCCTCATCTGTAAAATGAGCTAGAGAAGGAAATGGCAAACCACCTCAGTATTTTTGCCAAGAAAACCCCAAGTCAGGTTATGAAGAGTTGGACATGACTGAAAAACAACAACCCTATTTTACCATCTTTGCTTGCTTCCTCTTTTTTTTTCTTTCTTTCTAGTTCACTTAATTTCATGTACTCAGTGCCTAATGGCTATAAGGAAAACAAGCTATGGCTGGGCACTGCCTATAGACACAGACAACTTTTTATCTTCCTGAGAAAATGTCTGGTTATTCAGGTTAAAAACTAAGTTTTCTCTTTTTATTATTATATATACTAATTTAAGAAAAGTAGTATGGACCAAACCTTGAATAAATTTTCTCCTTTCTTTAAGTGTTTATATGGTTTCCAAGTTATTTGGGAAAAGGACATATTCTAAGAAGAAAAATCAGAGAACAGTTGACACCATTATGTCATTCAGTTAAAAATGTATTGCGACTGTTTTTATGTTCCATATCATGGAAATATGTTTTACATGATTACACATAAATAACCCATATCACATTTCTTATTGGTTTAGAGAGGGAGAAAATTTGGAACTCAAAAATTTTCTAAAAATTAATGTTAAAAACTTGTTTTTACATAAAATAGGAAAATACTATTAAAATATATTCATATCTCTTGTTTTTATGTCACCTTCACTTTCCAAGGTATTTCTCCTCTTCCCCCCATAGAGCTGTTACTTATAGCAAAGAATAAAAAAGGGGAGAAATGCTCAGCAAAAATAATTGATGCAATAACCAAGTCTGACACTATATGTAGCATTCTATGCCTATGCTCTTCCCACATGGGCAAAGAAGAAAGGGAGGTACATTATCAAGTCTCATATATTTTTGGGGGTCCAAACTTGGATACAATAATTTCACAACATTCAATTTTAATTGTTTTGTTTTTCTTTTTATTTACATTGTTGTAGTCATTGTGTAAATAGTTTTTCTGATTTTGTATCAGCTCATAAATGAGGCCTTTTCATGCTTCTGTTTTCTTCATATTCATCATTTCTTAGGATGGATTAATATCTTATTAATTCATGTATCATAATTTGTTTAGCCATTCTCTAATTTCAAAGTATTTTACTTTGTTTCCAGTTCTTTGCTATTACAAAAAATTATTGCTATAAATATTTTGGCATATATGCGGTCTTTTTTTGTCACCGACTTCCTTGAGGACATATCTATTTTTACACTTCAAATCCATTCAGTATAGAATTTTGGAGGAGAGACCTCCATTACCTTTAAGCTATACTCAGAAGTTTCAGCTCTGTTATTGTCACAAACACCAACCAGTATTAAACCAGAATCAAGAAACTTTTGCTGCACTGTGATTCTTCCCTTTCCTTGTTTCTCCCTCCAGTTTTCACTATGTAAATTAATTAGTGCTTCAACAATATATGAAATGTTTTACAGAAAACAGCTGTGGTAAAGCAGTGAATACTCTGCTGATACTTGGGTTTGATATGCCAGCCAAGTGAAGGATTAAAAATATGCAGCAGGCATATCAAGCATCTAGCCTTTCTTTCCTCCCTCAAGCAGAGTAAGCCTCCTCAGTTAAAAACAAAGTGAGCTCAAGAAAAAAAGAGATAGCATGGTGTATTGATGACATAAGGTGTTTATATAGTCTCAGGAGAAGACGTGTTCTTGCTAACCTCAAAAAACCTAATTAGACTTGGATCATAAATGCATGTTAGTGTAGTTTTAGGAATATACACATACTGATCTATTTTTTTTTTCTACAAAATCTTTCAAGCTAATGACTCATGGGGAATATTTAGATAAGGTATAAATCTGAATACTTATGTTCTTATATCCCCAATAATATATACACTTTACATGTTTTCTTAGAGAAAAGTATTTAAGCTTTCACTGAGAATGAGGTATGGACAACATTAAACATGACTCTATCCTGCATAACAAATCAGGTTTTGGAGTGATGCCTCATACTAGCTGCCTGGGAACAAATGGATTTTGTTGGCATGGGAACTGAAGAATTAGTTTGAATTGGTAAATATACTGTGGTTATTAAAACTGTTCTAAACCAGCTAGAATAATAACCATCAAACATGAAAAGTCAATCAAACTCTTTGAATCCATTCTATTGCAATTATTAGTACTGTTTTCATAATGCAGTTTGGGATGAAATGTAGGAGTTTTGTGCTGTTAGTATTGTTAAATGGATTTTAATACAAATGAACTGGCTAGGATCATCAAATCTTGCTGTTTTTAAAATCTATTAAAGAAAAGGGAAATTTAAATACTGAATATCTAAATCAGACCAATCCATCCCCTTAATAAATCTTGGATGTATATAACAGATTTTCTGTTCCAATAACATCTTCTTGTTTGTCTCTGTGTGACAATGGTTTATTTGGTTACCCTTGATAATGACTGACTTGTTTAAAGAGCAGCAGTAATATGCATCACCTGTAATTATATCGATCCTATGGGGGAATTGCTGAAAAAAAAAATATATGGCATAAAAGTCACTAGATGACATAGCCTTTGGTCCAGAGATACTACTCTAAGAATAACAGCCATTGCCCAATAGATAGATGGTAAAAGTATACCAAGTCAGTTTTAAAATGGAATGCAAATTCTCAAAAACAGTATGAAAATATCCTAAATATGAAGGTATTCTAATTAATCACTAATAAGAGAAATACAAATTAAAACAACTCTGACAATGATGGGAGGGTCTGTGGGATGCCAGATACATCAATGCATTGCTGGTGGAACAACACAAAACTTTTCTCCCCCAGTTAAATATTTCTCTCCTGATTCTAATTGTATTGATTTTATTTGTAAAAAAAAGGGTTTAAAATTGTATGTATTTTTTTGCTGTTGTTGTAAGGATCAAATTAAATTATATTTGTAAAGTAATTATTACAGTGCTTGGCACATGGAGGGTTCCTGTTCCCTCCCTTCTCCCCTTGTAATAGCATTTTCTATAAATATCTTTATCCCTTATTTTATCTTGCTACTTTTCTTAAGGACACCTTGAACTCAACATGGACCAATTATCTTTTCTCCCAACTTCTCCCCATTCTCACATTCTACAGTACTACTGAGTGTCACTATCCTCTCAGGCTTTGGTATCATTCTTGCTTCCTCACTCTCTCATCCTTCATAGCCAAGCAGTTACCAAGTCTTTCTGAGTCTACCTTTGTAATATCTTTTGTTACACATATGTCCCCTTCTCTCCTCTGCCGTTGCCACAACCTTGATGTAGGTTCTCATCACCATATGCCTGTTCTATTCCAATACCCTGATGATTGAACTCCTTGACTCATCTCTGCTTATTCTAGTCCGTCCATCACTGAGTTGTCAAACTGCCTTCCTGAAGTGCAATTTTGACCATGTCAACTGCCTCTTCAATCAACTTCAGTAGTTCTCTATTGCCTTAAAGATCAAATATAAAATCCACTGCCTTTCAAAGCCCTCTATAACCCAGATCCTTAATATACTTTTTTTTTTTAAGTGAGGCAACTGGGGTTAAGTGACTTGCCCAGGGTCACACAGGTAGTAAGTGTTAAGTGTCTGAGGCTGGATTTGAACTCAGGTACTCCTGACTCCAGGGCCAGTGCTCTATCCACTGTGCCACCTAGCTGCCCCCTTAATATACTTCTAATCTTCTTATACCTTAGCCCCTTGCCCTCACTGCCCCTACCCCATCACACTCTGTGATCCAGAGACACTAGGCTTCTTGCTATTCCTCCAAAAAGACACTTCATCTTCTGACTGGGCATTTTCAGTGACTATGCACCATGTCTGGAATTCTCTCCATTCTTATCTCTGCCTGCCACTTTGCTTGGTTTCCTTTAAGTCTCAGCTAAAGTCTTATCTTCTACAAGAAACTTTCTCCAGTTCCCCTTAATCTTAGTGCATTCACCCTGTTTGTCTCTAATTTATCCATCTATATCTTGTTTCTATATAGTTGTAGCATGTTGTTTCCCCCATTTGACTGTGAATTCCTTGAGAACGTGATTTTTTTTTTCTTATCCCTAGGGCTAAGCACAGTGCCTGGAACATAGGAGGTGCATAAATAAATTATTGCGGGTTAGACTTGTTGACTTGACTTTCCTAAAGTTAACTATTACAATTATCTTTTTAGTTGAAGCTCTGAGTATCTACCCAAACTGTTATACTTTCAGCAAAGAGTAATAATTTTATTTTTTCTTTGCTTGTACTTATTACTTCAATTTCTTTATGTTGTCTTGTTGAATATTTGCTGATTAAAGTATTTTCTGGGCTGTCTTGGTGATAATTAATTTGTGCTGATGAAACTTCCACTTAAAATTATTATAATTGGCATCAAGGTAATTTCTATTGTCCATATTCAATTTCTGGTGGTCAATTAATTTTTAAAATAGTTTCTGATTGACTTGTTTCCATTATACAATCTTTTTCATTAATATTATTTCTCCTTGATTTTTATTAATTGTGATTTTAGGTCTAATGAGTCAATGATCTGACATATAACTGATTCAGGGGTAACTCCCACATCAATAACAAGTTTTTTGTTTGTTAAAACACTCCCTCCCTTCTTCTCTCCCTCCCTCCCTCCCTCCCTCCCTTCCTCCCTTCCTCCTTCCCTTCCTTCCTTCCTCCCTTCCTTCCACATGCAGTACTTTGTCCTGTCCTGCACCTATGATAGGATCCCTCATTTTGCAGATAAGGAAAATAAGACTCAGAGAGGTGAGTGACATTGTAACATTGCAGCATTTTATATTAGAAAGTCATGCTCATGTCAGTAAATTCAGGAATCAGAGCAGCAGCACCATCAAATCAGGCTCTGCATCAGTACCACCTGCCCCATGTCTTAATCCATTCCTAGCCCAGCCACCCAAGCAGAAACAACAGGAAGCCTTTTTGACAGCTGTGGGGGCCCCAATAGCAGCACTGTCCCACTACCCAACAGTTAAGCAGGAAAGTGTTACAAAGGCCCTACGTCCTCATCCCCAGAAATAATACATTTGAGACAGAACTTTATTTTTTCTATACTACTGGCTACTGCCCCTAAAGCTAACAAGTTTCTACCACCTGTCATACTAATCAATCACCTGCCATATAAGAGAAATATATCTTTAATTTCCTTCTACTCTCTCATCTTTATAAACTCCACCTACTTGTGTTCTCCAACCCCACCTAACCCTTCCACCATACCCCCTGGAATTCCTATTCCATAGTGATAAACTTTCCTTCATCCTGGAGCTCTTTCTCTCACACTTTTTCCATCTACTGGCATTCACTGAGACCTGGCTCCCCCTCCAGGATATTATGTTGTTGGCTCTCCTCTCCACTACTGACTGTACTCCACCCCCTTTCATTGTTCCTAAAAGGGAAACAAGAATACTCATGATTCCGCACTGGCACTTTCAGTGTTTATGGTATCAAAAAATTTCACCCAATCCAGATTACAGTGTGCCTTTTATATTGACCCCTGGTTGCTCCCTTTTTTCTAAAGAGTTCAGTACCTAAGGCCTCATCATCTTCATCTTCCCAACTCCTGCCCTTATAGTAGGAAACTCTGACATCTCGTTGATGATCTCTCAAACTCTGTAACCTACTAATGCTTCATCTTGGCCTTACTCAGGGGTGGTCACATATTGCACCTCATGATAATCCACAAGTATTCCACTTTTTTTTCTTTTCTCTCTCCACCCCGCCCCCCCCCCCCCCCCGCCCCCTGGGCAATGAGGGTTAAGTGACTTGCCCAGGGTAACACAGCTAGTATGTGTCAAGTGTCTGAGGCCAAATTTGAACTCATGTCCTCTTGAATACGGGGCTGGTGCTTTATCCACTGTGCCATCTAGCTGCCCCAGTATTCCACTTCCTTAATTTAGAACACTCTGGTATCTGACCACAATCTATTATTCTACTTCTCCCAATGTCTTACCCTTCTTAAAACCATACTTCACATTCATAACCTCCAAGTCCTACATCACTTAGTACTTACCCCTACTCTGATTTCACTTTCCTCTCTTCTCCAGTCTAGACCCTAAACTGTCCTCTACTATCAGATCCTTTGCCCTCTTGATGTATCATCCCTTCCCAAATCTCATACCTAAATTACTATCACCATGTACTTCCTCTGTTCCCAGTCACATGTAGAAAGTAGGTGAAGGAAGATCACACATATCTGTGTGACTTAGGTACACTATAAATCCATGTTATCCAATATCAGCTGGGCTCTCACTGCATCAAGGCAATCTTGTTATTCTTCCCATGCTGATTCCCTACCACACTACACTACACACACACACACACACACACACACACACAAGAAAAAAAAACCTCAAGAAAATAGAAAAATCTGCCTATACTCATTCCTCTGCTTCCTCTTTGTTCACTCCTTAATATTCTGAATTCTAACGTTATTACCTGAGAAAAACTTCTATCTCCTAAGTTACTAATGATCTCTTAATTACTAAATCTTATGATCTTCTTTGATTCCTCATCTTTCTTGTGCTATCTGCTCTATTTGAAACTGATGACCACCCTCTCTTCCTGAATGTCTCTGTCTCTGTTATTTGTATAACACTACTGTTTTCCTCCTACCTATCCAGTTTACTCCTTCTCAGACTGTTTTACCAATTCATTGCCCTCATTAGGCCCATGACTCTGAGTTCTAGTCTCCCTTGTCTTTTCTTTCTATATTTTCAATGACCTCATCTGCTCTGCTGGGTCTAATTATCATCTTCATGCAGATAACTGCTAGGTCTATAGTTCAAGCTCCAGTTTCTCCCATGAACTTCAATCATGAACCATCAATTACTTTCTAGATATTTCAAACTGGATATCCCAGAGACATCTAAAACTCAACAGATTCAAAACAGTTTTTTCATCTTTCATGCAAAATCCATTCTTCTGGCAGGCAGAGCCAAGATGGCAGGGGAAAGGCAGTAACTTCTTGGAGCTGCCCATACAATCACGGAAAAAACCCTCCAAATAATGCCATAAGACAATTCCTGGAGCAGCAGAATCCACAAAAGGACAGTGTGAGATCATTTTCCAGCCAAACGTGGCTTAGAAGGTCAGTGGGAAAAGTCAGTTGTACCATGGGGTGGTAGTAGAGCCCAGCACTGCAGCCAAGCCATGCAGATCCAACCCCAGGCAAGCCACACCAGAAAAACAGACCCCCAGAGCCTAAGAATTGGCTGCAGTGGCAGCTTCTTCTGGAATTGGGCTCACAGTCTGTTAAGAGGATCTAGCAGTTGGCCAGGGGGATATTAAAGGGGTCTCTGCTGACACTGAGGCAGAACTCAGTTGTTTTCCCTGTGCTGGGAATCAGGAAGCAGTCTTGAGTGGTGGCCCAGGTGGGGAAGAGGCACAGGCTTGCCCAAAGCTAGTAACCACAGCCAAAACAGATTTTTTTGTTTCCAGGTTAAAGAACAAGTAGGCCTGGGGTTATTTATAGACCAAAACACAGGCAAGTATAGAATGTGCCTCTCCTTAAATCATACCACTTGGGACCCCCTGAAGTTTGGGACAGTGCATCCTGAAAGCAGTGCCCCACTTTAAGAAGGAGTTAAAAGTCAAGATATAGGCTAGCAAAATGAACAGACGGAAAAGGATGTGGACCATAGAAAGTTTCTTTGGAGACAAGGAAGATCAAAATACACCATCAGAAGTAGATAACAAAGTCAAAGCTCCTACATTCCAAAGGTTCCAAGAAAAATATGAATTGGTCTCAGGTCACAGAAGGGCTCAAAATGACTTTGAATATAAAGTAAGAGAGGTAAAGGAAAAAGTAAGAGAGGTAGAGGAAAAAATGGAAAGAGAAATAAGAGTGATGCAGGAAAGTCATTAAAAAAAGGTCAATAGCTTGAAAAGTCAAATGGAAAAGCTTTCTGAAGAAAATAATTGCTTAATAATTAGGATTGAACAAATGGAAGCTAATGACTTTATGAGAAATCAAGACACAATAAAGCAAGTACAAATGAATGAAAAACTAGAGGGCAATGTGAAATATCTTCTTGGAAAAAAAGCTGACCTGAAAATAGATCCAGGAGAGATAACTTGAAAATTACTGGACTACCTGAAAACCATGATCAAAAAAAGAACTTAGAAATCATCTTCCAAGAGATTGTCAGGGAATATTGCCCTGATATTCTAGAAGCAGAAGGTAAAACAGAAATTGAAAGAATCCACCAAGCACCTCCTGAAAGAGATCCCAAAATAAAAACTTCCAGGAATATTATAGCTAAATTCCAGAGCTTCCCAGGTCAAGAAAATATTGCAAGCAGCCAAAAAGAAACAATTCAAGTACTGTGGAGCCACAGTCAGGATAACACAAGATCTGGCAGCTTCTATATTAAAGGATCAGAGGGCATGGAATATGATATTCCAGAGGGCAAAGGAATTGGGATTACAACCAAGAATCACCTACCCAGAAAAGCTTTGTATAATCTTTCAAGGGAAAAAATGGGACTTCAATGAAAAAAAGGACTTTCAGGCATTCATGAAGAAAAGAACTGAACTGAATAGAAAATTTGACTTTCAAATACAAGACCCTTGAGAAGCATAAAAAGGTAAACAGGAAAAAGAAATCATGAGTAAGGTTAAAAGGTTAAACTTTTTACATTGCTACATGGGAAGATGATACTTCTAACTCATAAGAACTTTCTCAGTATTAGGGCAGCTGAAAGGAATAAATTTAGATAGAGGGCACAGGTGGGAATTGATTATGAAGGGATGATATCTGTAAAGCATTTATTGTTTATCTTTTTTTGTGGGGCAGTCATGGTGGGGTTGCATGCCTAGAGTCAAGCAGCTGGGGTCTTGTGTCTGAGGCTGAATTTGGGCTCGAGTCCTCCTGGGTCCAGGGCAGGTGCTTTGTCTACTGTGTCACCCAGCTTCCCCATGATGACATATTTAAAATAAAGCTAAGGGGAGAGAGGATTGCACTGGGAGAAAGGGAAAAGGAGAGGTGGAATGGAATACAGTATCTCACATAAAAGAAGCAAGAAAAAACTTTTGGAGTGGAGGGGAAGATGGGGGAGGAGCAGGGGAGTGAATGAGTCTTACTCTCATCAGAATTAGCTCAAAGAGGGACTAACATACATAATAAAGTGGGTATAGTAATACATCTTGTACTGTGTTTAAGTAGGAGGGGAAGAGGATAAGGGGAGAGGGGTGAAGGAAGGGAGGGCAGATTGGGGGTGGGGCAGTCAGAAGCAAAACACTTTTGAGGTGGGAAAGGGTAAAAAAAGATATAAAATAAAGTAAACATCATGGGGAGTAAATAGGATGGAGGGAAACAGCAATAGTAACTGGGAAAAAATTTGAAGCAGAAGCAAGAGCAATATAAGATGAGGATGATGAGGATGATGGTTCTTATTTGTTGGGCTATTGTTAAGAAAACTCTTTGTCAGGTATAAGATACTATATTAATGTAAGCTATTATTGTTGCAATAATCAACCTCATGGGTGTTTTGCAAGGAAATCTCCCTTTAAAGTACTATATAAATGTAGTTTACTATTAAAAAAAAAAGATGAGCAGGATGCTATCAGAAAAACCTGGAAAGACTTACAAGAGCGAAATGTACTGTATACAAAATAACAACAATATTGTAAGATGATCTGCTGTGAATGACTTAGTAATTTTTAGCAATGCAATGATCCAAGTCAACTCTGAAGGACTTATGAAAAATGCAATCCATCTACAGAGAAATAAATGATGTTATATGAATACAGATGGAAGTATATTTTTGTTGTTCTTTTTTCTAAAGTTTTTTTGTCTGCTATGTTTTGCATGACTGCACATGTATAACTTATATTGAATTGCTTGAATTCTTAAGGGGGAATAGGGAAAAAGAGAATTTGGAACACAAAGTTTTAAAAATCGATGTTCCAATTTGTTTTAACATGTAAGTTGGGGAAAAATTCTAAACAAACAAACAAAAATCCATTCTTCTTCCAAACTTTCTTTAAGATATTAGCATTTTTTGACAAAAAAGGAAAATAATAAATGTTGGAGAAGCTGTGGGAAAATTGGAACACTAATGCATTGTTGGTGGAGCTGTGAACTGATCCAACCATTCTGGAGAGTAATTTGGAATTATGCCCAAAGGGCAATAAAGCTGTCCATACCCTTTGACCAAGCAATACCACTTTTGGGTCTTTTCCCCAAAGAAATCATGGAAAGGGGAGAGGGACCCACATGTACAAAAATATTTATAGTTGCTCTTTATGTGGTGGCAAGGAATTGGAAGTTGAGGGGATGCCCATCAATTGGGGAATGGCTGGACAAGTTGTGGTATATGAATACAATGGAATACTATTGTGCTGTAAGAAACAATGAGCAGGAGGAGTTCAGAGAAACCTGGAAGGACTTGCATGAACTGATGCTGAGCGAGATGAGCAGAACCAGAAGAACATTGTACACAGTATCATCAACATTGAGTGTTGATCTACTGTGATGGACTATATTCTTCTCACCAATGCAATGGTACAGAAAAGTTCCAGGGAACTCATGATAGAAGAGGATCTCCAAATCCAAGAAAAAAAAAAAACGAACTGTGGAGTATAGATGCTGAATGAATCATACTATTTCTTTTGTTTTTGGTGCTGTTGTTTTTTCTATTTTGAGGTTTTTCATCATTGCTCTGATTTTTCTCTTATAACATGACTAATGCCAAAATAGGACTAATGTTATTATGTATGTATGTATGTATGTATGTGTATATATATATATATATATATATATATATATATATATATATATATATATACACATACTGCTGTCTAGGGGAGGGGGGAAGGAGGGGAGGGAGGGGAGGGAGGGAGAAAAATCTGAAATTGGAAAGCTTGTATAAACAAAAGTTGAGAACTATCTTTACATGTAATGGAAAAAATAATAAATAAAAAGATACTATAATTTTGGGGGCAGCTAGGTGGTGCAGTAGATAGAGCACTGGCCCTGGAGTCAGGAGAACCTGAGTTCAAATCCGGCCTCAGACACTTAACACTTAACTAGCTGTGTGACCTTAGACAAGTCACTTAACCCCAGGTGCCTCACCAAAAAAAAAAAAAAAAGGATATTATCATACTTGGGGCAGCTAGATGGTGCAGTGGATAGAGCACCGGCCCTGGAGTCAGGAGGTCCTGAGTTCAAAGCTGGCCTCAGACACTTAACACTTACTAGCTGTGTGACTCTAGGCAAGTCACTTAACCCCAATTGCCTCACCAAAAAAGAAGAAGAAGAAGAAGAAGAAGAAGAAGAAGAAGAAGAAGAAGAAGAAGAAGAAAAGAAGAAGTTATTATTTTTGAGTGAGATGAGCAGAACCAGAAGAACATTGTACACAGTATCAGCAACATTATGTGTTGATCAACTGTGATAGACTAGATTCTTCTCACCAATACAACGGTACAAGAAAGTTCCAAAGGACACATGATGGAAAAGGCTCTTCAAATCCAGAAAAAAAAAAGGAACTGTGGAATATGGATGCTGATTGGATCATACTATTTCTTTTGTTTTTGGTGCTGTTGTTTTTCTTTTTAGAGGTTTTCCCTTTTTTACTCTGATTCTTCTCATATAACATGACTAATGTAGAAATGTGTTTGATGTTATTGTATATATATATATATATGTATATGTATATGTATATATATATATATAAAACCTATTAGATTACCTGCTGTCTAGGGGAAGGGGGTAGGGAGGGGAGGTAGGGAGAAAAATTTGAAATTGGAAATCATATAAACAAATGTTGAAAACTATCTCTACATGTAACTGGAAAATAATAAAATTTTATTTTTGCTTAAAAAAAGAAATTATCATTTTTCTAATCTTCCAAGGGTCACTCACATCTCATCCTTTCTTTATACTTATACAACTACCACCTTAGTACATAATTTCTTGCTAGATTATTGCAAAATACTTCAAAATGTTTCTTATCCTAGACTATCTTCCTACAATGGGGCCAAGATGATTTTTCTTAAGTGTACATCTGAGGATGTCCCTCCCCTACTAAATAAACTTAATTGCCTACATATTAGCTCTAGAGTAAAATATAAACTCCTGTGTTTAGCATTTAAACTCTGTACAACCTGACCCCTGCTTAAAAAGAGGTTAGAAAATAAAATCCAGAGAATAGATCTTAAATTACTCAATCTTAGAAAAGGAAACAGAACTAACTATAAAGGAACTCCCAAAGAAGAAAACTCTTAGTCCAGATAAATTTATGGGAGGATTTTACCAAACTTTTAAAGAACAATTATTACCAATATTACATAAATTATTCTCAAAAATGAGAAAGAAAGCACCCTACTAAAATTCTTTTATAAGACAAATATAATTATAATACTTATATCAGGGAAGGATAAAACAGAGGAGAATTATAGCCCAAAAGCATGTTCAAAAATTTTAAACAAAAGCTCTTCAGACTACAGAGATTTCTCTATGAAATCATGCATTATGTTTTTTCCCCCAGGGCAATGAGGGTTAATGACTTGCCCAGGATCACAAAGCTAGTAAGTGTCAAGTGTCTGAGGGTAGATTTGAACTCAGGTCCTCCTGAATCCAGGGCAGGTCCTTTATCCACTGTGCCACCTATCTGCCCCCAAAATCATGCATTATAACCAAGTTAGATTTATTCCAGAGATGCAAGAATGGTTCAAAATTAGGAAAACAATAAATAGAATGAATAATATTAAAGGTAAAATCATCAAAACCAACATGATTATCTTAACAGATGTAGAAAGAGCCTTGACAAAATACAACACTTATTTATGTTAAAAATCATATAAAATATAGGCACAGAAGGAATTTTTTTAATATCATAAACAGTTCTATCTAAAATCAAAAGCAAGCATAATATCAGGATACACTGTAGCCTTTTGCAATAAATATGGAAATGGAGTAAGGATGTACATTCTCCCCACTCTTATTTGATATAGTAGTTCTTACAATGTTATCAATAGCTGTAAGATGAGAAAGAAACTAAAGTGTAAAGACATGAAAAGAAGAGCTGAATCTATCCCTATTAACTCATATTATTTTATATAGATTATATGCATGCAATCATGCAAAACAATTCCATATTAACCATGTTGCAAAAGAAAATGCAGACCAAAAAAGAAAAAGACCAAAACAAACCAAGAAGGAAAGCAAAAAAAAAAAAAAGTATGCTTCAATTTGCATTCGGACTTCATCAGTTTTTTTCTGTAGGTTGGATAGAAGTTTACATCAACTCCTTCAGAATTGGTTTGGATCATCATATTGCTGAGAATAACTAAGTCATTCATAGCTGTTAATCGATACAATATTGCTATTTCTGTGTATAATATTCTCATGGTGCTGCTGGATCAAAGGGTATGCACAGTTTGATTGCTCTGTGGGCATAGTTCCAAACTGCTCTCAAGAATAGTTAGATCAGTTTACACCACCACCAACGATGCATTTTATTTTTGTTTAGTTGTTTCAGTCATGTTTGACTCTTCATAACCCCATTTGGGGTTTTCCTGGCAAAGATACTGAAGTGGTTTGAAATTCCTTCTCTAGCTCATTTTACAGATGAGGAAATTGAGGCAAACAGGGTTAAGTGACTTGCCCAGAGTCACACAGCTAGTAAGTGTCTGAGACCAAATTTAGCTAGCATTTCTTGTTATTGTTTGTCCTTTGTTCTCGAAGAGGACCGTGTCATGTCACGACTTGAAATTAATTGGATTTAAGTGAGGAAAGGCTGTGCAAAGTCACTAGCCTCACTCTCTCCTCCAGAGCCATCTGGAGGCAAAGTGGCAAGATATACATCAGGACAACTGGAGATGGCCCTGAATAGTTAAAGTAATTGGGGTTAAGTGACTTGCCCAGGGCCACCTTGCTAGTAAATGTCTGAGGTGAGATTTGAACTCAGGTCTTCCTAACTTCAGGGCCAATTCTCTATCCACAGAGCTACCTACCTGTCCAAGTGTTCATATGTGAGTCAAGATGTGAGGTGCTGAAGACCTGTACCAGGGTGGTAGTGTCAAAGGGGTTAAGAGAACATATATGAGAGATGTTATTAAGGTAGAATCAACAGGATTTGTCAATTGATTGGATATAGCAGGAGGAGGGTAATTGAGGGTTGGTCCTGGAAGACATATGAATTGTGAGCCTTGGTGACTGGGGGGGATGGTGGTGACTTTTATTATAATAGAGAAGGAAGAGGGAAAGGTTTAGAAATGTTGAGTTAAAGATGCCTACAGGATATCTAGTTGGAGATCTAAGACTGATGTTCAGGAGACAGGTTAAGGTTAGATAAAACGATCTGAGAATCTTTTACATAAAGATGATACTCGGATCCATGAGAGATGATGAGTGAGATCAAACAAAATAGGGTAAAAAGAGAGAAGAAAACCCAGGATAGAGAAATGAGGGACACCCAGGGTTATTTGATGATGATCTGGCAAAGATGACTGGAATAGTCAGGAACAGTCAGACTGGTAGGAAGAAAACAAGCTCAGGGCAGACCCTTGAAAATCTAGAGACAAGAAAATATCAAGAAGAAAGTGAGTGAAAATATCAAAGGCTGAAAAAAAGATAAGGAAGGATAAGAAGTAGGAAAAGCCATTAAATTTGCAATGAAAAGATCTGTAACTTTAGAGAGAGATTAGAAACCAGATAATGGAAGATTAAGAAGAGAAGGAGAGGAAAGGAAGTGGAAGCATGGATTTTAGTAAAAGTTCACAACCATGAAACATTGTGAATAACACAGATTATTTTCAATATGTAGATCATTTTTCCTCAATTTTTCCCTCTTTTTTTTCTCCCTTAAAGTATCCATAATGGGGATAAGCTAAAAGCCTTCCTAATAAAATCAGGGATGAAGCAAGGATGCCCATTATCACCATCCTGATCTTATTGGGAAGGCTTCTAGCTTATCGCCATTATAGATACCGCTTTCTGATAGTTTTAGATAGATACTACTTATCATTTTAAGGAAATGAATTTTTATTCCCATTCCTTCTAGTGTTTTTTTTAAAAAATAGAAATGAGTGTTATATTTTGTCAAAGACTTTCTGCATCCTTTGAGATAATTATGTAATTTCAGTTTATGTTGTTGCTGATATGGCCAATTATGCTGATAGTTTTCCTAATATTGAACCAGCCCTACATTGCTGGCATAAATCCTACCTGGTCATGGCATATGATCTTTGTTATACATTGCTGTTCTCTGTTTTGGCTCTTCCTGGTTTAGATATTAGCACTATATTTGTGTTGTAAAAGGAATTTGGTAGGACTCCTTCTTTGCCTATTTCACCAATTTATATAGTATTGGAATTAATTGTTCTTTAAATGCTTGGTAGAATTTACTAGTTAATCCATCTGGTGATTGGGAATTTTTTTTTTTTTAGGGAGCTCATTGATGGCTTGTTTGATTTCTTTTTCCAAGATATAATTATTTAAGCAGTCTATTTCCTCTTCTGTTAATCTGGGCAATTTGTATTTTTATAAATATCCATCTATTTCACTTAGGTTGTTAGATTTATTAGCATATAGCTAGACAAAAATAGCTCTTTAAAAATTTCCCTCTTAATTTGTGGTGAATTCACCATTTTTATTTCTGATACTGGTAATTTGGTTTTCTTTTTTGTTATCAAATTAGCCAATAACTTATCCATTTTATTTTTTCACAAAACCACATCCTAGTTTTATTTATTAGGTTAATTTTTTTTTTACTTTCAATTTTGTTCATCTTTCCTTTGATTTTTTATTTTTCAGAATTTCCAGTTTGGTGTTTAATTGAGTATTTAAAATTTGTTCTTTTTCTATCTTTTTACATTGCATGCCCAATTCACTGATCTTTTCTTTTCTTTTCTTTCTTTCTTTCTTTCTTTTTTTTTTTTTTGATGAGATATAAATTTTCCCTTAAGTACTGCTTTGGCTACATCTGAAAAATTTTGGTATGTTGTCTCATTGTTATCACTCTCTTTAATGAAATTATTATTTCTATGATTTGTTCTTTGATCCACTCATTATTTAAGATTATTTAGTTTCCAATTAATTTTTATTCTGTGTTTCCATGGCCCTTTATTGAATGTAATTTTTATTGCATTATTATCTGAAAAGGATGCATTTAATACTTCTGCTTTTCTGAATTTGGTTGTAATGTTTTTGTTCACTAATTTTTGTGTATGTGCCATGTACCACTGAGAAAAAAAAATCCTTTTTAATTCCCACTCATTTTTCTCTACAGGTTTATCACATCTAACTTTTCTAAAATTCTATTCATATCCTTAACTTTCTTATTTTTTTTTATGGTTAGATTTATAGAGTACTCAGGGGAGAAAGTTGAGGTCCCCCACTAGTATAATTTTATTTTCTATTTCTTTCTGTAATTAATTAAACTTTTCCTTTAAGAATCTGGATGCTATGCCATTTGGTGCTTGGTATTGATATTACTTCATGGTGCCAGGGTCCCTTCTCCCAAGTGAGCAATCACAAGTACTCTTCTATACCCTGGACCCATGACCTGGGCTCCTGTTCTTCTGAGGCATCAAAACTATCACTTTTTTTCATCCTGGAACTACAACCCAGAACTGTGTGTGGGCAATGAAACAGGGTCCTGAACCCAGCACCAGTAAAGGGTTCCCTGTGATCTCCTTCCAATAAATGGTCTGACTTTGCCCCCCCTTTCCCTGGGATGAAAGCTCCTAAAGCTGCTTCTGGCACTGCTAATGCAGCTTCTCCCAAGCCATATCTAGTGCTGCCTGAGCTAGGCTCCTGGGCTCACCACCACCCTAGTGAGAAAGACCTTCCCTGTCAACCTTTTAAGTTGTTTTGGGTTTTAGGTTGTTGCTTCCGACACTCCAGAATTCAATTTGAGGCATTATTTTAGAGTTCTTTGGATGGGAATTTGGGAGAGTTCAGCTGAGTGCTTCTTTACGTCACCATCTTGGCTCCGTATCCTCTTTTTTTTCCCTTTAAAAATCCTATTTTTGGGGTATGGGATGGTTCTCTGGGGATGGAAGGAGTATTTGGAAAATATGGTGGTGTAAGAAACCAAAGTTATTGAATAAAATTTATGTGTTTTTGAAGTTGAGGAACCAACAAGGGAAAATTTTTATTCTGGATCTGATTCTTACTAAGAAGAAGCTGGTTGCTGATATAGAAAGGATAATGGAGTAAATGGCAAATGACCATTTTATTTCAAAGGACTTAGAGGAAGACTAGATAGGATCCAATAAAGTCAGCTTGGGAAATATGGCAGACATTTAAAATTTCTAGACTCAAAGGCAGACAGTTTTAATGAGAAGAATACTGAGATCTTTCTGAAGAATCTAATGGTAACACACAGAGTACTCACCAATCAACTTAACTTTAAATAAGTAATGTTCAGAAGGTGGAAGCAAGGATCCATAACAGATTGACAGAGTGAAGCTTGAATGATTGTATAACAAGCTGGTCAGGGAAGCTAAGCACAAATTAAAAAAGTTTCTTTTTGCTTTTTAAAAGTTATACCAAAAGAAAAAGGAAGATTAAAAAATAAGCTAATAGCTTAGCATGAGGAAAAATGGGATCATGATAACTTACAAGAAAGTTGATTTTACTGAAAAGGAAAATGGACCCTGGAAATGTCACAACAAAGATGACTAAGAGGGATCTGATACTCAAGATAATTAAGAATATACTAAAAGAGTACTTAGGGGCAGCTAGGTGGCACAGTGGATGGAGCACCGGCCCTGGAGTCAGGAGTACCTGAGTTCAAATCCGGCCTCAGACATTTAACACTTACTAGCTGTGTGACCCTGGGCAAGTCACTTAACCCCAATTGCCTCACTAAAAAAAAAAAAAAAGAGTACTTAGTTGCCCTTGGTGAATTTGTGTCATCTGTTTTCGATGATTTATGTCCTTTGAAATATTTGACAGATCCAAAGATCATGCAAAATGGGTGAGATCAGAGAAGAACAAGTGTCTTGATTTTCAAAAAATGGAAAAGAATGGAATCTACAAAACATAGCTCAGTGAACTTGACTTTGATTCTTGGGAAAATTTTAAATGAATCATTAAAGAGATATTGAACAACTAGAAATAGAAGCAGTTACTATAAAGAGCCTTCATTGAGAATAGTTTATGACAGACTAACATCATCTTTGCTTTAAAAAAAAAAAAGGAATATAAAACTCACAGATGATGGAAATGCTATGGATACAGATTCCTAGATTTTAGGCAGTCTTTGATAAAGCATCTAATGCTCTTCTTGGGGAAAAGATGGAAACATGTAGATTAAATGATAATAGAGAAGGATACATAACTGTTTGGATGATTAGATTCAGAGTAGTTGTTAATGTCAACATGGCAGGTCATCTCCAGTGCAGAATCTTAGGCATTTGTGCTGTTTAATATTTTTATCAATGAAAGAATGCTCACCAAATTTACAGATTACACAAAATTTACCAATTATATTAGCTGATTGGGATATCTAAAACAGTGAATGACAGAGGTAAGCTCCAAAAGGATGATGACAGGCTGAGGCATTTGTTTTACATGTTTTCTCTTTCTATGTTGTAAGCTCCTTGAAAGAAGGAATTAGGTCTTATTTACTATTGTACTCTCACAGCACTTAGTAAGTACTTGATAAATTTCTGCTAAATGAAAATATCCTCTACTAAATTCCTCCTCCACTGTGGAATCATGATTTGGTGATGATTCTAGATTCTTAAAGGCTTGTGCAATTGGAAAAAATTCTGGTAGGTCTTACAGAGCTGGAAAAAACCAGGCCTGGTGACTGTCACCACAAAGGAGTCTAGTTAATTTGGGGGAGGCTCATCAACAGAAAGTAAACTGATAATTTTTTTCTTTTCTTCTCTAATCTTCTTGGTACTCCCTTCCCCCTTCTTTCTTTTACTACAGAAACTCATGAGAGTAAATGGAGGAATTTTGATCTGTATTGCTGAAAGGTCACAGATTTTTCTGAAGCCCTAAATTAAGAATGCATGCATGCATGCAGGAATGAATGAATGAAAGGATGAGTCATGTGACAGAAAAACATTAGTACATCTCTGGACTAGTTTTTCTTTAAAAAATCTGTCCAGAAACCTGCATGGCCAAAGCAACTCCAAGAAATATATTTAATATAGGGGCTTTTGATGTTATCTTAGAGTCTATATCTTTTCAACATTTGTTTTTATAAGATTTTGAGTTCCAAGTTTTTCTCCCTCCCTCCTTTCCCTCTCCCCTCCCCAAGACAGCAAGCAATCTGATATAGGTTATACATGTACAATCACATTAAACATATTTTCACATTAGTCTTAAAAGTCTGTATCTTAGTATGTCATTTTATTAGAGTAGAAAGAACTTGTCTTTCTGTTGCACTTAGTACACTTAACATTTTATGAATAAGCAGGCATTATACTCCACAAAAAGTATTACATTCTACTTTTACAATTTCTATTTCTTCAATATCTAATTATTTTTCTTTCTCCATAAGATATAAGAAAGATGATTTATCAGAGGCTAACACATTCTTCAAACTCATTATGAATAAATGAAAACACTCATTACTCATAAAAGTAGATTTTAGTTTAGTTTTATGTAGCAATTTAATTTCTACCTGAACATAACAGTTGTGTAACATGAATTTATTAAATAATACTGTGTGCATGTACATATAGTATTACTTGTATTAGGTATATAGAAAGAGAATGATGATTTTAGGAGTTTTACTACTTATGGTAGATAGTTGTTTTAAAAAACATGGGGTGACAATTTTTTATTTCTTTTCTGCGAGGTTAGGCGATACTGTCTAATGAAAAAGATATACATGGTATTTTGGTATAATTTTGTACAGTAATTAATGTTCATAATATTCTCACATCAATTATCTGATATTATTTAAGTTTTACAAAGACTTAAAGTATTGGTGCACCAGTTATGCCCAAAGAGTACATTTACTGATTCCAATCAGTTTTGGATATGATGGAGTGATAGGGATATCCAATTAAGACAAGGAAAATATTGAACACAAAGGATACCACCCAACAAGAACTGATGAAAAACAGCTTTTTGCTTTTAATTAAAAACATAGCAATTTTTAAATGCCTTATTCATTTTTTATTATAAAATAAAAACACAGGATTTTTTTTCTTTAATGAAAAGCAGAAACATTTAAAATGTTTTAAAAATGTACAAGTTAAAAAAGAATTTTTTAAAAGCTCAGGAAACTGCTCCTTTGTAATTCTGTCAAGCTCAATTTTGATTTTTTTTATGCATCATAATTTTGGGACAGTATTTGTTTGTTAAAAAAAGCGAAAACTTTCCTAGTAACTGTTAGCTACAGATTTCAGTTGCCTAATTGGCTGATATGACACTAGCTACTGTTATTTCAACTGTTCTGACAGACAACAAAAAGAATAAAGATGATGAGTTCAACATTTTTTTACTGCTTAAGCAAACTTATGAGCTTGAATGAATTTTCAATGCAATTTAAAAAATTAACATGCTCATGTCTAAATAGTTTTGATTATTTCTAAATAAGATCTATATTCCAAAGGAATTATGACACCAAATGCAGTCATAATGGAAATAATAATGAAAGTGCAATTTGGATAAAATAGCTATAATATCATAGAATTTTAGGTCTACATATAACTTGAGAAATTATAGATCCTGTGACCCAGAAAGGGTAAATGGTTTGCCTAAGGTCATATAACTGTGGTTATCAGTGATAGAATTACTACTGAAGCTACTGTCAGACTCTTTTTTTTTTTAATTTTTTTTTTTTTTTTTTGCGGGGCAATGGGGGTTAAGTGACTTGCCCAGGGTCACACAGCTAGTAAGTGTTAAGTGTCTGAGGCTGGATTTGAACTCAGGTATTCCTGAATCCGGGGCTAGCGCTTTAACCACTTCGCCATCTAGCTGCCCCCCTGTCAGACTCTTGATGATCCCATTTGGGGATTTCTTTTTTTATTGTACTGTGTTATGGAAATGCTTGTTTTGCTCTATGAATTGAAAATATAATAAATTTAGAAAAAGAAAAAGAAAAAAAAAGATACTGGAGTGGTTTCCCATTTCCTTCTCCAGCTCATTTTACAGATGAGGAACTGAGGCAAACAGGGTCAAGCAACTTTCTCAGGGTTGCTAGTATGTGTGTGAGGCCAGGGTAGAACTCAGGAAAATGAGTCTTCCTGATTGCAGGCCTGACACTCTATCCACTGTGCCACCTAGCTGCCCAACAAATTAGTAGTAGAACTAGTACCAGACTCAGGTCTCCTGACTTAACAATTCTCTGTTCTTTTGATTATATCACATTGTCTTACACTTGATTCAATTCATTTTACTTCAAGAAATATTTATTGAGTGCTTCTTTGTTATATTATATATTACATTAGATTCTTTATTATATATTTGGTTATATAATTTCTCTCCTCAAAAATTTTCAATGATTCCCTATGACATGTGAAGTTGAAACTATTTCTCCATTCAACATCCTCCAAAACCTGGTGCCATTTTGCCTTTCTAGCCCTATTTTAGACTACACTTTAACCAAAATAGGCTACTAGATGCTCACCTGAAACACAGTCTGTATTTCACTGCCTTTGTCCCTGTTGTGCTTTATGAATAGAATGTCATCATATGCCTCTGAGGAATTCCTATTCATCCTTTAAAATCAAAACAAATGCTACCTTCTCAATAACTCTTTGGTATAGAGCTATAGAGCACTTTGTTTCCCTCTCTTTAATAAATTGGTCATGTATTATTTTATATTATAATTATCTGTGTATAGGACATCTTTCCAAAAGTCTGTAAGTTCCCTGAATACAAAGATTGTATCTGTATGCTGTAGTTTGGATGAAGTTGTTTCCTTGAAGTTTAATATGGTTGGTGGCATTAATATCTGTCAGCTGAAGCTGATTTAGGGGAAGCTGTGAAGGTGGGCCTATCCTCAAATAAACAGGAAATAATACATCAAATTGCATGAAATCTGTGGAACCCAGACCCTTACTGTTATGTCCCTAAGACCCATAGCTTATGGAATCAAAGTTGAAAAGGATCAGTAGTTTTCTAGTCCATATGCATCTGAAAAAAATCTCCCTGACACGCAAAATAATCAAGCCTTTGCTCAAAGATCTTAAATGAGGGAGAATGATCTTTAGAGGTGGCCCATTTTACTTCTGGACATCTTTGATCAGTAAGAAGTTTTTCCTTCCATCAAGCCTAAAATGGCATCTTTGCATCTTACATGCATCGTTCCTAGTTCTACCCTCTGGAGTGAAAAAAGAACGAGACATTTGTATATATGTTTATCACATCAGTGAAGACCTATTAAGTCTCACTGCCCCCCCCCCCAATAATGACTACTTCCCTCTCCCACTTCTTCTTTTCTTGCAGGATAAATATCCTTAGTTCTGACAGTGGATCCTTATATGGCATAAATTGGAGGCTTCAAAAAATATGTTGTTTCATCTTTGTGTATCTAGGATATATTTTGCCTCCAGACTGCTTACCATTTAGTAGGGAGTTAAGATGCACAATCAAATACCAAGACACCAATTAGACTATGATAAATATCCAGAAGTCAAACAGATTGGCAAGAGGTATTTGAAGACTGAAGGATCACTTCTGTGAAGAAGGGGCTTCATGGAGCAGGTGGTACATGAGTTAAGTCTTGTTGTGAGGGAAGGATTTCAACATGTGAAGAAGGGATGGGATTCATTTGAGGCATAGCAGCTATAACCTAATGTATACAGGAAAGGCAGTAGAGTCAGCTGCTAGTGTTGTGATCTAGTTAGAATAGGGAGTCTGTGAAGGGCAATGGCATGAAGGAAGGCTGGAAAGGTAAGTTCAAACCTGATTGTGTAAGGCCATGAATACAGTAGGGAATGTGTCTTTTATCCTGTACATAATGGGAACCACCAATGCATTTCGAATAGGGGAGTGAATGATACACTCAGACCTGCACATGAACACATTACTTTAGCAGCATTGAGAAAGATAAATAGGAGGAGGAAAAATTGGAAGTAGGAAGGTTAGTTAGAAGACTACTGCAATCACCCAGGACAATGGTAATGAGGGACTTAATATGGTGGTGACAGGGGGAATGGAAAGGAGGCAGATGTAAGAGATACCACAATAGAATAGTTGGATCCAGTGGTCTGAAAAGCTTACCTAATTAACATTAATTAGGCACAATGGAATCTTTCTAAAATACTCCTTCTGATGACTTGGCCACAGGACTTCCTCTTAGATGCAACCTCAGAGAAATTAGTTCTTTGTGATTGTTTCATTATCTAATCCCCAGTAAAGAGGGTCGAAATTTTTACTTGACAGTCAGTACTATTATTGTGGGGTTCCAGCGCCTAGCAAAAAGAACTGTACTTTTTCACAATTCTTTCACACTCTTTGAGCTAATTGAGTAAACTAAGGAATGTCAGAGAATAAGAGCCATAATGACCATATGGATCACATATGACCTCCTCAAAATCCTTCTGAGAAGTGGGCAAAAGTATAAATACTAAATAAATAGGGATGGAGACCGGACCCTGTGGTTTCACTAATATAGGGAATCCCAGATGAGATTTCCTCCAATAATGTGTGTAGTTAGAGCTGGGCCTTTGGTTTCATTGGTATAAGGAACTCCCAATGAGGAAACTCCTAATGGTGTAGAGAGCATGGATGCTAAGCATTATTTTGGAGAGTAGCCTGGGGTACTGAGAAATTAGGTTATACAGACAATAGCAATGGAGAACTCAGGTCTTCTAATTTTGAGGCAGGTTCTTTACCCACTATACTACATTTTCTTTCTAGTTTCATCATAAAAATGATCAAAAACCACTTTGATAGTAAAAAGATTATTGGTTAAAACATTTAAGACTAAAAGCCTAATGAAAAGCGGAGTGTTTTTTTAAAAAATCTCTTCTATATCAGGTATCCCCCCCCCATTTCACTTTATTCTCTACTCTAAAAATACTGTTTCTTAAAAAATTCACACCCAATTTAAAAAAGTGTAAAATTAAACTAGTTTGATTCTAAATAATTTTAAACAAAAAACGGGGATTTGGGGTATCCTGAGACCCTGAACACTATAAGCTACCAAAAATATACTTTATCTTTACAGAGAACCAAAGTAAATTAGAATCCTACACAACAGGTTGTATTAGATAAATCTTGAATACCATAGGTTTCAGTAAAAATGCTAATAAGACTCTGCTTCTAAATTCTCTAGGTATTTTCATTTGTTTATTCCTTTAGCAGATCAATCTTTTTGGTTCTCTAGTAATTTATTTCTTCTTCTCTGCAAGGTTATTAATAGGTTATTATTACTCTAGTTACCTGAAAGAGCTCTCCAATAAAATCCTTTTCTAATATCACATTGTGGCATGGAGGTACACACACACACACACACACACACACACACACACAGACACGTGCATATACATATGCATATATGGGTGTATATATGTATATGCTGTATGTGTGTGTATGTATGTATTTATGTATGTGTATGTATTTTTTGGCCACAGCAACCCAGGCAAAAATATAAACTGGCCCATGGTCTCATGGAGTTCCCTTTCATTGCTGCGGTTATAGTGGCAGAGTAGCAAAAAAAAAAAAATCGGTAGAGCATACTAAGTATTAATAGATATTAGAACATTAATAGATATTAGTTAACTGTTAGTAATCACAGATTCTATGACCAACCAAATTTCACAAAGGAATTGAATCTTATACAGATAAGACAACTAAAGTAGTATATTGGTAGCCCTAAGGCACTAAAAATAATGTAAGAAATGTCTCTAATTTGTTGAGTAAATCTTCATGATTGAATTAGGGGAAAACTGGGAGAAGTCTGATTTTTGGTTTCTGAATTGCTGGCTTCCATCCTGGTTCTTTCCATTTGTGTTTTTGCTTCAAACCTGGTTCAGATATGACTGTGCTCCAGACTAGTCTTTATATTTTGTTAGCCCAGTTCTGTACTTTTTTTACTCAGTTCTTTGAGGCAATACTACAAACAGTGCCCTGCCCTAGACCTAGGCTATATAGTATTAATCTCTTGTCTCTAATGGGAAATGACTACCTATACATATACAGAATATATATATTATATACATATATATTATATAGTATATATATTATATAGTATATATATTATATACACATATATAATACAGAACAGAGACAAATGAATTCATATGTAAGAAAAACATGATCTAAACTGATAAATAAGTACAGCCACTTCTGAAAGCAGTTATTTAAATACTAAGTCATTAAATGAAAATAAGAGTGCCAGTTGAAAATAGAAATTTATCATTAGCTACAAAACCAACTTGGATTACTGTCTTTAAGAAAGCACATCATACAAAGAAAGTAAAAAGGTATAGTATATCATAGTAAAGGTAAAAAGTCTAAGAGAAGAGAGGGTACCTGTTCCTGTGATTCCATCTCCCGATGCTGTAGTTTTTTCTCTGTGGAGCGCATCTGAATGCTTCGGTTTTCCAGCTCATCTTGTAAAGCCTAAAATAAAGTGACCCAGTGAAAAAAATAAATATATTAAACTGGAGAAACAGTTTACAAGTAAACTGACAATAAAAAGCCTAGCTCTGTTGTTTCCCATCTTTGTTGTTTCTTACAAGTTCAACTTAATAAAAATGACAAGCTTTTGTATAGCTGTCTCCTACTGTAAGAAAATGTAATATAAAAATATATGAAACAGTTAAATTAGGACTGAAAATTAGCTTTTAAAAGGGGTTATTTACCTATACATAGATTTATCACAGATTTCCTTTAAGTAGTCAGTCCCTGTGACACACTTAAATAGAAATTGATTTATAAAAACTGAACGTATCCAAAACTTTGTCAATTCAGTTAAACGATAACATTAAATAAATGCCATGTACTCAGCCCAATAACTTTTTTATTATATAAAGGGAAGCAGAATTGTATTCATTTCATTGAATAGAGGTCTTCCTGACTCCAGGCCCAGAGATCTATCCATTGAACAGTCTACCAGCTTAGCCTAATACATAAAAGGTACTTAAAAGAGACAGTTAAGTGGCACAGTGGATAGAGTGCTGGGCCTGGAGTCAGGAAGACCTGAATTCACACCTGTCCTTAGAGATTGTATGAGCCCAGGCAAGTCACTTAATTTCTGACGGCCTCAGTTTCCTCAACTGTAAAATGGATATAATAGTAGCTCCTACCTGTTGTAAGATTCAAATGAAATATTTGTGAAACATTTAAGATACTGCCTAGAACATAGTGGAAGCATATTGATGTTTGTTCCCTCTTTTCTGTGTGGCACCAAGGTGGCTCAGTGGACTTGGAGTCATTCATACCTAAGTTCAAATCTGCCCTTGGACATAGACTAAACTGTGGGACCTTGAGTAAGTCATACATTTTCTATGCCTCAGATTCTTTACCTATAATAAGGATAATAATACCATCTACCTCCTAGGGTTGTTATGAGGATAAAATGAAATAATACTTGTAAAGTGCTATAAAAATGCTAGCTATCACCAATATTTACTATGTAAACACTATGTTTCCTGATTTGTAGTGGTATGTGCATAGTGGTCACCTCTATGAAAACCCTTTATCTTCTGTAGTGAGAGGAGAAAAATAGAAGGGAGAGGAAGCAGAGAGTGCTACGCATGAATGAATTCTAAGATTTTTAACATATTAATTTAACTACTAGTATTCTATGTGAGATCTTTGTGCAGTGGAAATAGTCAGAAGACTTAGGTTTAAATCCTGGCTCTGTCACTTGCTACCTGTGTGACCGAAGGCAAGTCACTTAACTTCTCTGGGCCTCAGTTTCCTTATCAATAAAATGAGGAGGTTAGACTAGATGCTTTCTAGTTATAACTCGATGATACTATGAACTTACAAAAGCAAATCTGAAGCATGTGTGGAGATGGAGATGACATGGAAGTTGAGAAATAATTAAGAACTACATGGGGCAGCTAGATGGCGCAGTGGTTAAAGCACCGGCCCTGGATTCAGGAGTACCTGAGTTCAAATCCGACCTCAGACACTTAACACTTACTAGCTGTGTGACCCTGGGCAAGTCACTTAACCCCCATTGCCCCGCAAAAACAAAACAAAACAAGAACTACATGTTAGTACGTATTGAAGGATGTACTAAGATTTGTGAGAACCTATAAATTACATTTCCCTATGTACAATATCTATTATCATTACATTGGTTTACTATTGGTTTTTTAAAATTGGAAAAAAAAAACAGATCCCTTTCAAACAATATTAAGAGTACATGGCTGACCTATACATGATATGTATATTATGTTGAAGTGAATTAATAACAATAAAAAAAAATTTTAAACTATAAAGCACGCATTTTTCTATAGCCCTAGGAAAGCACAGATAATGAAAAAACTGATTAACTGAAGAGAATAATTTGCATATTTTGAAATGACAAAAAAAAAAGAAAAGAAAATTATGTCAAAAGATTCAGGCTATACTTGAATATATTAAAAAAAAATAGTGTAGGGGGCGGCTAGGTGGTGCAGTGGATAAAGCACTGGCCCTGAATTCAGGAGTACCTGAGTTCAAATCCGGTCTCAGATACTTGACACTTACTAGCTGTGTGACCCTGGGCAAGTCACTTTACCCCCATTGCCCCGCAAAAAAAAAAAAATAGTGTGAGGTAGTACCAAAACATTCATCCAAAGCAGACTTTGGCAACCAGAAAGAATTTGAAATTCCTCTGATTCCTTATTTCTCTTTGAGCTTTCCAATTATTTCTACTAGAGGTGAGTGCAATGCTTATTTGTTATATTTTCAGTCTGCTAGCATTATCTAATTTGTTAAAATTTCCTTGCCCATCATAAGACAATTACAAACATCTGTTGTAAAATAGAAAATCAGAGAGATTAAAGGATTGAAAGGAATGTTCATGGTTTAATAACAATCACTCAGAAAATTAATTTCAGTTGTCGAGATCACCATTTTGGTTTTTTGTTTTTGAAACACAAAATGTACCACAATGGATCTTAAGTATACTTTGTATATATACACAAAAGATGGATCTTATATATACACTTTGTACTTCTCTTAAGATCTTATAATGATTTATTTTGTGCCATAGTTTTTGTACACATACCTTATATCTTCTGCTAAACTGTAAGTTCTGTAAGGCCAGGGATCAAGTTTTATTTATATCTGTAGCCCCCAAATGCTATAAAAATAATAGGTGTTGAATAAATGCTGAATTGAATTGAATTATGGGCGAAACATATGGTTGGTAAACAAAAATAAATTCTGATTTTATCTTACCAAATGAAAAAATTTTCATTATAAAATATTACCAATTAATTTGATCAGGTATAAATATTTTAGATCTATTCTTTGACAATGAAGCTTTCTGCCATTCAAATGGAATTATACTGTAATTATATTAATCTGGAATTCTATAATAACATTTGGTTTCCATTAAGATTCAATTATATGTGGCCCATAATGTAGCCAAAGTGCCAAAATATAAAAATTACTGATTGTCTACATAGAGAAGGTAATCGTGTCTAACAGGAATTTAAACCCCCTCAACACTTAATTCCCTTTTTAAAAAGTGCCTCAAATACATTATACTTCAGGAAGATAATAAGATTATTTTGATAGTGTGGAATAATGGAACTGTTCTTGTATTTAGAAGACATGGCTTCAAACCCGGGTTCTACCTTTTATTAGTTATGAGATTTTGGGCAAGCTACCAAACTTGTTCAGATAATCAATTTTTTAAATTTGTAAAATGAGGACAGTAATTCTTGCACTAGCCACTCTTCAAGAAGTTCACAAGTAGTGTTTTTTAAACCTTAAAGTATTATATATGAGTTAAGACAATATTTACTTCATTTTCAAATTTTGAGATGGTAAACATTAAAATTCACATAATTCAGGACAAGAATCTTGGAACTACAAGAGAAACCTTAGAGCTGAATTCATTCAATTCCTTAACAATGAATCAGTCCACACAGGAAAGAGGGAACAAACCTCAATATACTTCCACTACATGCTAGGTAGTGTCTTTTGTTTGTTTGTTTGTTTTTGCGGGGCAAAGGGGGTTAAGTGACTTGCCTAGGGCCACACAGCTAGTAAGTGTCAAGTGTCTGAGGCCGGATTTGAACTCAGGTACTCCTGAATCCAGGGCCAGTGCTTTATCTACTGCGCTACCTAGTTGCCCCCTAGGTAGTGTCTTAAAAGCTTTACAAATATTTAATTTGAATCTTACAACAGGTAGGAGCTCCTATTGTATCCATTTTACAGTTGAGGAAACTGAGGCCGTCAGAAATTAAGTGACTTGCCTGGGCTCATACAATCTCTAAGGACAGGTGTGAATTCAGGTCTTCCTGACTCCAGGCCCAGCACTCTATCCACTGTGCCACTTAACTGTCTCTTTTAAGTACCTTTTATGTATTAGGCTAAGCTGGTAGACTGTTCAATGGATAGATCTCTGGGCCTGGAGTCAGGAAGACCTCTGTTAAAATCCAGGCTCAGACCTTATTAGTTGTGTGACTCTGGGCAAGTCACTTAACCTCTGTTTGCCTTAATCCACTTTAGAAGTAAATGGCAACAACTTGGAATTATGCCCAAAGGGCTATAAAGCTGTGCATATCCTTTGACCCAACAATACCACTTTTGTGTCTTTTTCCCAAAGAGATCATAAAAAAGGGAAAAGGACTCACATGTACAAAAATATTTATAGCTACTCTTTTTGTGGTGGCAAAGAATTGGAAAGTGAGGGGCTGCCCATCAGTTGGGGAATGGCTGAACAAGTTGTGGTATATGAATGTAATGGAATTCTATTGTGCTGTAAGAAATGAGCAGGAAGAGTTCAGAGAAACCTGGAAGGACTTGCATGAACTGATGATGAGCGAGATGATCAGAACCAGAAGAACATTATATACAGTATCATCAACATTATGTGTTGATCAATTGTGATTGACTAGATTCTTCTCACCAATCCAATGGTACAAGAAAGTTCCAAAGGACTCATGATGGAAAAAGCTCTCCAAATCCAGAAAAAAAAGGAACTGTGGAATATGGATGCTGATTGGACCACACTATTTCTTTTGTTTTTGGTGCTGTTGGTTTTCTGTTTTGAGGTTTTTCCTTTTTGCTCTGATTCTTCTCTTATAACATGACTAATGCAGAAATATGTTTAATGTTATTATGTTTATATAACCTATATCAGATTACCTGCTGTCTAGGGGAGGGGGGAGGGAGGGTAGGGAGGGAGTAAAATTTGAAATTTGAAATCTCATATAAACAAATGTTGAAAACTATTTCTACATGTAACTGGAAAATAATAAAATACTTTCATTTAAAAAAAGAAAAAAGAAGAAGTAAATGGCAAACTACTCAAAGTATATTTGCCAAGAAAACCCCATGGACAAAATGGTCCATGGGGTCATGAAGTGTCAGACATGACTGATTGATTAAATAACAATGTATTAGGCACTATGCTAGGTATTGGGGATACAAAAAAATGAAGCAGTCATTCTCTTCAAGGAATTTAGTCTATTAGGAGAGAAAACATGTACATATCTAAGTGTATACATTCACAATAGACACAAGGTTGTTTTGCTAGATAAGGTTGGATAAAGATAGGCCCCAAGAGGTTGGTGACTTGCTTCATCTTACAGAGCTAGTTAGTGGCAGAATTGAAATTAGAAGTCAATTTTCACTTCAGTGCTTTTTCTGTCATACCAGTCTGCTTACCCAAAGACTATATAGAGATGCAAACAATTATTCAGTAGCACAATTAAGATCCTTGGCCCCATGTAAATTCTTGAAACTCAAAATTTTATTCATAAGCCTTTAAATTTAACATTCAATGCAAAGAATCATACTTTTCCAGTTTAAAAGAAAAAAGTCTGGATAAGTAAGAAATTTGCTAACCAACATCAGAGTAAGAGTGTAAATTATAGCATATTTTGAACAATTAAATTGTCCAGAATACAAAATTAAATTGCACAATAAATTTCTTGTCGAAAGTCTACATTATACTTGACCTTAAAGAGTGCTTTATGTTGGTCTGTGAACAATGGCATGAAATATTTTGCTTTAGAGGGCAGATCTTCTATACCTCCCAAAACATATAAAAATGTAAATAAGATACTAAGCTTTACTGCACCAAAGAAGATATGCCACAATTCTCAAAAATGGGAATGGATTCATTACATAATGGCAATGATTAATTGAAATTAAAATATAAAGGTTCCTAATTGTTAAAGTGAACACTTCAGGGCAAACCAAATTGTCTTAGTAGTCAATGTGTCTTATGCCCCATGACTTTAAATGCACTAATTGCTTCCATGTTAGTACAGGAAAAAAATTAACATCATATTTAATAATATCATGATTGATAATCTAACTTCAAGCAAGCAGAGTTTATAGACAAATTAGTAAGATATTAAAGTTTAGTTTCATTCAAAATAGAAGCTTCAGGAACATAACTTTAAATTAACTGGACAAGCATGAAATGATTGCAAGTATAAACTTTCTGTTGCTACCAAACAAATGAAAAAAAGTTCCATTCAAAGAAACTACATTGTGTTTTTGAAAGTTGTCTAATTCTTTTAGTTAGGCACTAAGAAATATCTGTTGAATGAATGAATGAATAAATTATGACAATGATGAAGATATCAAGTTTTTTTCCTAGTACCTTATTAGCATTCATTCATTTAATCATGCACACATACAGCAAACATTTATTAAATCCCTAGAATATGCTAGGTGGTAATACAAATACAGAAGTAAACCTACCCTTGAGAAGCTTATATTCTACAAAA
Source organism: Dromiciops gliroides (assembly GCF_019393635.1). NCBI lineage: Eukaryota > Metazoa > Chordata > Mammalia > Microbiotheria > Microbiotheriidae > Dromiciops > Dromiciops gliroides. Next base: position 209,402,523 of record NC_057864.1, read on the forward strand.
TACATCTCTGAATTTGAAAACTTCCCATTTCTATTAATATTATACTGTCCTTTGTATAAACAGAAAATGTTACTGTTGCAGCGGGAAAATTTAGTGCATAAGCTTTGAGTTGTTTTCATATAGAGGTGATGGAGTTTTGCCAATTCATTTGTAGACTGTTGTCCAGCAATGATGCACTAGAAGAGGAACAAGTGATGTACTAAGTCAATCAACACTTACTAAGCACTTAATATGTGCCAGGCACTGTGCTAAGCCCCAAGGATACAAAGAGAGGCAAAAGATGGTCCCTATTCTCAAAGAGCTCATAGTCTAATGAGGGAGACAACATGCAAACAACTACATACTAACTAGCCAAAGAAAGGATAAGTTGGAAACATTCAATAGAGGGAAGGCATTATCATTAAAGGAGAACTGGGAAAAGTTTCTTGAATAGAGGAGGTTTTAGTTGTGACTTGAAGGAAGCCAGGAAAGCCAGGAGTTGGAGGTGAGAGGCTAGAGCGTTCCAGACATGGAGAACACAGAGTGATTGAAATTAGGGTCTGTGGTCATGAAACAAAGAGCAGCAAACCTTGGATCTAGACAACATTAGAGTTAAGGTTTACATAACTCAGCGCTAAAAAGTAACAATGAATCGTAGCATTTATCATAAAGGTGCTATTAAAGTGAAGTCATTATATTCCAAATTCTAACAGGATAAACAAAAATAGTACTTCATTTAGAACAAGGAAAACAGAGAGTATAAATTAAGACATGGGCACAATTAAAAAGTTTCTTTCTACTACATTTAGGCTACAAAGTGAATAAAGTAGGGGAATGAACTTTTGCACTAATGAGATAGTTTTTTTAGTGCTAATAATTTGAATTTGTCTTCATCTTGAAATTTATTATAACTAAAATCTACCTCCTCCTTTGATATTTTGCATGTCAAATAAAAGTGAGACCCAGTCAATATCTATGATTTATATAAAGAATGACTAATTATAAGGACAAAATTTTGGCCATTTTAAAAACAAGTAATTATCTCTAAAAACAATATCTACAAAGATTTGAACAGTGTTGTCCTATTTCAGCATAATAGTCAATGACATTTCTAATGGGCAACTTTTCTGAGAGATATAATTCAGCTTCAAATCTTGAATGTTTTGCCACCTAAGGTTTTTAAAGAAAAGATTAATTAAAAGCTGAGGTAAAATGAATGAAAATTATAGCATTAACATTTCTTCACATTTTTATGACAGATCTATAAACTTTGAATCATGACCTTAAACCACTAGGACAAAGCAGAAACGCCAAATCTTGTCATTTGACTGTGGAGATACAAATTTGGGACTACCCAAAGATTACACAATAGCAGGGGCAGGGAGTCTTTTAACTGGGTGGTCTCATTGCCTATTTATAGAAGTTATTGCAGCTTCCAGTGGGGGGGGGGAGGGGAGGGAGAGGAACACAGAACGACAGAGATAGAGAGAGAATAAGAGAGAATCTATTATCAAAAGTAACTAGGAGTCTTCAACTACAATTCCACTCAGTACTTATCCTAAAGTAACTACTTTCATTCAAAGTTGTCCAGAGTAAAAACAACAACAACGACGACAACAACAACACCACAATTCCAAATACAAAATATGTTTTTTATTGGTGATTTTCTGGTTATAAAGAATGGTTCATACCACAAGTCTAAAGAAAACCAGAACAACAGTCATTACAGAGACCACTAATAGGTTCATACACACAATAATATACTTTTTTTCTTTTGGCCTACCCTTAGGAATTATTGTTTTTACTTCACATTCTGAAACATTTTAAAAAACCACCTCAGTTCTCATTCTCTCTGTCATTGTCTGTCTGTCTCTCCTAGCTTTGGCATTAAAAACAAAACCAAACCAAAGATTTTAGGGGTTTTAACTTACTACATATGTTTGCTGTTCACATAAGGCAGAATTCCTTTCTGGTGGGAATGATTTTAGTTCTTGTTGCAACATACCATATAGCCAAGAAATTATGCTTTGATGTAAGCTATTATACAATACTCATTAGGCTACTGATTTAATATGAAAGGCAAAAATACTGTGGTCAATGTCAAAACAATACCATTGTTTTTTTCAAAGAAAAAAATTCCTTAAACCCCCAGCCCCCAACAAAACCTATATCCATGTTGCTTCTAGGGGTGGTGTCAAGATGGTGGAATACAGAAGCACTCAGCTTAGCTCTCCCAATATTCCCCTGAAAACAACTTTAAAAGAATGCCTCAAATAGTTCTGGAAAGGCAGAGCCAACAAAGGGCCATAGTGAAACATTTTTTGAACCCAAGAATACTTAGGAGGTTGGAAAGAGAGATCTGTGACACTGGGGTAGAGACTAGCCTGGATCCCATGTAGATGAAATACCTGTGGTGGGACTAGATGGTGGCAACAGCAGCACCAGCAGCTTTGGGAGCTCTCAAGGCAGAGACAGTAAGGGTACCTGGCAACTTGTCAGAAAGAGGTTACACAGATGGAGCCAAGAGGGTGGAGTGAAGGCAGGGATTTGTCTGAGCTCTCCCAAATTCAATGCCAAACAAAATAATGCCTTGAAATAAATTCTAGAGTGGCAGAATCAACAAAAGGATAGGATGAAACAATTTTCTAGCCAATTACAACCTGGAAGGTTGGCAGGAAAGTTCTGTTTCACTAGGGTGAGAGTAGTGAACAGTCTAGCACAGGCATAACAGACAGCACAGATCTTTCTGGCAAACCAGTAGCAGGCCTTGGGGGACAACTGAATTGGTGGGAGAAGTGGTTTCTGGAGACCTCAGTCCATGGAATGGCAAAAGAGTTGGACAACTGTTCAGAAGGAGATTATAGGGGACTTTTTGCTGGCACTGGGAGGATTTTGTTGTATTGCCCATATGTGGTTCTGGTTGCAGTCCCAGAGTGATAAGGAACACTAGCAGGACCTTGGACCTTCATTTCAGTGCCAGGCAGAACAGTTTTTGTGGTTGCTTACAGATCAGAGCATAGGCCAGGAAAGCAGTGATATTTGCATTTTTGCATTATATCCAATCCACATTTAGTATTTAACAGATGAACCAATTGCATAATGAGAGTATGTTTAACTGGTAGTGATACAATATCAAGGGAGCTAGCTAGAATATTTGGTATACCACTTTGTATAATTTGTAAAATTTATAGGAATTCATAAACAGGAACTACACAAGATTGACAGGGATGAATGGATTGCGATCTATATCACTGAATGAACTACCTTACATAAATGAGATCAGAGATCTGTCGAAGTATCTAATATTTAATCCTCATATACTTTCTTGAAGTCTGTTAAAACTCCTCAATGTTTGAATGGAACCATGTTTATCAAATATATTACCCATATTCATGATCTCCATTACTGATTAACATGTTATCTTGTCCTATAATTTCTTGCTTTTAAATGATTTTAAATGATCTAGGAAATGTTATTTCCTAGAATGACCTCCCAACTTTTCTTCTCCCAACTATGTTACCACTTATAATTGAGGACTTTCAAGTATTCCTGATGAAAAGACCAGGACTAAATAGAAAATTTAACTTTCAAATATATGCATCAAGAGAAACATATGAAGTAAACATGAAAGAGAAATCATAGGGGAATTGATATTGGTAAATTGTTTCCATTCTAACATAGGAAGATGATAACTTGTAATTCCAAAGAACTTTATTATTATTATAGCAGTTAGAAGTATACATAGACAGAGGGCATGGGTGTGAGTTGACTATGATGTGATGATTTCCAAAATAATAAAATTAAAGGGTAACAAAGGAGGATGCACTGGAAGAACAGTGAGGGCAAGGTAGAATGGGGGTAAATGAGGCAAAAATAAATGAGGCAAAAAAAGAAAGAGCTTTTACAATGGAGGGGAAGATGGGGGGAGGTACCGAGCAATGCTTGAAACTTACACTCAATGAAATTGTCTCAAAGAGAGAATAATATACACAATGAGTTGATTATATTAATATAGTAAAATAGAAATCTATCTTACCCTAGCGGGAACTCAGAAATGAAAAGGATAAGAGGAGAGGAGAGCTGATAGAAAGAAAGGTAGATTGAGGGAGGTAGTAGTCAAAAGCAAAACAGACTTTTGAGGAGGGACAGGGTAGAGGAGACAGAAGGATAAACAGAGGAAAAAAGGCAGGAGAGAGGGAAATAAATAATTAATGAACTCACCCATAAAATAAAAGTGGATAGTGTCAAAGCGTCGGTTCATGAGGAAAAAAAAAAAATTGCCCCTCTGGACAAAACTTTCCTCTCTTCCTTTTCTATATTGTTGTTCACATATTATTAGTTAGCAATAGTTATTATATTCTTTTTACTGTTCCATCAAGGAAACATTCCGTTTCTTGAGGAAGCAAAGGGGGGAAATGTGGTAAAAAAAATATGAAAGTTTTTTAACAGTCAGTTAGGATAACTGAAAGACGCCAGTTTTTCTTTAAGGACCACCCTTTTGGGGAGGAGACCAATGGCATGAGCTACGCATGCCAGTGCGCCTGCTGCGCATGTCAGACTGCCTGCTATGCACTCGACTTCCGGGGTGCGAGCTGAAAAGGCAAGGAGAGAACGGAAGTGGGGCTTTTTTCCTGCTCCGCTGGTCTCCTGGCTGTGCTGCACAGACAGACGCGGACTGGAGTTTGACTCGGCCCGGCTCTCGGTTAACAGCACGCGCTTGACTTGGTCTCTCTCCCCAAAAGTGGCCTTGGGTTTTGGTGAGTTTTATACAGAATATAGACTAAGCCTAGACTTAAGACGATTTGTGTTGTATTTCTACTTTCCTATCCTTCTAATCAACATCACCTTGTGACTACCATACAATAAAGGCTCTATCTAGAAAACCAGAAGCTTCTGGGAGATAAATTAAGGGTTAAGGTTAAGTAGGGGAGATTTATGATCTAATATCTAATTTTAATCTCACAATAGTAAAGTATATAAAAAAACAAAATCCAACAGTATGTGGCTTACAAGAAACACTTGAAGCAGAGAAGCACAGAGTAAAAATAAGAGACTGGAACAGAATTTATTATGCCTCAATTGAAATTAAAAAAGTAAGAATAGCAATCTTAAGCTCAGACAAAGCAAAAACAAACATAAATCTAATTAGAAAAGATAAGCAGAGAAATGGCATTTTGCTAAAATTTACCATAGACAACAACATAATATCAATACTAAACATATATGTAGCAAATTATATAGCTTGAAATTCTTAAAGTTAAAGTTAAATGAATTACAGGAGGAAATAGAGAACAAAACTGGGGTGGGGAGAACCTCAACTTCCTTCTCTCAGAACTACACAAATCTAATCCATAAAATAAACAAGAAAAGAAGTTAAGGAGATGAACAGAATTTTAGAAAACCTAATAGACCTTTGGAGAAAACTAAATAAGAATAGAAAGGAATATCTTTTTCTCAGTGGTACATTCCAAACAAATTGGAATATGATATTCTGGAACGCAAAAGAGCTATGATTACCACTAAAAATAATGTACCCAACAAAATTAAGTATAAACTTTCAGTAGAAAAAGTGGGTATTTAATGAAATAGAAGACTTTCAAGAATTCCTGATGAAAACACCAGAGCTGAATAGAAAACAACTTTCAAATATAAGCCTCAAGAAAAACATAAAAAATAAACATGAAAGAGAAATTATAAGCCTGAATGTGAATGGGATGATCTCATCCATAAAGTGGAAGCAGATAGGAGAATGGCTTAAAAACCAGAATCTAACAATATGTTGTTTATAAGAAACAACCTGAAATAGGGAGACAACCACAGAGTTAAAATAAGGGGATGGAGCAGAATCTATTATGTTTTAGCTGAAGTGAAAAAGGCAGGTGTAGCAATCATGATCTCAGATAAAGAAAAAGGAAAGATGGATATAATTAAAAAGGTTAATCAGGGAAACTATATCTTGCTAAAAGGAACCACAGAAAATGAATTATGCACCAAATGGCAGGTCACCCGAATCCTTAAAGGAAATGTTCAATGAATTACAGGAGGAAATAATAAAACTATACTAGCACAGGACCTCAACTTCCTTTCTCAGAGACAGATAAATCTAACCATAAATTAAATGAGAAAGCCATCAAGGAGATGAATAAAATCTTAGAAAAGTTAGATATGATAGAGCTCTGGGAGAAAAAAATCTGAATGGAAATAGAAAGGAATATAACATTTTCTCAGCTGTACATGTCACCTTTAAAAAAACTAACCATGTTTTGTGACATAAAAATCTCAGAACCAAATGCAGAAAAATTAAATGTACCCTTTTCCGGCCATAAGGCAACAAAAATTACATTTAATAAAGGCCACTGAAGCATAGATTAAAAGCTAATTGGAAATTAATGATCCAATCTTAAAGAATGACGAAGTCAAAGAACACATCATTGAAAGAACCAATAATTTCATTAAAGAAAATGACAAGTGAGGCAACATTTCAAAATTTGTGTGATATAGCCAAAACACTACATAAGAAAAGATTTATATATCTAAATGCATAGATCACCAAGAAAGAGAAAAACAGATGGGTGAATTGAGCATGTAACTAAAAAAAACCTAGAAAAATAAATTTAAAATTTAAATCCCCGATTAAACAATAAAATGGAAATCCAGAAAATTAAAGGAGAGATTAATAGAATTGAAAGTAAAAATTCATCTAATAAATAAAACTAAGAGATTGTTTTATGAAAAAATAAAAACAATAAAAGAGATAAGCCATTGGTTAATTTGATTTAAAAAAGAAAGAAAACCAAATTACTATTGCAAAAATTAAAAGGGTTGAATGTGCCACAAATGAAGATGAAATTAAGACAATAATTAGGAGCTATTTTGCCCAATTATGAGTCAGTAAAACTGACAATCCCTGTGGAATATATGAATATTTATAAGAGTATAAACTGCCCAGATCAAGGGAAGAAGAAACAAAAAACATCAAGGGAATCAATGAAAAAAGTTTTATGAAAGGCAATCTAGCACTTGCAGATTTTAAACTATATTACAAAGCAATAATTATGAAAAAAGTCTAGTACTTGCTAAGAAATAGAGTGGAACATCAGTGGGATGGATAATGTACACAATACACAGTAGTAAAAGACCATAGAAATCTATTTTTTGATAAACCCAAAGATCCATACTTTGGGGATAAGAACCCAACACTTTATAAAAGCTGCAGGGAAAACTGGCAATCAGTTTGGCAGAAACAAGGCATAAACCAACATCTCATATTGTATACTAGGATAAAGTCCAAATGGATAAATGATTTTGACATAAAGAGTGACATCTTAAGTAAATTAAGGAGCATGGAAAAAATGTACCTGTCAGATCTATGGATAAGGGAAGAGTTGGGGCAGAGCAAAGATGGCAGAAAAAAGGCCTGAGCTCTCCCCAAGATTCCTCCAAATACCTTCAAATAATGCCATAAGACAATTCCTGGAGCAGCAGAACCCATGAAAAGACAGGGTGAAATAATTTTCTAGCCAAAGACAACTTAGAAGCTTGGCAGGAAAGGTCTGTTGTACCAGGGTGAGAGGGAAGAGTTTATGACTAAACAAGAGATAGAAGAGACTATGGGAAGTAATATAATTTTGACTATAAGAAATTAAACAGCTTTGTACAAACAAAACCTCATTTCTCAAATATATAGGGAACTGAGCAGATTTATAAAAATAAGAGCCATTCCCCAGTTGATAAATGGTCAAAAGATATGAATAGGCAGTTTTCGGAAGAACAAAACAAAGCAATCAACAGTGACATGTAAAAAATGCTCTAAATCACTTTTGATTAGAGAAATGCAAATTAAAACAACCTTGTACCTATCAAATAGGTTAACATTACAGAAAAGGAAAACAACAAATGTTGAAGAGGATTTGGAAAAATTGGGACACTAATTCTTGGTGGAATTGTGAACTAGTCCAACCATTCTAGGGAACAAATTGGAATTATGACAAAGTGGCTATAAAACTGTGCATACTCATTGACCCAGAATTACTACTACTAGGTCTGTATCCAAAAGATATCAAAGAAAATGGAAAAGGACTTATTTGTAGAAAAATATTTATAGCAGCTCCCTCCTGACCCCCCACCATGGGTAATTAGGATCACACAGCTAGTAAGTATTAAGTGTCTGAGGCCACATTTGAACTCAGGTCCTCCTGAATCCAGGGCCAGTGCTTTATCCACTGAACCACCTAGCTGCCCCTATAGCAGCTTTTTGTGGTGGCAAAGAATTAGAAATTGAGGTGATGCTCAAAAATTGGGTAATGGCTAAACAAGTTGTGGTATATGATTGTGCCATGAAAAATAATGAATAATATATTTTACATGACTTCACATGTAAAATCTATGTCAAATTGCTTGCCTTCTCAAGTTAGTTGCAGGGGAAGAAGGGAAGAGAAGTTAGAACCCCAAAATTTAAAAACAAATGTTTAAAACAATTTTATATAAAACTGAGAAAAAAAAGAATAAGCACATGATTTCAGAGAAACCTGGAAAAGACTTATTTTAGTTGATGCAAAGTAAAGTGAACACAACCAGGAGAACATTGTACTTAGTTACAGCAGTATTACTGTAAGGATGATCAGCTGTGAAAGACTTAGCTACTATTATTAAGATAATGATCCAAGACAATTATTAAGGAGCAATGATAAAAATTCTATTCATCCCTGGAGAGAGAAGTGATGAACTCTGAATGTAGAGTGAAGCATACTTTCTAAAAATGTTCTTTATTTTTATTTTTAAATTTTATTTGTTTTTTCTTTTGCAACATGGCTAACATAGCAATATGTTTTGCATGACCTCACATATATAATCAAAACCAAATTACTTGTCTTCTCAAAAAAGGGGGGAAGTGTGGGAGGGAGGGAGAGAATTTGGAACTCAAACTTAAAAAAAATGATTGTTAATTTTTTTACATGTAACTTGGAAATATTTAACACAATAAATTAAAATAATTTAAAATTTTTTCCATTACTAAAAATTCCTACTCCAAAACAACAACAAATATTTTCCCTAGGATGAACAGTAATTCTAAAAACTTTTATGATTTCAAGCCTTTAATGTTAAAGAGAAGCTGAGATTCAAGAGAATCATGGATTAAGGCTTTCTCCTGGCTGTTTTTGCCAAATTTGTCATTTGGTATTGATATTAGGAAATTTAGCTATTACAAAGTTTTTCTCTGGTGGTAATCAATTTTTTGTTATCCATATTCAAAAGTTTTGGGCCATTTTCTTGTATTATTTCATCCCATGTTGTATGTATTCAAGACTTTTTATAGGGTTTTTTAATGAAACTAAGCTTTGATATCTTATTAATTTGTGTATAAAACACAAATCTTTTTGGAGATCTATCATTTTAAAGTTATCTCTACAGCCTATCTTCAAACTTATTTGCTTTGGCTTGTATCAAGTTCAAATGTTCTTTTAAAATCGCTTCCCTTGTGCTTCCATATTTTTGTGTTACAAATTTGCCATTCTATCAGAACTTCACCTTCTTTGGAGAGATGCTTTGTCATGTTTTCTTTTTTCTTTTTCACTTTATCTTTTAAAATTCTTCATTGAAAGCTCTCATTTATAATGTAGTTTTATTTGTAATGTATTTCTTAAAAATTTTTCTCCTTTGGAACATTCTGTAGTTCTTTGCTGTTATACCACAATTTCTGGGAAGTATGTAAGATTTTCATTTTCATCATAGGATTTCATTCTTTTTTCAGAGTATAATATGTATATAGTGTGCTCTAGCTTTTTCATTTTTGCCAATATTTCTTTCTGTCTTTGAGTCATTGGCTTTGTACTGCACTCTGTGTTGCTTATTGAATATACCCTTCAAGAACTCCATGATCCTAGTAAAATGGATTACCAGCTATTCTCCAATAAACCAACAAGTATTTATTAAGTGCTTACTATGTGTGTCTAGGCCCTAGAAATACAAAAAGACAAACAATGAAAAAAGTCATTGTCTTCAACAAGCTAACATTTCAATGGGGGAGACAACATAGGTATATACAAAGATATATATGGTAAGCTGGTAGATATAATATAAACATAAGCTGACAAATAATAGGTGGGGGTGGGGCTTGGAAGGGAGGAATGCTTGAAGGAAACCAGGAATTTCAAAGGCCAAGCTAAGGAGAGAAATCCAGGGCATGTAGAATGGCCAATAGAAAGGCAGAGAGAGACAGAGAGTGAAAATGGAGCATCAAGTGTAAGAAATGGCAAGAATGCCAATATGGCTGGACGATGCAGTACATGGAGGGGAGTGATATGTAATAAGGCTAAAAAAATAGGACAGAGTCAGGTTGTGCAAAGCCTTAAATACCAAATATGAAATGTTATATTTGATCTAAGGGATATTAAGGAATCACTAGAGTTAGAGTATAAGCTCCTTGAATGCAGGAACTGTCTTTTGCCTCCTTTTGTATCCCCCACTGCTTAGCTCAGTACCTGGCACACAGTAGGCACCTAATAAATGTTTACTGATTGGTGGAATTATATAGTCAGACTTATGCTTTAGGAAAATTTGGCAGCTATGGGGAGGATAAATTAGAATGGAGAGAGACTTAAGATGGGGAGATCAATTAGAATGCTATTTGCAATGGTCTAAGCAACATGTATAAGGGACTTAAATTAGGCTATTGGTTGGACAAGAAGACAACAGATGAGAAATACCGTAGAGAAAGAAACAGCAACATTTGGCAACTGAATATATATGTGGGGTGTGTGAGGATAATAGGGTTATAGGTTAGCCCTGGAAGGGATATAAGGTGCCACCCAGTTTAAGCACTTCAGATGAGAAAATTGAGGCACAGAGAGATTAACTGACTTTCCTAGAATTAACTAGTATCTCAAGGGGGATTGAAATCTAGGTCTTCATGAATCAAAGGCTAATGTCCTATCCACTACAACACACTACCTTTTGAGGAAACAAGGATGATACTGAGATTGTGAACCTGCATGATAAAAAGGGATAAGCCTATATTCTATAGAAATAAGAAATCAACTAGGAAGATAGGTGAATTTGGTGAAAAAATACAATTAGTTCAAAAATATTTATTTATAGCAGCTTTTGTAGTGACAAAGAACTGGAAAACTAAGGGTGTCCTCATGAACTGGGAAATGGTTGAGCAAAATATACAAATTTAATGGAATATTATTTTACCATAAGAAATAATAAATGGCATAGTTTCAGAGAAACCTATATAAATTGATTCACAATAAAGTGAGCAGAACAAGAACAATTTATATAGTAACAACACTGTAAAGACAAACAACTTTGAAGGGTTAAAGAACTCCAAACAATGTAATGACCAACCAATATTCCAGAGGCCTGATGAGGAAGCATACCATCCATCTACTGACAAAGAGATGATGGATTCAAAATGTAGCATGGCACATTTTTGGACATGGCTAATGTGGAAATTTATTTTGATTGACTATCCAAATTTGTCACAAGCCTTTTTTTTTAAGGAGGGGAGGGGGAGACACGGAAGATAGAGAAAGTAAATGCTTGTTAATTTTTAAAAAGGTAAAATATAATAAGTTATATTTTATTTATTTTTTAGATAAACATTTTTATTTATAGTTTTGGATTCCAATTTTTATCCCTCTTTCCCTCCATTCCCTACCTCCTCCTTGAGGCAACGAGCAATCAGATATGGGTTATACATGTATGATTATGTAAAACCATATTTGTCATTTTGTACAAGAAAACTTGATTAAAAGAAAAAAATGAAAGAAAATGAAAAATAGTATGATTCCGTCTGTTCTATCAATATCAGTTCTTTCTTTGGAGGTGGATAGTATGCTTCATCAATAGTCCTTTTAGACTGTCTTGCATCATTGTATTGTTGAGAATAGTCATTCACAGTTCTTCATTGAACAATATTGCTGTCTCTGTGCGCAATGTTTTCTTGGTTCTGATTACTTCACTATACATCATTTCATACATGTCTTTACCAGCCTTTCTGAAGTCATCCTGCTTGTCATTTCTTATAGCACAATAATATTCCATCACCATCATATACCACAGTTTTTTTAGTCATTCCCCAATTGATGGGCATTCCTTTGATTTCCAATTCTTAGCCATCACAAAAAGAGCTGCTATAAATTAAAACAACTCTGAGGTACCACTGACACCTATCAGATTGGCTAATATGATGAAAAAGGAAAATAATAAATGTTGGAAAAGCTGTGGAAAAACTGGAACACTAATGCATTGTTGGTGGAGCTGTGAACTGATCCAACCATTCTGGAGAGCAGTTTGGAACTATGCCCAAAGGGCTATAAAGCTGTGCATACCCGTTGACTCAGCAATACCACCATTAGGTCTTTTTCTGAAAGAGATCATAAAAAAGGGAAAAGGACCCACATGTACAAAAATATTCATAGCTGCTCTTTTTGTGGTGGTAAGGAATTAGAAATTGAGGGGCTTCCCATCAATTGGGGAATGACTGAACAACTTGTAGTATATGAATGTAATGGAATACTATTGTTCTGTAAGAAATGATGAGCAGCTGGATTTCAGAGAAACCTGGAAGGACTTGCATGAACTGATGATGAGTGAGATGAGCAGAACCAGGAAAACATTGTACACAGTATCAACAACATTGTGTGTTGATCAACTGTGAGAGACTTGATTCTTCTCAGAAAAACAATGGTCCAAGATAGTTCCAAAGGATTCATGATGGAAAATGCTCTCCAAATCCAGGAAAAAAAAAGAACTGTTGAATCTGGATGCAGATCGAACTATATTTCTATTGTTTTTGTTGTTGTTTTTCTTTTTTGAGGTTTTTCCTTTTTGCTCTGATTCTTCTCTCATAACATGACTAATGCAGAAATATGTTTAATGTGATTGTACATATATATCCTATATAAGATTACTTGCTGTCTTGGGGAAGGGGGCGGGAGAAAAATTTGAAACTAGAAATCTTATAAAAACAATTGTTGAAAACTATCTCGATGTAACTAGAAAATAATAAAATATTTATATGAGAAAAAAGAGATGCTATAAGTATTTTTGTACAAATAGGTCTTTTTCTCTTTTGGGAGATGTCTTTGGGATATAATCCTGGCAGTGGTATTGCTGGATCAAAGGCTATGCATAGTTCTATAGCCCTTTGTGCATAGTTCCAAATTGCTCTCCAGAATGGTTGGATCTTTTCACAATTCCACCAACAGTGGATAAGCGTACTAGCTTTTCCACATCCCCTCCAACATCCAATATTTTCCTTTTTTATTATATTTGTCACTCTGATAGGTGTGAGGTGATACCTCAGAGTTCTTTTAATTTGCATTTCTCTTATCAATAGAGATCTAGAGAATTCTTTTCATATGATTATAGATAGCTTTGATTTCTTTGTCTGAGAACTTTCTGTTCATAGTCTTTGATCATTTATCAATTGGGGAATGAATAAGTTACATTTTTAAAAGGGAGATAATGAGTTGTGTTTTGGATATGCTGTCTCCTCCTCATAGACTGATAGCTCCTTGAGAACAGGAGGACTACGTTCATATTCTATTTATATACACAACACTTATCACAGTGCTTTGCACAAAGAAAGTGCTTATTAATAAATGCCTTTCCATTCATTAATGTTGATTTTGAAGGACACACAGAGGAATGCAATTCAAATATATATATATATATATATACACACACATATATATCTATATTTGTGTATATATAAATATGTATATGTGTATGTATATGTATACAATATCCAATAGGCAGTTAGTGATGTGGAACTGTCAATAGGCTGGGTGACAAACTAGGGTTGGATATGTTGATCTGGGAATCATCTATATATAGATAATAACTGAATCCATGGGAAGTGTAAAGTTTAAAATCTAAATGTGGGTCCTAACCTGCCCTGTCCCAGTTTGGGGGGGGGGAGGGAACTGGCTAAGATTACTGATAAATTCAGCAAGAGTTTAGGATTTTAAGGACTTATTAAAGTATATTAGAAGTTAGTGAAGAGAGAGAAGTTGATAAAGACACCTTTATTTAGCTATCCACACTTCTATAGAGAACACGTGGAGTAGATCTTTCTACTCTGTTCTGCTCCTGCTGCCACCGCACCAAAATCCCAGATGAAAAGAGAGATCCAGTGAGCCAGCCTCAACTTCCTACTTTCTGTCTCCCTCCCCAAAAGGGGAGGTCCTTCAGGCTGATTGGTTGAGTGGTCTCCTTTCTATGTCACAGTCCACAGCCTCTGAGAACAACATCTTGCTCAGGGTTAGGTTGGCCATTGTGGTCTCGATTTAAGATTTAATCTTTCTTTCTTTCTTTCTTTCTTTCTTTCTTTCTTTCTTTCTTTCTTTCTTTCTTTCTTTCTTTCTTTCCTTCCTTCCTTCCTTCCTTCCTTCCTTCCTTCCTTCCTTCCTTCCTTCCTTCCTTCCTTCCTTCCTTCCTTCCTTCCTTTCTTTTTTTTTTGTAGGGAAATGAGGGTTAAGTGACTTGCCCAGAACCACACAGCCAGTAAGTGTCAAGTGTCTGAGGCTGGATTTAGACTCAGGTCTCCTGACTCCAAGACTGGTGCTTTATGTACTGCGCCACCTAGCTACCCTCAATTTACTCATTCTTAAGTAGGTTCTCAGTCAGTTTCTCAGTCTCACCCAGTTCAATCAATTTCAAATCAATCTTCAAGTAGGGCCCCTGGGCGTCTGCCAAATCCCATTATTTTATCACAGAAGTAATGAAGTCACTAAGTAAGAAAGTATAGTGTGAAAGGAAAAAAGAAGGCTCAGCACAGAGCCTGAGCATACACATAGGAACTCACGACATAAGTAAAGATCCAGCAAAAGGAACATGTAAGACAGACTGGAGGAGACTATGTAACTAAAACTCAGAGAAGAAGAGAAGGTATTCAGCGCTACAGAGAAGAATAAGGATTAAGAGTTGTTAAACTTGGCAATTAAGTCATAATTGATAAATTTGGAGAGAGTAGTTTAAGTTGAAGGTTGAATTCAGAAGCTATATTGCAGAATGTTTAGAAAGGAGAGGAAAGGAAGAGGAAAGCATTGAGTATAGATGTCTTTCTCAAGGAGCTTAGCTGAGAAAGAAGAGAGAGGATAATAGCAAGCATGTATTGTAGGATCTATTAAGGATTTTTTTTTTAATGGAGGGAAAGAAGCAGTGAAAAAACTGGGAGATAGGGAGAGACTGATGATTGGAAATAATGGGAGATGTTTGTTGAGGGGGACAATCTGCTGAAGGAGACAAAAGGAAATTGGGTCAAGAATACATATGTATTGGCCTTGGCCAGGAGGGCCACCTCTTTAGAAGAGACTGGAGTAATAACAGAGAGCATGGAGGTTGATATTAATGGCTTTGAAAGGTAGAACAGTAGAGAAGGGAGAGATCAAAGAGAATGGCTTCCATTTTCTCAGTAAAGTATGAGGCAAGATACTCAGTTGAGTGAGGTAAGGGGTGATTTTATAGGCTTGAGGAGAAAAGAGAAGGTTTGAAATAGTCTCTGTAAGTTGTGAGATAGATAATCAATTAGGGAAGAGTAAAAAGATTGCCTTGATCTGGTGAGGGCCTAGTTGAGATTAGATAACATAACTCTGTAGAGGACCGAGGTTAACAAGGTTGTGCGATGTCTTATAGAATGTAAGAGCAGAAGAGGTAGATAGCAGGAGTAATATAAGATTGGGATTTGGCAAGATATGGGTAAAAAGATAAACAAGGTGGATCCCAAATATACCTTAAATTATACATGTTTATAAATAAGATACTATCACGTCGGCATTTTTTTCAAAAATCTGTGAGGCACCTAACAGGGAGATATGCTTAATGTCAAGAAGGATATCATGAATAAAATCCAAATGAAAGATTTCCTTAATAAAATGATCAGGTTCTCCTAAAGCTCCTATTTTCAAATATCATCTTGCTGAATATCACGAGCCCCCAAACACTCTAGAGACTTCTTTATGGGATATATACTCAAAAGAGATCTGCTTTACCATTCACAACGGAAAAAGCCAAGGAATAAAAACCAAATATTTTCTAGATTATGAATTACAACTGGATGGGGAATCTGAAGAATTAATCCATCAGTGTATGTATTACCCTTGGAGAAGCACTGCAGATGGATGATGAGCTAGGCCTAGAATTTGTTTAGGAGGAAGAGATGGGATTGTATTGTATTTGGGAAATTCAGAGTTTAAATATTCCCAAGTTGCTTACTGCAACAAAAGCCCATCATATACCACCAGCATCATCTTGGCAGTTTTGTCTGTGAATCAGGGAACACAATGATCTCAGGGTAATCAAAATTACAGAGTACAAAAAGGAATAAATTCATAATGAATGACACCTGGTAAATGCAAGACTATAATTCACAGTACTGCCAATAATGGCATATGTAAGAAGTGATATAAAAATAAATCAATAAGGATATGTGTGGCCAGAAAAGTGGGCCAATTCATGTAATGAAAGATAATAGATAAGGTTGAGTGCTGTTGTGATATCTCCCAAATATATTAGAATAACTAGATGAAAGTTTATAGAAGCTCTGTAGGTCTTATACTGAAAATTTATGGAAAGAGGGGCAGCTAGATGGTGCAGTGGAAAGAACACCGGCCCTGGAATCAGGAGTACCTGAGTTCAAATCTGGCCTCAGACACTTAACACTTACTAGCTGTGTGACCCTGGGCAAGTCACTTAACCCCAATTGCCTCACTAAAACAAAAAACAAAAACAAAAACAAAATTTATGGAAAGAGATAAATAGGAATCACATAGGATTAAAAGGTATGGATGGACTATGATGTGACCTGATAAAGAGAACACCCACACTGATGAAATCATTAAATATTCTTGATACATCGAAGAATGAGTTAAATTAAGTTTGGTACATGAGTATTTCATTTTTTAAAAAGTTCTTATTTTTTCTAGTTTACTATTCTTTGTTAACCTCATTACTTTCTTCTCCTTAGATAGTTTTCATGTTGGTTATGGTTTTAGAATATGGAATAAACCATAAAGAGAGAGTGATTCTGAGGAGTATTATAGAATAGAATATACAAGAATGTTGGAAAAATTTGAAATTTCTTTTAATCAACATGAAAAGCAGTGTGTGAGGCAGTTGGTTTTGTCAGTTGGTTTTGGGAGTTGGTGGGTAGAACCTCGTAGGGTTGGCATCTGAACCAGGAGTGGTTCAGTTTCCCCTTCCCACCACCCCACCCCTTAGTTAAAGGAGACTAGAGATGGATTAGACATTGTGACTTTCAAGAGAGTAGGAGAATGAGTTACTGAGGAAGTTTAAGAGTGGAGTACATGCCTGGATCTACAAATGGTCTAGATTTGAAGCCCCACACAGCAACCTCCAGGGCTCAGCTCAGCAACAGTGGAGATAAAGGATTATATTATAAAGCATGAGCCTACTCTCCCCTGATACCCAAGAGGTATAGGGGAGAGTGTGCCGTGGGGGTGGGTGGGGAAGATATGTATGCTTCCATTCTTGCTACATCTTTGAAGTAAATATCCTTTTCTGAGAGTTGATTGGTGTTAATTAGTTGAATGGTAGTAGAGTGCTAGTAGGGAGGGGGGAGTATATAAGAATGGGGATTTTAGCTGACAGAATTAGAGTGAGTCCTTTGCAGTACCCCTTTAAAAGGAGATGTGGCCAGCCTTTGCTCTGGGTGAATAAAGCTAGAGTACTCACTATACTTAAAGCATGAAATGGGTCACCAGTAAGTACTCACAGGAGTCCATAAATAGATACACAAAACACAGAATCAGTCAGTTAGTTAACAACCATTTAAGCATTTACTGTGTGCCAAACATTGTGCTAAATGCTAGAGAAAGAAAAGACAATAAAAGACAGTCTCTGCCTTCAAGAAGCTCACAGTCTAATGGGGAGACAAGTGGTGCTTTCAATAGTAATAGGAAAGAAAAGAGGAGAGGGTTTTCTTTTCTTTCTTTCTTCCTTCCTTCCTTCCTTCCTTCCTTATTTTTTCTGAGGAAGAAAGATAATGAGTTCAGTTTTGGAAACAATGAACTTAAGATGGGAATGGGAAATCTAGTTTAAGATATTCAATAGGTAGTTGGAGATAAGGCATAAGGCCCTCAAAGCATTCATAGATACTCTTTAATTGATACAGAAACTTATGGCTTGGGCTTTAAGGTTCTAGCAGGGACTCATCTGTTCACCCTCTCTTCTAAGAAGCAGTGCAGTTTCATAAATCACTGCCTGTGTTCCCTCCACCCCCTGAAGCAGCTGCACTCTGAAACTCTTCAAGTCTAGAACTTAGAAGATAGCCACTAAAGCTAGAAAAATTCATTTGGGAAAGTTCTTTCGTCACCTGAATAGAGGAAAAGAAATACAAAGCAGAAGAGGCAATTTTATCCAGTCTCAGGATTACCTAGGTACTCCCTAAATGTATAGCAGCCATAGCTGCTGATAAGAAGGGGCAGGGGGAAAACTGTTCTTTCCCTACAGTGGGAAGTTCAAGGGAAAGCTGTTAGTCCTAAGTCATATTTTCAAAAGAGAAGAGATAGAAAAAGAAAAACTTGTTTCTCTTTTTAAGGACTTTTTAAGTAGGTGGCTTTTCCTGCTTAGTTGCCATTCATGTTTGATATAGCCCCAGTGATGAGGACCATGAGAATCAATCAAGAGCCTCTAGTTGCACATGCCTTTTTCAAGGTTCCAGGACATGAACCCATTCCCATGCATGCTTCCTGGGATAGTCCCTGTCATCCCAAAGCACATGTGGCCCACTAGAAAGGGCCAGGGCACAAGCCCATTTTCATGCATGCTTCATGGAGTGGCCCCCACAGACCCATTCCCAGAGAAGCTTCATTGGATAAGCTTACTATCACAGTTCCCAAGGTATCAATCTCATAATTATGGGAGAGATGTTCTTCTCTTGATTACTCTCATTAAATATAAACTATATATTTTGAATTTTAAAACTTATATCAATTCAATATGTATCTTTATCCCAGAATTGCCTAAAATTCTGGGTACTCAAACATTTTTCAAAGGGTCCCTTCCAACTGACCTTACTATCCTGGCAAGTAATCCTTTTTTTCTCTTCTAAATATATAAAAATCTATTAAGTTACAGTCATACATATATAAATTCCTTGTTTCTAAGCCCAAGTATCCTAATTCCACTTACTTTGGTCTTAGTTTTGCCTTCTATTATTTAGTATGCTTTATTCATTTATATTAACTCATAAAATAGAATTTTATGTTGTGGATATAAAAAAAGTGGATAAATACCAGAAGAAGAAAAGGAAAGAGAATTCAACTTTTCTGAGCTGCTTGTTAGATAGTACTGGGAATACAGTTCAGAGAATAGATCAGGAGCCTTTCTTTTCTTGGGTAAAAACCCAAATATGATTTTTCTCTTGGCTATGGAAAGCTCTTCAATGTGCTTAGATGTGAAAAGATAAGAGATTGTTATGGTACAAAGTTTGTTGCAGGGAGAGAGAAAATAAGAGGGAAAAGAAGAAAAGAATACAGGCAGAGGACACTCCAACCTTCTCAAAGCAAATAAAGGAAGTACACAGGGCTGATAGATGCTCAGCTACTTAAGTATTTTTCAAGACTATGCTAAGTAAATGCTATATATATAGTAAGATGCAAAATCTATATTCATTTAGAAATAAAAGCAGAAAACAAAAAAGGGAGATGGAAGATTACATAAGAAAATACTCTTAGAAGCCTTCCATAGCAAAACAAAACAGTTAAAACTTGGAAAATCAAGATTCACAAAAACATTTGTTCATGGTTTAGCTGAATTTTGGAGAATTCCACTGAAGTCAAGTACCACACAGTTTACCACCTTCTGCCTCCTCTTGTCAGTACCCTACAGAAACATGAAATAAGACTGTAATGTTGACTGAAGCTGTTCATTGTTTAATCATTTGGTGCAACAGAAGGTCACTTGAATGGAATAAAATCTCAGAACAAATGGTTACCTATTAAAAAACAAATTACTCAGCATTTCCTCAATATGGAAGAAGCACTTTAGCTGTACTTCCACCTTTATTTAGTTGAAGATCATTATTCCTTGACAAGATTTCCTTCCTTTGAGATTTTCTCTAAATTAAAATGCTTTAGGAAACTGTCTTTTAAAACCATGAACTCGAGTAAGCTCTTGTACTCATGACATGATCACTCCACAACATAAAAAACATCCAAATAACGCCATAGGAAAATGCCTGGAGCAGCAAAACTCACAGAAGAATGTGCTGAAATCATCTAACCAAGAACAGCTTGGAAGGTCAGAAGGAGGGAGCTGCTGTGCTGATACAGGAGTGGAGCCCAACCCCACAGTCACCCTGGCACAGATCCAGTCCCAGGAAGGCCTCACCAGAGAGGGAGACCCCCAGAGCCTCTGAATCAGTTGAAGCAACAGTGTCATCTGGAACTAAGCTCACAGTCTGGTGAGAGGGCTGAGCCCTGGGCAGGGGGGAGATTACAGGGTTCTATGCTGGTGCTGAGGCAAAACTTGGATTTTCACCCCTGCTGGGAACCAGGAGGTAGGCTTGAGTAGCAGTGGCCCAGGTGGGGGAGGGGCACAGGCTCATTGGAGCTAACAACCACAACACACAAAGCTGGTTGATTAGCAAGTTGGTCTGGAGTCTTCTAAGGACCAGGGAACAGGCTGGGTAAGTGAAGAACCTGATCCTCCTTAAATCATACCACCTGGGACTTCTTAAGTTTGGGATACTGCAGCCTGGAAACAGTGTCCCACTTTAAGGAGCTAAAAGTCTAGTAAAAGAAAGGCAAGATGAGCAGACAGAGAAAAGTGAGGACCATAAAAAGTTTCTTCAGTAACAAGGAAGATCGAGGTGTACCCTCAGAGGAAGATGTAAACGCCAGGGCCCCTATATCTAAAGCTTCCAAGAAAAATTATGAATTGGTCTCAGGCCATAGAGGTGCTCAAAAAGGACTTTGAAGATAAAGTTAAAGAGGTAGAGGAAAAAATGGAAAGAGAAATGAGGGTGATGCAGGAAAGACATGAGAAAAAAGTCAACAGCTGGAAAAGCTCTCTGATGACAATAATTGCCTAAGAATTAGGATTGAACAAATGGAAGCCAGTGACTTTATGAGAAGCCAAGACACAATAAAGCAAATCCAAATGAATAAAAACATAGAGGGCAATGTGAAATATCTTCTGGGAAAAACTGCTGACCTGGAAAATAGGTCCAAGAGAGATAATTTGAAAATTATTGGTCTACCTGAAAATCATGATCAAGGAAAGAGCCTAGACATCATCTTCCAAGATATTCTCAGGGAAAATTGCCCTGAAATTCTAGAAGAAGAAGCTAAAATGGAAATTGAAAGAATCCACCGATCACCTCCAGAAAGAGATCCATAAAGGAAAACTCCTAGGAATATTATAGCCAAATTCCAGAGCTCTCAGGTCAAGGAGAAAATATCGCAAGCTGCCAAAAAGAAAGAATTCAAGTACTGTGGAGCCCCAGTCAGGATAGCACAAGATCTAGAAGCTTCTACATTAAAGGACTGGAGGGCATGGAATATGATATTCCAGAGGGCAAAGGAATTGGGATTACAACCAAGAATCACCTACCCAGCAAAACTCACCCTAATCTTTCAGAGGAAAAATGGGGCTTCAATGAAAAAGAGGACTTTCAGATATTTGTGATGAAAAGGCCTGAATTGAATGGCAAATTTCACTTTCAAATACAAGACCCTAGAGACCTACAAAAAATTGGAGTTGGGGGACATGCCTGGGGTCATACAGTGGGTGGCTGTTTTGTGTCTGAGGCCAGGTTTTGGCTGGGATCCTCCTGGGTCCAGGGGTGATGCTTTGTCCACTGTGTCACCTACCTGCCCCATGATGACATCTTTAGGGTTAAACTGAGGGGTGAGGGCAATGCACTAGGGGAGGGGGAAGGGCAGAGGTGAAATCCTACATGAAAGAAACAGGAAAAGGTTTATGGAGTGGGGGAATAGATGGGGGAGGAGCAGGGCAGTAAATGAATTTTACACTCATCAGAAAAGGCTGAAAGACAAACTCATCAGAGTTGCCTCAAGGAGGGACTAACACACACACCCAACTGAGTGGAGTAATCTATTTAATCTGGGCAGTAAATGAGCCTAAAATTCATCAGAATTGGCTCAAAGACCTCAATTTTATTAGAATTGGCTCAAGGAGGGAATAATGTACACACTTAATTGGGTGGAGTAATCTCTCTAACCCTGCAGGAAAACAGGAGGGGAAGGGGATAAAGAGAGAGGGGCATGGGACAGCTAGGTGGAACAGTGGATAGAGCATCAGCTCTGGATTCAGAAGGACCTGAGTTCAAATTCGGCCTCAGACACTTAACACTTACTAGCTGTGTGACCGTGGGCAAGTCACTTAACCCCAATTGCCTCACCAAAAAAAAAGAAAAAAAGAGAGAGAGAGGGGCAAAAGAAGGAAGGGCAGAGTGGGGAAGGGGAAAGACAGAAGCAAATCCCTTTTGAAGAGTGATAGGATGAAAGAAGATGGATAACAGGATAAATATTATGGGGAAGGGAATAGGATGGAAGAGAAACAGTTAACAATAGTAATCATGAAAAAAAGAAAAGGGGGAAAATGTACAAAAAACCCCAAACAAACTATGAACTCTTCCAAACTTGCTATCAACAATTTAAACTTTCAACAATATAAAAATTACTGTAACCAAGCAAAAAAAGAAATATTTTTCAGATATTTATGGATCACTTCTATAGGATAGTTCTAACTTACATCTACACTGAATTGATTACAAGAAATATTTTGCCTTATCTTTCTGTGGCTTATATAAATATGCTTTATACACATTTTTTTTGTCATTGTTGAAAAGACCATTTCTATTTTTAAATGAATTTAAAATATATGTGGAATGAGCCCTGAGTGAATAAGGAGTTGAGTTCTAGTCTGGCTTTGTAACTAACTTGCTGCATATCCTTGGGTAAATTACTAAATACCTGATATGTATGCAGCAAGGTTTGCAAAATACTTTACATATATATATTATTTTGTTTGATCCTCACAATGAACCTGTGAGATAGATAGTAGTAGCGACATCAACAAATTTCTTTCTACTATGCTACACTGCTTTCTCTCTGGGCTTCAGTTTCTTCATCCAATTCAATTAACAAATTATTTGGCACTTACTATATGTAGAATACTTTAGATGTATTAAGAATACTGGATTAGATGATCTTTATGATTTTATTCAGCCTTGAAATTCTATTATTAGAGAATACAATGTAATAATTTTCCAATATTTGCATAAAAGGAAACATGATAACTCATGGCAATGACTATGTTTGGTAATTATCTCATTTATTCCTATTGAATTAGACATGAAAATAGAATAAATGACAGAATGATTTTTAATTACCTGTTCAATGATAAGCTGAAGTAGAACTTCTGAAAGGAAGGTAAACAGAAGAAAAACAGGGGCACAACAAAGCAATACTAGAGGAAATGTGACAATACCGACAGACTGAACTAGCATTTGCTATCATTAGAAACAAAGTTCCATTTTGATATAAAAAACCAAACCAAACACTATTAGAAGAGAGAAGGTATTGATTTTGCAGAGGGCAGTCATCAACCTATGAGCATTTATTAAATCTACTACATTGCCCTAAGCACAAGGGATACAAATTTGATGAAAGGAAAACTACCTGTGGATTCTGTGTGGAAAGGCCATTTGGTCATACATCAGTCTTCAACATCATAAAAGTGTGGTAAAAAGTTTTAACAGTCGGTTAGATAATGGAGAGACGCGTTTTTTTTAGGATCACCCTTTTGGGGAGGAGACCAACAGCATGAGCTACGCACACCAGTCCGCCTGAGACGCACACCAGATTGCCTGCTGAGCACTCGACTTCCGGGGTGCGAGCTGAAAAGGCAAGGAGAGAACGGAAGTGGGGCCTTTTTTCCTGCTCCGCTGGTCTCCTGGCTGCGCTGCACAGACAGACGCTGACTGGAGTTCAACTCGGCCCGGCTCTCAGTTAACAGCACACGCTTGACTCGGTCTCTCTCTCTCTCTCCACAAAGGTGGCCTTGGGTTTTGGTGAATTTTATACGGAATATAGACTAAGCCTAGACTTAAGACGATTTGTATTGTATTTCTACTTTCCTATCCTTCTAATCAACATCACCTTGTGACTACCATACAATAAAAGCTGTAACTAGAAAACCAGAAGCTTCTTCCATTTACTAGTCTGGGAGATAAATTAAGGGAAAGGTTAAGTAGGGGAGATTTATGATCTAATATCCAATTTTAAATCTCACAAAAGAAAGTTAATAATGGGTGTCTACCTTGTACTATGGGCACATTTTGAGAAGACTATAGGAAGGCAGTTTGGTACAATAGATAAACTGGTATTCAAAGCACTATAATCATAGGAGTTATTATCATTGTTACATGCCTTCTACTGATTGTACCACTGCATTTGGTTTATATTCCACCTGAGGCCTGAGTGTGTTTTGGTAGTGCCCATGGCAAAAATTATTTATACTGAGATTCTATTTGTGCATAATTCCAAAGGCAAAACAAGACAACCCTCAGAGTTTCAATAAATGTAGATCTATTGATGCTGCATATTTATTTTAAAAGAATAACCATTATCATTACGTGAATAATGGAAAGGCAAAGAAAAACATTTCTGCAAACCAGCAGCTCCTATAATTTGAAATAATCAACTTCACCTTTAACAATGATAAAACATTAATGACAAGGATGATTAGCAAAATACATTGAGAAGGTAAATAGCTTGTTTAGTAGTCCATGCGTGGAATAGATTGAGCTAAAATTCTAGAATTAAAACTGAGAAAAATTCAGTTCTCTGGATTAGGAAAAAGAGACTAGCACATACTACAATTCTGGCATGATTCTGCCTCTCAATGTGGTAAGAATATAAAATATGAGAATAAATAATGATGTGTGTGGGGTGGTGGTAGCACTTGTTTTTAAGAATGCTGCTTTGTTTTATGAACAAGTCTATTTGTTTTGGCTCTAACTTAATTCAAGTACATTTCTGCATATTTTACAGTGTAGTTTATAGACATCAAAGAAAATTGCCCTTTTCATCATTATTTACACATAAAAATCATGCAATTTGTGGTGTACTTAAGATTTACCTCATAAAAATTCTTGAATTTAATTTATTAATTGCTTACAATTTGAAGTCAAACCGGGCTGAGATGCAAATCATATGTTGCCCTGAAATATTGTACCACCAGATCATGTGTTATTAATGAGATTTTGAACAACCTTATGAATATTTATTTATGTGGTTAGAGGGCTTTATGAAAAATCCTGGAGCAAGTGACAGAAATGTAAAAGTAAAAGGTTTCTGCCTCTAAACAATAGTGGTGGTTGTCTCTTTGTTTTTAATTCTACTTCTTCCACTATGTTTCCAATATTAAAGAATGTTAGGAATCCACCAACTGCCCCATTCTTCTCTATCCATTCTAGGTCTTTATTCTCAACCAGCACTACTGCTGCTTTTATAGCAGTAGCCATCTATTGTCACTCTACCATCCCATCCATGGAACAATCTAGAAACTAAAATCTTAGTACTCTTTTATCATGTTATGAATATATCACATTAATTTTACTCAATTAGATATATTTAGAAAATAAAATATATGAAAAATATAAGGAATTTCTATGCTGAGGATATAGATGATGCAAGAGAGAGAAGCTAGTTATATTTTGCTTAATTTAATAATTTTCATGCAGTTTCTTGGGAAAATTTTTTGTGTGAATGTATATTTACTCTCTGTAAACTGCATATTCTATGTCTCTTTAAGCAGTAAACACCAAAGGAATAAAGATACATACATAGATAATGGGACAGAATTAAGCTTTAAAATTTTCCTATGGTTTAATATTGAACATATATATATATATATATATATGAATAATAACAATGTAATTTTCAGTATGCAATTTCAGTATGGCTTCATTTTGTTACTGACAAATATACTTAGGAGAGGCAGTATCATAAAGTGAGTAGAGGGGACTGACTTTACTTTCAGGAAGTCTTGAGTTCAAGTCCTACTACTGACACATACTAGTTGTGTTGGCAAATCACTTAACCTCTCAATGTTCCAGGCAACTCTAAGGCTATAAATGATAGATAAGCTGTTGATCTAAACTAGTAGGAGGAGTTTCCACCCTTAGAGTTTCAATACCTGGATGAAATCACAGATCTGCACCAATGTATTTGAGATGAAAATAAGGTATTTCCTTATTTGATAGGGCTATTAAATTAGTAAATCAGGGAAATGTTGTAGATATGCTATATCTATATTTATCATAATATTTAATACAATATCCATAGTATTGTTGTGCACAACATGGAGAGATATGGACTTGATAATATAATAGATGGATTTAGAACTGGATTAATGACTAGACTCAAAGAATAGTTGTAAAGATTCAATGTCAACATGGCAGGAGACCTCCAAAGAAGTGCCCTAATGACCTCTGCTTGCCTTCATGCTGTTTAACATTTAATCCAAGGATTTGGATTAAGGCATCAATAGTATGCTCATCAAATCTGTAGATGACACAAAGCTGAAAGGGACAGTGGACATACTGGATGACAGAATTAGGGTGCAATCAAACTGACACATTAAGTCATTGGGCAGAATCTAATAAAACGAAATTTAATAGAGATAAACATCAGTTATGGAAAAGCAGTGTGGCAGAGTGGAAAGAGAGCTGGTCTTGGAATTGGGAAAGCCTGTATTCATATCCCACCTCTGATATGTACTGGCTTGTGACCCTGGGCAACTCTAGCCAGACTAGAGACTATGCCCTGGAGGAATTGACCCTTTCAGCTCTGGAACTGTCCATGTTGCCCTGACTGGTGAGTGCCTCTCCTGGCTCATTATATCCAGGATAACACTTTACAGCTTAATCATTTTCTTACACTGCTGTTGTGTAAACTACTCTGCCCCCAGTTTCTACCTTTTCAGCTCTGGAAATATAACCAATTAGCCAGTCAATAAACATTTATTAAGTGCCTCTCATTGTGCTAAGTGCCAAGGATAAAAAGAGAGTAAAAAGACAATCCCTACTCTCAAAGAGCTCACAGTCTAGCAATACCACCATGGCTACTTGAAAAAAATAAGTAGCTGCTCAGTTGTAGCATAATGCACCACCCCTGAGCCTTTCCAAACCAAGACATACTTCCTTATCATTCCCTTTTGTGTTGTTTCTCTAGTGAGAGACACCATGAGGACAGAAACAATTTTTTTCCGCATTTGTATGCTCTGGGCGTGGCACAGTACTTTGCACAAAGTAAGCACTCAATAAAGGCATTTACTTTTGCTTATTTATTCAGTGGCTATAGATCTGGATTGGTGGAGGAAATTTCCTTAGCCCAACTTCTCTACACCAAGTGGAACACAAGTATGAAAACATGTACACAATAGCAAGCTCACAAAGTATTACAGATGAGTTCCAATGATCCATTTCATAAGTACAAGGTGGGGAAAATATGATTAGAAAGAAGTTATAATTTTAAAAGATCTGTGAATTTAGTGAACTATGAGTCCAATTCATGCCAGCAGCATGATGTAGAGGCTAAAAAAGTGAATATTGGGCTATACTGACAGGCAGAACTTCCAGAAATAAGTAAGTGGGATAGTCCCTCTGCTCTCTGCCCTCATCAGATCCCATTTGGAGTATTAGGTTTTATTCTGGTTATCACAAATCTAGAATGGCATTCATAAGCTGGAGAGTTATCCAGAGCAGGGCAACCTCAGTGGTGAAGGTTACTAAGTCAATGTCACGTGAGGGTGAGGCCCGGTTGAAGAACCTGAGAATGGTTAGTGTGGAGAAGAGAACGCCCTGGGGAGACGTGATAGCTATATTGTAGAAGAGGGATTAGACTTGTTCTGTTTGGCCCCGGAGGCCAGAACCAGCAGCAATGGAGAGCTTCCTTTTGTTTGGCTATGGGGAAACATCTTCATCATGAGAGCGGTCCCAAAGTGGAATGGGCTGCCTGGCTAGGTAGTAGTGTGTGTCCCTTTGCAGAGTTCTTGCTTATAAATGGAGGGTGGGGGAGGGGCAGGACAGGATGGAGGTATTCAAGCCGAGGCTGAATGACCACATCAGTATGTTGTAGGGAGGAATTTCTTTTGGGACTGGGTTAGACTAGATGGCCACAGAAATCCCTTCCAACTTGGAAATATGTGATTATGTATATACAAAATCAGTATCACAGCTTTATCTTTTTCAACCAAGCATTTATAAAAAATAACATTCTTACATTTGAAAATCACTTCACTATTAGAATCCTTGCCAGGAACTTTTTTTTTTGGGGGGGGGGGGAGAGAGAGGAATGAGGGTTAAGTGACTTGCCCAGGGTCACACAGCTAGTAATTGTCAAGTGTCTGAGGCCAGATTTGAACTCAGATCCTCCTGAATCCATGGCCAGTGCCTTATCCACTGCGCGCCACCTAGCCACTCCCGTAAATAACTTTACAATTTACAAATCACCATCACATATGTTATCTCTTTGGAGCCTGTGAGGTAATGCAAGGCAGATATTATTATTCCCATTTTACAGATGAAGAAACAAGGTCTAAAAGGGTTTAAGTAAAATGCCCAGAGTAACTGGCTTAATAACATTAAGAGTAGCAGATTCTAGTTTCCTGACCTCTGTTCTAGTATTCTTTCACCTATATCACCATCCCTTAAGAATACCACACTACCTTTCAATGTACAACAGATCTGTTGAAAAGAAAAGAAACACCCATAAAGCAATCAAATAATGTCCTCAACCAAATCTAACCCCCCCCCCCCAATTTTCTCATCCTTCTTGGTATCTTTGTTGCAGTTAACATTGTTGATCATCATATTTTTTCTGTGTACTTTAATTCCTCCTTTAATTTCTATGATACCACATTTTATTGCCATTCTAACCTCTCCTATTCTGTTTGTTGGGTTTTTTTTTTTTTTTTTTGGTGCGGGGCAATGAGAGTTAAGTGACTTACCCAGGGTCACACAGATAGCAAGTGTCAAATTTGAATTCAGGTCCTCCTGAATCCAGGGCTGGTGCTTTATCCACTGTGCCACTTAGCTGCTCCCAAACCTCTTCTATTCTATAGTCTATTTTCAGTATCACCTTTGCCTATTTCCATTCCCTTAATGCAGCAGGTGACCCAAGGTTTTGTCTTTTCTTCTTTCTTCCATCATATTTCATTCATTTCTATAGGTGTTAATATAATCTCTGTGGAGATGGACGGATAACTTCATTTTTATGGTTTCAATTAATATTTAACAAATATTAATGAAATTTGCATGCATATAATTGTTCTAGACACTGAGTAGATACAAAGAGTATATAAGTCAGACCCTTGCTCACATGGAATTTGAAGCTTATGAAGGCTATAAGATGCTATCATAGATCATTATAATACTTAAACTATTTCAACTATTCAAAATCCTTACGGCTGGCACCTAAAATCTAGCATACACAGACTGTTCCATTTTCTACTTTCCCTATTTTTTTAATAATGGCACAATTCCTTACCTAGTTAGCCAAGTTCAAGACCTCAATGTCATATTTGAGTTCTTTCTCTTACCTCCTACATCTAATCAATTGCCAAGTTGTTGTGAATATACTGTCACTATATCTCTTGCAACTGCTCCCTTCTCTCTTTTTCCACTACTGCCTCCCAAGTCTAGGACTTCACTACCTATCTACTTCTTGGACAGCTACATTCAGGTATGTGCTGGAGCTAGGCCAATCCCTGTTAAATTTTGAGGGTGAATTTTTACACCTTGGAAATCATCAAATGCTGCAAATAAGTGCTTGCTATATTGTTTTGTTGATTGTCTATCTTTAAGAATGTGATGGAGAAAATGTTAATACAGATTAAACTTAAACATGTGTAATGGATATATTTTTTTCTTCTGGAAAGCAGGTTGTTAAACATTTACCAGTGCATATCTAGTTGTAATGGTACTCTATCTGGCCTTTCAGTCTCCAGTCTTCTATAATCCTACAATTCATTCTTCACAATGGTGCCATAATAATCTTTATTGACTATATATCTAGTCATGCTACTCTTCCACTCAGAATCATTTAGGGGTTTCCTATTAGCTAGGAAATAAAGTCCAAATTTCTTAGCCTGGCCTTTAATATATTACACTATATGGTACTAAACTACCTTTTCATCTGTATTTCAGGAAACCTCTTTCCCCATCAAATAGTCTATCTCCGATTGAAACCTGATTACTTGCTGTTTCCCTTAAAGACTGACTTTCCCCCATCTTTTTGCTTTGTCTTACATTTCTTAAACCTGAAAGACCACTTCCCACTTCTGTCAGATAAAAACCATAACCACGTTTCAAGATCCAGGTTATATGTCATTTCCTTCATGAAGTATTCCCTGTTCTTCCCAGTTAGAAATGTTCTTTGATTTCTCAGATCTTGCACACAGTGCTATATCTCTCTGATGTACTTACCATATTCCACTTTATATAATAAATAGTTGCATATAATTACTTATCTTCCTTACTATATTGTAAAATCCCTGAGGGGTGAGAATATGTCTTATTTATGTTTACTGAATTTAAATAACTTATAGATAGGTATATTTAAATAACTTATAGATAGTTATATCATAGAATCATATAAAGTACAGTTAGAAAATCTCTTTACTGTGATCTATTTAAAACATCCACAGGATTAATGGAACATTAAAAATATCTAAAACAATTTCTATAACATTACCAGAGAATTGTATTATGACATTGCCAATTTCTACAACATAAGACCTTGCAGATGACATACTTGAAAGCTTTGTGTGGGAGGCACAAGGGGAATATAGCTTCCTATAACTGGTAATTACTGTCTGAATTACAGAGACAAGTCAAGATAGTTGCTTAATGTTGGCGACTGTTTAAGGTGCCAATAGAAGATCCAGTTGCTAAGTGTGGAATATGGAGCATACAGAGAATGGAGTATGGGTGGAAAGTCAGTGTTATGGTTAGTGATGTTGTTGTTTGTCCTTCATTCTTGAAGAGGACCATGACATCAGGGTGATGTCATGACTTGAAGTGAATTGGATTTAAGTGAGGGAAGGCTGTGGAAAGTCACCAAATTCACGTTTCTTCCCAGAGCCATCTGGGTCCGATGGCAAGATACACACACACACACACACACACACACACACACACACACACACACACACACACACCCCTATGTGTGTATTTGTATATATACACATGTATGCATGTGTGTATGCATGTGTGTATATGTACACACACACACATATGTATCAGAACGACTGGAGATGGCCCCGGATATTTAAAGCAATTTGGGGTTAAGTGCAATGGTCACACAGCCACTAAGTGTCTGAGGTGAGATTTGAATTCAGGTTCTTCCAACTTCAGGGCCAGTGTTGTATCCACTGTACCACCTAACTGCCCCCTTGGTTAGTGATAGGAGTCAGAGGAAAGGTTATTTCAGGGTAGAGGAGCCAAGGATAGAGATTTTGTAGTTCTAGGGACATGTCAGTGAGTTTTCATATCATGAAAACATTACTGTAATTTGTGATATAAAAATAATACAAGAAATTAAGAAAAATTCCATTGGATTGGATATTGAATTAAGTTACTATACTGTTTTTCTGAGATAGAACATCAGGGTTGGAAGGGATCATGACATCTATCTAGTCTAAATGATGGGATTTAAGGTTCTGTACTCATTGTACTTTACCAGAAAGGTTTTGGTGGTGGAGTTTTCTTCTACACAAAATATGGGAAGGAAGGTAGAATTGGAATTATTACTCATGCCCTCTGGAAAGAAGTGCTCCTCTTTATAGAAGAAGTAAGAAATTGATATCCTTGAAAAGGAGGGAATCTGGGAAGGGAGAATCTTGGGGAAATGACAGGATGGGATGGATTTGAAATTTCTTTGTATAATAGGTAGGAAGATGGAGGGAGCAAATAGATTGCCTGTAATCTACTGTTTCAACATAGAACCTTAACTTCTTCTTTCTTGGTCTTGGGTCAGTATCTGAGTTTATGTAGCCCTCACTACCTTCTGTAACGTGTGTGTAGTGTGTACACACACGTTAAATTGTTGAGCCTTCTACATTTTCCTCCCTAGAGCAAAGTCTCATTGACCTTGTGCTACTTTACAACTTGCTCTGAAACCTACTGGTCTCCTATCTAGACATATAAATATGTAGAGCATATTGATGAAAGAGTCCTAATGAATACTTTTCCTTTATTTAATTAATTTTCTAAAATATAGACATATGAATGGTATCACAGTAGAATAATTTACCTCACTACTTTTTGAATAGGTAGCAATAATAAAAACATGGTAGGTAACACTAATTTGAAATCCATTAGCATAATGAATATCGATCTCTATATGATAAGATCAACAGACAATAAAAACAATATATACAATAAACTAATACTAAGGAAAACCAATGCTTGCTTCTTAGGTTAAGAAAGACAACTATGTCATTTGAAGAGGTAAAGTTCCAGCCTCCAGAAATATCTGTATAAGGGGAGGACAAGTGACCCAGAGTTTGACAAAGGATTAAATACTATCGTCTGTCTCTGAGTCCCTGACAGTATAACCATCTATCAATCAATCAATAAACATTTATTCAGCACCTACTATGTGTCAGGCACTGTGTCAAGCCCTGGAAATACTAGACAGTCCCACAATCTAATGAGGGAGACGACATGCAAACAACTGTACAAACAAGACTGGATAAATAGGAAATAACAGAGGGAAGACATTAGAATTAAGAGGAGTTAGAAAAGGATTCTTGTAAAAGATGGGATTTTAACTGGGACTTAAAAGAAACCAGGAAAATCAGCTGGCAGAACTGAGGAGGCAGAGTTTTCCAGGCATGGGAGATAGGCAGTGAAAATGCCAAGAGCAGAGAGATGGAATATCATTCATGGGATAGCAAGGAGGCCAGTGTCACTGGATCAAAGGGTATGTGGTAAGAGTAAGGTGTGAGAGGATTGAAAAAGTAGGAGTCTAGGTCATGAAGGGCTTTGAATATCAAAAAGAGGATTTTGTATTTGATCCTAGAGATGATAGGGAGCCACTAGGTTAGTGACATGGTTGAACCTGCACTTTAGGAAAATCACTTTGCCAGTTAAATGGAAGATATAATGGAGTAGGGAGAGACTTGAGGCACACAGATCCACCAACACGCTATTGCAATGGTCTAGGCTGAGGTGAGGAACATACATGGTAATTAAATCCACGGAGGGCTCAGGACAGAATCCTGTGGGATACCTGTAGTCAGAGGTCATGATCTTGATAAAGATCCAGCAAAGGCGACTGAGAAGGAACATTAATAGGAGGAGAACTAGGAAGAGAAGTGTACTGAAAACCTTGAAGGGAGAGTGTATCAAAGAAAAGAGGGTGATCAACAGTGTCAAAGGCTGCAGAGAGGTCAAGGAGGATAAAGAATGAGAAAAAACCATTGGATTTGATAAGTAAGAGATCACTGGCAACTTTGAACAGAACAGTTTCAGTGCATTGTAAGGGATCAAGCAGAGAGTGAGGAGAGGGAAGCACCCATTATAAATAGCTTTTCTGAGGAGTTTATCTAAAAAAGAGCTAGGACATAATTATTAGGAATAGGAAGATCAAGAGAGGGTTCTTTTTTTTTCAGAATGGGGGAGACATTGTAGACATGTATGATACTTAACAGACCCTGGTTGATTATGGTTGTAGATATCTATAAAGGCCCTAGAATCCCAAGGCATAGTCATTTAGGACCAGCCTGAGCCAAGGTTTTTAATTCAGAAGACTGGGACACTTTTTATTCCACCAGCCTTAGAGAAAGTACTAGGAGAAAAAATGTCTTCAGAAGAAAATTAGGTTTCAATAGGCACCAAAAGATTGAAGGAATATGAAAGAATATTTAGAAGGAAGGGAAGAAAGTTTGTTGACAACAGAAGAAGGTTGACTAAAAGGTAAGATGATATTGTGCAAAGCTGTAGAGGAGCCCAACTCTACCAATACACTCCAGCAAATATCTAAAAGAAAACCAGAGAGATCCATGATCAAAACGACTGATACCTGTGAACACTTAGGAAAGGGTGGTAACAAGGAAAGTAGAAGCTAATGAGAGCAATGGCTAATGGCTTGAAGCATACAGGTATTATCAAAGTGGTCTCAGTGGAGGGGCATGACCTCAGCTTCATCTTGAAGGCTTGGAGAGGGGAGGAATGGGGCTCTTGAGTGTAGTGCTCCAGAAGAGACTGAATCTCAAAGGTTCTGAAATAGAAATAGAAATATTCTGAGTATATTGCCAACTTAAGTAACTGGGGATTTGAGGGCTCAGGCCAACTATATTTAAGCCTTGGCCTGTCAGAGCAGAGGTATGGTGGAGAAACAGTACCACCCACAATAGATGCCCAAGGAGAAAGATTGGGACACTGCATTTTTCAGAGGACTTGGAGCCAATTCAAAAAGTGAATGTATGTGTCAGGTGCCTTGAAGTAAGCCTAAGAAAAGTGAGAACTTCAACATCTGATTGGGCCATAGCAGAAAACAAAACTAATTCCCATTTGGGGACTCTGAAAAGATGAAAAGACAGAGAAAGACCAAGACCATCATATGCTTTGGGCTATCAAGAAAGGAAACAAAAGTCAGGGATTGCAGCAGAATGCATGGCCTAGTTCTAGGCATACCACATGGATGATAATAACATTGAGACTACACAGAGGTCAGGACCAAAGAGGTGCTGGCTATCCTATCCAAGAATACATGAAGAAGGGATCACAGCCTAGTCCTAGTACAAAGTCCCAACTTATAAACATAAGATATAAAGAGAAAAAAACAGTAAATTCAATGAAAAACTACTATCAGTTAAGAGAAATCAAATGGTTAACCCAGAATGGTAATTAAT
Organism: Dromiciops gliroides; assembly: GCF_019393635.1. Classification (NCBI taxonomy): domain Eukaryota; kingdom Metazoa; phylum Chordata; class Mammalia; order Microbiotheria; family Microbiotheriidae; genus Dromiciops; species Dromiciops gliroides. The sequence goes on from NC_057864.1 coordinate 209,437,425, forward strand.
TACACATCAAGAACAAGTAGGAGGAGCAGCTAGGTGGAGCAGTGGATAAAGCACTGGCCTTGGATTCAGGAGGACCTGAGTTCAAATCCTGCCTCAGACACTTGACACTTACTAGCTATGTGACCTTGGGCAAATCACTTAACCCTCATTGCCCCGCAAAAAACAAACAAACAAACAACAAAAAAAAACAAAAAACAAGTAGGACCTGGAATAAGAATGTAATGACTTTAAGGACTCTAAGAGTAGCTAAAAGAAACAAAGCAAGAGATAAATGAAACAAGAGTTCTTGAGAAAAAAAAAAAGTAAGGCGAATACATAGCTTAAAACAGAAGGCAGAAAATCTTACCTAAGAAATATACTCCCTGAAAAACAGAATGAAACAAATTAAGCTCAAGGATAACATGAAACAACACATATTTTATAAAAGCAAAAATGGAAACAAAAGATGACTGAAAAAAATAGAAGATCATTTAAGGTATTTACAATGAAAAAAATTAAAAATTGTCAAAGAAAATAATTTAATCATTAGAATTCATGAAAACCATAACTAAAGAAAAATGCAGATATATTTCAGAAAATAATGAAACTGTCCAGATCTATTAGAGCCAGAGGGTAAAGTGAAAATAGAAAGAAACTCTAAATTGAAAATAGTTTAAAATGTCATAGCCAGAACTTCCAATTTAAAGGAAAAAAATAATGCAAGTGTCTAGAAATAACTCAAGTATCAAAGAAACAGTCAGGATCAACAAAGCTATGTTATAACTATTATAAAGATGATAAAATCTTGGAATGGCAAAAGAAAAAAGGTTCATAACTAAGAATAACTTATGTGGTAAAACTGAGTATGATATGATGGGGGATTTATCTTTAATAGAAAATGTTCAATCATTTCAGATGAAAATATTAGAGCTGTGTAGAATCTTTGAAATTCAAACGAAGGAGACAAATTAAGTCTAGAAAAGTAAATACATTTGAGCAATTTTAAGAGGCTACATGATGATGAAGTTCTTATGTTTTAATAGGGGAAGAAGAGGCATTCCCTTTAGAATCTCAGTGTTTTCAAGGGTCACAGAAAGAGTAAAGAAAGAAAGATAAAGAGCAAGCCTGTGGGATGTGTGCGTTTTTTCTGTTTGGTTTGTTTTGAAGAGAGAAAAGAAGGTAGTGGAAAAGAAGCATACTGTGGAAGAAATGAAGGGAGAAAAACTTCTTTGTCATAACTTGAGTGTACAAGAAAACAAAAACACGAAGGAAAAAGTGGGAAAAGAAGGCATCTCATGAATCTCACTCTTATCTGAACTAGACAAATTAGGGTTGAACAAACACTGAGAGCTTGGGATAACATGAAGAAATAGATATTTGTAAGAGGAGAATTTGAGAGAGCAGAATCGGGAGAGAATAGTCAAAAACAAAAGGAACTTCAACAACACATGCATGATACGGAGGAAGGGAATAAAAGAAGAGAAAGAAAAAGAACCAAAGCTGGGCTAGGTGAAGGAGTAGGAGAAGAACAATTCAATTATAGATTTTGTTTTGTTTTGTTTTTGTTTTTGTTTTTGCAGGGCAATGGGGGTTAAGTGACTTGCTCAGGGTCACACAGCTAGTAAGTGTCAAGTGTCTGAGGCTGGATTTGAACTCAGGTCCTCCTGAATCTAGGGCCGGTGCTTTATCCACTGCGCCACCTAGCTGCCCCTCAATTATAGATTACAAGTGTTTATATTCTTTCCATTCACTATCTCCTCCTTTGTAAAGAGGGAGGAGGTTAAAGAATATGATGAAGAGGAGCAGTTAGGTGGTGCAGTAGATAGAGCACCGGCCCTGGATTCAGGAGTACCTGAGTTCAAATCCGGCCTCAGACACATAACATTTACTAGCTGTGCGACCCTGGGCAAGTCACTTAACCCTAATTGCCTCACAAAAAAAAAAAAATATGAAGAGAAATACGCAATTGACAAAAAACATAAACATGAATGCCATGAACTAGCCCCCCACCCCCATGAGGATGATAGCAGAATGGATTAAAAAGCAGAACACAACTCCCTCTCTCCATATGTGTGTGTATCTTTATGTTTGTATCTGTGTATATATATGTATGCATGTATGTGTATATAAGTATATATATATACACACAAGCATACATGCATATATACATACGCACACATATATTTATATATTTTCAAGAAACTTTATTGTATAACTAAAATTTCACAAGGAGTTAATCAAGAAGAATGTATTATACCTCAGGTAAATTTGAAAAAGTAGGAGTAGCAATCAGACAAGGAAAGTAAGGAAAGACATCATTAAAAGAGATAAACAAAAAAACTGCATTATGCTCAAAGCTACTACAGATAATGAAATATCAATATTTTCCCAATTCTACATACGCACTGAATGGCAAAGTACCTAAATACTTAAAATCAGGAGTTCTTAACTTTTGGGGTATGGGTTGGCGATAGGGCATGGACTCCTTTGTCAGTCTAGTGAAGCCTATTTTTCCCCATAATACTTTATAACTGCATAATATAAAATATGAAGATAACCAGTTATATAAAATACAAAGCAGAAAAATATTTTTTAAAGTAGCAAGTTTATGGACCCCAAGTTCAGAATCCCCGATTTAAAGAAAAAGCTAGTCTAATTACAGGGATAATTAGAAAGCAAAATCATAAGAGTTGGGGACCTGAGCATACCTCTTTCATATCTGGATGAAAACAACAAAAAAAGATAAAAGAGAAAGAAGCTTAGGCCATGAATAGAATTTTAGGGAAGTTAGATATGATATATCTCTGGAGAGTTTTGAATGGGAACATAAATATTTATACATACTTCTCAACTGTGTGTGTGTGGCACATTTACAAAAATTGACCTTGGCGTAAAATTTTTAGAAACAAATGTAGCAAAAAGGATATATTAAACACATCCTTTATTGACCAGAACATGGTAACAAGCATAATCCTCTGAAGGATTCAAACTTAAATGAATATTAAATAACTTAAACATAAAGAATTATGATTCTTTAGTTTATTGTTATATTATGATGTGTCAGAGAACAAATCACATAAATAAAAGTTAAAGTGACCAATGTAAGTGACAAAAATGAAAAAATATATTGTGACTTTGAGGATACAGCTGAAACAGTCACTTTAACAACAGAAGAGAAAAAAACAGATAAATGAACTGGGTATAGAAATAACAACAACAACAACAACAACAACTAGAAAAGCAACAAATAAAAAACAGCTAAACACCAGAAATAGAAATTCTGAAAAATCAAACAAGAAATAAAAGTAAAATCAACTGAACTCAAAGTGTGAGGAATACAAATCAACTTATTCAACTCTCCCTCTTATTAAACATTTGCTATCCCCAACAAATGAGAATGCTTTTTGGTAAAGTCCATATGTACAGTTTACAATGAATCTATAAATTAACATTCTTTTGAAAATGTGCCTACCATGACTTATAGACCTGGAGATTAAACTCAACAAAAAGTATGTGGTCTTAAATTTTTTTTTTTTTTTTTAGGCAATGGGGGTTAAGTGACTTGCCCAGAGTCACACAGCTAGTAAGTGTCAAGTGTCTGAGGCCGGATTTGAACTCAGGTACTCCTGAATCCAGGGCTGGTGCTTTAACCACTGCGCCATCTAGCTGCCCCGTGGTCTTAAATTTAACAAACAGCTATCATTTTACAACGTACTTATAGAATACTGCTGTTTTTTGTGCTTGTGAAGACCTTCTTCAATATAATGCCAATAAAAGAATATCAATCTTCCCCCATCAAAGAAAAAGTCTGATCTAAGTAGAGTTTTCAAGAAGGAAAGGGGACCTGGAATGGACTAAGAATCAGCCTATCTAGTAAAAAATTTTATCATCCTGAGTTTAAAAACAAAAAAATTTTACCTCTCCTTAAATCATACCACCTTGGAAGAACTAAAAACTTACAAATTCCTAGAAGTATCTCTGAAAACAGCTGCACAAAAGCCCTGAAGCTTGGGACAGAATCGGGAGAGAATAGTCAAATGGACAGTGTGCCCTCCACTCTGGAAGCAGTGCCCCACTTTAAAAAAGAGTTAAAAGTCAAGAAATAGGCTGGGAAAATGAGCAAATAGAAAAAAATGCTGACCATAGAAAGTTTCCATGGTGACAAGGAAGATCAGAAGAAGATAACAAAGTCAAAGCTCCTATATCCAAAGCTTCCAAGAAAAATATGAATTGGTTTTAGGCCATAGAAGAACTCAAAAAGGAAATGAAATAAAATAAGAGAGGCAGAGGAAAAAATTCAAAGAGAAATGAGAGTGATACAAGAAAGTCATGAAAAAAAAGTCATCAGTTTGGTAAAGGAGACACAATAAAATACTAGAGAAAATAACACCTTAAAAACCAGACTGGGCCAAATGGTAAAAGAGGTACAAAAAGCCAATGAGGAAAAGAATGCTTTGAAAAGCCAAATTGGCTAAATGGAAAAGGAGACACAAAATTCTCTGAAGAAAATAACTCCTTAAAAATTAGGATTGAGCAAATGGAAGCTAATGACTTTATGAGATATCAAGAAACAATAAAGCAAAATGAAAAGCATGAAAAAAATAGAAGGCAATGTGAAATATCTCATTAGAAAAATAACTGACCTGGAAAATAGATCCAAGAGAAATAATATGAAAATTATTGAACTACCTGAAATCCATGATCAAAAAAAAAAGAGCCCAGACATCATTTTCCAAGAAACTGTCAGGGAAGATTGCCCTGATATTCTAGAACCAAAAGGTAAAATAGAAATAGAAAGAATCCTTTGATCACTTCCTGAAAGAAGTTCCTAAAATGAAAACTCCCAGGAATATTATAGCCAAATTCCAGAGCTCCCAGGTCAAAGGGAAAATATTGCAAGTGTCAAGATAATGGAATGTGATAGATGAGATTTGGCAGATACTCAGGAGCCCACCTGAGTGGATTACTGGCTGATTTGACTGGATTACTAGTTGACTAGATTCTAAGCACATCTGGCTGGTACTTGAGAGTACTTAAGAAAGCATGTTAATCTATCTTACCCTGAAGGAAAGTAGGGGAATGGGGGGTTGATAGAAGGGAGGGCAGATTGGAGGAGGGGACATTCAGAAGTAAAACACTTTTGAGGAGGGATAGGATGAAAGGAGATAGAGAATAGAGTAAATGTCATAGGGAGGGAATAGGATAGAGGGACATACAGTTAGCAGTAGTAACTGAAAAAATTTTGAAGCAATTTGTCTGACAAAGGCTTCATTTCTCTTTTTCTTTTCTTTTCTTTTTTTTTTAGTGAGGCAATTGGAGTTAAGTGACTTGCCCAGGGTCACATAGCTAGTAAGTGTTAAGTGTCTGAGGCTGGATTTGAACTCAGGTACTCCTGACTCCAGGGCTGGTGCTCTATCCACTGCACCATCTAGCTGCCCCATAGGCCTCATTTCTCAAACACACAGAGAACTGAGTTAAATTTATTAAAATAAGTGCCATTCCCCAATTGATAAATGATCAAAAGATATGAAGAGTTTTCAGATAAAATAATCAAAGCCATATGAAAAAAAATGCTCTCACTATTGATTAGAAAGATGAAAGCCAAAACAATTCTGGGGTACTACCTCATACCTAATGGATTGGATAATAGGACAGCAGAGGAAAATGACAAATGTTGTAGGGGATATTGGGAAAATGAGACAATAATGCACTGTTGGTGGAGTTATAAACTGATCCAAACATTCTGTAGAGCAGCAAATGGCTATAAAACCATGCAAACTCTTTGACCTAGTAATACTACTACTAAGTTACTATCCAAAAAGAGATAAAAACCAAAAAGTTAAAGGACCTATATGCACAAAAATATTTATGGCAGCCCTTTTCTGGTGCAAAGAATTTGAAATTAAGGAGATGCCCATCAATTTGGGAATGGTTGAACAAATTGTGGGATGAAACTATGATGGAACACTATTGTGCTATAATAGATAATGAGCAAGATGCTCTCAGAAAAACCTGGAAAGACTTATATGAGTTGATGAAAAGTGAAATTTACTGTATACAAAGTAACAGCATTATTGCAAAATCATCAGCTGTGAATGACTTAGCTATTCTCAGCAACACGATGATCCAAAACAACTCTGAAGGACTTATGAAATATGTGATCCATCTCCAGAGAAAGAACTGATGGTATTGGAATACAGATTGAAGCATAATTTATTTTAGTTTCTTATTCTTAAGTTTTTTTGTCTGTTTTCTTTCACAACCTGACTAATATGGAAATGTTTTGCATGGCTACACATGTATAACATACTGAAATACTTGAGTTCTTGATGGGGGTGAGAAAGGAGGGAGGAAGAGAATTTGGAACAAAAAGTTTTTAAAATGAATGTTAAAATTGTTTTTACATATAATTGGGGTAAAAACAAAATGGGGGAAAAATTCTTCTGGGATTCTGAAACACATTGTCCACATGAAAATTTCTCAATGGACCTGCAATGTTTTGCAGAAGCATTACATAAGATAATCCACAGGGAGATAAACTCACCTTTCTCTAGGTCAAAAAGACTAATTTAAAAGGAAAATACGTCTACCTATCAGACTGCTCCTTCTTAGACTCCTTTACTGGATCTTCATTAAGCTCATGCCATTTAACTATAGGCATCCCACAGAGTTTTGTGCTGGGCTCTCCTCTTTTTCCTCCATACTACTTCACTTGGTGATTTCATCAGGTCCCGTGGATTTAATTACCATCTGTATATTGATGATTATCAATCTACTTATCCTGCTCTAATCTCTCTACTGACCTCCAATATTGCATCTCCAACTGCCTTTCAGACACCTCAAATTGGATGTCCAGTAGATGTAACGATTGGAATGACGCCACCTGCTGGAGACTTACTGTAGAAAAGCTCCGCCATGAGGTGAAGGTCTCTGAGGGCAAGACCATGAGTCTTTTCTTTGGCATCAGGAAGTGATGTTTGCTTGTGGGAGGAAGAAGGGGGAGGCTAGCGCTCTGATTCACTCTCTTTCCTGTGGACTCTGGCAGAGAGCAGAGCTGGGAATGCTCTCTCCCTTTAATAGATAGGAATCTAGGCCTTTCTCTCTTTACCAAATTCTTATTCTCCTTAATAAATGCTTAAAAGTCTAACTCTTGCTAAAGCTTATAATTTATTGGCGACCACTCATTAGATATTTTAGATAGTTTAACTAGAATTTTAGCCCTTAATATAGACATCTTAAGCTCAACATGTCCAAAACAGAAACCGTTAGTTTTCCTTCCAAACCCTCCCTCCCTTTACCTTCCCCTTCCCTATTACTGTAGAGATCACCACCATCTTCTCAGTCCTTCAGGCTTACAACTCAGTATCTCTCACTCTTCATATCCAATGTCAATTTCATCTTTGCAACATCTCTTGAACACTCTCCCATCTTTCCTCTGACCCTACCTCTCTCTATCTTGGCCCAGGTCTTCATCCCCTCATGCCTAGGCTATTGCCAGTAGCCTGCTGGTAGGTCTGCCGACCTTTGCTCTCTACCCATTCTAATCCATCCTCCATTAAGCCAGCAAAGTGAAATTTCCCAAAGCTCTAGTCCAACCATGTCATTCCCCTATTTAATAAAATCCAGTGGCTCCTTATTATCTCCAGGATTAAATACAAAATCCTCTAGTGTTTAAAGCCATTCATGACTTAGAACCCTCCTACCTTTGCATTCTTCTTCTGCTTTACTCCCTGCCAAGTACTCTTCAATCCAGTGACACTGGCTTCCTTGTTATTCCACAAACAAGACACTCCATCTCTTTGCTCTGGGCATTTGTTCCAGCTGAACCTCATACCTGTAATTTTCTCTTTCCTCTTATCTGCCTCCTGGCATCACTGGCATCCTTTAAGTGTTAGATAAAATCCCAACTTTTACAGGAAGCTTTTCCCACCCTTCTTCATTCTAGTTAGGTAGTATAACGGATAGAGCACAGGGTTTGGAGTCAGGAAGATCTGAGTTCAAGTTGACCTCACACAATTAATAGCTGTGTGACCCTGGGCAAGTCACTTAACCTCTTTTTTCCTCAGTTTTCTCATCTGCAAATGGAGATAATAAATGGTCTCTTCTCCCCAGTGATGTTGTGAGGATAAATTGAGGTAATATTTGTAAAGTGCTTGGCATATTGCTTGGCACATAGTAAGCATTATATAAATGTTAGCCATTATTACTGTTGCTGTTGCCTTTCATCTTCTAATTATCCCCTTCTTATCCTTTATATAGCTTGCTTGTACATTATTTGTTTGTTTGTTGGTCTCCCTAAGATTGTGAGCTCCTTACCTATAGGGACTGTCTTTTGCTTCTTTTTTGTATCTCTAGCACTTAGTACAGTGTTTAGTACATAGAAAGTACTTAAATGTTTATTCACTAATACTCAAAAGCCCCAAAGAGGTGTGGAGCTCCCTTAAAAAGGATTATGGTTTGGTTTAACATGATTATAATATATAACCTAATTCAGATTTCTTGCTGGAGGAGGAGGGAAGGAAGGGAGGGAGAAAAATTTGGAACTCAAAATCTTGCAAAAACGAATGTTGAAAATTATCTTTACATGTAATTAGGAAAAAATAAAATAAAATACTATTTTAAAAAAAGTATTAGGTACTTGAAGTGGGTTACTTTAGCTTTCTAGGCTATTGGACAAACTTTATCCTTTGGTCTTATAGCTCATCAAGATCTCAGACAAACTTAAGACTTGTGTTACAATAAGGCAAGCAGTCTAGGTCTAAAATGGTAATGTTTTACATAATTGCCTATGTTTAACCTATATCTGATTGCTTCCCACCTCAGGGAGTGGGTAGGGAAGGGAGGAATAGAATTTGGAACTCAAAACTTTAAATAAAAATGTTTATTGGGCAGCTAGGTGGCACAGTGGATAAAGCACTGGAACTGGATTCAGGAGGACCTGAGTTCAAATCCGGCCTCAGACACTTGACACCTGCTAGCTGTGTGACCCTGGACGAGTCACTTAACTCTCACTGCACTGTAAAAAAAACCCCAAAAACAAAACCCCAAAATAAAATAAAATAAAAATGTTTATTTTAAAAAAAGAAATTGGCATATAATACTGACGAACTTCTCCAGGCAACCAAATTTTGACATAATTTTCCATAAGCTCTCATGACTGACAGTATCAAAGATTTTGGTCATATCAAAGATTTTGGTCATATCAATGAATGTTGTATACAGACCTCTCTTCTGCTCCTGGGGTTTCTCCTGAAGTTGTTGGGCAGCCACACGGACTCTCAGTCTTTGGAAGGGTCCAAGGGAAAGTGTGGAAAAGGAGGTATTAATTAGACTGTCTACCAAACTGATGGTCTACAGAGCCATTGTGTTGAACTCATTTTTGTATGCCTGTGAAACCTGGACAGTATTCCAGCACCATGCCAGGAAACTGCATCGCTTCCATTTAAATTGTTTAAGGGGGGCAGCTAGGTGGCAAAGTGGATAGAGCACTGGCCCTGGATTCAGGAGGACCTGAGCTCGAATCCGGCCTTAGACACTTAACACTTACTAGCTGTGTGACCCTGGGCAAGTCACTTAACCTCAACTGCCCCACAAAAATAAATAAACAAACAAACAAACAAATAAATAAATAAATGGTTTAAGGAATATTTTGAAAATCATTTGACAAGATAAGGTACCAGACACTGAGATCCTTTCTTCAGCTGAACTGCCAAGCATTTAAACTCTACTGCAGAGAGTGCAACTCTGATGGTCTGGCCACATTATTTGAATGCCAAATGTACATTTGCCTAAAAGACTATTCTACAAAGAACTCACACAAGGAAGGTGCTCACATTATGGTAAAAAGAAGGTCTCGCTGAAGAAATTTGGAATTGATTGTGTGACATGGAAGATGTTGGCAAAGGACTGCCCAGCATGGTATGCCTGAATCAAAGAAGGCACTGTGCTCGATGAGCAAAGCAGAAGTGCAGTAGCTCAAAAGAAATGTATGATGTGGAAATTTAGAGACAACTCCACTCCAAATGTGCATATGGACTATTTGTGCCTGACATGTAGTAGGTAGAGCCTTCCAAGCTCATAATGATCTTATCAGACACAACACTGTACCTTGTACCCTAACATACTGTACCTTAATTCAAACATAGTGATGATATTTTGATCCTCCTTGAGAATGAAGGACAGCCACCAACCAACCAGCAAAGCAATTATTAAGAGGACTGGCATAGTAAAAGCAGTAACAATAAAATATTTTCACTGGCAATCTAGGACACACTTTCCCACAAAAAAATGTACATCTGTGGGGTGAGCCCAAATTCAGACTACACTCACTGGGAGTGAGCCATATTTGTGGAGAATACGTGTAGCCAAGATAATTTGGCCCTCTGGGACTGCAAAGCCCCAAATGTCCTTTCTTTACCCAGTAAGTTTCATGAAGTTCTCCTTCTGCGCAGTCTCATCTGGGTAAATTGCTCAGCTGGACTCCCAGAGTCTGCTTCTCTCTGCAGTACTACTCTTAAATGTCAGTGCCAACTCTCTTGAGTCTATACTTACTTTTCATATTTTCTGGCCAGCAACTGGCTGCCTCTTTGTATGTGTGTTTTTCTGGAGAGTGTGTCTCTGTTCCCTCAACTATACCTCACACTATCTCCTATTACTATATGGCATGTCTTCTGGGTGTCTACTGATAGATACCATGGTCATTAAGGTTTGGGGAGGAGAGAAAAATCCTTTCCTTAATCTCAATTCAGGCAAAAGATTCTTCCTCCATTTTACAATATCACTGTTTCACTCAAACTGCATCAACTAATTTTTAAGTCACCCAGATGTGCTGTTATCATTTAGTCAAAGGTATTGATCATCCCAGAGAGAGGTATTTATACTTCTTAAAGGGATATAACACTGTGATAACACATTAATACCTTGTCATCTCTGCTTAGGTCTTCTGACACAGTCAACTGACCTGGGGAAGGGACAGGGAACTAAATCCCCCTCCCTTACATATTGTTATTTATGTTAATCAGTAACCAGATATTGGCAATGCCTAATGTTCTTGAATTGTCAGTGTAATCCTTTTAGAATCCTTTTAGTAAGTCTTTCAGGCCATCAGGACATTAGTTAGAACCAAAAAAGTGAACAACTCAGTCAAATGTTATCCAGCATTTGATGAATTTGAACTTTTTGTAATAGAAATACCAGTCATACCAAAAGTATATGCTTCTTCTAAATATTCAATTCAAGGAGGTAATTCGAGCTCTTTAAGTATTTTCTGAATAATTTATTTAATATTAAATTACATTCAGAATAGTTTTAATATTAAGTGAATTTGACTAGGTCCTGATTTTTTTGAAAAATAGGAATTCAAATAGAGCATGTATGGCAACTATCTTACATAGAATATCTGATTAATTAGAACATTTAATTCCCCAACTATGCAAGATAGCAAAATTCAAGGACAGAATGGGATGCAGTGGAAGGAGCTCTAGGTTGGAAGTTTGAAATATTAGGATTCTACATACATTGCTACTAAATGTGACTTTGGACAATTCACAAACTTTTAATACATCAGTTTCTTTAGCTATAATATGAGGGGATGAGACAAAATGCTCTCTTAAAGCAATTTAAGAGAATCTACAATTCACAGATACAATATAGTACGATTCCATAGTATCTACATTTTATAGATGCCAAAAGGAATCTGGTTCAACTTTTTTATCTCTTATATGATATCAAAGTATACGAAAATGTTCCCTGTAATTCCTGAAGAATTTTGCCTATTGCACAAATTACCTTCTTTAGGATAGAAATGAGAAGTAAAACTAGTTTTTGTTTTTTTTTTAAGTGAGGCAATTGGGGTTAAGTGACTTGCCTCTGGTCACACAGCTAGTAAGTGTCAAGGGTCTAAGGCCAGATTTAAACTCAGGTCCTCCAGAATCCAGGGCCGGTGCTCTATCTACTGCTTCACCTAGCTTCCCCAGTAGAACTAGTTTTAAAGTAAAACAATGTATTGTTGAATTTTTTTTTTTTAAGAACAGACAAGAATGGGAAGGAAAGAATAAAAAAATGCTTTTGATAGGAGAAATATTCATTTGTTTTGAATTGGTTTATTTTTACAGCTTTTATGAACACTATTAATCTTGCAGACCATTTATAATAGAAAATGGCTACATACTTAATAACTAAGCTGTGGACTGTTTTTTTTTCCCTTTCTTGGTATCCCCAGTACTGAGCACAGTGCCTAACATATAGTAAACACTTGATAAATGCTTGCTGACTGACTGAGTCTGTCTTGCCTTGGTGAGGATGTATATAAATCTTCTAAAATTTGATGAGAAACTATTTTTGATTTGTAGTAGGATTAATATCAATTTAGGAAGGCACAAAGAAAATGGTCTTTTCTTTTGTGCTCTCAGGACATATATATGAGGGAGATGAGTTAAACGATGAATAGGCACCAAAGAAAGTCATCTGATGCCAGACAGTTAAGATTCTTTCTTTCTCAATGCTTCTAAAACCCCACAATGAGGTTTGTAATTCTCTCCTTTGGAAAATAGATTTCTGTAAGCTTTTTAGCACAGTGATAATTTCCTAATCTTTTGAAACATTGTTTCATTTTTTCTTAAGCCCTTCTGGTACCATAGACCAGATTTCTAGATATCCTACTGGCAGCTGACCTTTTGCTGTGAACTCAAGTCTGTGGCTAAGGGAGAAATGCATCAATGCTTTAGAATCCCTTTTCTATGCCTCCAAGCAAAAATCTTACAACATTTCTCCTTGATATGAATGCTCTGCTTGGACATCTGGCTTCACAGTGAGGATCGTTCAATACACTGGCTTCAAAGAAAGGACTCAGCTCCACTGATACAGTGGTACCACTGGTATAGTGATGCCAGAAGATTCTTCCGGGGTCTTTCTATAGAAATGTTTCTAATATTTCTTACAAGTGAACTTATGTGTATATAATGTATATAAATGTTGTCTTTTCACTAACATTTGGACAGCCTAGTTCTGGCATAAAATCTTTTCTTTATTTCTTATCTTAAAGTCAACAAATTATATGCTCAAATAATTTTTAAAGGATGGGTAATTTTTTTTTTTTTGGTGAGGCAATTGGGGTTAAGTGACTTGCCGAGGGTCACACAGCTAGTAAGTGTATAAAGTGTCTGAGGTCGGATTTGAACTCAGGTCCTCCTGAATCGAGGGCCAGTGCTCTATCCACAGTGCTACCTAGCTGCCCCTAAGGGTGGGTAATTTTGTTCAAATTTGTCTACCCTGGTGAAATATAATTTTTCATTAATTTCATATAATTGTTTTGCCATTCTGTCTACTCTGCCAGTATATGGGATTTACAAATGTAATGATGCCATCAGTGAAATGACTTATCAGATTAAACAATGTTAACAGACCAATACTAATCAGCTCTTCTTTATGATATGATTGCACAAAAGAATAGAAACTTTAAAATCAATTTATGTAATTCTTTTTCCACTGAAAGAAACTTCTTTTCAGGAAAGGCCTTCTGCCTCTACTATTTATTTGAGAGATGACTTCAGTCTTGTATACCACTGCTGCTTGTTTAGGGCTGATAGCTTTTTATATAGACTTTATATTGTATGAGATCTTTCTGAAGAATCACTTGACCAAGTCATTCCCCAATTGAGAAATGGTCAAAGGATATGAACAGGCAGTTTTCTGATGAAGAAATCAAAGCTATCTATTGCCATATGAAAAATGCTCTAAATCATTATTGACTAGAGAAATGCAAATTAAAACAACTCTGAGGTAACAAGTGACACCTATCAGATTGGCCAATATGACAAAAAAGGAAAATAATAAATGTTGGAGAAGTTGTGGAAAAATTGGAACACTAATGCATTGTTGGTGGAGCCATGAATTGATTCAACCATTCTGGAGAGCAGTTTGGAACTATGCCCAAAGGGTTATAAAGCTATGCATACCCTTTGACCTAACAATACCAATATTAGGTCTTTTTCCCAGGGAGATCATGGAAAAGGGAAGAGGTCCCACATGTACAAAAATATTTATAGCTGCTCCTTTTATGGTGGCAAGAAATTGGAAATTGAGGGGCTGCCCATCAATTGGGGAATAACTGAACAAGTTGTGATATATGATTGTAATGGAATACTATTGTGCTGTAAGAAATGATGAGCAGGTGGATTTCAGAGAAACCTGGAAGGACTTGCATGATCTGATGATGAATGAGTTGAGTAGAACCAGGAGAACATTGTACACAGTATCAACAACATTGTGTGTTGATCAACTGTGATGGACCTGATTTTTCTCAGCAATGCAATGGTCCAGGATAGTTCCAAAGGACTCATGATGAAAAATGTTCTCCAAATCCAGAAAAAAAAAAAGAACTGTGGAATCTAGATGCAGATTGAACCATACTATTTCTATTGGGTTTTTTGTTCTTTTTTGAGGTTTTTTTTTTCTTTTTTTGCTTTTATTCTTCTCTCATAACATGACTAATGCAGATTGTACATATATAACCTATATCAGATTACTTGCTGTCTTGGGGAGGGGGTAGGGAGGGGAGGGAGGGAGAAAAATTTGAAACTAGCAATATTATAAAAACAAATGTTGAAAACTATCTCTAAATGTAACTGAAAAATAATAAAATATTTATATGAAAAAAAAGTTCTGATAGTGAAGTAAACTATTTTATGTTTAAACCCCATTTCCATGATTGGTTAGTAGCTTAGTTTATATCAACAAACTTGCTTATATTATAAATCAAAACGGGAAATAAGAATCAGGTTTGTTTCACTATCAGAGATCATAAAGCATATCTAATAATGTTATGGTGGGTTAAAGACATCTGGAGAATGCTTGTAAACTAGAGTACTTAATTCAAAGTGCCCTGAGGAAGAAGAAAGAAGCAAAGGAACAAGGATATGACAGATAGGAAGTAAAATGACAGAGTTGTTTTAATTTGTGGCTCTCTTATGAAAATACTACTTCTTCGAAAAGTTAAAAGTCCTAACATTAAGGAAATTAAATTCTGTAGTGTACATAGGGAGAGGAATCTTTCCCCACTGTGGATGCCTAAGGCACTGTCTATAAGATACAATTTTAATGAGTACTCATACTTCTCTTTAGTTATTTCATATCAGTCTCCCCAAGAAACCTGCAAGCTCCTTAAAGACTGAGTCTGTCTTACACGTTATTTCTTTTCAATTAAGTAGTTTTCCAGTGTAAACACTCTACAGATACTTAAATAATACTGGACTAATGAACAGAACTATCTGAACTAGGATGGGTGAGATCTTATGTATTAGGGACTATTTTTGTAATCAGTTTCATGAATGACCATTTCTAAAGACATGCTATATTAGTTACAAACAGAAGCCAGGGATTCATAGTTAGCAAGGGTTTTGGAAAACTCTCTAAACCTTGTATGTTTTGTTTTTTAAATTTTTGACTCAAATCCAGCCTCAGACACTTAACACTTATTAGCTGTGTGACCCTAGGCAAGTCACTTAACCCCAATTGCTTCACCCCCCAAAATATATAGATATGTATATATATATATGTATATATATATACTGAATTTAAATAAATTCATTTCTTTTGTATTATCTATGTATTTCATTTTCTGTATTTCAAAACATTAATCTGAGAAGGTTTCCATAGGTTTTACCATATTGTCAAAGGGATCCATGACACACAAAAAACGTTTGAGAATCTCTTGCCCTACACATAAGTAGCAATGTAGGGATCCATATGATTATAGTTGAATGTAAACCTATTTATGATATATTTTGAATAATTTTTGAAATATCATTTTCATTGAAATGATCATACACAGGTGAACAACTAATACTAGCTAAAAGAACTAAACTAAGAAAATATGAGGTTAGTGTTGAAGGACATCTTACTATTCACAATTTCCTTTCTCTAAAACACAAGGACCACTTCTGTTTGGTATAAGATATGTCCCTTTATGTTACTTGTGGCATACCTGATTACCATCATTGTTTCCATGAAAATATGGTATTTGATAAAAAACAGTGGACAGGGCCATTACTTTCAGAGGAACCCTGGAAAAAATGGACCACTGGCAGAATGAAATGGTTGCATGACTTTGTATACGGTGGTATTTATTTCTAACAACATTTCAGCAAAGTGGATACATAATATTTTCCAAGGAAGTAAAATCCAGTGAATGGGATCACTCAGAGTTGTGTGAATAAGACTGATACCTGCACTGATCTGCCTGCTGCAAAGATTTTTTTTTTTTGCAGGGCAATGAGGGTTAAGTGACTTGCCCAGGATCACACAGCTAGTAAGTGTCAAGTTTCTGAGGCTGGATTTGAACTCTGGTCCTCCTGAATCCAGGGCCGGTGCTTTATCAGCTGCCCACCTAGCTGCCCCAAAAGATTTTAATACTTCTTTAAACTGAATGAAAGCAGCAAGAACCACTGGTGATAGAAGTCTCTTTGTTACCTTGATTGTTCTGTCGTTATCTCTAATCAGCTGCTTCTTTTCCTCTTCAAACTTCTTTATCACTTCCTGGAGCCGCCTCTCAGCTGTCAGGTGCTGGCGGCTGCTCTCTTCCTTCAGAGAGGAAATCGTTGTCTGAAGTTCAGCTATGATCTGCAATGAGAACAGCAGGTTATAAGTCCTAATTCTGCATTAAAAAGGCACTGATTTCTACATGTACTTATGGTGGATAAAGGATTGGACTTAGCAAACAATTACACAACTCAGTATTTCAATTAGCATGTTATACTAGCATGAATGACATTTTATACAATAAAACTGTGAATGGCACAAAACTTATGAAAACTATTTTGGAAGACTTTATTATAATGTCCCATAATGTTTACTAATCAAAATAAAGGACATTTGTGATATCAAAAATCTTAAATATTTCAGATTTTTAAATGACTGTCCACCCATTCTTAGAATATTGTTTCTCTCAAAACTGTGCTCAAGCTTTTTCTATATAAAATACTTCCTGATCCCCCAAATGACCATTTAAAAAGGTTTACTTTGCATTTAGTCACACACACATGCCAGGAATATATTATATATAGTAAATGCTTAATAAATGCTTATTGGTCAACTGGACAGTTTATATAAACAAATTCCCTCACGGTTATTTTCATCTGAGAGAAGAGTAGTTAGTGCTCCAAGACCCTCTCTTTCCCACTTCTCCCTCATATGGTGGCTGAGAGACCGACTACCCACAGTCCATGGTATTCTGTGAGTCTATATTCCAAACACTATAGACTCATGTGCTTTTTCTCTTATTTACCTTTAACAGAGGATAAAGTGGCTCAAAGCAAAATTATTTTATTAAATGGCACAGTAAAAACTTAGGGTGTTGGGGATAGTGGATGGCACAGTGGATAAAGCACCAGTCCTGGATTTGGGAGGACCTGAGTTCAAATCTGGCCTCAGACACTTGACACTTACTAGTTGTGTGACCCTGGGCAAGTCACTTAACCCTCATTGCCCTGCAAAAATAAAAACAAAAACAAAAAACTCAGGGTATTCTCATGTTGCTCTCCTTATTCAGGTGACCATGGAGAGCTCCCTGGGCCTGTTTCTACCGACTTTCAATTTGACTTCACAACTGGGATCTCTAGATCTGATTTTGCTGGATAGTATCTCCTACTGGGTGATACTTCTGTAGAATGGCATTGCTGATGGGACGGGTGGGAATAGGAGAACTTCCTTTCTCTACCCACTCTGTTGCACAAGGGGAAAAAGAAAAATTCCCTCTCCAGAGGTGGATTCTTCTTTCATAGCTTACTCTTTTCTAGATTGTCAGAAATAATTCTCTCTTTATTAATTCCACAGCTGGCTAATTTGTTTTATAAAGCAATATGACTGACATTTCATCTAACCAAATGCTAACTGCCCTATATGAAATTGATAGAATTTTCTCACTTCCTAAAAGAGCAAAAACAATAACAACAAAAAAACCTCACTTGATCCCTCCATCTCTGGTAGCTATCATCTTATATTACTCCTCCTTTTTGTAGCTAAAATTGAGAAGGCTAGCTACCACATGTCTACACTTTCTTTCTTCTTACTCTTTTAACCCTGTACAGTGTGGCTTTCAACCTCATATTTCACTTGAAACTACACCAAAGTCATCAGATGATCTTTTAATTGTAAAATCCAATGACCCTTTTTCAATCCTCATTCTTCTTGACTTCTTGGCTGCCAGTTGATCACTCTCTTCTCCTTGATATGCTCTTCTCTCTAGGTTTTTTATGACACTATGCTCTCCTGGTTCTCCTATCAGTCTGATTACTCCTCAGTCTCCTTTGCTATGTCTTCATCCATGTCACACTCACTAATCCAGGGTGTCCCCATGAGCTCTGCTCTTGGCCATCTTCTTTTCTCCTTCAATTCTATTTCATTTAGTGATCTCATCAGTGGCCATGGATTCAATTATCATCTTTAAGTTGATGATTCTCAAATTTATTCAATCAGTCTCAATCTCTCTGCTGACCTTGGGTCTGACATCTCCAACTTCCTATTGGATATCTTGAAATTGAAATGGATGACATATGTGTGTGTGTGTGTGTTGTGTGTGTATTAAACCCAACATGTCCAAAATTGAATCCATTACCTTTCTCCCCAAATCCTCCCCTCTTCCTAACTTCCTTATTACTGTTAATGTCTATTGACTGCCAATCATTTCTACAATGCAGGCCATACATTCTACTTTAACAATTCTTAATGGTTTTTTTTTTCTTAATTTTTTTTCTTAAACCATTCAGGAAAACCCTGTTGTGGTTCCATGTTCTCTTGAAAATCCACAGGGTATTCAGTCTTATCAGGTAATGGATACATGTACTCATTTATATGATCTAGAAGCCTGTCTTCCCTTCTTTTCCCTGTTGGCTTATCTGCTTGTTCTCAAGCTTTTACAATAAATTTTCTTCCTCCTGATGTCTTTGGAAATTTCAGTATTTTCCTCTCATATTCAGCTATGGCTTACTTTCTTGGCTTCTTTCCCTTTGATAGCAATTTCCCCTAGGGGTTAGAACTCAAAGCTGTCTAACTTGTTGGGCAATTCATGTTTCATCAGCCTCAGTCTCTGTGCCAAGTGACTTCTTCAGGGACAGCTGAAATGGATTCAGCTGGATGTCAGTCCCTTTTGCTTTAGGACTGGTGGCTATACACACATGCTAGCATCCTGCCCCAGTTCTCTCTGTTCCTCAATTCTTTCACAATGTGAGTTCTAGACTAAGAAAGGTTCTTTCTTTGTACACAGACAGGAAGGGGTAAAGGGCAGACAATTTTGTTGCAAGTTTGTGGACTGGCTTATTTGACTTTGCTTGAATGTGTTGGTGCATGTGTATGTATGTGGGGGGTGTTGTTGTTCAGTGAGATTATTGAGGGTTAACCTCTGCTTTTAGTCCATTGGATTCTTACCATGTTAGGGTTCTTGGCAGCTTAGAGCTTGGAGATAGCTGAAATTGCTTTATGTCATGCATATAATTTTTATTTTGCAAAGGTTTGAAAAGCTATGAGGATTGGAGAAAGTATTTGGACCTTCATCCTGTTGATCACATGACCAACTCTGGTATCATGACCCAAAAGAGAAGCAACATTATGGGGTATACTATTCTTACTCTTGTCTCTCACTGATTCAACCCTCTGCCTTCTATTTGTCTCTGCACTGTATTTATTTTCATCATCTCAAGTTCTGAGGTAACACAGGAAATATTTTCTTATTTATAAAACTGCAACCTCCTGAATTAATCAGTTAGCTTGGAGCTCCCATTTCAATTTATGAGATCTCATTTATCAGTTACTAGCAATACAATTTGTCAACATAATAAAACATAAATAACTAGAATATTTGGACTGTGAGAACAATCACAGTAGATGATTACTCCTTACTTCTGAAAACAATTCCACTATTTAGTTTCTTCAAGGGTACCAAGCAAAGTTTCTTTTCAAGAATTCTCTTCATCTTGTTTTCACCACAAAGGTTAACATTTCTCTTTTTTTTCTTGAGAAAATCTCTCAAGCCTCTTTCTTTCTGCCTTTCCCCATATTTGCTTAGACACAACAGAAAAATGGTATCTTCAGCTTTTCTTGAGTCATCATTCCTAGTAGACTCCCTCCACATTGACTCCTCATGGAATCACAATTAAAACTCTCCAAACTATTGGCCAAACTACCATTCCAACAACATGATAATTGGCTCTTAAAGATACAACATCCATAGTCTCTTTTTACAAAGAATTTCTGTGGGGAGAGATTATTGATACAGTTGTTGCATATATCTACTGCTATACGTAATACCCCGTGAAACCAGTATTATATTTCTTTCCAATGCCCCCATGTTTAAGATTCCCTGAAAATCATTTGATGGTTATATCAAATTTACATGTTTATGTACTATACATATACATATACATGCACACAAATATCATAATGCAAAGCCACACTAGACTTTTAAAAAATAAGGACAAAAAAGCTAATACTAGCAGTAGTGATAATCACAAGTAGGAGAAATAACGAATAAAAAAGTACAAAATAATGTTATATATAGCTCAACAATGAAATACACACATAATTAAAGCAGTAACTGTTTCTCCTGAAATATCGTTATCTAATCTATTTATAGGTTGGATAGTTTTAATTTTCATTTGATTTCTTGATCTTTCTTATCTAAGTAGATTGATATTATAAGCTCACTACAATTAGTATTTTAAAATTCTATGGCTTATTTCTTTACCTTCAGGACCTTCAAGCTGAAGTGCTAGGCAAGAGCTGCCTTGCCTCTGGGTTCAGCTTACCTTTTGGTCTGCACTAGAATCTTTCTCAGGTCTTAGAAAAGCTATTGATTTTCTGTATGTAGCATTGCTTTCCTCTAAGCAACACTGTTCTCAGCAGTTCTCTTGGCTGACTAATGGTCTGGGCTTTAACATTCTTGAGTTGTTGCTTCAATGTGGCAGTTTCTTTTTGAGTACCTTCTAATAGTTCTTTTGTATCTTTTGTTTCATTTCTTTAAAAGAAAGGCCTTCATCTCTCTTTCCAATTTCTTTTTCCGCTGACATTGATCACATTAAGATTTTTCTATTTGATGATCAAATCTCTGTTCAATTTCTGTTTCAAAATTAATCTGATCTTCTCTAAACACCAACATCTTTCAGCAAACTTTTTTCTTTCTTCAATTTTGGTAACCCACTTGAACTCAACCCATTATTTGAATCTTGATACAGGCTTCTTGGACAGCAGCTGCTTCTGAACCAAATGAAAATTCTTCTTCAATGTACTTGCCATATTTATGTCCTTATAGTTTACAGAAACAGAAAATATCTCTGCTTCTATGACTGCATCTTGATGGTGGTTGTTTTGTATCAAATAGCTGTGAGCTTACTAATGATAAGATGATTCTTACTGGTTTCAGGATCCAGGACCACCTCTGTCTCCTACTGAATCATTTCCCAGTTCTAGTCCTAGTCCTATCTTAATTTCACTGAAATTCATCATCTTGCACATCCCATCTACATTCTTCTTTCAAATACATTCATTACTTGCATTTGAATCTAGGCCATAATTGTAATAAAAGATACTTCTGTGACTTGGCTTGAACTAGGCTAGTGCTTCTCTTGTATCTGAGTGATGAAACCATCATTTTCTTAGTCTTTCATCTTCATAAATAAAACAATTAAGTCTATTTTCCTTCTTTCCATAGATTCTGGTAAACTTTTTATTTGAATCAGTGTTATCAGGCTGACTCTTTTGGTATGCTTCTTTAGTACATGCCTGAAAGGATTCTCTAGAATTAATCAGAACTGGGTCTCCTTGGGGAAGCTAGGTGGCACTGTAGATAAAGCATCTGCCTTGGATTCAGGAGGACCTGAGTTCAAATCCGACCTCAGACACTTGACATTTAGAAGCTGTGTGGCCCTGGGCAAGTCACTTAACCCTCATTGCCCCCCCCCAAAAAAAGTAGAAAAAAACATGAGGGGGTAGAAATGGGTCTCCTTGTTGAGAATCCTTTGTTGCCAAGATGTGCTTACACCACCTTTTCCCCATAGGTGGAAATTTTCTGTTCAACTCAGGGGATTTAGCCTTTGCTTTACCCACAGTTATGTGGGGTTTTTTTGGTATTGAAGTCCCTTCTCAGAGATGAATTGTCTCTAATATAAGAAGTCTCTTCAGTCTCCTTACTAGCAGGCCCCCTTCTCTCGTAAAGGCCTCTACTCTCATGACCATCTCTTCCTCAGAAGAGATTGTATAAATTAGTTCCCAGGTGTGATGTTCTATAGTCAGTGTTATCTCATATATTTTTTGTGATCCAATAGATTGGCTTATACACAGAATATTAATTGAGTGGACTTCCCAGTCCTGAGTTCTGACCTTACTTTAAATTGCATTATAGTAAATGATTCTTTGATTTTTCTTTTCAATATTCTTATCATGTCCTTGTTTTTATTTCCAAGGTTTACTCCTAAAATCAGGTAACCCCTACAAAATTTCAGTTAAAAAACATTCATATTTTTTCCCCAGACAAATGAGAGTTCAGTGACTTGCCCAGGGTCACACAGCTAGCAGGTGTCAAGTGTCCGAGGCCGGATTTGAACTCAGGTCCTCTTGAATCCAAGGCTGGTGCTCTATGCACTCACTGCACCACCTAGCTGCCCCCAAAAACATTCATATTAAATCTGGATATATTCAGCTTCAAAATACTGATAATTTATATTTAGCAAACCAACAATATTTAGTAACAAACAATGTAGTAATAATCTTTTGTAATTAACATGCCCAAATAAAGAAAAATTGGCAGGTTAATGTTATTAATCTTCAGCAGTACTTTCAAGCACTTTGCAGTATAATTCTATGAGAATGTTCCTATGTGGAATTGAAAAAAAAATCCTAGATGTAGTCCCCAACACTACACAGAGAGATTATAAGAATCAACTAACCTCACTTGTCAGTCACCACTCTCAGTCTGCTACTTGTCATCATATTTATTTTCATAATCCCAACTTGTAAAGTAACACAGGAGTATGTTTAGTATAATTGCAACCTTCTTTCACTAATTAATCATTTAGCTTAGAACCCTCATTTCAGTTTATGAGATTTTGTTTTGGGGGGGGGGGCAAAACAGGGTCACACAGCTAGTAAGTGTCAAGTGTCTGAGGCCAGATTTGAACTCAGGTCCTCCAGAATCCAGGGCCAATGCTCTATCCTCTGAGCCACCTAGATGCCCCAAGATAATATTTAATAAACCAGAGAAATCCATTTGCATGTAAGAAGTTTCTCCTATTTATGCTCATCTCAAAACCCATAATATTCTCAATATTAAATTTAAAAATTATATAATTTATTAACAACATAATCAATAATAACACAGAGACATGAATAACTATAATATTTGAACTGAGAAAGATCATAGCCAGAGTCACTTTTCATCATATTAAGTGCAGAGGACTTTTCTGGAAATGCAGTTCCACCATACAGTTTACTTAAGGGTACCAAGAAAAGTCTTCTCAAGAATTATCCTCAACTTCCTTGCAAAATAAAGGTTAAAATATTTCTTTCAAGGGGGCAGCTAGATGGTGCAGTGGTAAAGCACCGGCCTTGGATTCAGGAGGACCTGAGTTCAAATCCGGATTCAGACACTTGACACATACTAGCTGTGTGACCCTGGGCAAGTCACTTAACCCTCATTGCCCTGCCCCCCCCAAAAAAATTTCTTTCAAGAAGATTGCTCAACTAGGTCTGTATCCCAAGGAGACCATAGGAAAGGGAAAAGGACCCACATGTACAAAAATATTTATAGTAGCTCTCATTGTGGTGGCTAAGAATTGGAAATTGAGGGAATGACTCAATAGGGGAATGACTAAACAAGTTGTGGTATATGAATGTAATAGAATACTACTGTACTGTAAGAAATGATGAGCAGGAGGAGTTCAGAGAAACCTGGAAGGACTTACATGAACTTATGCTGACTGAGAGGAGCAGAACTACGAGAACACTGTACACAGTAACAGCAACATTGTGTGATAAACAATATGGATATATGTGGCTCTTCTCAGCAGTGCAATCATCCAAAACAGTTTCAAAGAACTCACGATAGAAAATGTTCTCAACATCCAGAAAAAAGAACTGTAAATTATGAATGCAGTGTTGGACTGTTTTTTCCCCTTCTTTTTTGAGGTTTTTCTCTTGTGCTCTGATTCTTTTATTATTATTATTATTATTATTATTATTATTATTTGCAGGGCAATGAGGGTTAAGTGACTTGCCCAGGGTCACACAGCTAGTGTCAAGTGTTTGAGGCCCAGATTTGAATTCAGGTCCTACTGAATCCAGGGCCAGTGCTTTATCTACTTCCACCACCTAGCTTCCCCCATTCTGAATCTTCTTTCACAAGATGACTAATGTAGAAATATGTTTAATGTGATTGTATATATACAATCTATATCAGACTGCTTTCCGTCTTGGGGAGGAGGGAGGGAAGGATGTGTGGGAGAAAAAAATTTGGAACTAAAAATCCTGTAAAAACAAATGTTGAAAACTATCCTTATATGTAACTGGAAAATAATAAAATACTTATAAAATAAAATAAATAAACTTTTAAAAAGAAGATTGTTCAAACCTCTTTCTTATCTGATGTGATGGCACATCAGACAGTATAGGACAAATGTATCTAGCTTCTTTCAGACCATCACTCTTAAAAGCCTTTCGTTCTAAACTGACTATTCATAAAAGCATAGTGAAAACTGTCCAAACTGCTAGCCAAACTGTCATTTTGAGAACATTCAATTTGATTCTTAGAGATACAGTTTATGTGGGAGAGCTTGGTGAAATATGACTCATAACAGTGCTCTTAATATTGTTTCATTCCTCTCATCTTTTTGATGTTTATATATAAACAGTCCCAGAAAAAATATTAACCCTGTTATTCTTTTATATTTACCACTCTATAGACTCTTGCACAGGTAAATAAAGTAGCTGATTTTCATGGATGAATAAAAGCATTAGTATGCAAGCACATTTTTCTCTTAGCTCATTGAAAACATGATCTTTCTTACATCTACTTGGTCTCCTGGAAAGTTTTTCAATACATGCGGTTTGGATATTATGAGGATTTGGGATGGCGGCCTCTAAAAATGTTGTTCTTAAGTTTTTCTGGATCCAGTATACTTATTGAACTGTGAGAGTTCTGTGATCATGACCAGGTTCCAGAAGAATTTATTGTTTGAATTGTCAGGCATATTTTGAGATTTGCATTTGTAGTACAGGGATTTGTTGTCTGTCTATGAAATGTAGAGAACTCCTCATCTAAAATTCTATCAACCAGATCATGCTTGCTATGTATTCAGTAGGTATTAAATTTATGCAGCCTGCAATTATATATATATAACCAAATCTATTTTTATTTTATTTCAGACTTCTTTAGGTATCCTGTCTTGCCCCTGATTTATTGACTCCTCATTTGAACTATTCTGGAGTTTATTTTTGTTCCATGCTTTCTTGTCTTTGTCTTGCAAAATTTATTGAGAGAGCTTTGCAATATCTTAGAAGATTGGGTATTCATCCTTCCTTCTCATTTTAGGATCCACTCTAATTTATTTGTTTGTACTCTAGACCTTTATCAATATTTTTCCATTTAAAATCTTTTGTGTTTCAGTCTTTTAAAAACTATTCTTTTATCACTCATATTGACTCCTCCTTTGCTGATGGATACACACTTGAGATTGGGCTGAAAAGCTAAGCTTCCCACTAAATTAGTGGATATAAGATTGTTTGGGGTAACTAAGTGATGCAGTGGATAAAATGCTGGGCCTGGAGTCAGGAAGACTAATCTTCCTGGATTCAAATCCCACCTTGGACCCTTATTGGCTATATGACCCTGGCCAAGTCACTTAACCCTCTTTTGCCTGAGTTTCCTCATCTATAAAATGAGCTGGAGAAGGAAATGGTAAACCCTTCCAATATCTGTCAAATGGGGTCACAGAATCTGTCACAACTGGAAAATGACTCAGCAATGACGGAAAGATTATTTGCCTGGGTTCTTTCCTTGTGTATCCTCTTGAGGTAGGGGTGGTGATGGGAAGGGAGAAACAGGACTGGCCTCAGCTAAGTTTTGGTGCCTTTTTTCCTTCAGGCCAAGTATAACTCAAAGCTGGTTCCCCTACCCCAATTCTTCCATTAGTTCTTCTTTTCTCATCCAGCTGGGTTATATCTGAGTCTACTGCTTTTTGTGAGGACTTTTGATCAATGTCTTTATTATCTTGGGGGGACCTAAACTAAACTCTAGTCAGAAGGCAATATTATCAAACTTCTTCTATGGAGACAGGCAGAAGATGGAGTTTGTAGGTAGAGGCTCTTCAATAGGGGAGGAGGGTCTAGACCTGAAGATGAGTCCCTGCCACAAGCCCAGAAATCCACTTTATGTCTCTGCTAGGGAATCCTAGAGGGCTCTTGGGAAGGGACATTGAATGAAATTTTTGGTTGATGTTAAATTTTTTATTTTTGATCTTTATACTGTTTGACTCCTTATATCATCTTAACTAACTGCTAATTAAGTGAATCTTGAATTTCTGATATGCTGATGTTTTCTGCATTCACTTCCTTAATGAAATATTTATTTTATTTTATTTTATTTTGGGGGGAGGCAATTGAGATTAAGTGACTTGCCCAGGGTCACACAGCTAGTGTTAAGTGTCTGAGGCCGGATTTGAATTCAGGTCCTCCTGACTCCAGGGCTGGTGCTTTATCCACTGTGCCACCTAGCTGCCCCCTGCATTCACTTCCAAGTTTGTTTGTTTTTTCTTATCTAATGATAAAGGCAATACGGTGTTCAAGTTTTCCACTACAGATACTAAGTACACATTGATGTAACCTTTCAACTCTTTTCCATGGATCACTAATAGCTTTCTCAATTTGTTTCTGCCATGGTGGTAATTGGCTTCTGTCTTTAAGGGTGGGTGTTTGTTGATAGTGCCATCTTTTCTTCTATAATTCTTACCATAGCAATGACTGCCCCATATACTGCTCTATGCAGACCCTTGAGATGATTTTACATTTTCTGTCATATAATGTAGGAAAATTTATTTATTCATGATAGTTATATTAGTTTTTAAAAAATTACTCTACTTTGGAATAAGTTATTTTCTTGTTCCTTAATATTGTTTTAGTCCATGGAAGGCCTAGGTTAGAATTACAGAAATATGAAGACAACAAGAACAACAATGTGATAGCAAAAGAAACTTTTAATGAATGGAGATAAGTTTGTGTTTCTAGCAGGAGAGGAAAGTCCTACTAATGCTCAGTGAAACAGAACCATATGTCAGGGGATTTTATGGAGCCTTGGATCTAGTTTCCAAACTGCCAAACTAAGGTAGTCTCTTTTATGCAGACTTTCCTTTGGCTTGTGATCTAGATAGTCATGTAGGTCTCCTGGAAGTTATTTGGCAGTTATTACAGATAAGGAGGGTCTGTTGGTTGCCTAGGTGTAAGCTGCATTCACTACCCAAATGACCAGAGGTTGATAGTACTGTGGAATGACTTCAGACAGTGATAAGTACTATAGGTGAAACTGAGAGAGTGCCTTTGTGAAAAAAAAAAAGCATTTTTACTTTATCTTTCTGTCTGAGTTCTTCTCCTAATTCTTTCTCTTGACATAGCTATCAAGATACACAAAATGTCTTATGCCCATATCCTTTTAAAAATCATTTGAAATTTTGTCATTTGTCATTAGCCATAATTTATGGAATTTGCATTAAATGAAGATTTTCAATCACCTCAGAGTCTTCAAGTTTGTGATCTTCAGTTTTAAGTAGCTCCTCAATTTAACGTCTTTTTTCATCCATCTGGTTTTAGGATTGAAGTTATTTTGTATGATTGCCATGTAATGGCTAGCAATATATAATGTAACTAAAGCTAAATAATGTGTGGCCTTCATTAACAGGAATGGGAAATCTTTGTCGATAACTGATGGGATTTATTTCCAATTTCATTATGATACAGTATTGGAACATGAAAATATTTATCTCTTAAGTCCAATTCATGTGCAGTCTATTTCTTCCTGCTTTAGTTTTATTTGAACCAAAGTGTTTCCAGCAGCTGGGGTATTGGTTTATCTGATTTGTTCATGTTTTGCCTTCTTACCGTAACATGAAATAGTACCACCCATTATACTGTTCTCTGCATCAAACTGATCATCACAATGGTTTCATATGGGATCAGCCTACAATCCTATGCTGCCTTATTTACTTGAAATGTTTTATCACAATAGCGGAGGTACTAACTCAAAGAGGAATATTGACAAAGGCAAATTGGCCTGGGTTTCCAGACCTTCTACAGTGGTTACCAGGCATGCCTGCTATATATTACCCTGGATGACATTTTATTCCTATGTTGCTGCCCTACCCTTTAGGATATGGAAAATGATTTGGGCTTTGAGGATGTTGTTATAGTTATCACCATTGTTGTTATATGAAGTTATGCTGGTAGAACACAACCTTTGACAGGCCCTACTAACTTGGAAAGCCTTCATGTACAGACCTTGAAAAGAATATTTATCTGATGAGCCTTGGAGAGGAAGTCATCAGGTTGGAGAGGTTGGCCACCAGGCAATGAATTTATTTGGCTATAGCAATGAAATGTTCTACAAATGCATGGAGGATTTGCTATCCATTTGAGCACACAAAGTACTTACAAAGTGAAATTACCGATTTTTTGAAGTACTTCAGAAGACTGTAAATCAACAAAATCAGTTCTTATAAAAACAAGCTTTAAATTATTTTTTGACTTGAGATTAAAAATACAAAGACAACTGTGCTTCTCAAATGATTAAGAGGGCATGAAACTGGAGGTATCTCTTATTTCAGAAGGTTTATGGCAAGAGGAAATCAGGAGTTAATAAACTTCAGATTTGGAGAAATGAACTAACATTACAGTCCAGGATATTCTGAGAAAAAGTAGACTTTCTTTCATGCAGAAAACTAAATTACACATTCTTTGTCAAATACTATATGTATGTATGGAATATAGCAGCTTTGCAAAAAACCCCAACACACTTTAAAATAAATTAATGTTTACTTAAAGCTTTTTTTTTTTTTTTTTGGTGAGGCAATTGGGGTTAAGTGACTTGCCCAGGGTCACACAGCTAATAAGTGTTAAGTTTCTGAGGCCGGATTTGAACTCAGGTACTCCTGAATCCAGGGCTGGTGCTCTATCCACTGCGCCATCTAGCTGCCCCCTACTTAAAGCTTTTGAAATGGGCTAATGACCAATTAAATATTTTATATATTTTATAAATAATACTATTGGTTACAGATCTATAATATGTAGCTAAGGAATGTGGTCCTTTTGTTCATAACAGAACAAGAGGTTAATGAAAGTAATCAAAAGAAATCGGGGGAAATCTGTTAAATCTTTTTAGTGAAGTTTACTATGATCTTTGTAGAGAACTGTATAAAGTATCCGTCTTATACTATGATTCTCAAAATAAAAGACAGCTTTAATTTGCCATTTCAAACAAAAAGAACAACTGATTGTTCAGAGAAAGAAATGTTTTGGAATGTCAACTTGGTACATGACTTTAAAACTGAGAAGTCAGGGAGAATTACCTTGGAGTAACACAGTCTCAGTATAACCACATGACAGTTGCAATGGCTTATTATACTGTTAAGCAATTATGGCACTGTATAAATGATAGTGGTCTAATTTAAGCCCTCAAAAGTAAAATAATCTAGAAAAAAAGGTTAAAATTCCAACCTTAACTCACCCAATTGCACATTTCAAATGGCAGCACAGTTAAAGGCTTAATCTGAAACATTTAGAAGAGATAAAAAGAGACAGATTGTACTGGATGGTACTTGTGAATAAACTAAAGTGTGCAGGGCAGGTATCCATTTCTCTTAGTTAGGTTTAGCATACCTGGGAACCCATTTTACCAATTAAAATGAGATAAATCTGAAGAATAAAGAGCTTAAGAATTTTTGTTTTGGGAGGGGCAATGAGGGTTAAGTGACTTGCCCTGGGTCACACAGCAAGTAAGTATCAAGTATCTGAAGCCAAATTTGAACTCAGGCCCTTCTGAATCCAGGGCTGGTGCTTTATCCACTGCGCCACCTAGCTGCCCCTGCTTAAGCATTTTTGAGATAGATATTCAGCAGAATATTTCAGATTAGACATAAACAACACTAAAATCAGATGAAAAGTAAAAAAATTCTTCAAAAAAGAGTAAGAGGGAAATGGCTATCATGTGCCCAGTAGAAATTTGCCATGTGCTGTGTTTCTAAACTTAAATTTTTGGAAATACTATCTTTAAAAAACTGCTGTGAATTTTTCTTTTTCCTTGTTCATAAAAGATGTAATTTCCCCAAAAAATATTTTCGGGAAAATATTTGAACACTGGCAATCAAGTTATGAGCACTAATTTATACAAATACAAGAAATAAAACTGTTGAGATCATTTTAAGAGCATATCATTTCCCAAATTGCAATGGTTATCATAAAATATCCATTTAAAAGATAAAACTGTGGACTTTAAGAAATTCCATATTACCCCTCATAGAATTTCATTTTTTAGAGAAATGAGCTGGGCTGATTACTTTGAAAACCTTAATTATACCATTCTCTTTTTTCTTTTTAAAAGGATAAACAAATCCCAAGCTTTTCATCTCTCTCTCTCTCCATATATATATATATATATATATACACATGCACATATATACACATACATATATACATATATACACATACATACAAACATACATTCAAATATTGTTGTCAATTGCTACTATCTTCTAGTATCCAGATCTAAAGAAAACAAAGGTTTCTGTTCATGTTTCCTGAAAGCCAGGCTATTGCAACTGTTTTTTGTTTACTAAATTTATTTTGGCTGGGGAAAATGATCTTCATTATCTATGCACCATCTTAAGAAATATGTCACCAGACCAAGCATCTGTGATTTAATTGGTGTGAAAACCCTTTCCACCATTACAGACGGCAACCCCATAGTAGATAAGTATTAGAGAGGTGCCCAAGGCTCGGGACTTGTTTATAGACACAGCTAATGTCAGAAGTAGAATTTGTACACATTTCTTTCTTGACTCCAGGTCTACATTCTAGCTATTATGCCTTATACTTCACTGTCTCTTTTTAAAATATGCACATATAATTGGTCCTATATACAGTATATCAAGTTCAAGCTACTATAAAACACAAACTTATCTAGTGGCCCAGGAGACAAGATTCCTACATTTTCCTTTGCAATCTTTATCATTAACTCACCTTAAAATGAATAAATAAGTAGTAAATAATTATCTGGATAAATATAAATAATGATTTAATGTCAAGTAACAGTCATATTTTCCCTTCTCTAAAAGAATTACTGATATAGAGTGGGAAGGGCCCTCAAATGTCATTCCCTAATCTTTATGAGGAAATTGAGGTTCAGAGAGTTTAAGTGACTTGTTTAAGGTCACAGGTAATAACTGTCAGAGAAAGGATCTGAACCTTGTTCTTCTGAAATTAAAGCCAATGATTTTTCCACTATACCACATTGCCTCCTGAGTTAGCAAGAGAGCTACTGATGCATCTGAGATTTGTTTTACATTGCAAATTTTACTGAGAAGTAGCCATATAGTTCAACAAAATGTACCAAAGTTCAGAAACGTACAAGATGATATCATCCAAAGAGTCTGAGGCCATGGATGGAGTTGTATGTAACCTCCCTTATGAAATATGCTACAGCCTTGGCGGCTGAAGTGCACTGGCCGGTTTCACAAGATACCTGAAGATATGAGGGATTATTTAATAAGATGACTGTCATGTTTAATTTTCAGGAATTTTTTCATGACATTTAAAATAAACTCTTATTTTGATAATTTGCACCCCCAGTAAAAATAAGGGAACAATGACACTGGGCCATGAAACACAGAAGGGAAGTTTTCTGGTTTAAATGTCAAAAGCAGAGTCACTACTGTGGAATTTTTGTTTATTAAAATTTGCTTACCTGTGAGGATTTGGCAAACTTCTGACTATATTCCTTCTCAATCTGCTTCAACCTGCTATTGGCCTGAAAAACACAAACACACATATACAAAAGGAAACCAGATTAGCTTAGCTGAAGAACGTGTCCAGACACTTTGCTGCTGACCTTTATGCTTGGCATCCTCTTGACATGCCTATCACCAGGCAGCTGGGATGGTTGCCAAGTACAACGCCCGTTTGTGGCAGCCACAAAAACCACAGGGCTTGCCTTTGATCTGCTGCCAACTATTCATCACTTAAAAGGCCAAAAAAATTGTACCTTTGCTGCCAATTATTAGAAAAACATGCAAATTCTGCGGATAGAAAGAGAAAAGGAAAAAGGAATAGACATACTGTAAGGGTGAAAGAGAGAAGAAAAATTGCAAAGAAGCAAATGGAAAAAAAGATATTGAGAGTAAGAGAGAGAAGAAATTCATAAAATTTTTGATGAGGAAGTTTAATAAACATTTACCTTATTTTGAAGATAAAGAGAAAATAAAATATTTAAATGGTAGAAATGTGCAATTTACTTTATGATATAATGTTTAAAAAATCAACAAAATGCCTAAATCAAATAAATTGAATGCTGGAACCATGTAATATAACTACAAAATTATAGAATCTGATTTTTATAGTGTTAACCATTGTACCATTCATTTGATACTTAGCATATGATTTGGTTATTATTTATCTTTTTATATATCTGTGCCAAGTTTTCCAAATAGATTGTAAAATGCTTGAAAAGAAAGATTATATAACTTTTATTGTTATAATTCCAGGGTTTAGAATAGGTCACATCATGTTATATGTGTTTAGTAGTATTTGACTTATTAACTCTTCTTCTGAAATATCTATGAGGAAAAGCACGGCACTTGGCAAAAAATAATGGACACAGAAATCTTAGGACAATCAAATTTTCAGGTGTCTTAAAAGGCAATGGAAAGATGCATTATGCATATTTCAATTCAATTCAATTCATTTTACAGAATAACAAAGTTAGAAAGGCCCAAAGAGGTCATCTAGGACAAACTATAATTGAATAAAAAATATTTTATAGCACACTCTATAAGCAACCATTCAATATTTGTTACAAAAATTCTAACTAGCAGGCAACTTTTATTTCCCTTTGGCATCACTTTTCAGATGAGGATAGGTCTAATTGTTAGGAAATTTATATATATATATATATATATATATATATATATATATATATATATATATATATATATATAATCTAAATTTGCTTCTTTGTAACTTTCATGCCTTTTTCCTAGTTCTGTCCTTTGGGTCCTAGAAGAACAAGTTTAACCCCTCCTTTCTGTCATGTGTCAGCCTTTCAAATATTTGGAGACAGCTATCATATCCTAAGTGTTTTCCATATTAAAAATTAACAGTTTTTTTTCCTTCAAAAGATCCTTATAAGGTATTATATTCAGGCCCTTAAATATTCTAGTTTCTTTTCTCTGGACACTTTCCAGTTTAACAATTTATTTCCTAAATATAGTATCTAGAACTAAATATAGACATAGTCTGCCCAGGGCAGAATATAACAGGATTATCACTTTCTTAGTTTTAGACACGATGCTTCTCAATGTAGCCCAAGATTGCATTTGCTTTCTTGGCTTCTAAATAACTATTGGCATAGATTGAGCTTGTAAACCACTGAAACACTCAGATCTTTTCCAGAGGAACTGGTCTCTAGCAGTGCTTCCTTCATCTAGTATTGTTAAACTGTTTTATTTTAACCTATGTATAAAAATTTATATTGATTCCTTTTCAATTTCACTTTAGATTTGGCCCAATGTATTAGCCTTTCAAGATTACTGACTTTGTCATCCAATGCCATAGCTATTCTTCCTTGTTTGGTGTAATCTGCAAATTTAATATGTAGACACTTCCTCTGAATTGAATTGAATTCAACAAAGAATAGAGATGTAAGTAAACTTGGAATAAATTGCATAAAATACAACCATGGATATGTATGATTAGAAAAAATAAGTGGGCTGTTAAAACAGTAAAGAGTAAGATGGTCACCCTGAATGTTGCACTGGTAGAATCAGAAATCAATATTAGTCTTGAATGGAGCCTTAGGAGCTATAAGGATGGTGGGAGGGAAAGATAATGAATTTTGCTCTGCTTGAGTTTGAGATGGCTAGAGAACAATTAGTTCAAGATTTTCAAAAGGAAGTTGAAGAGAGAGAGCATGCATGGGGGACAACCAATGTAAAGATATAGAGATGGGAGATGGAGTATCATATGTGAGAAGCAGCAAGTAGGCTCTTATGGATGGACCGAAGAGGCTATGGAAAGGAATAATACATAAGAGGACTTCAAAGAGGACTTCAAAGAGAGGACTATAAGCTCAATGTATGTCAATAGTGATTTAGAAGGCAAGAAAGTTAATGAAATCTTGGGTTACATTGAGAAGCATTGTGTCTAAAACTAAGAAAATGATAACTCAGTTATACTCTATCCTGGGCAGACTATGTATACATTTAGTTCTAGATACTATATTTAGGAAAAAGTTGTTAAACTGGAAAGTGTCCAGAGAAAGGAAACTAGAATATTTAAGGACCCGAATATCATACCATAAGTCAGTCTCAGTCTCTCTCTCTCTCTCTCTCTGGAGGCAATCAGGCTTAAATGACTTTCCCAGGGCCACACAGCTAATAAGTGTCTGAGGCTGGATTTGAACCCAGGCTCTCCTGACTCCAAAACCAATGCTCTACCCACTGAACCAACTAGCTGCCCCATAAGTCTCTTTTGGAAAAAAAAAACCCTAATGATTTGTAACATGGAAAAGACTTAGGACTCAATAGCTGTCTCCAAATATTTGATAGGCTGACATATGGAAAGCTTTAAACATCAAAATGAGTTAATATTTTATCTTAGTAGTAATAGAAGGACATTGGAGTCTGTGAAATAGAAGGGTGACATGGTCAGACCATCACTTTAGGATAATTGTTTCAGTTGTGTGTGGGATGGATTAGAATAGGGAAAGACTTCAGGAAGGGAGATCAAGAAGAAGGCTATTGATATAGTCCAGGCAAGAGGTAATCGGAACCGGCAATAGGTGATGGTTGTCTCAGCAGACAGAAGAGGATGCATATAATAGATGTTGTTGTTCATTCTTCATATCAAAGAGGACCAAGGACATCACAGGGTGATGTCTTGACTTGAGTGAATTGAGTTTCAGTGATGCAGAACTGGACAAAGTCATCAGCCTCACTTTTTCTTCCAAAGTCTCTGAAGTTCAGTGGCAAGACAAAGGTCAGGATGGCTGCTAATAACTTGGGATGCACTGGATGACCGTGGCATCTTTGATGTCTGACCAAGC
The DNA here is from genome assembly GCF_019393635.1 of Dromiciops gliroides. NCBI lineage: Eukaryota > Metazoa > Chordata > Mammalia > Microbiotheria > Microbiotheriidae > Dromiciops > Dromiciops gliroides. The sequence goes on from NC_057864.1 coordinate 209,472,742, forward strand.
TCCAAGCACTCCACAGTGCCTGCTTCTGCAATCTTCATGGCTGTTGGAACAAACTTCTCATTTATCCATTCCCCTGGGGGAAGTCTTCACATGCTTGGAGTAAACATCTTCTTCTCTTGCCCTGATTTAGCCTGTCTGCCAAGATGGTTTTAGTGGGACATAGCACTGTACATGCTACAGCTTCTTGGAGCCATGGGTGAGAGTTGGGTGAAAGATGAATACCAAAGGTGGGTAAGCAGCCCTGGAAAGGGCTTGGCAAGCCCCCACAAGAGAGGTACTAGTCCTCCCTGAAAACCACATACAACCCATGATAGATATAGTGGAGTTAGAAACAAGAGACATATTAAAGATATAAATGACAAGGTTTGGCACCAGAATGAGAAGACAAAGATGACACTAAGGCTGCAAGTTTAAGTGGCCATAAGGATGTTGCTGCCCTTGACAGTAAACAGAAGTTTAGAAGAGGGATTCATTGGGGGGGGGGTGAAGGAAAGATAATGATTGAGTATGAGATGTCTGTAGTACAATTAGGTCAAGATCTTAGAATGGCAGTTCATCATGTAGGACTGAAACTTAAGAGAAAGATTAAGGTTGGATATGTACATCTGGGAATAACTTGTATGGAAAAAGATCATTTAACCCATGGGAATGGGGAAGATCACCAAGTGAGAGAAGAAAAAGAGATATGGGAAGAATTCCTAGGACACAGACAAATGCAGCAGAAAGGTCAAGAAGGATGTAGTTTGAGAAAATGCCAGAGGGTTTGGCAGTTAAAATGCAAAGGGAGGGGCAGCTAGGTGGCACAGTGGATAGAGCACCAGTCCTGGAGTCAGGAGTACCTGAGTTCAAATCTGGCCTCAGACACTTAACACTTACTAGCTGTATGATCCTGGGCAAGTCACTTAACACCAATTGCCTAATTAAAAAAAAAAAGAAAAAAAATGCAAAGGGAAAGGGTGACTGGTGTATGGTAATCAATTCTATGGAGCCTGCATAGATATGCCTTGTGTGTTCCAGTCCCAAGTGACCACATGGAAGGGTAGGATGAGTCTACTTCTAGACAAGTGAGTAAGTGATGATGAAGAGTTCTCTAATTGACTGAAGAATGGAAAGAACTGATGAATCATGGGTTGATGAGCTGAAATTTAATGTGCATATAAAAGAGGCTGACTGTCCCATCTCTCCCTTCCTCTTTGTTCTTTTAAAATTAATTTTTTATTGATGTCTTTTGTTTCTTTTACACCATCAAAATCTCTCCTAGTTTTTCTCCCTCTTTTCCTTCCATTGAACTAGCCCTTAAATGAAATATTTTAAAGAAAAAGAGGAAAAAGAAAAAAAAACCTGAATATTTTGAAGAAATCTAAAAATATATGCATTGTTCCAGTACCCATACACCTCCTAACTCTATAAAGGAGTAGGATGTTGGTATCTTCTTAGGGAGACATGCTTTTTTTTTCTTTTTCTTTTTTTTTTTAGTAAGGCAATTGGAGTTAAGTGACTTGCTCAGGGTCACACAGCTAGTAAGTGTTAAGTGTCTGAGGCCGGATTTGAACTCAGGTCCTCCTGACTCCAGGGCCGGTGCTCTATCCACTGCACCATCTAGCCGCCCCATGGGAGACATGCTTTTAAAAATTATATTCTGGTACAGTGCATTGTTTCTCAATTTTTGAGAACAATTTGTATAATATTTATACTACTTGCATTTAAAAGTTGCATAGAATTCTTTCTTGTGAATCCATCAGGACCAAAAAGTTCCCCCTTTTCTACTTATAGACCCTCCCTTTACAGAGAATTTTATTTCTCTAAGACAGGATTTTTAAAAGTTTCCATTTGGTGTTCTGTTGGTTTGGATATTTTACATTTTTGGAGGTATCATTGTATTTTGTGTGTGTGTTCTCAGTTTTATTAGCATGTAACTACATATTAGATCCTGCCAATTATTTTGATTTTTTCCAGTTTTGTTGCGATTTGTTTTTCTGTCCTTTTTTAAAAATAAGGTTGGCTAAAGATATATCAATTTTGTTTATTAATTTTCAGCAAATAAAGCTTGATATTTGGAGTCAGGAGTTCATCTGGTCTCAGATATTTACTGAGTTCATCTGGTCTCAGATATTTACTACCTGTGTGACACTGTACAAGTCATTGAATCTCTGTTTGCCTCAGTTTCTTCAACTGTAAAATGAGGATAATAATAGCACCTACTTCCTATGGTTGTTGTGAGGATTAAATGAGATATTTGTAAAATACTTAGCACAGTAGTTGTTTATACTAAGCATTGCTTGCTTCCTAAGTTACTTCAAAGAACTAGCTTTTAGGTTTATTTCTTTCTTTATTATTATTATTATTTTTTTTAGTGAGGCAATTGGGGTTAAGTGACTTGCCCAGGGTCACACGGCTAGTAAGTGTTAAGTGTCAGAGGCCGGATTTGAACTCAGGTACTCCTGACTCCAGGGCCAGTGCTCTATCCACAGTGCCACCTAGCGGCCCCTAGGTTTATTTCTATGTTTGTTTCTTTGGGGGGGGGGGGTTGGTTTCCAGTTTATCTGTTTCCCCTCTAATATTTAATAGCTCCTCTTTTGTGCTTACTTTGGATTTGTTTGTAGACTTTAAAATTTTTATCTTGTATATTCAATTTATTAATCATGTCCTTTTTATTTTTTTGTTAATATATTTTAAGGGATATAATTTTTCCCTTGTGGACTATTTAAGTTGTATCCCAGAAATTTTGCTGTATTATTGCATCATTATAATCTTCTTTTACACAATTATTATTTCTATGATTTGTTTTTTGACTACTTATAATTTAGGATTTCATTATTCTCTATTTAGATCTAGGTCTTATGTTTGTGCTCTCTGAACTTATTCCTGTTTTTATTGAATTTTGATCTATAGAGCTTGTATTTGTTATTACTGTCTTAAATTTATTTTCAACATCACTGTCCTCTAACACCTGGTGAATTTTTACAAAAGTTCCATGTGGAGGTAAGAAATACTTATATTCTTTAGCAGTCCCATTGGAATTCTTATAGCTCTAGCTTCTTTAGAAATTTTTTAAATTTTATATTTTCCCCTTTATCTTTCTGTTAGACTTATCCAAAACAGAGAGGATATTGGAATCTCCTTGTAGTTCAATTAATATTTCCCTTATGAATTTAGATGGAACATAAAAGCTTAATATTGATATTGGTTTATTGTTGATGGTTGTTTTAGTGTTATAATTTCCTTGTTTATTTTTTATTTATTTGTGAATTTCTGTTTTGCTTTTCTTGACAACATGATTGTGACTCTTAATTCTGTGAATTCATTTAATGTATAATAAATTGTTCTGGTCCCTCATTTTCGTTCTGTTTTTCTTTGTTTTTTAGCTGTGTTTCTTGTAAACAATAAATTCCAAGGTGGTTTTTTTGTTTTGTTTTGTTTTTGTTTTTTTGTTTTGTTTTCCAGGGTCACAAGTGTCAAGTATCTAAGGCTGGATTTGAACTCAGGTCCTCCTGAATCCAGGGCCAGTGCTTTATCCACTATGCCACCTAGCTGCCCCCCAAGGATTTTTTAAAAAAATCAATTTATCACTCTTTTGTTGTTTCTTTTTGACTGATTAATCCACTAATCCACAATAACGTTTAAAGTTATGAGATGTTCATATTTTCCTCTATTTAGGTCTAATATTTTTTTCTGAATGAGGTTTTTTAAAAATTGCTTTTCCTCTCTAAAGACAGTACTTTGTGTCTTCAATTATTTTAGCTTAATCTACTTTAAAACAATTGTCCCTGTTCCCACAGGCTCTCTGTCCTTTTCCTCGCAAGAATTCCCCAACCCCTCAATTTGTCCTAATTGTTAATCCTTCTCCTTATTTTGAAATTTTACTCATTAACTACTTTTCCTTCCTTTTATCTAGTTATAAGGAATTACATAAAATACCCCCTTCCCTCCCTATCAATTTCTTTTGTTAGGTTTTTTTTTCATTTTCTGTACCTTTTTCTTTATTTCTTTATTTCTTTTCTTTTCTAAGCTAGGGATTGTATGGGCAGAGGTGAGGAGAGTACATGTCAGACACAGTTCTGTACAAAGGTACAGAAGTGAACTAACACCAACTCCTTGAGTGACCTTAGGCAAATTTCTTGATCTGAGTCTCAGTTCTCTCACTTACTAAAGGATAGAGTTAAACAAAATGTGTACGGTATATTGAAAAGAGCCTTTGTAAAAACAAGTTAGTTGGACTAGATGACTTTATATTCTCTTCCAGTTCCAAACCTTTGGTCCTGTGATTTTTATTTTGGGGGGAGGGGGGTGGGAATCAAAAGAATCAGATTTGATTTTCCAGGTATATTTATTAGCCACGAGATCTTGGGCAAGAGGTAAATTCTTTGGTTCCCTATTTCCTTATCTGCAAAATGAGAGGACTGCATATACCTTTTTCTAAAAAGAATTTATTTATTTCATTCACTTCATTAATTCTCTTCCCTTTCTGCCTATTCTAAATTTTTACTTTCTTACTCATGGTCCTTAAATTTATTTATTACTTCTTTAGTCTCTGTGTTCCTCATGGAATGAAAGCTTCTAAAGTATTTGAGTTCCCTCTTCTAAACAAGTTCTGTTTTACTTTGCAGATGTTCCTAGTCCTCCCATCTTTTTTATATTGTGTCCCCCTCTTAGAAATATCCATTCCTCTAAGAGATAGAGAGCATAGAAGTATTGCTTCACAATAGAAATTTTCCTGTGTCTCTGATTGTATAGTCTATTTGTAGCCTCTGCCTTATCCATGATAACTTCCACTCATTTCTGATTAAATGTCCTCCTATGTCCATGCCCCTTCCCCCTTCTGGATGTCAATTCTGCCCCCCACCTCCACCCCCACCCCCCCCAAACTCTGATTCTCCTTCTAAAGTAAGATTCTGTCCATGGAGGGAAAAGCCTTTCTCAGAGATAGTGATCTAAGTACAAAATCCCTTTTGATTGTACCAATTTTAAGGTCCCCATCTCTTATTATAGAATGTTTTTCTCTCTCGTCATGGAGTATTCTTCAGTAGGACCTCCGACCACCACTGATTCAACATATTCTCCTTTCTCTTGTAGACTCTCTTCTTTCTGAGAGACTGAGTTATTTTCCCTTTGTTGTTTACCACTGGCAAGATAAGGGTACATTGCACATTTCTCCTCTATCTTCTTTTTCTCCTCTCCCTTTTTATGTGTTTTTTTCATTATTCAGTTTAGTCCCACAAAAACATTGATTTACTCATAGGTGGGGCATTTCAAGATTTAAGTACATGACATTTCAGGCCTGTTCCTTCACTGTCACTTCTTCCATTTAAGGTTTGCTTTCATCTTTTGGTCATTCTATTATTATGTTTTTGTTTCTGTTTAACTCCAAAGCTTTCTTATTCTTTTTTTATTTTCCTTTTAATACTCTCTAGATATGTGTTAATTTTTTGTATACTTCATAGGATTATAGCAATATTTATATATTTTTGTTTCTCTTGTCTAGAGTGTTTAAAGGGCAAACAATATTTTCACATATTGGTTTTCAGATCCCTTTCTTTTTCTGAACCTCTATATTTTCACTGATTATTATGCTCAGGTTTCTAGAGCATGTTCCTTGGTGGCTCTTCCATATACATTAATTCATTCACTTTTGTGGTTTCTGGTAGGTGTCAAACAGTTTATGTTATCTGAATTTTCAACCAGGCCTTCCCCCTGGTCACCTGTAGAATTTGTTTGTTATTGGAATTACTCCATTTAACCACGATGTATTTTCGAGTGTGTAGTATAGGCTTCCTCCCTTTTTTTTTCTTTTGGAGGTGATCTGTGGATTCTTTTTATTGGTACTTTTTTCCTGTCATCAGGAGTTCTAAGCAATTTTCTTATATTTTAATTTTTTGTATTATAAAGTTCAATTAAAAAAAAATTTATGTTCTTCTGGGTGACCTATCATTGTTGTCCCTTTACATCTTAACTTTGAGATAGATAGGTTTTGTTTGTGTAGAAATCATGTTCAATTTTAGTGTTATTACTTTTTGCTTTTCTTCTTCCAGCCTGCCCTTCATTTCTTTACATATTACTCCCGATCAATTGTTCTCCCTTTTCTTTCTTTGGAGAGATTCACCACTGTGTTTTTGAGATTTTTACTCTGAAAATTATTTCTTCTATACAGGACATAAATTCTGCTTTCACAATTCTTATATCTCTCTTGAATCATTCAGAAACATTCTTCTGTGGTTCTATACTCTCTTGGGAATCCACAAAGTCTTCTGCCTTATCAGGTGTTAATTTATTTTCCTTTGTCTTACAATATTTATTTAGAAATGTTTGGACTTGCTTAGATGTCTTGGAGCTATCTTCCTAGAGACTCTTTGGTTTTAATATCTTCCATATTGATTTATATGTTTGTGCTCAAGTTTTTGTTACACTATGTTTTCTTTCTCCTGAAATATTTGGTAATTTAAGGGTGGTTTCTTATAGTCCCCTTTGGCTCATTTTTTGACTCCTTTCCCTTTGATGGTAGATACCCTAGGGTTGGACTTTAAGGCTACCCCAGTCTCTCAGTTCAACTGGTTTCACTGACTTCAACACTTGCCCCAAGTGATTTCTAGGGAGACAAAACTGGATCCAGATAGACGCTTAGGCTTGGTATAATCCTCACATAGGCAAGTGTCATGTATATGGAGGAAACTGGGATGCCTCTATTTTTTTTAAAAGTTCTTTGGCTGGGCACTGTTGCAGCACATCACACTGCTTTCCTAGGCAGAGCATACTTTCTAACATCTCTACCTCCTTTGTATGGGACAAAGAGGTAGGCAGAAATGAGTTTTACTGCTAGCTCCCACAAAGTAGTGGGGTGAGCTTAGGCTGTGGTGAGGTATGTTGGCAGAGACTGCAGCAACAGCATTAAATAAATTGATGAGTAGATCTCAGAGAACAAGCCCATGGGTTCCATGGTGCTACCCCAATAGAATGTGGGGGCTGTTGAGGAAGGGAGTATTGAGTGAGCCTGTTGGAGATTAGAGTTTAGCCTTCTCTGTTGTCGGTTCATCAAATTATTAACTAACAGCACTTCTTGGTATCTTGACTTGTACTAACAGCTGCAATTACTTTATCTTCTGTGAACAATTCTTTTAAAAAATTAATATTTTAGGAGTAGCTAGGTGGCGCAGTGGATAGAGCACCAGCCCTGGAGTCAGGAGGACCTGAGTTCAAATCCGGCCTCAGACACTTAACACTTACCAGCTGTGTGACCCTAGGCAAGTCACTTAACTTTAATTGCCTCACAAAAAAAATTAATACTTTAGATAAAGTAAAAGAAATGATGGATTACAGAACTCTGGTATCATGTGTACCTTTGTTGGAAACAGGAAAGGAACCAGAGGATAGGGAGGCATTAAAGATTAGAGGTGGGGAGGGAGGGATGTTTGTGGGACAATTCATTGGAGAAGATCAAAGGAGAAAGAATCAAGGATACATGTAAAAGGCTTGGGCTTTGACCAGAATTGACCTTCATCAGAGCCTTGAGAGTTTGTGATATGGGCAGAATCAAGAGATTACAGTGTCATAAAAACTTATTGATGAGAGAATATAGGAGTGGTGTGTGATGAGAGAACTCAAGTACCATAGAGAGGTTGAAAAGCATGAGGACTGAGGAAAGGTCATAGGATTAATGAGTAAGAGATCACTGATAACTCTGAAGAGAATAGTTTATTTGAGTGATGAGGTTGGAAGCCAGAATGTAGTGGATTGAAAAACAAGAGAAGATGAAGTAGAGAAAGAATATAGTCAACTTTTCCTAGGAATCAGGCTATGAAAGGGAGAAGATATAGGACAATAGTTGGAGGGGAAAATAATGAGTCATAAGGATGGTGTAATGATTGGAATGATGCCACCTACTGGAGACTAGCTGTGGGAAAGCTCTGCCATGAGAAAAATGCCTCAGAGGCATGGTGGCTTTTCCTTGGCATCAGGGAATGACGTTAACTTATGGGTGCTGTCTATCAAGGCTACCAGCCAATCAACTTGAGGAGCCTCCTATTTTCTGGGAGGAGACAGGAAGGAGGAAAGGGAGCCTGCGCAGAGAACTCTTGCTCTTTTGGGTTCCTGACCTGATGGTGGTGGTGGCGGCAGAGGACTTCACAGGAAATTTGAGGAAAGATAGGAATGCCAGGCTGTTGGAATTCTGTTCTCAATCTTTTTCTTTCTATTTTTCAATAAACCTTTAAAAACCTAAACTCGTTTTATCAGTGATTTTAGTCAGTTTCCCCCAAAACTGGGGTAACAGATTAGAATCCACATTTAGAATCTTAAATTACACAATGGGGAGAGTTGGACATGTTTGTAAGCAGAAAGGTAGGAATCAGTAGATAGGAAGAGATTGAAGATTGGAGAGAGCAGGAGAAAATATTGGAGGTCAATCTGCTGGAGAAGAAGGGAAAGGATGCAATCAGTAGTACATACAGAGGGATTGGCCTTGATAAAGAGAAAGGTCCATTTTTTTCATGAGAACTGGATTCAAGGAGAGATTGGGAAATTAGATAAATAGATATTGAGATAAAGAGAAGAGGAGGCAGTTCATGAAGAGTGGTATCTATTGAAAGATCCAAAGGAGGTTCCGAATGTGATGTGTAGGCTCTACATGCAAGATTAACTGAAAAACACAAGAATCATAGAGGATGAGAAGACAAGGATGAAAAGAAAAGAATATTCCCACAATGATGGATTCATGAAAACATATATAATATATATATAAAATGTGCGTCTATCAAAAAACTCTTCCTTTAATAAATTTTTATATGTGTCTATCAGGAAAGTATTCCTTTTACTAATATTTTCCCTTTTATTTTTTAAATTAATACATATTATAGAATTAAAAAAACACTTCCATAACATATTGAAATAAAAAGATGATTGTACATGAAACTGCTAATCTACTAAACACTACTTGCTACTCCTTTCAAATATACAACAAAATTATCATGGAAATTTCTTTTTTCTCTACCCTCCCTTCCCTGCCCCTAGAGATGGCTACCATTATGCAAATACAAACACAAATACATGCACGCAAGCATGCACATGTGCCCACATATAATTATTCTACATATACTTCTATTTATAATTTCTTTTTCTGGATACAAACAGTATCTTTCTTCATAGGTCCTTTATCGTTAATTTTGGTATTTATAATAGTCAAAATAACTTATTCACTCAAAGTCATTCTAAAAACAATATTGCTGTTACATTATACACAATGTTCCCTTGGTTCTGCTCCTTTTGATCTTCATTATTTCATGTAAGTCTTTCCATGTTTTTCTAAGACCCTTGAGTTCATAATTTGTTAAAGCATAGTAGTATTCCATCATAATCATATACCACAACTTGTTCAGTCATTCCACAATCGATGGGCATCACTGCAATTTACAGTTCTTTGCCACCACAACGAGAGCTGCTATAAACATTTTAGAATATATAGGTTCTTTTCATTTTTCCCTAATCATTTCTGTAAATAGACCCAGTAGTGCTATTTCTGAGTCAAAAAACAGTTAGCATTTTTTTTTTTGTTTTTTGTTGTTGTTGTTTTCTGGGTCAATGGGGGTTAAGTGACTTGCCCAGGGTCACACAGCTTGTAGGTGTCAAGTGTCTGAGGCCAGATTTGAGCCAGTGCTTTATCCACTGCAAAACCTAGTTGCCCCCAAAAGACAGTTAGTTTAATAACTCTTTGGGCATAATTCCAGATTGCTCTCTAAAATGATTGGATCAGTTCACAATTCCACCAAAAATGAATTAGTGGTCCAATTTTTCCACATTCCCTCCAACATTGTTGCTTTCCCCTTCAATCATTTTAGCAAATCTGGTAGGTCTAAAATGAAAACTCAAAGTTGTTTTAATTTGCATTTCTCTGATCAATAATGGTTTAGAATACTTTTTCATATGACTATAAATTGTTTTGATTTCTTCATTGGAAAACTGCCTGTTCATATCCTTTTACCATTTATCAGTTGTGGAATGATTCATATCCTTATAGATTTGACAAAGTTCTTTACATATTTGAGATATGAGACCTTTATCTGATACTGTGTATAAAAACTCCCCCCCCCCCATTTTCTGCTTTCTTTCTGATCTCGGCTACATTTGCTTTATTTGTACAAACCCCTTTTAACTTAATTCGATCAAAATTATCAATTTTACACCTACATTTGCTTTCTATCTCTTGTTTATGTATAAATTGTTTGTATATCCTTAAATCTGATGAGTAATATGTTCCATGTTCTTCTAATTTTCTTGTAAAATCTCTATATATTGGTCATCTATCCATTTTGACCTTATCTTGGTAAATGGTATAAGATATTGGTCTATATCCAGTTTCTGTCATACTGCTTTCCAGTTTTCTCAACATTTTTTTAACCAAATAATGAATTTTTACCACCAAATTTTAAGTCTTTATACTTGCCAAATACAAAGTTTTTTTGTTTTTTTTGTTTGTTTGTTTGTTTTTGCTGCTATAAATTGTATGTCTATTCTATTCCATTGATCTACCTTCCTATGTCTTAACCAATCTCTTCCTTATTCCTATTTCTGACACTAAAAATTTTTTAAAAGAGTTTTTTCTTTTTACTATGTTTGCCTATCTTTCTGAAATCATCCTATCAAAATACTTTATTATATAAAACTGGTTCAAAAGAATGGTTTTATATGTTACATCATATAATAAACTTTATTACTATAATCCTATGAAGTATACAAAGAATTTTTATCTTATTAAAGAGAAAAAAGTTCTGGGTATATGAGGATACTTAATTTTCTAATATCTATGATAAATAATCATGGCTCTGTAACAAATCTAGCTTCGCTGGGATCAGTGAATTGAAGCCATTCACTGATCTTGAAATTAGCTGGTCTCAGTTTATATGATGCCAGAATTACCTATGCAGGATAACTCTGATGAGCCAACCATCACTAGAAATGGCTTAAAAGTTAACTTTTATATGACTGAGGTTGTTATTTTTCTCTGAAAGACATGAAGGTTGAGGTGCTTGTTAGTGCAGGAAAGCTCTCATTACAGGGGCACTTACTCTTTATTTCCCTGGGGCTAAAGGAAACCAAGCTCATAAAGTCAACTCTCCAAACCCTGAAGCCCAAATCATACAATATACACACCTTTCAATGTTCATGTTAGAACTTGCTAGTCATCATTGAACAGAATTATATCGATGTCTTAGAAAAAATGAGAGAAAATTAAAAACCAAAAAAGTAATTTATCAAACTGTGATTTTAACTGATTATCTAAATTTGATTCCAGAGTATTTCTATGATTCTGCTTTGAAATAAAGATTAAAGTTCATTTCCAGGGAAAAAAAGAAGCATTTGAAATAAGTTGAAATGAGATAAGAAATAATCTTTCAAACATTTCAATATAACTTGGCTTAAAATTCATAACTAATTCAGCACCAAAACATGCAGAAGCTTAACTTTTTTGAATAATTTTGTGGAATAACTAAATAATGGTGCCTAATATATAAAATAAATCATGATAATGCTAGGTTATGATAGTAAATAGAATAGAAAATACTATCTAATCATATTGGTCAATATTATTTGATATAAATAAACCCAGCTAAGCGTAAATAGTAGCCAGAGAAGATGATCTGGTCTGGCTTTTCATATTTATAAAACTTCTAACCACATGACAGATATTCTAATTTTTCAAGATTTTCCTAATATGACTTGTATTCTCTTTTCTTAATGATTAACACAAGGAAACATTTCCTTGTCTAACTTTGAGGCTTAAAATGTGTTGTTGATGGACTTTGTAAACCTGGTCTGGGATTTGGGAGGCATATTCTTAGGATAAAAGGGAGGAGGTTTCTGGGAAGTTATTGCAAATTGTAGGAAATTAAACCTAAATTCATACTGAAAAAATTGTTACATGTAATAAAGATCTTCATAAATTAAACCTAATTTCATACTGAAAATTTTTTACATGTAATAAAGATGTTCTTTTTGATAACTCATCATGATATGACTTGATCATGGGTTCTCAAGAAGCGATTTGAGCCACTAGAAAACAAGTTCTAACAGGTCTTATACTAAACTGAAAAATCCTCAAATATAGACCAAGTGATAGATAAACTTTGCCCATAATTTAAGGCAGTTCTTAAATCTTTTTAGTATCATATACAAGTTTGGCAACCTACTGAAGCCTAGGGACCTCTCAGAATAATGATTTTAAGTGAATAAAAAATATGTAGGGCAGCTAGGTGGCGCAGTGGATAGAGCACTGGCACTGGACTCAGGAGGACCTGAGTTCAAATCCAGCCTCAGACACTTGACACTCACTAGCTGTGTGACCCTGGGCAAGTCACTTAACCCTCATTGCTCCTCCCCCCCCAAATATGTAGGAATACAAAGGAAATAAATTGAAATACAGTTATCTATATTTAGTGTGTGTATATAGATAGATAGATACACATACAGATATGTGTGTATAAACAATTTCATGGATTCCAATGTAAGAATCTCTTAACTTAGCCTAGTTAAATCTGGGGAAGCTTATCACCAGGGAGTTGGTCATAAGGAGATAAATTCTTCTAAAAACAGTAACCAATATGAAACTGTTTACTAAGGTATGGAAGAGTTTTTTTTTTTCAAAAAGCCTGATATTTATACAGTGCTTTGAAATTTACAGAGAGCTTTACACATATTATCTAATTTGATCCTTTCAAAACCATGGGAAGTGGGTACTACAGTGATCATAAATCTCTGTTTTACAAATGGTGAAGCTGAGGTTCAGAAAGCTTAAGTGACTTGTCTATAGTTACATACGTAGGAAGTGTCAGAGACAGAATTTTAACCCAGAATTTTTTGACTCTATAACTAGTACTCTGTTCTCTATCTCTTCAGTAGGAAGATAAAGTCAAAAGTCTTAAAAGTACTAAAGTAATATGACTTCATAGTTTTATAAAGGTAAAAATTTCATGAGAATCAACATTGTATCATAAATCCCATAAACCTATCTTGAAAAAAACCAAGGTTCCATACAACACAGATTGGTAAATGCTGTATTTATCAAAGAAGTATCAAAGTATGCAGAAGAACAGGTACTGATTTCAAATATTCCTTTAAGTAAAATTTTTGGTGGGGGCACAAATATGTATTACTGATACTATCTTTCACTTTGATATTTTGTTTTCTTCTTTTGTTAAGTCATTTCCTATTTCTATCAAATTCATGTGGCTTCCCACAATTTGTAATTGTTGTTGTCATACAGCTAGGGCCATAAGCTATAGGGCCATAGTGCTATAAGCAAGCTTGTATCTTTTGTAAAATGGAAATTGCCCAGAGACAAAAAATGAAAATATGTTGACAACCATAATAGACCCTCAGACAAACTGTGAAGTAAGCAAAGTCTATCTTTAAATTGCCACCACTATTTTCAGAACACTGCTTCCTCCCTTGTGTAAATCCTACCCTATTTAAAGCAATTGGTTCCCTTCACTAATACCCTCAACCTATGCCACCTTTTATCCGACTTGTGCCCTATACTCTAATCCAGTCTTCAGTCATTTCCCATCAAAATGTACTCAACTTAATTAACAAAAGATATTAATGACTCATAATTGGCTCAATGTACTGTCCTCAATGGTATCTAAACTTTTAACAGAGGGGGCTTACATTAAATGAAAAGGTCTTGAATGGCAGAATTTAATGCACTACAAACATTTCAGTGAGAAAGTTTTTATGTCAACAAATAAGTGGATCAATGTCTGTTTCGTCTATGTGTAAGCTCAGTCCTAACTCAGGAGAAAATATATTTTGCCAAAATAAAATTGTACATGTTGCTCTGTAAAACACTTCTTTTTAGTTAAACTAGAAATAACTATTCTTGTCTCAAATCATGAAGCATAATATCCATAAACATCCTAAATATTGCCATATCTTACATATTAAAATTCTTTTAATTCTATCACTTGAAAATTTATGAAACACCCTAAATACTATGAATTTAGTTGTGGATTCTTAGTTCTAACCTTCAAATATAGGCAATTTTGCAATAATCCACTCGATCATCAACAAATTCCAAGATAAATTAAAATTTTAAACCTTACTTTAAGTCACAGATACTAAAGTAAAATGTTCAATTTAAACTTCAGTTTCTTCATGTTTTATCTCAATATGAGAATGGATTTTGGCAAGGTTTCAGAAAAAAAATCACACCTAAATTTGTCATGGTTGAGTTTTTGCCTCTTGCAGACAAAGTTAAGCTTTGTTACTTTGCTCATAATTACTTTTGTTTTTGCTTTAAACATGTGATATGAAAGATTACATTCCAAATAGAGGCAGCTATAGTATCAATAGAAGGTGAATATCTCCAAGAGTAGCAGTGGTAATAGATGAGCTTTAAAATGAACACTCTGTGTGCAGGTTTTCTTTTCAGGTAATCAAAAAATAAGTCATAGATTATTGCCCTGTATTCTTATCAGCAATAATTGGTATCCATCACTTAACAATATAAATTAATTAACTTTAAAGTTAGTTTGTTAGCATTCATATAATTTAAATTTCTAGGACTTTAGTCAAAGATTTGTTATATAACTACAATGTCACATACTATCTTAGGCACTGGGGAAACAAAGATGAAAATGAAATTATTCCTGCCTTCAAGGATCTTACATTCTAAAAGGGGGAGATAATGTATAAATTTAAGTATACACACACACACAAATATATATATATATATATATATATATATAGTTTTTTTGTGGGGCAATGAGGGTTAAGTGACTTGCCCAGGGTCACACAGCTAGTAAGTGTCAAGTGTCTGAAGCCAGATTTGAACTCAAGTCCTCCTGAATCCAGGGCCGGTGCTTTATCCACTGCACTGCCCCCAACAAATATATATATATATATATATATAAATACAGGGTACAAAACAAAACAAACAAACAAACAAAAATAAATACAAGGTAATTTTGGGGGTGTGGATACTAGCACCTCGGATGGGGGTAAAGTCTCTTATAAAAAATTATGCCTGAGATTAGCTTTGAAGGAAACTAGGATTTTAAGAGGCAGAACTAAAGCAGAAGTGCATTCTGGGAATGGGATACAACTTGTATAAAGGCAGGGAAACAAGGAAGGAATGTCATATATGAGGGACGATAAGGAGAGTTTGGCTGTCTTATAGGGGAAATGATGGAGAATAAGGTATAATAAGGCTAGCAAGGTAGGCTGGGGCCAGACTGTAAAGGACTCCAAATGCCAAAAAGAATCATTTGTATTTGATTCTAGAGTTAAGAAGGAGCAATTAGAAGAGCAACATAGGCTGGTCCTTCAGGCATATCACTTTACCAGTGATGTAGAGGGTGGACTGGAGAGATGATACATTCTCAAGGAGATGAATTAGGAGGTAAGTGAAATAGTGATAAGGGTTTAAACTAAGGTAATGTGAATTGAGAGAAGGGAATGGATGTAAAAAGATGTTTCAGAGGTAAAATCAACAAGATTTGGTAACTAAATAGAAATGAAGATGTGAGGGAGTGTGAAGGATTGAGGATGACTGTGATTATAAACCTAGGTAATGAAATGATGTGGTACTCTCAACAGAAATAGTTAAGTTCATCCATCGACAGAGAAAGAACTGATGGTATCTGAATACAGATGCAAAAGTAATTTTTTTTTGCTGGTTTCTTTATCTGAAGTTTTGTTTTTGTCTGTTTTCTTTTACAATCTGGCTAATGTGGAAATGTTTTGCATGATTGCTCATGTATAGCTTATATTGAATTTCTTGAGTTCTTGGGGGGGCGGGGAAGGGAGGAAGGAAGAGAATTTGGAACATAAAGTTTTTTTTTAATTGATGTCAAAATTTATATTTTACATGTAATTTGGGAAAAGAAAATTCTAAATAAAAAAAAGAAATAGTTAAGTTCAGAAGAGGGGTGGGTTTAAGAGGAAAGCACATGAGTTCTTATTTTGGATATGCTATATCATGTGTCTTTAGGACATCCAATTAGAAATGTGTAAAAAGACAGCTGGTGATGCAGTATAGAAGAACAGGGCAGATATATATATATACACATACATACATACACACACACACAGATACACACACACACAAAACTGGGAGTCATCTACATAGAGGTAAGGTTACTGAGAGTGTGTGGAGAGAGAAGCGGGCCAAGTTCAAAACTTTATGTAACACCCAATTAGAGTGTGGGCTATGGATGATGATGCTCCTGCAAAGGAGAATGAGAATGACTGGTAAAACAGGCAAAGGGGGAATCAGGAAAGAAAACTAATGAAAACCCAAAAGGGAGACAGTTTCCCAGAGTCAAGAGGTTAAATATCAAGTGCTACAGAATGATGAAGAAACTTAAGAAAAAAGTCATCAGATGTAGCAATGAAGAGATCATTTGCTTTGAAAGACGTTTCAATTTAGTGATGAAATTCTAAGCCAGAGAACAAGGGATGGAGAAGTAAAAAGTAGGCAGTGAGGTGATGCAATGAAGAAAGTATAGGACACAGAGTCAGGAAGATCTGAGTTTAAATCCTGGTAAGTATATTAACTTTTCTCATCCTCAGTATACTCACTGGTAAAATAGTGATAATGATAGCACCTATCTCACAGAACTGCAAGGATCAAATGAGCTAACGTGTAAAGCACTTTGGGTTTTTATGTGTGTGTGTGTGTGGTATCATATATGTGTGTGTGTGTGTGTGTGTGTGTATAGATATATATTACTTTAAAAGGCTATTTAAATGCTAGCTATTATTATTAGGAGTAATACTATTCCAATGATGATGGAGAAAGAGGAGGAAGAAGAGGAGGAGGAGGAGAAGAAGAAATAATGGAGGCAATAAGTATTTTGTTTTTCAGTTGTTTCAGTGCTGTCTGACTCTTCATGCCCCTATTTGGGGTTTTCTTAGAGAAGATATTGAAGTGGTTTGCCATTTTCTTCTCCAACTCATTTTACAGATGAGGAACTGAGGCAAACAGGATTAAATAATTTGTCCAGGGTCGCACAAGCTAGACAAGTGTCTGAGGCTGGATTTGAACTCAAGAAGATAAATCTTCCTGACTCCAGGCCTGGCCCTCTACTTGCTGGGCCACCGAGCTGCCAGTAATAAGTATAGACAGCTTTTTATAGGATTCTGGCCATGACAGGGAAGAGATACAGGGTGATAGATGAGGGATTAGTAGGGGCAAGTAAGGGATTTTTTAGAATGTCTGTAGTCAGCCAGGAAGTAGCCAGGAGATGAAGAGAGAATAAAGATTAGAGGAGGGGATAATGATGGAGTCACCTGGAGGAGATGTAAAGAGACAGAGTAGATGAACATTCCCAAATATTTTTCTTTCCTCATGTTAATTTAGCATGTGTTATGGGCCCAGGCCACCCCAGAAGTTCTCTGGGGCACATCAAAGAACGTTCTCCTTGAGAAACTAAGCCAAAGGACAGACACACCTAAAGAGCTAAGTGGAACCAGATTGGACTGAGCTAGTTCCGGGACCACCACCCTTCATTCCTGTCTCCCTCACCCCTGGGGAGATAAGATTAGGTGTGGCTGCTGCCTTTGTGGCATGAGGAGGAGAGAGATGGCTTGAGAGATCCGAAGTCACCCCTCATCCAACTCCTCCAGTCACCATCAGTGGGGGATGGTCCTCCCTCAATAAGGGAACTTTCCACAGTCAGATGATCACCCCTATCAGTCCTCTATAAAAGTACCTGCCTATCTCCTGCTTGAGGAGATTGGTATCTCAGAGCCACGCTTTGTGCCATGCCTTCTCCCCATGAGAAGAAGGCCAAGGAGTTCTCTCTTGGTTTCCCTTCCCCACCCCCTAAATAAACTATTATCTTGTTCTACAGGATTTGTGTGCAAGAGGGTGTAATTCTTTAAAGAGGAATTCCTAAGGACCCCAACCCCAAACTCCTATCCCAAATGCCCTACCCTATTTCCCCATAACATATGTCTTTAGGGAATAGGAAGAAGGAGAGAAATTTTGGAGTAACTTCCTTTTTCAGTGACTGCATACTTGAGGTCTCATGATAGGTCAACAGAGTTTATACCTCTTTAAACAAGGTTAAGTGCCAACCAGGCACTAGTCTTCAGGAGAGAAAGGTATATGCTGTTTCAGCTTAAGGCCAGCAGGATAAAAGCATCCTAGGGACTTTCCTGTTTTGTATTTGTGGTTTGCAAAGTGGTTTGCAGTGTCTGGCACATTGCAGGCATTTAATAAATGCATATGATTGACAGACTGTGGGTGTAGATTTACTTTTATGCTATAGTTTAGAAAGAATGTTTCAAGACAATTTGTGAAAGATTTTTTTGCTTTATCATCAATTAAGAGCCAAAAAAAATTACATTTTATTAGATTATAGTTTCCTAGCTTCCCCTCACTGTTTTTTTGTTAACATTTCCCATGTATAACTTTTGGTATTGGCTGTTTAATTGAGGATTATTTACTTGAATAAAAGCAGAATAGGTATGCTAGTCATTTTGCATATAATTATGACTTGGAGGTTACTATTTAACATACAATAGTAGATAACTGCCCAAAATGAAAACTAAGGTTCAAAGGAAGTGTTTTAATGTGTCACTTCCATTTACTTTTACCTTCTATGTTATTTTAAGTTATAGTAATTGAAAATGTTTTCATTTACTGTATACTTTCTAATATGTGCAGAGTGCCATGCTGCATGAGGTTTTAAAATGCTCCCAAGATCTGATCAAATAACAATAGAAAAAAGTCTAGCTTTACATTAGGAAGGCAGTAATATGTAGAAAAATGAGCCACCCCCATTTTTCTGGAGTCAGGAGCGGCGCTCATGGCTTGTTAGACATATTTCCCTGTATAAATCATTTAACTTTCGGGAGCTTCATTTTCCTTATCTTTGAAATGGAGAAAGAATTTTTGCACTCATACACAGGAACGTGGATAGGAAAGCACTCTATAAGTCTTAAGATGCTTTATAAATATATACAATTATCATTTTCATGTCAACAGCTTTAATTGATTGACTAATTGAGTACTGGTGGAGAGAATTCAGAATTTACAAGATTTTTACCAATCAAATTTCTTAAACTTATTTTCTCACCAGGTACCTGGGAGTCCAGAGTATTTCATTAAAAACATGTGCCATATGATTTAGACATAAAAGGTGATACCATAGATAAATTAGGAGAAGAAGGAATAGTTTACCTTTCAGATCTTTGGAAAGGAGAACAGTTTATGACCAATCAAGAGATAGAGAATATTATGAAATGCAAAATGGATGATTTTGGTTACATGAAATTTAAAAGTTTTTGTACAAAGAGAAGCAATACATCCAATATTAGAAGGGAGGCAGAAAGCTGAGAAACAATTTTTATATGGCCAGTACTTCTGATAAAGGCCTCATTTCTTTTTTTTTTTTAATTATTTATTTACTTATTTTGGGGTGAGGAAATTGGGGTTAAGTGACTTGCTCAGGGTCACACACCTAGTAAGTGTCAAGTGTCTGAGGTCAGATTTGAACTCAGGTCCTCCTGAATCCAGGACTGGTGCTTTATCCTCTGTGCCACCTAGCTGCCCCCTCATTTCTAAAATATATCAGGAACTAAATCAAATTCATAAGAATACAAGTCATTCTCCAATTGAGAGGTGGTCAAAGGATATGAACAGGCAGTTTTCTGATGAAGGAATGAAAGCTATCTATTGCCATATGAAAAATACTCTAAATCACTATTGATTAGAGAACTGAAAATTAAAACAACTCTGAGGTACCACCTGATACCTATCAGATTAGCTAATATGACAAAAAAGGAAAATAATAAATGTTGGAGAAGCTGTGGAGAAATTGGAACACTAATGCATTGTTGGTGGAGCTGTGAAGTGATCCAACCATTCTGGAGAACAATTTGGAACTATGCCCAAAGGGCAATGGGATTGTTCATACCCTTTGACCCAGTAGTACCACTGCTAGGTCTGTATCCCAAAGAGATCATAGAAGAGGGAAAAGGACCTACATGTACAAAAATATTTATAGCTGCTCTTTTTGTGGTGGCAAGGAATTGAAAATTGAGGGGCTGCCCATCAGTTGGGGAATGGCTGAACAAGTTGTGGTATATGAACATAATGGAATTTTATTGTGCTGTAAGAAATGATAAGGGGCGGCTAGGTGGCGTAGTGGATAAAGCACCAGCCCTAGATTCAGGAGTACCTGAGTTCAAATCTGGCCTCAGACATTTGACACTTACTAGCTGTGTGACCCTGGGCAAGTCACTTAATTCCCATTGCCCCGCAAAAAAAAAAAGAAAAAAGAAAAAAAAAAGAAAAGAAAAGAAAAAGAAATGATGGGCAGGAGGAGTTCAGAGAAACCTGGAAGGACTTGCATGAACTGATGATGAGTGAGATAAGCAGAACCAGAAGAACACTGTACACAGTATCATCAACATTATGTGTTGATCAACTGTGATAGACTTGATTCTTCTCACCAATACAACGGTCTAAGAAAGTTCCAAAGGACTCATGATGGAAAAGGCTCCCCAAATCCAGAAAAAAAAAAAAGAACTGTGGAATATGGATGCTGATTAAACCATACTTTTGTTTTTGGTGCTGTTGTTTTTCTTTTTTGAGGTTTTTCCTTTTTGCTCTGATTCTTCTCTTATAACATGACTAATGCAGAAATATGTTTAATGTTATTGTACACATGTAACCTATATCAGATTACCCGCTGTTTGGGGAGGGGAGGAGGGAGGGGAGAGAGAGAGAAAAAATTGAAATTAGAAATCTTATAAAAACAAATGTTAAGGGGCAGCTAGGTGGCGCAGTGGATAGAGCACCGGCCCTGGATTCAGGAGGACCCGAGTTCAAATTTGACCTCAGACACTTGACACTAGCTGTGTGAGCCTGGGCAAGTCACTTAACCCCAATTGCCTCACTAAAAAACAAAAATAAAAACAAAAAAACAAATGTTGAAAACTATTTCTACATGTAACTGAAAAATAATAAAATACTTTTATAATTATAAATAAATAAATAAAGCCTTAAAAACATGTGCCATATAATCTTACTATGTTTTAGTTCTTTTTTAAAAATCAGTTTAAAAAGAAAACCCATAAATTAACATATGTATTACAACTTACATTTTAAGGGAAAAGCCCAAGCCATCTTCCTTCCTCTCCAGGCTCCACTACTGACTCTGCACTTTACCATATTATAGCACCTCACCCTGGAAAACATATTCTGCCTCTGCAGCCCCTTTATCTAATTGGCCAATTCCTCCAAGAACCTGCATTTTAAGGAAAGTGCTAGGGCCAGCTATGTCTTCATTCCTCTCCATGCCCCATTCCTGCCTCTTCTGATTTTTCCTCAATGCTGTCATTAGAATCTAAGCTCACAAAGGATAGGGGATAATTTTTTTTTCTGTTTGTCTTTCTATTCCTGGAACTTAGTAACACATAATAAGTGTTTGATAAATTCTTGTTGACTGGATCTGAAATAAAAATGAAGGCATTTACATTTATAAATGTTAAATGAAGATTGACTAGCTTCACATGAAGGCTGGCAATGTGAAGAAATATCCCTTCACCATATTTAATAAAGCCCTGATTAAAATACCATTTTTACTGGATTCTAGTTCCTTCCTTCTGTTAATTCTTTCCTATATTTCCTAGATATAGCTTGCTTTTTTATATATTTGCTTGCGTGTTGTCTCTCTCATAAGACTAATTTCCTTGAAGGAAGATCAGTCTGAATTACAGAATATTTAAAAATCAATACAACTACTTTCAAGTATATATTTATTTAAAATGCTACAGCATATATCTGTATGCATGCATATGTGCATATAAACATTGTAAATATACACATATGCACATACATATAAAAGATAAAATAAAATCCATCATTTTAATTGACCATAAGAAAAAATTCAAAAGTCGATATTGTACTGGGGCATGGAATTTCCTAAAGGCATAAAGGTGTCAGGAGCTAAGGCCCTGACAAGATCACAGAATCATAAATTTATAGCTGAAGGAAACATTATATATAGGCCTTCTAATCCAACCGTCAGGCCCAGGGAGGGTAAGTGACTTACACAAGATCACAGATATTAAATGGCAAGGCTAGAATCTGAACTCACAGAATCACAGAATTTGAACTCTAGGAGGGTGCTTACCAACCATCTAATACAACTCACATACAAGGAATCTCAAATCCAGACTCTTCTTGAAGACCTCAAAGAAGAAGAAATCTATCTTCCCTTGGAGCAGACTATTCTGCTTCTGAACAGCTCTAGTGGTTAGTTATTCTTTCTTTCTTTCTCTTTCTTTTTTTTAAAGCAATAAACATTTTTATTTATACTTTTGGGTTCCAATTTTTATCCTTCCTTCCCCCGCTTCCCTATTCCCTCCCTAAGGCAGTAAGCAATCAGATATAGGTTATACATGTGATAGGTTATAACATTACCAAATTAGTCATTTTGTATAAGAAAATGAATAAAAAATGAAAGAAAGTGAAAAATAGCATGCTTCAGTCTGTGTTTCATAAATATTAGTTCTTTCTTTGGAGGTGGGTAGTGTGTTTCATCAATAGTCCTTTGGTATTGTCTTGGATCATTGTATTGTTGAGAAAATCAAGTTATTTACAGCTCTTCATCAAACAGTATTGATGTCACTGTGCACAATGTTCTCTTGTTCTGCTCACTTCACTATACATCATTTCATACATGTCTTTTCAGGCCTCTCTAAAATCATACTGCTTGTCATTTCTTATAGCACAATAATATTCTATCACCATCATATACCACAGTTTGCTTAGTTATTCCCCAGTTGATGGGCATTCATTTGATTTCCAATTCTTAGCCATCACAAAAAAAGCTGCTAAAATATTTTTATACAAACAGGTCATTTTCTCTTTTTGGGGATGTCTCTGGGATATAAACCTAGAGTGGTATTTTTGGATTAAAGGGTATGCACAGTTCTATAGCCCTTTAGGCATAGTTCCAAATTTATCTCAAGACTGGTTGGATCTTTTCACAACTCCACCAACAGTGGATTCGCATCCCATTTAATTTGCTTTTTAAAGCTCTTCCAAGAATTCTTTTTGGACCTGAGACCAATTTACATTTTTCTTTGAAGCTTCACCTGTAGCCATTTTGTTACTATTGTCTTCCTCTATGTTTATGCCTCTATTTTCCCTATCACCATAGTAACTGTCAATAGTCAAGTTTTTTTTTGTTTGTTTGTTTGTTTTTGTTTTTCTTGCTCATTTTTGTGCCTTGATGTTTTTATGAAAGAGTTGGACT
Organism: Dromiciops gliroides; assembly: GCF_019393635.1. Classification (NCBI taxonomy): domain Eukaryota; kingdom Metazoa; phylum Chordata; class Mammalia; order Microbiotheria; family Microbiotheriidae; genus Dromiciops; species Dromiciops gliroides. The sequence continues at coordinate 209,496,000 of NC_057864.1, forward strand.
GTATTCCTACACTGTCCCAAATTTTTATGCTGAGACTCTGGGTCTTGCTGGTGGCTTTCACTGGGCTTCAGGGTTTAGCTGCATGCTTTCTCTGTAGAGTAAGCTTCCCTTCTGATTGGTACTGTGAAGTTAGTCCTCCCTTTTGGCCTCTCCTGGGTGTGGGCTGGCCTTCTCCAGGGGTAGTGTCTTGGTGATGATCACTCCCTGAAGGAGTGATCTTATTTGCATTGGCCCCAGGGGTGGTGCCCTGCTGCTGGGTTGCTCTGTTAGCAGGGCCTCTCTGTTAGCAGGCCCTAGAGGAGTAATTTTGTTGCCAATCTGCCCAAGTGTAGGTGTCTTGCTGCTGGGTTGCTATGGTAACCAATCATTCTGTTAGCAGGCCCTGGAAGGGTAATTTTGTTGTGATCTGCTGAGGGTTGGAGCCCTCTGATGCTGGTTTGTCCTGGAAAGAGTCTCTGCTGGGAGGTCACAGGGGAAGGAACTTGATGTTGACCAGTCTTAGGCAGGGTTTCACTACTGGTCAGCAGTGGGGCCAAGGCCTCCCTGGTGGTCTCTGCTAGTGGTGGGGTGCCTGGTAAGGGTCCCTGCTATGCTGCCCAGACTGCTCATTTGCTCAGGTTGCTGCTGGTTGGCAGGAGGGCAGGGTCTTCCTGGTGATTTGCCCCCTGCTCAGCCTCTGTTGTGAGCCCAGAAGCTGCTGCTGCTGCTGCTCCTGGACCTCACTTCCCTCCCACCCAGGTAAGACAGACCTTTCCTGTCAGGCTGGTAGGCCATTTCCCTGCTCCCGGAATGATTCAGAGGCAGTTTTATATTGGTTTGGAGGGGAAATTTGGGAGAGTTCCAGAGGGTTGCTTCCTCACTTAGCCATCTTGGCAGAGGAAGCTTGGTTAATTATTCTTGACAACAAATCTATACATTTGCCTCTTTGCAACTTCCATCTGTTGTTCCCAGTTCTGCTCTTTTTTTTTTTTTTTTTTTTTTTTTTTGCGGGGCAATGGGTGTTAAGTGACTTGCCCAGGGTCACACAGCTAGTAAGTATCAAGTGTCTGAGGCTGGATTTGAACTCAGGTACTCCTGAATCCAGGGCTGGTGCTTTATCCACTGCGCCACCTAGCCGCCCCCCAGTTCCGCTCTTTTAAGGCCAAAGAGAACAAATATAATCTGCCTTTCAAGGGACAAACTATTGGGAGACAACTATTATGTCCCCCAAGAGTTTCCTCTTTTTCAGGCTAAATATTCAGTTCCTTCATCTACTCTTTTTGTGATATGGAAACAGAGCCCTTTACCATCCTTGTTTTACTCCTTTGGCCACTCTTTAAAATGTGGTGTCCAGAACTAAACATGGTACTCCAGATGAGATGTGATGTTGGCAGAAAACAATGAGATTATTGCCATCTGAATCCTGAAAGCTCTGTCCTTCTTAATGTCTCCCAAGACTGCATTAATTTTTGGCTGCCATATCACATTGTGGACTCACACTGAGCTCTACTATAAACTCAAGATCTTTTTTTTTCAGAACTGCAATCTAACTGTGCCTCCATTCTTTTTAATATTTGATGAGTTTTTGTACCCAAGTGCAAGAATTCATATTTATCCATAATGAATTTCATTTTATAAGTTTTATCTCACTGTTCAAGTGGGTCGATATTCTTTTGGATTTTAAAGCTATCCAGTGTTAGCTATCCCTTTCAACTTTGTGTTATCTGCAAATTGTGATAGGCATGCCAACAATTGTTTTAATGAAATCACTGAGAAAAATGTTAAGTACCACAAGGTCAACCAAAAATATCTTGGATAAATCACTGTAGACTTCTAGCCATAAAAACATAGAACCAAGAACAACTATTCCTTCAGTCTGACCAAACATTTACTGCTGAATCCTACTCCACATCTCTCCATCTTCCCCACAAGAACAGTATGAAATATCTTATCAAAAGCTTTGCTAAAATCTAGGCAAAGTATATCTTTAGTACACCCTTAATCTACTAATTTATTGTGTCCTCCAGTGCTCTTTTCACTGTACCATGCTGCTTCCCAATATATAATTCAAAAATTCAGACACACTTGCAACAAAGACAGTTGGAATAATTGGGCAGGAATCAGTACACAGATGCCAAGAAGCATAGTTATTCATACTAATTTCAGGGATACAAAGAAAGGCAGAAGATAGAAGGCTAACTATCTTAATCAGTAATACAAAAATCAGAGCCTAGACAGCAGTCCAAGGTCAAAACCAGAAAACAGAAATTTACCTAACTGAGAGTCTGAAATTCAAATTTAGGTTTAAGAGTCAGAATGGGCATCAGAAATCAACACAGAGAACACGGGGAAAACAGAGATTTCTGAACCAATGAAGTTTCTCTTCCTTTTCTAAATGAGCCATTGACCAAGTGCCTAGCCCTCTGAACTATGGATACTGGAGGGTAGTTATACTTTGTCCACTAACCAGAATCAAGGATAAACAAGGCAAATCATGATAATGATGTAATACATAAACAAAAAAGTGAAGTATGAATGTTAGCATGGTGACTAACACTAACTTCTTTGAACATGAACAAGAACAGATTAATTTTGAATTGTAAAAAAAAAATGCAAATGGCCAAATCTATAGTTTCATATATCATAGTTAAGAAACACTTATTTACATTCAAACTACATAAAATTGGCAAGATATTTTTAGCAGAAAAATATCATAGCGGCTCTACAATTATTAAACTCAATTTTTATGTCCTTAGTTTTGACTAAGTTCTGGAAAATTAATTCTATCAAAATGAAGATAGCATTTTGTCCTTTGAATGCTGAGTCAATTATTACTGCTTAATCTAGATGCAAAATGGGAAAAAGAAGAACATTTGGGTGATTTTGTCTGTGTAAACTATTACTGACAGTGTAAAAATCCTCATTGGAAGCCCTCTTCTCTATCCACAGAAGACCAAACTGATCACTTTTTGATTTGAGAAAAATGACAACTCTTATTGTCATAATTTGAGTGAGTACATATGCAGACTATCCAGTAGTAAATAGTTTTGATGATCATTGCTTTATGATATAGTCTGTGGCCTGAAAATGCTATTCCCAACCTCCACTCCATTTCTACTTTTTTCGCCCTTATTTGTCTTGATATTATAGATCTTATGTTCCTCCAAATGACTTTTGTTATTGCTTTGCCTAGCCCTATAAAGTATCCCCTTGGAATTTTGATTGGTATAAATCTACAAATTATTTTTGGTAGTATTATCGTTTTTATTATATTGATTTGGCCCAGACATACACACTGAATATAACTCCAATTTTTTATTTTGTTCTTTATTTCATTAAGTAACAATTTGTATTTGTAATTTTATAGGTACTGAATTGCTTTGGTAGATTCACTACCAGATATTTTCCTACTAGATTAGAAACGCTATTAATTTGTGTGGGTTTATTTTGTAACCTGTTCTTTTACTGAAACTATTGTCTCAATAAGTTTCTTTGAGGATTCGCTGGTATTTTAATCATCAGGAAATAGTTTTTTTTCCCCCCTCTCTGCTTATCTTTATGCCCTTATTTTTCTCTCTCTTATGGCCATTACTAATATTTCTAAAACTGTGTCAAATAACGGGGAAAGGGGAGATATTTGATTTACTTATGTAGTTATTGGAATAGTTTCCCCTATATTGTACATAATGCTAGCTTTTGGATTGAGGGAGATTTATTAACATGTTAAGAAAAGGTTCTAGTATACCTACATTTTGTGGGATTTTATAAAAAACAAATATTATGTCTTGCTAAAAACTTTTTTGCATTTACTAAGATAGTCATGTGGTTTTCAATATTTTAATTTTTAACATGATTGTTTTTTGTATTTCTAATCTTGAACTAGTTTTAAATACCTGGTATAATTCTAAATTGATTATAGTGATTGGGGGGATGAATTGTCATTTTTTTGTTATAATATTTAAATTTTTTTAAATTGATAGTTATTAATGATATTGGTCTACAGTTCTCTTTGTTTTTTCCTTTCCTGCTTTAGATATTAGAACTAAATTTGGTTCACAAAAGGTATTTGTTTTGTTATGCTTTTGCTTTGAAGCAATATAATTATATACATTAGGTTCTGATAATCATTGTTACTTCTTCTGGATTTGTTGGGATTTCACATAACTTTTATTTTTATTTTACTTTCTTCCATCTTCTTTTTAAAAAATCTGGTTCACTAAAGGTTTATAATTTTTATTAGTCTTTTCAAAGAACCAAGTTTTAGTTTTTATTTATTAGTTGTATAGTATTTGTTTCCAAATTTGCTATTTATCCTCTAATATTTCAGATTTTCCTTTTTATGTTTTTGCTTTAGTTTTCTAATTTTCTTGAACAGTACCTTCAATTCATGAATGCTTTCTTTTCTTATTTTTGTAACATATTTTAGAGATATATTTTTAAAAGACTGCTTCAGTTCCATACTAGAAATGATGGTATATTGTCTCATCATTAATACTGTCTTTTAGATGGTGATTGTTTCTACCATTTGTTCCTTGTCCCAATCACTTTAAGATGATGTTAAGTCTCCAACCAGATCTGAATCTTTTCCTGGTGTTTTCTGTATTTCTCAGTACTTTCTGAAGCCATTACCACTTCTTTGACTTCACTTTCCTCCCTTTCAGTCTTGATGTATAGCAAATGATTTCAAATTAAAACTTTATTTTTGAATCCTTTAGCCTCTTTGTCCTCTCTCTTCATCCCTGGTGAAAGCTCAGTCATGGATTATTTTTCTCATTGGCCTCCTCAGGTTCTATACACATACTGTTGAAAGGAGTTGTAGGAAGTCACACAACTGTGCTGACTTTATTACATTAAAAATACTTGTGGGGCAGATTAGGTGGTGCAGTGGATAGAGCACTGGCCCTGGATTCAGGAGGACCTGAGTATAAATCTGGCCTCAGACACTTGACACTTACTAGTTGTGTGACCCTGGGCAAGTCACTTAACCCTCATTGCCCTGCCCCCCCCCAAATACTTGTTATTCAAATTCATCTGCACCTTCCCTGAAGTAAAGAAATCCTTTTATTCCTCCCTATAAGATACTATATCTCAATTCTTACAAAATCTAAATCAAACCCTCTCTTATCTACTCAATTCTTCTAAATTTCCCTTTAGCTGTGAACATTAACTCTTACTTCTCCAATCCAAATGTTCATATGGACTTTTTGTTCCCCACCTGTAGCAGAGGCTTTCAAGCTCATTCAGCCAGTCAGACACACTGTACTTTGACCCCAACATAGTGATGTCATTTTAGTCCTTTAGAAAATGAAGGACAACAATCAACCAAACTCTTACTTTACTAAGAGAACTGAAGCCATTCAACAGGTGTTCTCTCTTCTCCCTTTCTCTTCATTTCAATATTCCTTGATTTCATGTCCTCTCCCCACTCCCTCTTTTCCTCAGTCTTTGACACTGAGGTAGCCTTTCTTTTTTTTTTTTAAATCTGAATAGAATTTTATTTTCCTAAATATATATAAAAACAAAATTTTAACATCAATTTTTAAAAAACTTTGTGTTCCAACTTCTCTTCCCCCCTCCATTTCCATCCCCTACCCACAAGAACTCAATCAATTCAAAATAAGTTACGCATGAGTAGTCATGGAAACATTCCCATATTAGCTAGTTATGAGAGAAAACAGTCAAAAAATCCAGAACTTCAGATTAAGGAATTGTCAAAGAGGAAATGAAAAAAAAATTTTAACATGTGTTTCCATCTGTTTTCAGATACTATCAGTTCTTTCTCTGCAGATGGGCTGCAATCTTCTTAAGTCCCTCAGGGTTACATTGGATCATTGCCTTGCTGAAAATAATCACATGCTTCCCAGCAGATCATCCCCCACTATTGCTGTTATTTTGTATACAGTACATTTCAGTCTGCTTCAGCTCATGTAGGTCCCTCCAGGTTTTCCCCATAGCATCCTGTTCATCACAACCTCTATATCAACCTTAAGCTTGACAGAGAATCTTCTTCACAAAAGCCCAGCAAAGTAGGTACCATACATTTTGCCATTATAGTCAATTATCATATCTATTTCCCTCCATCCTATTCCCTTCCCATGTCATTTACTCTATCTTCTTTTTACCTATTCCTCCTCAGAGGTGCCTTACTTCTGACTATCCTCTCTCACTCAGCACGCCCTTTTTTTCACCCTTCCTTCCTTGTCTTCTTCCTCTCCTATTTTCCTGCAGGGTCAGATAGATTACTCCTCCCAATTGGGTATGAAAGCTATTCCCTCCATGAGCCCACTCCAATGAGATCAAGGTCCCTGAGCTAATTCTGTGTTCTAAATTTTTCTTCCTCCCTCCCTCCTCAACCCTCCCTATGAGATCAAGCAATTCAATATGTCATACTGGTGCAGTAATGCAGAACATCTTCATCTTCCTTGAAAGTGTTTTGCTTTTTACTGCTCTCTCCCCCAATTGGCCCTTTCCTCCTTCCCTTCTCCCCCCCCCTTTTCTCCCTCTCTCCAGGGCAAAAGTATATTACTATACCTATTTGAGTATGTATGTTAGTCCTTCTTTGGGCCAATTCTGATGATATTAAGGTTCACTCACTCCCCAACTCCTTCCCCCTATTCTACTCTCCTCCATAAGCTTTCTTCTTGTTTCCTTCATGTGAAATACCTCTCCCCAGAACATCTCTCCACTTCTCCCTCCCCCAGTTTATTCCTCCTACACCTCAACCCTATTTTAATGATGTCGTCATAGATTGACTAGGTGGCACAGTGGACAAAGCACCAGCCCTGGACCCAGGAGGCCCCCCAAGCTCAAATCCAGCCCCAAACATAAGACACCCTTCCCCGTCTGCCCCACAAAGAACAAAACAAATGCTTTACAGATATCATCACTTCATATTCAGTTTAGCCCTGTCTTCTGTGAATTTCTTGTGAAGAATTTTTGTTTTGTTTTGTTTTGTTTTTTTGGTGAGGCAACCAGGGCCAAGCGACCTGCCCAGGGTCACACAGCTGTCAATTGTCAAGTGTCTCAGGTCACACTGGAACTCGGGTTCTCCTGAGTCCAGGGCCGGCGCTCTATCCACTGTACCACCCAGCTGCTCCTGAATTTCTTACTGAGATAGTTCTTATGATTTCAAACTATTATCTTCCTATGTAGAAATGTAAACAGTTTGATCTTTTAATATCCCTCATGAAGTCTTTTTCCTGTTTACCTTTTTATGCTTCTCCAGGATCTTGTATTTGAAAGTCAAATTTTCTATTCAGTTCAGGTCTTTTCATCACAAATGTTTGAAAGACCTCTTTCTCATTGAAATCCCATTTTTGCCTCTGAAAAATTATACTCAATTTTGCTGGGTACGTGATTTTTGGCTCAAGTCCCAGTTCCTTTGCCCTCTGGAATATCATATTCCATGCCCTTCTGTCCTTTAATGTAGAAGCTGCTAGATCTTGCTTTATCCTTATTGGAGCTCCACAGTATTTGAATTCCTTTTTTTCTAGCTGCTTGCAGTATTTTCTCCTTAACCTGGGAGTTCTGGAATTTGGCTATAATATTCCTGGAGCGTTTCCTTTTGAGATCTCTTTCAGGAGGTGATCGGTGGATTCTTTCAACTTCTATTTTAGCTTCTGCTTCTAGAATATCAGGGCAATTTTCCCTCACAATCTCTTGGAGGATGGTGTCTAAGCTTTTGTTTTGGTCATGGTTTTAAGGTAGTCCAATGATTTTCAAATGATCTCTCCTAGATTTATTTTCTAGGTCAGCTATTTTTCCAAGGAGATATTTCACACTGCCCTCTATTTTCTCATTCAGTTTGATTTGCTTTACAGTGTCTTGGTTTCTCATAAAGTCACTAGCTTCCATTTGTTCAATCCTAATTCTTAGGCAGTTATTTTCATCAGACAGTTTTTTAATCTCCTTTTCCATTTGGCTTTTCAAACTGTTGACTTTTTTCTCATGACTCTCCTTCATCGCTCTCATTTCCCTTTCCATTCTTTCCTCCTTTTCTCTACATCTTCTTTCTATCTCTCCTACTTTCTCTTCAAAGTCCCTTTTGAGAGCTTCCATGGCCTGAGACCAGTTCATATTTTTCTTGGAAGCTTTGGATGTTGGAGCTTTGACCCTGTTATTATCTTCTTCTTCTGAGGTTGTATTGTGGTCTACCTTACCCCCAAAGAAGTTTTCGATGGTCTTCTGCTTTCTCTGCCTGCTCATCCTGGCTTACTATTTCTTGGCTTTTAACTCCTTCTTTAAGTGTGGCGCTGCTTCCAGAACACACTGTTCAAGCTACAATGTGGCCTGGGGGATGGTTGGGCTTCTTCTCAGTCTGCCTGGCATCACTTTCATTTGATTTTAAACTCTCCACTGCGGGGTGGGGGGGGGGGTGGAGGGTGCTGCTTCTCGGTTCCACTCCTGTTCTCAGCTTCAGAGGGTCCCAGGTGTTTTGGGTTGAGGGCGGGCAGGCTTTAATCTCACCTGGCCTGTTCTCAGGTCTGGAGATAACCTAAGGTCTATTTACTAAGAAACCAACCAGCAAAGCTTTCTGTGGTGTGGTTCTCAGCTTCCGATGAGACTGCTCCCCTGCTCCCCTCCCCAACCTGGGTCTCCTGCCGCTCAGGATTTCTTCCTGGTTGCCCGCTGGGGTGGGACAGTCGAATCCTTCCTCCCAATCTACTGGAACCCCTTCACTTACCCTCCCCAGGCCAGCCGTTCAGTCCGACCCCGTGCTCAGTTCCAGAAGACGCTGGTGCTGCAGCCGATTCAGAGGCACTGGGGCAAATACCTCTGGCGGGTGTCTGGTGTGTCTGCCCGATTGTGGGGTTAGGCTTTATTCGTGGCCCAGCACGGCCCTCTGAAATCTATCTATAGCTGGAGAAAACTCTCAGCCCATATTTTTGTGTGTTTTTCTGCCCCAAGGGTTCTTTTATTGCTATTTTTGGGGTTATTGTATCAGGAGCCCCGTGAGCTTAATGTCTTTCCTCCGCCATCTTGGCTCCGCCCCCTGAGGTAGCCTTTCTTCTTGCCAAGACCAATACCTTTACACACATCTTTAATACCATTCCCTTCGATCTTCCTAGTAAAATGTAATTTCAATCATCTCCTTTTTCTCAAAACTTCAACTTCTCCATATATCTATTGGTTCTCTCCCTATTGCTTTTATATATGCCCAAGCTTTGCCTATCCTTAAAAAAAACCTTCACTAGACACTACCATCTCCTCAAGCTATTGTCCCATATTTTTCCTTTTTCTTGAACACCCAAGAAAAATCTATTTGCACTTGTTTCTACTTCCTTTTTCTCTCATTCACTTCTCAACCATTTGTAATTTGGCTTTTAACATCATTACTCAATTGAAACTGTACTCTCCAAAGTTACCAATGATTTCTTAATTGACCATATTATGATCTTTTCCTAATCCTATTAATACTAATTCTTGATCTTTCTGCTGCATTTGACATTGTTTACCACCCCTCTGCTGGAAACTCCTTCACTGCATTTTCACGACCCCACACACCTGTTTTTCTTACCAGTCTAATAGCTCTTCTTCAGTTATGTTAGCTGGATCATCATCTATAGTATATCCCATAATTACATCTCTGTCCTGGGCCGCCTTCTCTTTCCTTCCTACACTCTTATTCAGTGAACACATCAGGTCCTATCAGTCTAATGAAATTACCATGGTGATAATTCACATGTTCAAGTCCTGTCAGAGGCTTTCTCCTGAGCTACAGTTTCACGTAACCAATTGCCCAATATACTAGATGTCTCAGAAACATTTTGTAAGGGCCTAAAAGTCTAGCTGTGATGTCTAAAATCTAATGAGTGGTTGCCTTAAATTAGAAGCCTTAGTGAGAGTTTAGCCTTTTAAGTATCTATTAAAGGGCATTAGAAGTTAGTGAAAAGAGAGAGAGGTAAAAAGCAAACTTCACCTATCTAAGAGAGCCCAGCATCTGCCCTCCCACCAAGCTGAGGTCTCGAAAATGCAAGAAGACCTCGCTTCTCCTAGAACCCTCCTGTGAAACAGGATACAGGGCCATCCACACACACACACACACACACACACACACACACACACACACATACCTCCAAGCTAATTGGTTGGTAACACTGATTGACAGGACCCACAGGTGGCAGACATCACTTACGGATGCCGAAGTCACATGTTTTCTTTTCAGGCCAGAGCTCACAATGTCCCTCCCAGCTGGGGGTGTCATTACAATTATTATCACAATCTCAAATTCAATATGTCACAACTAGAACTTATCTTCCCTTCTATTTCAATGTCCTCCCTTCTTCCAAATTTCCGTATACATCAGTTGAAGGCACCATCCTTCTTCAGCTGCTTTATATTCATAACCTTGGCATTATCCTCAACTTCTCCCTCTCCTTTGCCCCATAGATTTAATATGGTACCAAAGCCTGTTATTTTTATTCATATAGCCATAAGTTTATTTCAGGCTCTCATCACCTCTTGCATAGCTTCACACAATAGCTTCCTAATTGGTCTTCCAGCCTTCAACCACTTCCCATATCAGCCCAACTTATACCTTGATGTAAGTGATAGTCGTTAAGCATGTATTTGGCCTTGTGACTCCCCTACCAGATAAATTCTAGTGGTTTCCTACTACCTCTAGGATAAAAATTCAACTCCTTTGTTCAGCTTTTATAACCCTTGACAATCGGGTCTAATTTCTCTTTCCTGTCTAATTATACATTATGCACCTTCCTGCATTTGATGGTCCAGTCAATAAAAATCAAATGCCTACTATGTACCAGGCACTGTGCTAAGCACTGGGGATATGAAGAAAGCCAAAAGATAATATTCATTTTCAAAGAGCTTATAATCGAATGGAGGAGCTTCCCCCTCACCACCAAAGGCACTGTGTGGATTCTCTAGCTTTTATTTTCTCTTTTTTTGGGGGGGGGGGTATTTTAGAAGTTCTGCAGAAGTTTGTATTTTAGAAGTGTGCATGTGTGTGTGCTGGGGGGGGGGGGTGCTTTTTTTTGTTTTCCTTTCCTGGAAGACTAATGGTCCTTACTTTATTTCTGTGTATCCTGTCAGAAAAGTCAAAGGCTTTGATTTGTATAGAGTTCATGTGACTTTTAACATCGTTGCCTTTTCCTTCTCTTCTCTCAAGTCTCCCCTCTTTGGCCCCCTTTCAGTATTTCTGAATTCCAAAAATCTATCTTTCCTTTATTTAGAGAAATTCTTCATCTTGGATTCAATTTTAACCTACCTACCTACCTACCTTCCTTCCTTTCTTTCTTGGCAGAGCCTCTGGAACCCTGAAAGTCCCTAACCTAGGTGGGCCTTTACTCAGTCAGAAGGCAACATGTTTTCAGCCTTTTCCTCCTTCCATCTCAGGGATGAGGGGGTAGGAGGGGAAAGGAGGTTTCAACAGAATCTCTGTAGCAGGAACTGGGGAGAGGATTCCAAGATGGGTCCTAGGTTAAAGACTGAATTAACTTGTTTCCCACTTGTAGAGGATAATGGGGAAAGGGTTCTGAGTGAGCACTTTAAAGATTATTCTACTGTTAGTCTATAAGGTCTTAAGTCTATAAGGACTTAACTTTTAATCATTCTCTCTTTTTTTGTGCTTTGGTTTCAGTTGTATTTATTTTATATCTGTCCCATAATTTACCACCCACTTTTTTTTTTGAAAGGTTAAAGAGTTAAAAGGTCCAAAAATGACTAATCTGCCATCTTGCTGGTCATAGACAAAATATTAGTTTTACTAAACTTAACTCAAAATATTGAGTAGTAAACTAGAATCTGACACTTTTGCCTGAGTGATTGAACTGGTAAATGTATTGTGTAGCTATCATCCTTTAGTTTTAATTAATGTAACATAATCATAGGATCATATAAAGAAGTAACAATAGGATAATCAAAATGTATATTCCCTAAAATGGGATAAAGAATGACTTTTCTTGTATGTTTCTCATAAGTTTTATGGGAAACCATCTCCCATGATGTACAAACTTTCATGGAATCATTAGCATCTATCTCAAGCATTATGTTGAAAAATGTAACATTAATGGATATGGATGGTCTCTACCCATTATCTTAAACCTATAAAGTGAGTTTTAAGGCTGAGTAAAGAATTAAGACATATTCATAATTTAAAAGCTTGCATGTAGATGAGCTCTCTGAGGCAATGGTCACACATGTTGAAGCTCATTAGAGGAAATGCAAACTTTAAAAAGGAAAGAAAGAATAGAAATTTTTATTTAATTTGCTATAGGAAAGAAGTGAATATTCTCTGATATGCCACAAAGAATTTAATATCAGAGAAAAAGTATAAGTGAAAGCAATTATTAAAATATTAAAATTTATATTTTAAAAACTTCTACCTTCTGTTATATCTTTAACAGTGTTATAGTCTCCACCAAAACCTAATACTGAATAATTGGACATCTCTAAAGGGAAAAATATTGCTATATCTAGCAAATTATATTATATAATATATTTTTCACATTATCTTTTAAAATATTTCAGATGAGCAGAACAGGCCTAATGTACCTTTAACTAGACATAGCTTAAAAACAGTTGACTGCTTAAAGGAAGTAACTTAATCCAAATATATAATATGAGATAAATGATTTTTAAAATTATTCAATATCCAAATACTAGCTAAAATATGTTACTTCAAATATTTTGAACTGGAAATTTATATACCACATTATGACAAGCAAATTCACAGATTATACTACTACTGTCCTTTTTATCAACTAACTTTAACTTTAGTTTTAAAAATTATTTCATTTCTTTTTAATTTATGAAATAAAACAAGCATTTCTATAACATAGTAGAATAAAAAGATGATTGCACATGAAACTGCAAATCTGTTTTATATAACTTTCTATTCTTTTTAAATATATAACATATTTGTCATATGGATTTTTTTTCTTCCCTCCCATCCATTATGGAGATGGCTGCCATTAGGCAAATATGTGTGTATGTGTATGTGTACATGTACATGTATGTATGCATGTATGTGTGTATGCATGTATAATCATTCTGTATATGCTTCTATTTATCAGCTCTTTCTCTGAATGCAGATAGCAATTTCCTTCATAGGTCCTTTGTAGTTAATTTGGGTATTTATAATAGTCAAAATGATTTAGTTGCTCAAATTTGTTTTAAAACAATATTGCTGTTACCATATACAATGTTCCCTTGGTTCTGCTCATTTTACTCTTCATTATTTTATTCCATCACAATCATGTACCACAACTTGTTCAGCCATTTGACAATGGATGGGCATTCCTGGAATTTGCGGTACTTTGCCATCACAAAGAGAGCTGCTATAAACATTTTAGAGCCTATGGGTTATTTTCCTTTTTCCAAAATCATCTTTGGAAATAGACCTGGGAGTGGTATAGCTGGGTCAAAGGGTATAGGCAGTTTAATAACTTTGGGCATAATTCCAAATCCAAAATGTCTGGATCAGTTCACAGTTCCATCAACAGTGAATTAGTATCCCAATTCTTCCACATACCCTCCAACATTTGTTGCTTTCCCCTTCAATCATTTTAGCCAGTCTGATAGGTATAAAATGTTATCTCAAAGTTGTTGAAGTCTGTATTTCTATACTCAATAACTACCAATATCTACTAACTTTTTTTTTTGGTGGGGCAATGAGGGTTAAGTGATTTGCCCAAGGTCACACAGCTAGTAAGTGTCAAGTGTCTGAGGCTGGATTTGAACGCAAATACTTCTGAATCCAGGGCCAGTGCTTTATCCACTGCACCACCTAGCTGCCCCAGTATCTACTAACTTTTAAAATATTTTTCTAATTTGTTTGAGAAAAAAGAAATGAAACAATTAATTAAAATACTATGAAATAATATATTAATTGGAGGATGTCATAATAGGTTTACTGAAAATTCAAATAAAAGAATTATCCATGAAAACAATGAATTTATTTTCTCTACCTGATAATTTATAAATCTAGAATATGCACTGGATAGTGAGGATTTGTTTTCTAGATTTAATTATTTGTCTGATCATATACGTCATTAAACTTAGTAACTATACAACATACATTAAATATAATAATGTACATTTGACAAATTTACTAGGACTATCTTTACTAAGGTAAATTTTTCCTTTATCATATAAACTAATTATTAATCTGTACAGAATGCTGTTAACAAAATATGGCACAAATCAGCCCATAACTATAGGTTGGTTTTATCATTGCAATTGGCTGAAATAAATTTCTTCTGCAACAATTCAAGGTGTCAGATGTGTCTTTTCAAAAGACTATGTATATTCTTGGGTCTATGCCCCTTATTCTTTTGATTTCTATAATAACAGAGATCCTTCTTTCAATCATGTCCATCACAAGATACTATCAAGATACTATATTTAGCTAACCATTAAAATGCAAAACAATTTTAGTATAGAGCAAAAGCTAATAATGACAATTAACCTTTATAGTACCTTAAGATTTGCAAAACATTTGACAGAAAGTAAAAGGGAATATCAGGGTAAAAACTCTGAAGAATAATAAGACAATTTAATCCACTCTATTCATAGGGCCAACTACATGCAATGCCCCACACAAGACACATGCAGTAGATACAAAAATGAAACTCCCTGCTCTCAAGGAGTTGACATTCTAATGGAGAAAAAGAGGAATAAGGTATGTTCAAATTACTATAAATATATTTTAGCACAAAGTCAGTGAATAAGAAAGCGCTAAATATTAAGATTTCATTTGAGGACTGGGAAATCACTTCCAGCTAGAGCGATCAGGGAAAACCCCATGAAGGAAGCAGCAAATAGGTAGAGATGGGAGAGAAACTATTTTAGGTGAAGGGAATGAATAGCATGAGCAGAAGGAGAGAGGAAGGTATATGGAACAGTTATGTATGGAACAGGGATTAGACTTGTTCTACTTGTTTCCAGAAGGCAGAACTAGGAGCAAGAGGCAGAGCTTGTAAAGAGAGAGTCTCCATATAAGGAAGACTTTCCTTACAAATAAAGTTATCCAAAAATGTAACAGGATGGCTCACTAGGGATCTTTCAAGAAAAGGCTGATATGCAAGGTATGATAGAAAGTATTCTTACTTATGAAAAGGTTAGATTACATGGCTTCTGAGAACTGCAAACATATAGGTATTAGGAAATATAACTGGAAAGATAGGCTATAGCCAGAAGTAGATTTAGTTAAAAATAGAGAGCCAATGACAATTTGGGGAAGGCAAGAGATAATGTGATTGGAGTCATGAAACTAGGAAGTATGAACAGTCTGGCACTCTAAATTACTACTAATCAGAGAAATGAAAATGAGTACAACCCTGATGTTCTAACTCATACCCATTAGATTACCAAAGCTGACAAAAAGGGAAAATGACAAATGTTGGAGAGGTTACAATAAAACACATTAATGTGACGTTGGGGGAGCTATAAATTGGCCCAGTCATTCTAGAAAGCAATTTGGAATTATGCCCTAACCTGTGTATACTCTTTGACCTGCCCCCCAAAGAGATCAAAGAAAGAGGAAAAGGACACACATGTACATAAATGTTTATAGCAAGTCTTTTTGTCATGGCAAAGAATTGGAAATGTGCTTATCAATTAGGGAATGGGTTAGCAAATTATGTTACATGAATGTAATAAAATATTACAGTGCTGTAATTCTCCCTTCATTTCTTTTTTTGTTTGTTTTTTGTTTTTTAGTGAGGCAATTGGGGTTAAGTGACTTGCCCAGGGTCACACAGCTAGTGAGCGTTAAATATCTGAGGCCGGATTTGAACTCAGGTACTCCTGACTCCAGGGCCGGTGCTCTATCCACTGCACCATCTAGCTGTCCCTCTCCCTTCATTTCTTATCCAGTAGCACTCCAGGTCTTGACTATCCCCTAGAAACCTCTCCATCCTGGACAATCACTCCAGTCCAGGAATTCATACTTCAGATCTCCTTCCCTGCATACTCTTCCCCCCCCCATACACTCCTCTCCCTCTGATTGGATGGATCTTCTCAGAATTTCCATTTAAGGACTATGCCAAAATTAATTTATCTTTATAATAAAATTTCTAATTACTGCAAGAGAATCCAAAAGTGAAAATTGTGTCCATGTATTAGTTACCTCATAGAGTCCTGTTTTTCTCATTTGTAAAATAATAGCTAGAATTCATATAGCTTTTTAATATCTGCAAAGGCCTTTACAAATGTTTCCTTATTTAATCCTTACAACAGCTCTATGAGGTAGGTGCTATTATTATCTCCATTTTACAAATCAGGAAACTAATGCAAAAAGAGTTTAAGTGACTTGCTCAGGATCACAAAGCTAGTATGTTTCTATGGCAGAATTCAAACTCAGTACTTCCTAACTTCAAGTCTAACACTCAATCTACTGTACTACCTAACTTGACATGAATTCTAAAGTCCCTTCCAGCTCTAAATCTAAGATCCTATATCCATGTATCATAAACTATAGATGGTTAACATCACAACCTAACTTAGTGAAAATATCATTAAGGCTAAGTACTAAAAGACAAATTTATAATGCATCATTTTCTACTAAAGTTATATACCACCTAAGTTTTGATTTTAAAATGGAAGACAATCTAGTGGGAACAAATATTGGGACACAATCAAATCAAATAAACTTGGATTTGCTGTTCCAAATAAGTAAATTGCACTAACTGAGAGTTTGAGCAAATCTAATGACAACCAAGAACTGAAATAACCAATATAGCTTAACAAGTTTCCTGTGGATTAATCTTATTCATTTTAAATGCAGCAAAAGACTCACAAAACAAAACAAAACAAAAAAAATAGAATAACTCCACAGAGCCAGATAGTAATATTACTAGTGCTTTGCCATGGGGAAGTCCAGAAAAATCCCAGATAGAATGTGATAACAGTGCTTAATCATTAAAACAATTAAAATACATAAATATGATTCTACCAGATCCTGACATTGTCACAATATAATTATTTATGCATATTTAAGTCAAACAGCTGTATGTGGGAAATTACTCTTATGAACTAAACATACATACACAAAACTTATTTTGGGATTTTTAACTCATTCATTTTTCAAGCAAACATCCAGTTTCATTTAAATTCACACAAGGACTGCAACAGTTTCACCTAAATCAAATTTTCTACAAGTTAAACATCCCTCCCATACTTAGATATGATTGTGAAAATACTTTGATCTCTATTCCCAAATTTATTCCTGTGTAATCCATGACAAAATATAATGTGATTTTCTGTATCTTTATATTACAGCCAAGCAGTTGACAGAACTTAATAATTTTCATAGAAAAAAACGCCTTCTGGCCCCAAAATACATAAATCATAATCGAAGCACTTTATCATATTACAATTAAGCATATATAGCATTATCATAAGATCTTCAAAACAATTCACATTTTCCTGACCTTTTTTTAAAAAAGATTTTTATTTTGATATTCCAAGGAAATGATTTCTCTAATTAGTTAATTAATCAATTAGTTGGTTCATTCAGTTATTAATATATTTTTTTTCTGATTAGATGTTTCTATCTCCCCTAGGCTACAAATGCAAAGGCTATTCACAGGCCTGAAACAAGTATGATCAGCAGAGTTCTGCCTTGCTTAGTATTTGCTCTCACCTGGTTTGCTCCTCCTTAGCCAACCCAGTGACCACTCAATCCTGGGGTCTCACTATATTAATGCTTGGCCCATTATATCTTGAACTCCCAAGGTCACAAGATCGGTCAACCTCAGACTCAATAGTATTAGGGATTATAGGTGTGTATACCACCATCCAATAGGAAAGTCACTTTAGAACATTTGTTTTTGTCCACAGTAATCATGATGGAGGAAGCTAAAAGGGTTAACAGATGACCTATCAACTGTAGTTAAAAAGGGTTAACAGATAACCTAAGACTTCATCAATAGTAGCTAGAAGGGTTAGCAAAGAAACTAAGACCTGAGTAACCAGAGGGTTACTATCAACCAACACTATCAACAGAAGCCTAGGGAGGATAACCAGGGACCATTAACCATTAATAGCCATTAATATTCCTAGACAACAGGAAACAGAAACCAAACCTAGGAACCAGATCTTAAGTAAAGAGATATCAAACACAGAGACCCTCTGGCTCTGACAAGTTTAAACATGTCTTTATGAACATGCGCAGAGAACACCAAATGTGTCCTTACATTCACCTTATGATATTTAAACCCCCAAAACACACCCCTCTAGGGAAAAAGGTACACACCTTGGAGAACATCTTAGGACCTCAGGAAGTCTAAATTTGGATATGAACCTCCCAGGTACCTCCTTAAGGAGGAGATTAAGATAATGAGGAGATAACCTACTTTTCTCACTATAAATATAACCATTTTCCTCTCCCTATTTGAGACACTTTTTTCCTTGGTGTCTCCCTGTGGTCATCACAGTCTGATAATAAAATTTGGAAAAATGAGTCACTGAGTTTTCTAATTCTTTGAGACACCTCATGATCAATTTGATCAATTAAATCCATCTCTATATCAATCATAATGCTGGATTGGCCTTAAATTCAACAACATTCTTTTCTTTTAAAAAGTGTCTTTGGGGCAGCTAGGTGGCACTGGTCCTGGATTCAGGAGTACCTGAGTTCAAATCTGACCTCAGACACTTGACACTTACTAGTTGTGTAAGCTTACTAGCTGGGCAAGTCACTTAACCCTCATTGCCCAGCAAAAAAAAAAAAAAAAGTCTTTAAAAAATTACTTCTGAAGTTAACATACAAATGAGAGAACATGAGAAACAAAGTTAAGAAAGCTGCCTAAATTTATGCATGGGACATCCTTAAAAGGAAAATTATGAATCTGAATTCATCACAATCAGTAAAATCTACTGATTAGCAGACTAGACATTAATTTACAGTTAAAAAATTACAGGGTAATCACTTTTCTCTGAAATAGTTAACACTGAAATCTCTATGAAATGTTCCATTACTAAACATGGCTCTAACTCCATATTTATGTTTGTAGGATGGCTGAATAAGGAGAGCTAATTTAAGATCTTCTGACTACTTGTTCACTATATTATGTGGTCTTGCTCTTTCTTTCATCTAAGCCCCACATGTGATGAAGGTACATAAGTCCAAATATAGTGCTGCTGTTTTCTGAGGGAAGGCTTTCCCTCAGAACTAACAACATTGTGTTAAGTCTAGCTATAGAACAGTAATGAAAAGGGTTTCTGTTTACTATAGAATGTTTCAAACCTGGTTCCTCCTTCTGAAATGGTTTGGGAGTTCTCTAGTAATTACTACAACTGGATCATTGATCAAAATACTTTGCTCCATAGGTTGGCTATAAAAACAATATGTTTCAGGGGGTAAAAGTGAACACAAGAAAATATAAGCATCTCCAGGACAGGGACTGTATATTTTTATCCATTAAAATGTAACCTCCTGGGGGGGGGGCACCTAGGTGGCTCAGTGGATAAAGCACCGGCCCTGGATTCTTAATCCGGCCTCAGACACTTGACACTTACTAGCTGTGTGACCCTGGGCAAGTCACTTAACCCCCATTGCCCCACGAAAAAATTAAAAACAAAAAACAAGTAACCTCCTTGAGGTCAGGGTCTGTCTTTCTTTTGCTTATATTTGAATCATCGCCATTTAGCACAGTGCCTGACAAGTAGTAAATACTTAATAATCAATCAGTTTTAAAAATTGTCAAATACCTATTGTGTGATGGAAACAGTGCTAAGGCCTGGGGATACAAAAAGAGGAAAAAGATAGTCTCTAAGTCGTGCAGTGGATAAAGCACAAGCCCTGGATTCAGGGGGACCTGAGTTCAAATCTGACCTCAGACACTTGACACTTACTAGCTGTGTGACCTTGGGCAAGTCTTTTAACCATTATTGCCACACCAAAAAAAAAAAAAAAATTAGTCTCTGCCCTCAAGTAGATCACAGTCTAATGGGAGATATGACAAACAAACATGTATAAAAAAGTTATATACAAGACAAATAGGAAATAATTAACTAAGAGAAAGCACTAGAATTAAGAGCATTTGGGAAAGGTTTCTTTAAAAAAAATGGGATTTTAGTTGGCACTTAAAGGAAGTCATAGAAGCTGGTAGGGAAGCAGGGGTAGAAAAAGGATTCCAGGCATGGAGGAGAGCTAGAGAAAATTTCTGGAGTCTCTGGAGAAATAGAATATCTTATTCACATGCAAAGAAAAAAACAAACAAAACCAAGAGGTCAGTGTCACTGGATTGAAAAGTAAGTGGTGAGGAGTAAAGGTTTAAAAAGACTGGAAAGTTAGGAGGTGACTAGTTTATGAAGGACTTTGAACACCAAACATGACATTTCGTATTTGCTCCTGGAGACAAGAGAAAAACATGAGTTTATTTAGTAAGGGGGGGGGCAGGGAGGTTATATTAGGCATGTGCTTTAAGGAAAATAACATATAACTGAATGTATGGGTCACAAAAAATTTGGCAACAGTAAAAGGTTATGTATAGCTATCTTTTATACCCATATACCCGGGGTTACATAAAAATTTCTCAGGCCAAAAGGAGTCATAGGTGGAAAAAGTTTAAGAAGCCCTGCTTTACAGGACAAATGCAGGATGGTTTGGTGAGAGATTTGAGGCAGGTGGATCCACCAGCCTCACTTATTGCCATAATCAGGGCATAAGATGTACTAGCCTTGTGGCAGAGTTAGAGGAGAGCAGAGGGCCTATTAGAGAGATGTTGCAAGGGTGGTGAGGTAGGACAGAAATAGAAAAGGAGGCCAGGAGGCATCTAGATTCCTTGTTTCCTTCAAGTGTCCTGACTATAGGAGTTTCAGCTCTACTATCAGAAGCTTTGGAAATCCCAGGTTACCTTAATGATGGAAAGCAGAATTGCTATAGGACTCTGCCCCGTTGCTGTAGCATTTTAAAACTAGTAATAGACTTTCAAAAGGACCTCTACATTAGGATCTTTTCATTGTCCTACTATGGAATTGCCTTATTACAAAGTTCTTTTATTGCTTCAGTCCACTTTCCAGATGATCTTGTGAAAAATAATTAATAATTGGGGGACCTAGAGATCTTATTTCTTAGTTCTCCTTCTCCCTCCACTCAAAAATCAAGCTCTCCTTGTGAAAGTCTATCAAATCTTATCTAAGTCAAACCCACCCCAAACCTAAGCTAACAAAAGAAGCCTAAGGTGGAAAGACTCTTGTCCAGATAAGTTTTAGGACTTTACTAATGAGATTTGGATCTTGGGTGGGGGTCTCTACATTTCTCCCTGATGTCATCTTTACTTGAGTAACATATCCCTCCCCCCTCCCCCACACGGCATTTTAATATAACCCACCTCCAAATTATGCTAACCAATTTGATTGCTGTGTGATGGAGCTCCTATAGTGGGAAAGCCATATGAACCAGACCCCATCATGAGGAAGAGGTCTTTGGTCTGAGAGAGTAGGCCATAGACCTTGTTTTATTAATATCCTGCCAGCAATATTAATAAAATGTTTAAATTACCCAGATACTATGTCTCTCATTGTAAATCATCACAATCTAAAATCAATGTGCCTTATTTTGCCTCTTAGTCAATAGAAAGCAAAATTATACTATTCCTAGTAACTAACAAGTAGGCACTCATATATTTGTTGAATATAAATGTTACCTTTTAATTTTTTTAGTAAATCTAAAATAACTGCATATGTTTTTACATTAGTTCCTGAGTTCCAGAGACACTGGAGAAATTTTGGTAGGGTTTAGAATCTAGTGGAGAATTCAAATTGAATTACAGTGCAGTAGTAATGCATTCTGGCCGGATACATAAAATCTCAAGTAGAAAACATATTCTGATTAATCTGGCTTACTTTATACTTTCTCAGAATTCACAGGAATTAGTTTATATTCCCCAAGCCAGAATTTTATAATATACTGTAGCATTCTATTCTTAGGACAGTTAAGTGGCACATTGGATAGAAGGCTGAGTCTGAGTTGGAAAGACTCATCTTCCTAAGTTCAAATCTGGCCTCAGACACTTACTAGCTCAGTTGTGTGGCCCTGGGCAAGTTATTCTGATGGAGGAGGCTAAAAAGGGTTAACAAAAAAACTAAGACCAGAGTTCTTAGCAATAGTAGCTAAAAGGGTTAACAGAGAAACTAAGGCTTGAGTTAGCAATAGTAGCCAAAAGGGTTAACAGAGAAACTAAGGTTTGAGTTTTTATCAACTGTAACCAGAGGGTTACTATCAACCAATATTATCAACTGAAGCTTAGGGAAGGTAACCAGGGACCAATAACCATTAATAGCCATTAATAATCCTGGATGACAGGACACCTAGAAACCAGATCCTAAAGTAAAGAGATATCATAAACAGAGAGACCCTCTGGCTCTGACAAGTTTAAGCATGTCTTTATGAATATGTGCAGAAAGACCAAATATGTCCTTAGGTTCACTTTATGACGTCTAAACCCCCAAAACACAACCCTAGTGAGAAAGATACCAACCCTGGAGGATGTCTTAGGACACATGGAAGTATAAAATAGGATATGAACCTCTCTAAGGAGGAGATTAAGATAATGAGGAGATAACCTCCTTCTTCTCACTATAAATATAACCATTTCCCCTCTCCCTATTGGAGACATATTTAGGTGCTTCTCCCTGTGGTCATCACAGTATTCTAATAAAACTTGGGAAACTGAGTCATTGAGACTTGTGATTCTTTGGGATACCTCACAGTCAATCTGATCAATTAAATCCATCCCCACATCATTTTGACCCTGTTTGCCTCAGTTTCCTTATCTGTAAAATGAGATGGAGAAGGAAATGGCAAGTACTCCAGGATCTTTGCCAAGAAAATGCCAAACGTGCAAAGCATAAGTACTGGGGATACAAGTAAAACCAGTTCCTGCTCTCAAGGAGCTCATAGTTTAATGGGATGGACAATATGCAACAAACTATGTGTATATAGACACTTATGTATTTGTCTATGGGTATATATGTATGTATATGCATATGTGCATATATATGAGATAAACATTGGAGGGGGAAGGGACTGAGGTAGAAAAGAACCAGAAAGGTAGGAAGGGGCCACATTATGGAGGGTACCTTTAAAAAAACAGGATTGTATATGTGATCCTAGAGGAAATGGAGAGGTACTGTACTTAACTGAGTATGGAAATGACATGATCAGACTTGCCCTTTAGGAAGGTCAATCTGACACCTAAGTAGAGGAAGCACTGTAGTGGGGAGAAACTTGAGGCGGGGATATCAATCAGAAGACCATTGTATAGTCCAGATATGAGGTGCTGAAGTCCTGGACCAGGGTGGTGGTGTCAAAGGAGTGAAGAGAGCATATATGAGATATGTTATTAAGGTAGAATCAACAGGATTTGTCAAGTGATTGGATATGGGGTGAGGGGGTGGAACTGAGGGGGGTCCAGGAAGATAGATGAGTTGTGAACCTTGGTGATTTGGAGGATAGCGATGACTTTTACCATAAAAGAGAGGTAAGGAAGAGGGAAAGGCTTAAGGGGGGGAAATAATATAATTTTAGAAATGTTGAGTTAAAGATGTCTAAAGGATATACAGTTTGAGATGTCCAATAGGCAGTTAGAGATGTAAGACTGATAGTCAGGAGACAGTTTAGAGTTATATAAAAAGATCTGAATATTTTGCATAGAGATAATACTTGGATCCATGAGAGCTGATGAGATCAAACAAAATAGGGTAAAGAGAGAAGAGGACCCAGGATAGAGAAATGAGGGACACTCAGGGTTATCAGATACAAAGAAGACTGAGAAGGAATAGTCAGACAGGTAGGAGGAAAACCAGGACAGGGCAGGCAACTGAAAATCTAGAGACAAGAGAGTATCAAGAAGAAAGTGTGACAATATCAAAGGCTAAAGAAAGGTAGAGATAGATAAAAACTGAGAAAAGCCATTAAATTTGGCAATTAAAAGATCTATAACTTTGGAGAGAGATTGGAAACCAGCTAATGTAGGATTAAGAAGAGAGGGATAGGAAAGGAGGTAGAAGCATGGATTCTAGTAAAAGTTCACAATTGTGAAAAATACCAGATTATTTTCAATGTATTGATCATTTTTGCTCAATTTTTTTCTGTTCTTTTTCTTTTTTTCCTCCCTTAAAGAAGTCTTTGTTATAGGGGAGAGCTCTCTAGAAGGGGATGGAGGATATGGGGAACATCTATGCAATATAAAAAACAAAAGATATAGATAAAACTGAATAAAAAGAAATATATAATGTATATATATAAATTTATAAATCTATAAATATTTATAAATATATACATACATGTATATGGAGAAACAGACAGAAAGAGAATATATAAATTCTTAACAGATCTCAAAATTCATAGTACAAAGATAATGTCATTTTATGAGGTATTGTCAACTTTCCAAGGTTGCTTCCTGAGAGTATTTCTATAATTTCTGCTCATCTGTTAAAGGCATGCTTTGAAATTGAATGTCTATTTTTGTTGCCAAGAAAATACCTTGCAAACAGGTAAGTTAGCCAAAATTCACATCTGCATATATTTAGAAATATGGCATTTCCTTTTTTGCATATAATATGTGGTAAATTCTAAAATATATATATATATATATTTTATATAGTATTTTATATGTAGTTAACTAGTGGTTTTTTCATAAGTACAGTCATATATCCTCTAAAATAGATTACATCATTGCTGAAATTAATCATCAGTATTCTCTTAATCAAGATAGTATGAATGGCTCACTTAGTAATTTTCTACCATGCATCTAATAATTATTATCTAGTTGTATATAATTTAAAACATTTGACAAATATACTGCAATAATAAAGCTGAGTAAATGAAATAAAATATTTTAGAAGAATATGAAATATTTGAGTTCAAAAGGGACTTCCAAAACAACCCATGGATGATAATAAACACATCCATAGTGCTTTATGAGTCAAGGAAAGGTATCCTTATGCAGAGATGAGGAACCTAAAGTTCAGGGAATTTAAGAGATTTGCTTAGGGTCATTAAGATAGTTTTGGAGTTGTTTTCTAAACCTAAATCTTCATGTTTCCAAGTACTGTGACTTGTGCAAGATAACACAGCTACTAAATGGCAAATCCTACTTTCAATATTCAAATATTCAAATACTATAAATATGATTTATATTTGATAAATATATTTGATAAATTTGATCTTATTTGTTTAACTGGTCAGTCTTCCACAAAAAAAAAAAATGGGTATTCAATATGTATTCTTAACCAAATATCTTTCTTTTTATTCTCTTTTTTTTTCTTTTTTTAGTGAGGCAATTGAGGTTAAGTGACTGGATAATTCCTGTCTCCAGCAAGAGTGCATTAGCAGGGGCAGCTAGGTGGCACAGTGGATAGAGCACCAGGCCTGGAGTCAGGAGTACCTGAGTTCAAATCCGGCCTCAGACACTTAACACTTACTAGCTGTGTGACCCTGGGCAAGTCACTTAACCTCAAATTCCTCTTTTGTAAACTTCCACCTTTTTCCACTGAAGATTGGGTTTAGCTTTAAAGGATATGTTATTTTGGGTTGTAGTTTGGCCTTTTCTGATTTAGAAGATACAGTATTTCATTCTTTGATTTCTTATAACTACTGAAAAATTCTGTGTTATTTAAATTAGTGTTCCTTCATATTTGAAGATCTTTCGCTGGATGCTTGCAAGACGTGTTTGTTATTGAAATTGTGAAAAAATATTTTTTTTCAAATATGGAATTTATTTCTGATACTAATCTGTAAATTTAGTTGATCAGTGCTTTGCCAGGTGCATTTAAACATTCTGGGGAGTTATCTTGTAGTATTTCCTACATTATGGTATTTGAGGGTTTTGTTGTTGTTGTTGTTTTTAATTTGTCCTCTTCTTGGAGACTCCTTAGGTTGCTTTTATGCATCCTTACTTTGAAGATAGTCACTTTGGATTCAATAGAATTTATGTAGTCTTTTAAAATTGTTACTTCTCTTCTGTTAAATTTTCTTCCTCTTGTGAATTTTTCTTTTGTTCTACGCCTATTATTTTACATCTCAGAATCTCTACTTCTGTGAAGACATTATCCATCATCTTTACCACGTTCTGAATACTGAAATTTGTGTTTTTGAATTCTACTTTGAAATCTGATTTCTGACCTAATTTCATCTATACTTTCTTCTTTTTAAAGTTAATTTCTATTTTGAACCATTTGAGAATTTCTTGCTAATAATGGTCTTTGATCTTTTGTAGAATCCAAAATTTATTTTCTAAAACCAGAGTTTTAATTAATTTTACTTTATTTTATTTTTAATGATAATAATAATAATAAACATTTTTATGTAAAGTTTTGAGTTCCAAATTCTATCCCTCCTTCCCTCCCTCCCTTGTTCCTCTAGGTTGGTGAGCAATCAGATATAGGATATACACGTGCAATTATGTAAAATATTACTCATATGGGGTTGTGTCATATCAAGGAATTTGATTAAAGTTGAAACTGGCCTACTAGCCAGAGGAGAAACAGGCCCATTAGGAGTGGCTACCTGATAGGAGCCAGGGGACAGAGATAACTCCAAAAGTCAGGACCACCACCTCACTCAAGCTTTCCCCCACTCCCAAAGGGAACTTTCCCTTGTCAGGTGGTGATCATCGCATCTGCCATCTATAAAAGTTTTTGCCTTTCTCTTGTTCAAGGAGATAGGTATCTCAGAGAATCATGTCTCTGAACCATCACTTCTTGAGAGAAGACCTTGACTTCTCTCTTGGTCTCCTTTCTCTAGTGCCTAAATAAAAGGCTATTTTATTCTAATTGGATTTGTGTGGGAGAGGGTGTAATTCTTTAAAGAGGAATATCTAAAAACATCCACACCACCAATTTCCCATTGACAATGACCATATTAGTAATTTTGTACAAAAAACTTGAATAAAAGAAAAAAAATGAAAAAAGTGAAAAACAACATGCTTCAGTCTGTGTTCAATCAATATCAGTTCTTTCTTTGGGGGTGGATCATAGGCTTTATCGGTAATCCTTTGGGATTATTTTTGGATCCCGGTATTACTGAGAATAGTTAAATCATTCATAGTCTTCATCAAACAATATTTCTGTCACTGCACAATGTTCTCTTGGTTCCATTTTACTTTAAAACATAATACCTATTCATAGTACACTGACTTCAAGTTTTTATTCATTGTTCTTTTTGTCTTTATGAGCAGAACTTCTAATCCATTTATCAATTTGAAAATTAGGTTTTTACACAGGCTTTCTCCCTTAGACTTCTAGTCTTTCAGACTTTTTCTTATATTTACAGACACCTACTTTTTGCATTTCTGAAATACATATGGCCAAGTTTGAGTACCAAATTTTTGCAATACCACTCATTCTGAAGAATATCTAATCCTGATACTCTAATGCTAATTGGAAATTTCATTTTCCTCTTAACATGAAGTTCTTGAAGTTATTAAAGATTCGAGTCAACAGAAATTAAGTGCCTATTCCATGCAAGGTACTGAACTAGTTTTTTGGATACAAATACAAAAATGTAACAGTCTCTATAGTTAAGGACATTACATTATACTACATGTAAATAAATACAAAGGGTGGACCAAAAGTCACAAAGCAGTTTTAATATTTAATAACTACTTTTTTGTTTTTAATTTATAATACCATAGCATCATATACAGTATATCTAGGAAATGAATTTACATTATTTGTGAAAAATCAAATCTCATAAATGGCAAAAAATAAAGAAAAATAATTTTTGAAAAGATATTAAAACAATTATTACTTTTGACCCACCCTGTATAAGTTAAAGTAGGAAAATTCAAGAACCTGGCACAGCAACACAATAGGTACAAATAATGTAATCACAGAAGGCCCAGACATCTAAACTTGACCAACCAACAGATTTGAAGTATGAGTAATTCCTTAATAAATATGAAAAGATCACAGGGGCTTTGAGTCACCACATGAAAGAAGATAACATAATACAGGAAATATTTTATGGTTGGATGAAAGAATCAAAGACAATTCTAATGATATGTATAAGATATCAAGGCAGTTTGCAATCATACATTCCAGCAGCAGGTCAATCAAATGGCAGTTGAATCTACTGGTAAAGGACTCTAGAGTGGGAAGTACCCTTGGCATAGAAGTGAGCTATCTTTTCTTCCTCAACCTGGGAAGGGAAGGGAAGGGAAGGGAAGGGGAGGGGAGGGGAGGGGAGGGGAGGGGAGGGGAGGGAAGGGGAGGGAAGGGAAGGGAAGGGAAGGGAAGGGAAGGGAAGGGAAGATAAGATTTTAAGGAGGAGGAGAGCACCAACAAACATGGGTAATCAGGAAAAATTTCCAACATAACATGGCACCTGAGTTTTACTTTGAAGGCAGATGAGGAATCTTTGGGTAGAGACAGTATATGCCAGGCATGGAAGACTATCTATACAAAGGCAAAGAGGCAAGAGATGGAGTGCCCACTTCAAAGAAAAGTAGATCCATTATTTTGGAGGAAAGTTTTGTACATGACTCTTATGCTACTTAGAATATGGAGGACAATACTTCCAAGGATTTGTGATTCTACTGGCGTTAGTTATTTCTTCTAGTAACACAGATAATAGCACTATATGCTTTAGTATGGATGAATTAATGAAAAAGCACTTAAGCACTTAATTTTTATCAATAACCGTGCTTAGCACTGGGGGGTACAAATAAAAAAGCAAAAAATAGTTTCTACACTCAAGGAATTTGATTTGGGGGGGGGGCAGGGAATGAGGGCTAAGTGACTTGCCCAGGGTCACACAGCTAGTAAGTGTCAAGTATGTGAGGCTGGATTTGAACTCAGATCCTCCTGAATCCAGGGGTGGTGCCTTATCCACTGCACCACCAAGCTGCCCCACCAGGAACTTGCATTTTAATAGAAGACAAGACACAGAGAGAACAAGTTGCCAGCTTGGGGTACTGTGGCTTGAAATGTTACAGGGATAATGAGGGAGCCATGGTGGAATGGTTTCTAGTAGAATTGTCAAGTACTGATTTGATTGTTTGCCAAACTATATATAGAGGGAGGGGGGGAGGGCAGCAGAGGGTATTCATGAGGTGGCAAGGCAACACACACATATACCAGTTTATTTGCGAGTTTATATTTATGATCCAGAAGGTTAAGATAACTGGATATTGAATTTGGAAAAGTGGTTTTTAATCCCCATCATCATCATCATCAACCATCATCATCACTACTTTAGCAGAGTTTAAAAATGTGGTAAAGCACTCAATTTGTTCAATATGAAAGTACATGAGAGTAAAAAGAATTCTAGTTCATAATTACTTCATAAATTACAAATTAAAAATCTCCTAAGGGAGAAAAGGTTAATAGTTTACGCTATCTTTGAGGCTTACTATACAGCGAATTCACTTGGATAGCTTACCTTTTCCAATGTTAACTCTGTTTCAGCTGCATGTGTCATTTTCAATTCTAACTTCATCTTTTCTGAGTCAGCCTTCAATTTGTTAACAATGGTCTCATGGTCTCTAGCTGTTCGCTGCTTTTCCTCTTCCCGAAGAAGTCCAAGCTCTATGAGCTGCTGTTTCCTTTGAGAGTTTACTTGAATCAACTCTTCTCTCAATTTGTGAACTTGAGCCTCCATATCAGAGATAACCTATTTTTTTCCAAAGGGAGGGAACTTATTAGAAATAGCATCCATGAAAAAAGTCTTTCTTAAATATTATGAAGATAAATGGAAATGTTGTCCCATTCTCCTTTCCTACTTCCACCTATATTTCTTAGCAATGTATACTAAGTCATAAGGAAATTTCCCAATTACTCATATTACTGCACTAAGAATTTGAATTGATTTCTTCAATTTTGTATGGCAACATCCTGCCAAAACTTCCTGCAGGAATCAGCAGAGCGATCATGAAATTAGGTATGATGTTCTTTCAACAGACATTGAATAAATTTAAATTCCTCCAACATAGGAACCATGACAAGATGGTAGGTAGCAATAATAAAAATTTGAAATATCAAGATTAGAACTAATTTAGGGGATTACGAACCACAGAATAAAATCATAAAAACCCTTATTTTCATCATTATAACAAGGAACAAATTATTTAAAATTTAGAATTTTAGATTTAGAACTTAAAACTTAGAATTAAAATCCTATGATTTATTATTTTGTATCTTACAGAATCCAATCATTTCCACATGAAATTTCTCAACTATAGACACTTCCACCTGAATCTACTAGATTAGAATTGACAAGCACTATAGGGCATCTTGTCTCAAACAAACAGAAGAGATCTACTGATCTGCTGAATAAGGCTAATGGAGTAATCCATTTCATGCCTGCCTCTGCAGATAATGTAGCCTTGCAATTGGTTCTACTGTTGTGCTAAAATGGCTTGAAGTTGATGACTCTGTGTTTCATTGTCTAGTGGAGATGGCCTCACTGATGTGCTTAATATTATTTCTATCCATTTGTTTCTTTGTTCTAGACATTTACAGATGAACATTTACATAAAAAATAAAGTGCTAGCAAAATAGTCCCTTCTGCTCCTCTTGATGATTTATCTGATTCTAAACTCAAGTATAAAATACGTCAATACAGCATGGCAAATAGAGAAACAAGGTTGGTCAATTTCAAGCAAAAGTCTCATATTGTTAAATCAGATCATTTGACAAAGGGGTACAAATCTAATATGATAGTAAGGTGATATTG
Organism: Dromiciops gliroides; assembly: GCF_019393635.1. Taxonomy (NCBI): domain Eukaryota; kingdom Metazoa; phylum Chordata; class Mammalia; order Microbiotheria; family Microbiotheriidae; genus Dromiciops; species Dromiciops gliroides. Next base: position 209,526,625 of record NC_057864.1, read on the forward strand.
ACTATGGTTAATTAAATAGATAAGCACATAATGTAGAGGCTCAAATTTTACACTAAAGAAAAATATTGCTTTATTAAATGTCTCAAAACTAATGTGTTGGGTTTTCAATATAATTATTAGGAAAAAACACTTAATTTACTATTCTAGGCTTTTTAAACAATTACAGTTTCAATCTGGAAATAATTAAGGTGAACATTGTCTGGGTAGTATTTTTATTTGCATTTTTTCCTTTTAATTAAAAGAATTTTTAAAAATAATTTGTCTTTAAAAATTCTTAATGCTTGAAAAATAATTTTTCTTTTAAATTATATTTTTTCAATTAAATGTAAAGACAGTTTAAAACATTATTTTATAAATTTTGATTTCCAAATTTTTCTCTCCTTCCCCTTGTTCCTACCTAAGATGGTATGTAACTTGATATAGGTTATGTATGTGCAATCATGTAAAACATATTTCCACATTAGTCATATTGATACATACTAAATTTAACTAACTGAGCCTTTTCAAAGAGAAAGCAAAATGTGGCACCCAGTCACCAAACTGAAGGGAAAATAAAAATTAAAGAGAGGAAAGTTAAAGAAATGAAGTTAAAGAGATGAAAACTGAGAAGTGATCTAAAAGCTACCAATATGCATTTATAGGGGAAATTTCCTCATGATCAACCAACCAATTAGAATAAGCAAGCATTAAATGCCTACTTTGTTCTAGGCACTGCGGTAGGTACTGGTGATATAAAGACAAAAGTGAAATAGTTTCTGCTCTCATGAGCCTGGGAGAATATGAACTTCAATATCATCATTATTATTACATATTAGTTCTGTGGCTTATTCTATTTCTTGCCCTGTCCCTGTACCAATCAATCATCAGCCATTTGAGAGAAAATTATCACAAGCCTTCTTCTCTTATTCTTTTATCCTTATCCTCATCAACATTACTCCAGATTCTTGAGATGACCAATAAAGATGGCTGTAGCAGTAGGAAGAAGTATCATAGCCCAGTTCTCCCTATAATTCTGACAAAAACCTAGAAAGTGCAAGCACTAGACCAAGTTATCATAGGAAAATCTAAGAAACAACTACAGTGACCTATTTTACCAGCCAAGGTCACCACTGGAAGACTGATAAAGTTCTGCAGGCACTGAGAGCATTCTAGCCCTGCAGCACCTTCTAGTACCTGGACTGACCTGGAGCCTGTGACTATATGCTAGTGTAAGAAGTGGCCCTTGGTTCCAGTAGGGATAGACCTCACACTCTGTAGGAAGGAGGAACAGAAATGAATTTCTAGCTCTGTCACTCATAACTTTGAGCTGTATGGCAGAACCACTGTGGACTGTGGAGGGACCTAGTATCAGGAAGTGGCTAACATATGGCTGCAGAGTGGCAAAGAACAGTTGATCATTCAGGCTGTATACTTGGAAAGGAAAAAAAAATAGGAGAGAGCAACTACTGAATGGCTTTGATCATGGAGAGTGGTCTCAAATTCACCACCTAGTCTAGTTTGGGATCTGCATGAGAGTAACCAGTGCAGGAAAGACTAAGGGGGTTCCAGCAGTTATGTCGCTCTGTACCCAGCTGGGCCAGCAACAGTCTAGAGGAACTTCGACCAAAGGTAAGCCTGTGTTGTATAATGCAAACCCAAGTGAAGGTATGTAGTTAAAGTTTACTCTATATCTGACAAATATGGATGTATCGAAAAACCTTCAAGGTACTTGGTCTGAACAACCACTGACATCCTTGAAGAGCACAGTTCCCAATCCTGAGAGAAATCAGCAGCAGGACCAAAGACAATACAAATCAGGACCAAATAAGGCTCAGTCTTTTCCTCCAAAAGCACAAAGAGCCTATGCAGCAAGGTGGGAAGACTGTTTAAATTATGCACAAATTCTTCACTTTCATGACCTCCTTCTTTGACAAATTTGTTTTGTTTTGTTTTTGTTGTTGTTGTTGTTGTTTTTTATTTTGCGGGGCAATGAGGGTTAAGCGACTTGCCCAGGGTCATACAGCTAATAAGTGTCAAGTGTCTGAGGCTGTATTTGAACTCAGGTCCTCCTGAATCCAGGGCCGGTGCATTATCCACAGCGCAACCTAGCTGCCCCAACCTCCTTCTTTGTAAAAATGAAGTGGGGAATGAAAGGAAAAGGGGACAAAATGAGTGCAAATATACAATTAACAATAACAAACATGAAATAAATGGAATGAATTCACTAATAAAATGTAAGAGGATAGAAGAATGGATTTTAAAAGCTTAATATGGGGGTAGCTAGGTGGCACAGTGAATAGAGCACCAACCCTGGAGTCAGGAGGACCTCAGTTCAAATCCGGCCTCAGATACTTGACACTTACTAGCTGTGTGACCCTGGGCAAGTCACTTAACCCAAATTGCCTCACCAAAAAAAAAAAAAGCTTTATATATGTGTGTGTGTGTGTATATATATATATATATATATATATATATATATATATATATATATACATATATTTCTTTTAAACAGACATACATATATCTGTTGAAAAGAAACATACTTGTAGTATAAATATTCAGAGTTAAAACAAGAGGCAGAAATAAAATTGATTGTTTCAGGTAAACTTTAAAAATTAGTGGTAGCAATCATGATTTTATACAATGCAATGGTATGAATAGATATAGCTCTTTTAGGCTTCTTTCAGTTATACAGAATTCTGCTGTTTAGGCTGTTCCTAAAGTGATTCATATAAAAAAAAAATTGCAAAATGGTCAAGTTCTCTTAAGAAGTCAAGATCATTTCCAACAAATGATCCCAAAGGAACCTTTCAGCTCTGAAATAGATTCCCCATAAGATTTTTCTTTAAGAAAAAGAAATGTTGGGGTAGCTAGGTGGCACAGTGGATAAAGCACTGGCCTTGCATTCAGGAGGACCTGAGTTCAAATCTGGCCTCAGACACTTGACACTAGCTGTGTGATGCTAGGCAAGTCACATAACCCTTGTTGCACCAAAAGAAAAAAAAAGTTAGGAAAAAAATTCAAGACAATAAAGCATGTTTTGATTCTCTTTTGTATTTTCTTTGAACACTACCTCTTTTAGTCAGATCAAATCAGAAAATCCAGAATATCCACATGAAATTTACCTTATATGAACATCATTTGTACACTTTACATTGCATTACTGCTGTCTCATGTGATTTTGGTATTTTCCTATTACACAAGAGTTATACATATTGTTAAATTCCTTTAATATAAGATAATGTTAAATATATTTTATGAAGAGAGTACTTTTGGATATCATTTATTTTATAACTGGAAACTTTCTTTTATAGATTATCAGTGATATAAATTTAAATATACAGAAAATATTTAAGTAAATTTCTTGAAATTATTTGAAGAGATTTGGGTGCATAAACCTTGTGTTATTTTAAAAAACAGATTATACCTTGCTTTTTTTTTTTTTTTTTTAGTGAGGCAATTGGGGCCAAGTGACTTGCCCAGGGTCACACAGCCAGTAAGTGTTAAGTGTCTGAGGTCGGATCTGAACTCAGGTACTCCTGACTTCAGGGCCGGTGCTCTATCCACTGTGCCACCTAGCTGCCCCTATACCTTGCTTTTTAAAAATTTTATGTCTCCTTCTTTGAAAATGAAAATATTTCTAATTGAATGTATTGCTAGCATAAATAATTCCTGATGGGTTTCCTAAATGAAAGTACTTTTATATCCTAAAGGATCTGAGATAGTATATTTTCAAAAGCATTATTATTCCTTAAATTCCCTTGCTTTGAAGATCAATGTCTGTGAGGATTGTAACACTGTACAGTACACAAAAGTAAGGCCATATACAAAGCAATTTGATAAATTTAGCATACAAATGTGATGTGTTATAAATAAAATTATAGACAACATTTCTGTTACATATTAAAAATGTAGGAAAAAGAAATTATATTTAATGCACCATAGAAAACAAGACAATATCGACACAATATAAATGTACAGAATAGCATAGCATTGGGGGGGGGGGGCAATGAGGATTAATTGACTTGCCCAGGGTCACACAGCTAGCATGGCATAGAATCTTAATACTTCAAGGAAAAGTTAATCAAATAGAAGGAAAGAAATGACCAGTAAAATTATGATAGTTGGAATGTCAATGTACCACTTTCAGATATATAGAAAACAACCAAAAAACCAGAAAGAAGTTAAAAATGTGAATAGTATTTTAGAAAAGTCAAAGATAAGATAGAAAAGGCATATCACTGACAATTACAGAATGGAAAGAGTGAAGAGTTTATGTATTTCTCAAGCTTGGCATGGCACCTTATAGAAGTTCAATATGTACTGGAGCATAAAAATTACACAAATGGTGACAAGCAGAAATATTAAAGGCGTCACTATAGCCAGTAGGATATAATGCTGTAGGAATGATAGTCATTAAAGGGCGATTGAAAAAGGAATTTAAACTAATGAGAGACTGAACAAATCTTAAGTTTAAATTTCTTTGACCCAACAATTAACTAAAAGTTTCATCAAAGAAAATGATAACAATGAAACATTTTAAAACTAATGGGATGCATCTAAAGTAGTCCTTAGAGGAAAATTTCTATCTCTTAACACTTATATCAACAAATCTGAGAAAAAAAGAGATACAGTGTGCAATGAATGTAATAAACTTAACAAATTTTAAAACTCCAAGTAAACACAAAAGCAGAAATTTTAAAAATCAAAGAAGTTATGAATAAAACTGAATAAAAGCCACAAAAAAAATCCACTAAATTAAACTTAAACTAGTAGCTATTAAAAGAAAACTAACAGGGGCAGCTAGATGGTGCAGTGGATAGAACACCAGCCCTGGAGTCAGGAGTACCTGAGTTCAAATCTGACCTCAGACACTTAACACTTACTGGCTGTGTGACCCTGGGCAAGTCACTTAACCCCAACTGCCTCACCAAAAAACAACAACAACAAACAAGCCAATTAGGAGAACATGGAATAGTTTACCTGACAGATCTATGGTTAAAGAGAGCATTTAGGACAAAACAAGATAGAGAATTGCAAAATATAAAATGGATCATTTTGTTTATATAAAATTAAAAAGGTTTTACACAAACAAAAACTCAATGCAACCAAAATTAGAAAGAAAGCAGAAAGCTGGGGAAAAATTTTTACAGCAAATATCTCTGATAAAGGCCGCATTTATTGGATAGAGAACTGAGTCAAATTTATAAGAATACAAGTCATTCTCCAATTAATAAACGGTCAAAGGATATGAACAGGCAGTTTTCAGATAAATCAAAGCTATCTATAGCAATATGAAAAAAAAAAGCTCTAAATCACTATTATTTTGAGAAATGCAAAATAAAACAACTCTGAGGTACCACCCCACACCTACAAGATTGGCTAATATGGGGGAAAAAAAGGAAAATGATAAATGTTGGAGAAGATTTGGAAAAATTGGGATTCTAATGCACAGCTGGTAGAGTTGTGAACTGATCCAACCACTCTGGATAGCAATTTGGAACTATGCATACCCTTTGATCCAGTAATACCACTACTAAATCTGTATCCCAAAGAGATTTTTTTTTTTTAAAAAAAGGGAAAGGACCTATTTAGACAAAAATAGTTATAGCAGCTCTTTTTTTGGTGACTAAGGATTGGAAATCATGGGCTGTCTATCAATTGGGGAATGGCTGAATAAATTGTGGTATATGATTGTAATGACAAACTGTATGATTTCAGAAAAAAACTGGAAAGCGGGGCAGCTAGATGGCGCAGTGGATAGAGCACCGGCCCTGGAGTCAGGAGTACCTGAGTTCAAATCCAGCCTCAGACACTTAATACTTAACTAGCTGTGTGATCCTGGGCAAGTTACTTAACCCCAATTGCCTCACTAAAAAACAAAACAAAACTGGAAAGCCTTACATAAAATGATACAAAGAGAAGTAAGCAAAACCAAAATAACACTGTACATAGTACCAGCAATATTGTATGATTTAGAACTGTGAATGACTTGGCTATTCTCAGCAATACAATGAACCATGACAGTTCCAAAGGACTTGTGATGAAAAATGCTATTCCACTCCAGAGAAAGAATTGATATTTCCTGAATACAGACTGAAGCATACTATTTTCTTTCTTCTTTCTTTCCTTCCTTCCTTTGTTCCTTCCTTTCTTCTTTCCTTTCCATTCAAATCTTCTTCCACAAAATCACTAATATGGAAATGTTTTACATGATTGTACAAGTATAATCTATATCAGATTGCTTATTGTCTTGGGGTGGAGAGAGGGTAGGAAGGAAAGGATAGAATTTGGAACTCAAAACTTAAAAAAACCCAACAAATGTTAAAAATTGTTTTTTACATGTAACTGGGGGAAAATAAAATATTATTTTTAAAAAGAAACTAACAAAACAGATAGTGTCTTTTCTTTCCTTTTTTTATTTTTTTTTTGGTGAGGTAATTGGGGTTAAGTGACTTGCCCAGGGTCACACAGCTAGTAAGCGTCTGAGGCCGGATTTGAATTTAGGTCCTCCTGACTCCAGGGCCGGTGCTCTATCCACTGTGCCACCTAGCTGCCCCAGATAGCTAGTCATTTAAAAATAATTTTGGTGGGGCAGCTAGATGGCGCAGTGGTTAAAGCACCGGCCCTGGATTCAGGAGTACCTGGGTTCGGATCCGGCCTTAGACATTTGACACTTACTAGCTGTGTGACCCTGGGCAAGTCACTTAACCCCCATTGCCTAAAAAAAAAAAAAATTTAAAAAAAATAAAATAAAAATAATTTTGAGGGGGCAGCTAGGTGGCGCAATGGATAGAGCACCAGCCCTGGAGTCAGGAGTACCTGAGTTCAAATCTGGCCTCAGACACTTAACACTTACTAGCTGTGTGATCCTGGGCAAGTCACTTAACCCCAATTGCCTCACTAAAAAAAAAAAAAAAAAAAAAAAAAATAATTTTGACACTTGAAGATGAACTAAAGAAATCTATCAGAAATTCTTTTGCTTAATTATATATACACAAAAAGATAAATTAGATGAAATGGATGATTATTTAAAAACATAAAATACACAGATTAGCAGTACAAGAAGCAGTTTATTGCTGGCAAAAATAGGAAAGGAAGTGCAAAGACAGGAAATGAAGGAATCAATTCAGACTTTTTTTTTCTGATAGAAATATGGTTTTGATACTTAACCAGGCAGAGATAATGTAGAAAAAGAAAAGCATAGGTAAATGTACCTTATGATCACTGACTCAAAAAATTAAATGGAATATTAGCAAAGAAACTACAACAACATATTAAAGGAATTACTCATTCTGACCTGGTTAGATTTATACTAGTAACATAGGATTAATTCAATATAAGGAAAACTATAACTATAAAATATCACATTAATAACAAAAATAATAAAAAACTAGTACTATATTAAAGGTGCCTGCAAAAAAGTTTTGACAAAATACAATACTCATTATTGTTAAATGCATATAAAGCATAATGAAACTTTCCTAAAGGATGATGGGAATGCATACATACCCCTAGACTGAAGAATGACAGAGCAACAGAACCCTCTGTTCAGAATAACTACTTTACCTCCCTCATCCTCAAGCCTTTAAAATCAGATACTGATTCAATGCAATCAGGGAGGTTTTTTGTTTTTGTTTTTTTAATGCTTGCAGATTGTACCAAACCATAAGGTAAAGGGCCTGGAATACATATTGGACTACTTTTGTACCTTCAGAATCATTTGGGGCAGGTACAGACAGAGGCCAGTTAAGAGTAAATTTTTTAACAAGAGAAAAGGCTGGGAAATTGTAAGTTCCAGCCTTGGACATAAATTCATTAAATAAAGAAGAATCAGAATGTGACTACAGGTGAATATAAGGAAAAAGACCACCAAAGAGGAGAAAGAAAATTCATCTCCAAACCTAGATTACAAGCATTTAAATTACTTGGAGAGATAATAAAATTACAAGGACAGAAGAGTAAAATGACATCCAAAACATTCCTATTGTTTCTATATTGCAAGACAGGAAATTGAGTCAACACCTGATGAAACACAAATTCCTAAGACAGCATGGAACTGAAATAGGATATATGTGTGTGCACAAATATATACACATACACATTTTTTTTAATAGAGGAATGAAGGAAAAGGAGAAATAACACTCCAGATAGCAAATCATGTTTGTTTTGTTTTGAGATAGGATATACCTCTTACCTAGTCTGCAAGTGTAGTGGCTACTTTTGGGAAATTTCAATTCTGACCAAGAAGCAAGCTTTAACCTGTTCCTACTCAGTTTGGCTTGCACATCACGAGGCAGCTTGGTGGTCCTCTGTTCCTGGAAACTTATTATATCAGTGCCAGATGATGCATATATCTGATTAGATTTAAGTCTACTATATCTCAGAACTCCCAAGTTCAATTGATACACTAGCAAGAGTCTCTCAAGGAGCTGGGACTATAGGTATGTGTCACCATGCCCAAACCCTTAACACTATATTAAAAAACAGCAATCATCAAAGCATTTATTATTGGTTAAAAATAGAGAAGTAGATAAATGGAACAGATTAGACAAGAGAGAATCAGAAATAATGGAACTCAGTAATCCAATGTTCAATAAATCCCCAAACATAAATTACTAAGGAAAGATTCTCTATTTGATAAAAATTATTGGGAAAATTAGAAAGAAGTCTGGCAGAATTTAGACTTAGACCAACATCTTAAATCACATTTTATAAAAAGTACAAGGAACTAAGGGAACTAATGAAAAAAAAATGCACAGGAAGGTGGGCTAGCTGTACCAAATCTGAAGCTATACTATAAAGTGGCAGTCATCAAAACTATTTGGTGCTGGCTAAGAAATAAGAGTGGTGGATCAATGGAATAGGTTAGGCAAAGAAGACATAGTAGTACGTGACTATAGTAACCTACTGTTTGATAAACCCAAAGACTCCAGCTTCTGGGATAGGAACTGAGTATCTGACAAAAACTGCTGGGAAAACTGGAAGATAGCATAGCAAAAACTAGGCATTGACCAACAACTTACACTGTATACCAAAATAAGGTCAAAATGGGTACAAGATTTAGACATAAAGGGTGATACCATAGATAAATTAGGAGAGGAAGGAATAGTTTACCTCTCAGATCTATGGAGAGGAAAACAATTTATTTCCAAACAAGAGATGGAAAATATTATGAAATGCAAGATGGGTGACTTTGATTACATTAAGTTAAAAAGTTTTTGTAAAAAACAGAAACAATGTAGCCAAAATTAGAAGAGAGGAAGAAATCTGAGGAACAATTTTTATAGCCAGTATTTCTGGTAAAGGCCTCATTTCTAAAATACATCTGGAACTAAATCAAATTTATAAAAGTGTAAGTCATTCCCCAATTGAGAAATGATCAAAGGCAGTTTTCAGATGAAGAAATCAAAGCTATCTATTGCCATATGAAAATATCTTCTAAATCACTATTGATTAGAAAACTGAAAATTAAAACAACTCAAGTACCACCTGACACCTATCAGATTGGCTAATATGACAAAAAAGGAAAATAATAAATGCTAGAGAATCTTTGAAAAATTGGAATACTAATGCATTATTGCTGGAGCTGTGAACTGATCCAACCATTCTGGAGAGCAATTTGGAACTATGCCTATGGGATTGTTCATACCCTTTGACCCAGTGGTACCATTGCTAGGCCTGTATCCCAAAGAAATCATAGAAGAGGGAAAAGGACCCACATGTATAAAAATTGAGGGAATGCCCATCAATTGGGGAATGGCTAAACAAGTTGTAGTATATGAATGTAATAGAATACTATTGTGCTGTAAGAAACGAGCAGGAGGATTTGAGAAAAAGCTGGAATGACTTACACAAACTGATGCTGACTGAGATGAGCAGAACCAGGAGGACATTGTACACAGTAACAACAACATTGTGTGATGAACAAGTGTGATAGACTTGGCTCTTCTCATCAATACAATGGTCCAAAACAATTTCAAAGAACTCGTGATAGAAAATGTTCTCAACATCCAGAAAAAAAGAACTGTAGATTATGAATGCAAATTGAACCATACTGTTTATACTTTTGGGTTGTTTTTTTTTTCCCTTCTTTTTTGAGGTTTTCCCTTTGTGCTCTGATTCTTCTTTCAAAATATGACTAATACAGAAATATGTTTAATGTGATTGAACATATATAACCTATATCAGATTGCTTTCTGTCTTGGGAAGGAAGGAGGGAAGGGAGAGTGGGAGAAAAATTTGGAACCAAAAATCTTATGAAAACAAATGTTGAAAACTATCCTTGCATGTAACTGGAAAATAATAAAATACTTTTATTATAAAAAAGTACAAAACATTAAATATTATACTATAAAAAATTAGAAGAGAAACAGATCATAACCCTTTAACAACTATGGGTAGAAGATAAATTCTTAGCCAAAATATGGATAACCAAATTACAAAAGATAAAATAGTTAATTTTGATTTTATAAAACTGAAAACCTCTTGTGTAAACAAAATTAACGCATCTAAGAGAAAAAGGGAAGAAGTCAGTTAAGGAAAAAAAATCTTTGCATCAAATATATCTTATAAGTGATTAGAAACTGAGATATAAAAACAACCGAGATCAATAGTCATTCCCCAATAGAAAAGTCTTCAAAGGAAGAATTACAAATAGTTAACAATATGAAAGAATGTTCCAAATCATTTATATGAAAAATGCAAATCAAAACAACCATGAGATTTTACCTAGAAAATTGACAAAGATGACAAAATATTGGAATAGTCACAGTTTTAGTAGTTGTTGAAACATAGGCAGAATATTATACTGTTGGAGAAATATGAATTAGAACAACCATTCTGGAAAGTACTTTTGTCATGAAAATTTCTAAGTCCCAATGTTAGATGAAAGAAAAAATTAAAGTCTCCAAACCAAAGAAAATAGGTTTATTGAAAGAGGGATTCTGTTTCACAATAAAGCTGGTCTCAGGTCTAGGACCCAAAGACCCCAAGTTTCAGGATCCACAGATATTTATACCCTAAGTCTTTTACAGACCTCTAAAGAAGCACAATGTTTGTTATAATGGCATTTGTCCACTTATATATTCTTACAGTGTCATACTTTTTTTTAAGGCATAAGGGGTAAACATTTACAATATGCATACCTCAAATATGAAGAAATGGCATGCATTTCCTCCCTTAATACCATGTATTTCATCTCTCAATAGCATACGTGGCATCATCATTTGTAATAACCACTTTTCATATACTTTTGTATTACCTTTAACAATTCTGATTGGTTAATTCCATCTATTTTTAGTAAGTGGACCTTTAATTGTATTATACTTTTTAACCAACAAGATATGAATTTAATAAGTATGTTTCTAATATAAAGCATCTTGTCACTAATTAAAGCAAACTAAATTTATACTTAGTGCATCATCACTAATGAAGCTACTAAAGCATACTATATAACGAAGCTAAAAAAATGGTTTTGCAAATTACAAACACAGAACAGAAGTAGACCAAAGTTTACTATTACATCTTTTCCAAGAGTTTATCACTCAAAGCATTATCAGATAATAAAGTAAAGTCTAAAATCCCTAAAAAAAACTTAGGACTGGGGGAAAATTTCACTCACACTTTGGAATTATGTAATTAAAGTGGCTCAAAGACCTATACACCTTTACCCAGAGATTCTCTTGGAAGGCATATACTCCAGGTAGGTCATTGACAAAAAGAAAGACTCCCTATATGCCAAGTCATGTCAACAAGCATTTATTAATTACTTACTATATGCTAGGCACTGTGCTAAGCCCAGGGGATACAAAGAAAGGGAAAAAAAAAAACAAGTCCTTCTCTCAAGAAGCTCAGTCTAATGGGAGAAATAATATGCAAACAACCATACATAAACAAGATACAGCAAAATTGGAGATGATCATTTGAGGAAAGGTACTATCATTAAGGAGGATTGGGAAAGGTGTTTGTAGAAGGTAGGATTTTAGTTGAGCCTCAAAAGAATCCAGAAAAACCAGAAGGCAGAGATGTGTGGAGAAAGAAGTACGAGATAGGAGACAGCCAGGGAAAATGCCTGGTGTTAGAAAATGGAGTATATTATATGCAAATAACAACAACAGTGTCACCCAGTACATGGGATGAGGTAAGTAAGATGTAAGAAGAATGAAAAAATTGGAAAGGTCTGGGTTATGAAAGGATTTAGAAGACAAATAGGATTTTATATTTGATCCATGGAAGAAACAGAGAGTCACTAGCATTTGCTGAATGATGGATGATATTGTTAGATTTATGCTTTAGGAAGAGCAATCTGACAGCCAAATGGAGGATGAACTGGAATAGGGAAAATCTGTGGCCGGAAAATCAACCAGAAGGTTATTGTAATAGTCCAGACATGAGAGATGAGGATCTCTACCAAGGTGGTGGCAGCATGAAGAGGAGAGAAAGAGGCATATAACAAAAGATGTTACAAAGGAAGAAACAACAGGACTTGCAACTTGGATGTGGGGGTTGACAACTAGATCTTGAGTTTAGGAGACTGAGAAGATAATAGTGTCCTCAACAGTAAGAGAAAAGTTAGAGAGTAGATTTAGAGGGAAAGATGAATTTAATTTTGGATAAACTGGGTTTAAGATGTCTATAGTACAGCCAGTTACAAATGGGCAATTGGAGATGCAATGCTAATGGGCAGCTGGTGATGCAAGACTGGAGGTGAGGAGAGAAGTTAGATTTGGATGAGTAGATCTGAGAATTATCAGCACAGAGACAATAATTATATCCATGAGATTACCAGGTGAAATAGCATAAAAGTGGAAGAGAAGAGGACCCAGGTCAGAGACGTGGGTATCAACCAACAAAATATTTATAACAATACTTTTTCTGGTAGCAAAGGACTTTAAACAAGAGGAGAGGAATTGTTAATCAACTGAAGAATTGTTAAACAAATTGTGGCACATGAATATAATGGAATAGTACTCCGAATTAAGAAATGACAAATATAATGAAAACAGAAAAGCATGGAAAAACTTACAAAACCTGATACAAAAAAAGCAAACAATACTAAGAAAATTATTAATGGCTACTATTTCCAATGCCAATAGAAATAGCAATAATCTAAACAATATAAACTGAGATGTTACAAAATTATTAAAAACAAGCTGAAATCCAAAGAAAAGGTATGAGAAGACACCTTTCTCCACTACTTTGTAAAGGTCTGGGGTATGAGGGTGTGGGACATTGCATATATTGTAAGTTTTTATTTTCAATAACCTCCTCTTTTTCTTTCAAAGAAAGTCCTCTGTCCTAAGGGATAGGTTTCTAGGAGGTGGAAGAAGGGATGTAGGGGAAAGTCTTGGCAACAAAAGAGATAAAAATTCTTTTTTTAAAAAGATTACCTATAAAGCAAGGATGTCAATTATGATCACTATTATTTAACATACTGCTAGAAATGGTAGTTTGTTATACTCAGATACTTCTTTGATGGACAATGACATTGTAGATCATAATCTATTGGCTTTTCACCTCTCCCTGTACCTTTCCTTATGTAATTTTGTTCTTCGTCTGCACTATGATCTCTAATTCCTTGATCCCTCAGTACTCTACCAGGCCATCTCCACTAGCAATTCTCTCTTCTTCTCCCCATCTTGACTCCTTGGTGAACCAATTCATCTCTACAACGTACTCATCTCTTGAATCCCTAGCTCCCTCATTATTTCACCAATTACACCCAGCCAATCCTCAGCCTTGGATCATTCTCACCATTTGTAGATTTCTTTGCTCCTATATGTGTGCTGCTGAATGAAGATGGAGAGATTCTTGCAAGTGTTCTGACTTGGTCCACTACAAATTTACATTACATAACATCAACTGGGCCCTGGCTGTTGCTAGATAATCCTACTTTACCTCTCATCAATTTACTCTCCCACTCTCCATAGTAGCAATTCCAAATTTTTTAATCCCTCCTCAAAATTCCCACTCCCCCCAACTGTCTCAGTTGAGAATCTTGCCTCATGTTTTAGAGAAAAAATTGATGGCATTCACTGTGAACTCTCTTTTTCCCTTTTCCTCATCTCCTATCATTCAGGTGCCTTCTCTTTCATCACTGTGTCATATGATAAAATGGCATTAATAAAGTTAGCTTTTCTACTTCCTCAAGCAATCTCATTGCTCATTGCATCTCATCTCCTCCAATAAATTGTCCCTTCTGTCATCCCCATTCTTTAATTCATTCTCTCTCTCTCTTTCTCCTTCCCGCACCACCCCCACCCCCAAACCCTGGCTTATTTCCTATTGCCAAAAACATGCTTATGACTCTATCTTGAAAAAAAACCCAGCAACCTCACTTAATTCTTCCATCCCCACTGTCACCAGCTCTATATTTCTTCTGTCCTTTGCAGCTAAACTCCTTGAAAAGGTTGTCTACAATAAGTGCCTCCACTTTCTTCTCACTTTCTTCTTTGCTTAACTCTTTCTATCTGGCTTCTGACCTTATCATTCCTATGAAATTGCTCTCTCCAAATTATTAATGATCACTCAGTTGCCAAACGAAGTGGATTCTTCTCAGTCCTCATTTCCTTTGGTACACATCTTTTTTGGGGTGGGGGATGAGGCAATTGGGGTTAAGTGACTTGCCTAAGGTCACAGAGCTACTAAGTGTTAAGTGTCTGAGGCTGGATTTGAACTCAGGTCCTCCTAACTCCAGGATCGGTGCTCTATCCACTGAGCCACCTAGCTGCCCCTCCTCATTTCCTTTGACCTCTCTATGGCCTTTGACATTTTTCATCACCCTCTCCTCCTTCATACATAGATTACCCCAATCTTGTAATTTCACTCATGACCATATATTTTTAAGCACCCATCTTCCTTGTTTAAATTCTTAGTATACCTACCTTTCCACGTTTTGGTAACTCCAAGTCCTATGAAAGTAACTAACTGCCCTGCTTCTGCCTTTTACCTGGCAACCCCTGCTCTGCTGTTGCCCACAGTCTGGACATCTATTAACCTGCTACTTATGTTTATCCTTAAAGTATCTGCTGAACAATTTAGGAAACAGTAATAGCAGTAATCCAGCAGCTACCCTATTTTGAGTTCCTAAAAGGTGTTAACAATAAAACAAATGTGTTGGCAAGTTAGAAACAGAAAAACATGTTGCCATGGATATGGAATCATATCTCCACACCCTACATTTTTCTTAACAATTCTAGATTTAAGAAGTAACCAATAAGGGGCGGCTAGGTGGCGCAGTGGATAAAGCACCGGCCCTGGATTCAGGAGTTCCTGAGTTCAAATCCAGCCTCAGACACTTAACACTTACTAGCTGTGTGACCCTGGGCAAGTCACTTAACCCCATTGCCCCGTAAAAAAAAAAAAAAAAAAAAAGAAGTAACCAATAAGATGGTAAGATATACAACTTATCATTGTAATAGATTACCAATTGTAAGGTAGAAACTACATATTATTTTTCCAGTAGCATTTTTCAACACTATTTTATTTGTATAAATGTATTTTATTTTTTAAAAAAATAAATTAATTTGAACAGGTTATATATACTGTATATCAATTTCATGATTAATAAAGGAAGAAAAAATTAGATCCAGGGTTTACAAGGATGGGTATGATTAAAGTAGCAATTAGCAAAATAGTTAATTAATTGGTATAGAAAATTTATTTTTAGAACCTGTGTAGAGCTTGATAGTTTTTTAAAGTGTTTTCACATCCATTATACTACTTGATACAAATAACCCTACTGAAGGAGGTGGAACAGGTGTTATTTTTATTATTATCATTTTTGCGGAGCAATGAGGGTTAAGTAACTTGCCCAGGGTCACACATCTAGTAAGTGTCAAGTGTCTGAGGCCAGATTTGAACTCAGGTACTCCTGAATCCAGGGCCGGTGCTTTATCCACTGTGCCACCTAGCTGCCCCAAACAGGTCTTATTCCCATTTTTATACCTGAGCAAACTGAAGCTCAAGGAATTTGCCTTGCTTAAGGTCACACAGAGCTATTAAATGGCAGGGTTAGATTTGAACCCTACTCATCTCACTACTAGTCCATTGTTCTTTCCACTTGACTTCATTGATTAATGAAACCTTGTATTTCAGTATTTATAAGAACTTTGAACTGAGGTTTATATTTCAGTTACCTGAAGAATTTTCCTTTTAATTACGAATTTCAAATTAAAAAGTGAATTCCGTTTTAATCAATGAGATGGCAACAGGATCAATAATGTCTAAATTAACAATCAGGTTCTGATTAAGAAATCCAAAATAAAGCGGAAACAAGGCCACTGATTTTTTGAGATACAAATGTTTCTTATTCATGAAAATATTATGTACATGAGGGTATATTTTTATATTTTCTAAAAACTATGTTTTTACATAGGGGCTGTGGCTTGACCTCCAAGGGGCAATTAATCTAGGGGTGAGTAAGAAGAAAGAGTCCATCCAACCCTATCTCCACAGCCAAGTCTCTAGCACAACTATACTGTCCTCCTTAAGCATACCTTCACTCTGTGTTCTCCTACCTCTGGCCCTCTAGGGTGTTGCAGGCTTGGGCACCTCTGGGTGTTATAGCCTACTCTGGCCCAGTGTATCCACAGAAGTTACAGTTTGCAAATTCCTGAGATGTCCTGACTCCCTGTTATCTCTACACGCTGTCTCATACCCCCATCTCTTATTCAGTAATCTTTAATGGCCTTCTATTGACTCATATTATTTCATCTTTATTTGGTTATTGAAATATTTTCTTTTTATTGCATAATAAACAGTATTATCTGCTAATGTATGCATATAACTTATGAATGAATAAATATATAAATATTGGGATAAGTGCTCAAAATGTCTTTACTGATGGGGATCATTATAAAAAAATTAGAAGAACACTTATATAAATGATAATGAATTTAATTCTTAGAAACATCATTTGCTTTCAGCTCAATTAAAGGAATTGTTTTAGGAATGAAAATTGTGCCATAAATATTACAAGGGGGTAAAATTAGTTTAGAAATTATTATGCTGTTCTAAAGCAATAATGAGGGTTGGTTTATAAAGAAAAATATGTTCGGGCACCAAAATGTTATGGGGGAAAATGGCGTTCGGGGTTGGGGTTCTTAGGAATTCTTCTTTAAAGAATTATACCCTCTTGCACACAAAAGCAGTTAGAATAAGATGGTAGTTTATTCTTTTCTTTTCTTTTTTTTTTTGTGGGGCCATGGGGGTTAAGTGACTTGCCTAGGGTCACACAGCTAGTAAGTGTAAAGTGTCTAAGGCTGGATTTGAACTCAGGTACTCCTGAATCCAGGGCCAGTGCTTTATCCACTGAACCACCTAGCTGCCCCCAAGATGGTAGTTTATTTAGGGGCAAGGGAAGGGAAGGGGGTGGGGAGGGAAACCATGTAAGAAATCCTTGGACTTCTCATGGGGAGAGAGGTATGGAACAAAGCACATGGCTCTGAGATACCAATCTCCTCGAGCAGGAGGCTGGCAGGTACTTTTATAGGGGACTGATGGGGGTGACCATTTGACTGTGGAGGAGTTGGGTGAAAGGTGGCTGTAGATCTCTCAAGCCATCTCCTCCTGACACAAAGGAAGCAGGCACACCCAAAATTATCTCCTCAGGGGTAAGGGAGACTAGAATGAAGGGTGGAGATCCCAAAGCTAGCTCAGTCTGATCTGGTTCAGCTTATCTCTCTAGGCATATCTGTCCTCTGGTTTAGTTTCTCCAGGAGAAGAGTCTTTGATGTGTCCCAGAGAACTTCTGGGGTACTCTGGGCCCCATGACATTTCCCCACTTCTCTATATATAAGGAAAGGGGACGAAGATTCTTCTGAAACTGCTTCATGCTGAGCAGGGATCAAAGAAATTACAGCGCAAGGGAGGGGGAGGGGAGAGAAGTGGAGAAGGCCAGGAGTGTGTGGAGCTGTGAGGTCCAGAGGGTCCAGAGGTGACACGTAGGCACAGTGCCATAAATGACCAGAGCAAAAATGAAAAAGGACTTTATCAGATCAGGAGTAAAAGTATGACCTCACTAAAGGAACTTTCCACAGTCAAATGGTTACCCCCATCAGTCCCCCATAAAAGTACCTGCCAGCCTCCTGCTAGAGGAGATTGGTACATCAGAGCCACGTGCTTTGCTCCATACCTCTCTCCCCATGAGAAGTCCAAGGATTTCTTTCATGGTTTCCCTTCCCGCCCCTCTTCCCTTCCCTTGCCCCTAAATAAACTACCATCTTATTCTAACTGCTTTTGTGTGCAAGAGGGTGTGATTCTTTAAAGAGGAATTCCTAAGAACCCCAACCCTGAACCCCATTTTCCCCCATAAACAAATACAAAAAAGTTCAGTTGAGAAAATCATTTGAAGACAGGATAGACTAACTGTGGCTGCCATTTCAGGAGCTCTTGTTGCCTTAGAATTGACTAAAAATCTCATATATTGTCTCACTTGCAACTTGTATCCATAGGGATTGCCTTCCACCATCCCAGGGCAGTTAGGTCTGAACATACAGAAAGCAGTTGGTAGAAATGCCAGAGGAAAGAAAGTGATAAACTTAAACGATGTTATGGAAGAATAAACTAAAGAACTTGGCAATTGACTGGATATAAGAGATGAGATTCAGGAGTTAAGAATGACACCTAGGCTAGGTGGAGGACAGTGGGACGCTGGACAAAAAGAGAGATGTCAAAAAGGTGGAAAGGTTTTACAGAAAGATAAATTCAGTTTCAGACATGTTGAATTACAGATGTCTTTTTGACAAACACTTGAAAATGTTCAATGGGTAGTTGAAGATGTGAGACTAGAGGTCAGTAAAGAGATTAAGGCCAGACAAAGAGACAAAAGAATCCTCTGCATAGAGATAATAGTAGAGCTCAAAAAGATCAGCAAGTGAAATAGCATAGTTGGGTATGTGACCTAGACAAAGATCAAGCAAAGAAGATTGAAAAGGAAAGCTGACAGGTTAGAGGAAAATTAGGAAAAAGCAATGTCACAAAAATCTCAAAAGAAGGGAGGTTCAAAAGGGTGAGCAACAATGTCAAAGGATGCAAACATAAAAAAAAGGATAAGGATCATCATTAGATTTGGCAGTTAAAAGATTACTAATAACTCTGGAGGCGTCTCAGTTGAATGATGAGACCAAAAGCCAGAATTACACTATTAAGGGTTTAAAAAAAGAGTGAGTGGAAAGGAAGCTGAGGCATCAACTGGAGATGGCCTTCTCAAAGAGTTTAGCCACAAAAGGGAATGAAGATATTGGACAATAGTTAGCATGGAGGAATGGATAAAGTGAGGGTTTTTTGAAGATAGGCATTTTTTTTTTTTAGGTAGGAGGGAAGCAGGCAATAAACAAGGAGATTTTGAAGATTAGTGAGAGAATGAGGATGACAGAGTGATGTAGGCTGAATTTAGGGTCAAATTGATCATGAGTCGTCCCAAAAGAATTACAAGACTCAGTGACTCAGTTTCCCAAGTTTTACTGCAATGCTGTGAATGACCATAGGGAGAGAACCAGAATGGTGGAAAGGTATCTCTTGAATAGGGAAAGAAAAGATAGTTATAATTATAGTATGGATAAATTGATTATCAGTCTCATTATAATAATCTCCATTGTAGGGAGGTAGAGGGGAAGGCCTGTCCTCATTATAATAATCTCCACCTTTGGGAGGTACAGGGGAGGGCCTATCCTAATTTAGAGTTCCTGGGGTCCTAAGCCAACCCCCGAGGCGGGTACTTTTTTCTGTGGAGGTGTGTTTTGAGGGTTTTTGTGTCATAAGGTGAATCTGGGGTAAAATTTGGCCTTTTCTGTGCATGTCTCTTTCTGGTTCCCATGCTTAGTTTCAAAACATCTTCATTTATCATTTATTCCTAGTTTGAGTTTCTAAAGCCTGTCAATGTATCATTGTTATAGTCTTAGGCCTTCATGGCCTCTTTCTCTCTGTTCCCGTTATGGGTAATGATTACTGTGGGTAAGAAAACTGAGCATCAGGACTTGTAAGTTATCCGTTAACTGGGGTCTGAATCCCTCTTAGAGCTCATATCTGAATTAGAGCTTGAGTCTGAGGTTTTTTATTAACCCTTTTTTTGCCTCCTACATCAAGAGGAGGCAGTCTACTGGAGAAGATGGGATGAAATAGGATCACTTAAGAAGAAAGGGGTTTTCCTTGGCATGTAGAAAAGCCACTTTTCCTGGTGAGGGAGGGATGAAGGAGGAAGAAGTGATAGAGGGCATCTGGGAGATGTGAGATAAGGAGGGAGAAGAGTGAGTTCCCAGTGAATGGCCTTAACTTTTTTCAATGAAATGTCAAGTATAGTTCTTAGCTGAAAGGTTGGGGTTTGGGGGTTGTCATGGGAGGCTTTAGGAGACCTGAAAAGGTTTGGAAAAGCTGCTGTGGTAAGTGGGATAGTGAGCAAAATAGAGAAGTGTGAAAGGATTGCTTTGTCATAGTAAAGACCAAGTTAAAAGTATGTAACAAAATTTTTAGGGAACTCAGCATGATTGTGTGATTTTCTCCAGTTTCATACAGCAAGATATGATTAGGAGCAAATGCAGTAGATGGTAGGAAAAATCAAGGGATGCTTAGCAAGGCAAAATTGACAGTATAATAAGGAAACACAAGACAAAAGAAAAGAGATCATTGTAGATTTTAACAGGTTCACCAAGAAGTCAAGAATCAGAAGAGAGGGTAATATAGGCAATATTGTAGTGACAGTCATGATAAAAAAAAAAAAAGCAAAGACATCATATCCCAAAAAATTATCAAGGAAAACTAGAAATAGATATCCTAGAACCAGAAGGTAAAATAGAAAATGAAAGAATATACCATTCACCTCTTGAAAGAGATCTAAAAATGAAAACTTCCAGGAATATAAAACTTCCAGAGCTCCCTGGTCAAGGAGAAAATATTGTAAGCACCAGAAAGAAACAATTGAAATACCATGAAGCCATAGTAAAGATTACACAGGATTGGGGCAGCTACGTGGTGCAGTGGATAAAGCACCGGCCCTGGATTCAGGAGGACCTGAGTTCAAAGCCGGCCTCAGACACTTAACATTTAATGGCTGTGTGACCCTGGGCAAGTCACTTAACCCCTAATTGCCTCTCCAAAAAAAAAAAAAAGATTACACAGGATTTAGCATCTTCTACATTAAAGGATCAGAGGGCTTAAAAAATGATATTACAGAAGGCAAAGGAGTATGGATTACCACCAAGAATCACCTACTCAGTGAAACTGAGCATAAGCCTTCAGGAGAAAAAAATGGACATTTAATGAAAGAGAAAGTTTTCAACCATTCATGATGGAAAGACCAGAACTAAACAGAAAATTTGATTTTCAAATACAAGGCTTAAGAGAAGCACAAAATGATAAAGAGGAAAGAGAAAACATAAGAGATTAAATAAGGTTAAACTGTTTATATTTTACATGGGACTATTTTACTTATAATTCTTAAGAACTTTATATTAGGGCAGTTAGAAGGAGTATACATAGACAGAGGATGCAGGCATAAATTGATTTTGATGGGATGATATAAAAATGAAGGGATGAGAAAGAGGATTGCATTGGGAGAAGAGTTAAGGGAGAGGTAAAATGGGGCATATTATATCACAAGAAGAAGTGTGGAAGACCTATTAGAGTGGAATGAAAGATGAGGGGTGGGGTGGGCATCACGTGCACCTTACTCTTATTTGCATTGCCTCAAAGTGGAAATAACATACACACTACAAAGGGGTATATAAATCTATCTTACCTTGTGGGAAAGTAGAAGAGGGTATGAAAGAAAGGAACTGAAGGAAGGACAGACTGGGGAAGATGGGGGTGAGAAGCAAAATACTGGTGAGGAGGGACAAGGTTAAAGAAGAGAGAGAGAGAAAGTGGGGAGGGAGGAAATGAGGGAGGGAAGGAGATGGAGAGAGAGAGAGAGAGAGAGAGAGAGAGAGAGAGAGAGAAGGATAAATGGGAAGACAAGGAGGGAGGGATATCCATAGTTAGTAATCATAACTGGGAATGTAAATGGAATGAACTAACCAATAAAATAGAAGCAGAAAACATAGTGAGTTAAAAACAAAGATTCCATGATATGTTGTTTACAAGAAACATATCTGAAGCAGAGAGACACACACAAAGTAAAATTAAAGGCTGGAGCATAATCTATTATCTTTAGATGAAGTAAAAAGAGCAGGGGTAGCAATTCTCAGACAATGTAAAAGTAAAAATAGAGCTAATTGAGAGAGATATGGAAAGAAAGTACATTTTGCTAAAAAGTACCATAGACAATGAAGTAATATTGATATTAATGGTATGGCATCCAAATTTCTGAAGGAGAAGTTAAATGAGTTACAGGAGGAAATAGACAGTAAACTACGCTAGTGGGAGATCTCAACTTTGCCTTCTCAGAACTAGCCACAAAATAAATAAGAAAGAAGTTAAGGAGGTGAATAGAATTTTAGAAAAGTTAGACATGATAGGCCTATGGAGAAAAATGAATAGTAATAGAAAGGAATGTACATTTTTATCACCTACACAAAAATAAAGAAGGTATTATGGCAAATATATTACAATCAAATGCAGAAAGGCAAAAATATTAAATGCATCCTTTTCAGATCAAAATGCAGTAGGATTATATTCAATAAAGTGAAGTAGAAAGATAGATTAAAAATTAACTGGAAACTAATCTAATTCTAAAGAATAAGTGGGTCGAAGAACAAATCATGGAAACAATAACTTCTTTAAAGAGAATGAAAACAATAAGACAACATACCAAAATTTATGGGATATAGACAAAGAAGTACTTTGGGGAAAATTTATGTCTTTAAACACATCAATAGTATAGAAAACACATCAATGAACTGGACATACAACTAAAAAAAAAACACAAAAAGAGAAAATTAAGAATTTCCAATTAAACACCAAATTACAAATCCTCAAAATCAAAGGAAAGATTGATAAAATTAAAAGTAAGAAAACCATTGAACTAATAAATAAAACTAGAAGCTGGCTTTATGAGGGAAACCCCAATAAAATAGATAAGGCATAGAGCACCAGCCCTGAAGTCAGGAGTACCTGAGTTCAAATCCAGCCTCAGACACTTAACACTTACTAGCTGTGTGACCCTGGGAAAGTACTTAACCCCAATTGCCTCACTAAAAAAAAAAAAAAAAAAGATAAGGCATTGGTTAAATTGATTTTTAAAAGGAAAGAAAGAAAACCAAATTAGCAGTATCTAAAATAAAAACAGTAAAATCACTACCAACCAAGAGGAAATTTAAGCAATTATTGGGAGCTATTTTGCCCAATTATATGCCAATTAATCTGACAATTTAAATGAAATGGATAAATATTTACAAAAATATATAAATTGCTCAGATTAACAGAAGAGGAAATGGAATACTTAAATAACTCCATCTTATAAAAAGAAATTGAACAAGTCATCAATGAACTCCCTAAGAAAAAATCCCCAGGACAAGATGTTTTCACTAATAAATTCTACTAAGCATGTAAAGAACAATCCATTTCAATGCTATATAAACTGGTTGGAAAAATAAGCAAAGGAATCCTATGAAATTCCTTTTACAACACAAATACAGTGCTGATACCTAAACCAGGAAGAAAATTATAAACCAATTTTCCTAATGAATATTGTTGCAAAAAATTTAAATAAAACACTATTAAGAAGATTATAGAAATATTTCATAGAGATCATACACTATGACCAGGTGGGATTCATACCAGGAATATAGGACTGGTTTAATAGTAGGAAAACTATTAACATAACTGACCATATCAATAACAAAATAAAAAGAAATCATATGATTCTCTTCTAGATGCAGAAAAAGTTGTTGACAAAATATAACACATGTTCTTAATAAAAATACTAGAGAGGATGTGGGAAAACTGGGATGCTAATCCTCTATTGGTGGAGTTGTGAACTGATCCAAACATTCTGGAGAGCAATTTGGAACTATTCCCAAAGGGTTATAAAACTGTACATACCCTTTGATCTAGCAATATAACTGCTAGGTTTATATTATGAAGATAACCCCCCAAAAAGAGAAAAGGATCTTTTTGTACAAAAGAAAGTATTTAAAGAAACTCTTTTTGTAGTGGCTAAGAATTGAAAATCAAAGGAATACCAAACAATTGAGGAATGGCTGAACAAGCTGTGGTATATGATGGTGATATTATTGTGCTATAAGAAATGACAAACAGGGATGATTTCAGAAAGGCCTGGAAAGAATTATATGAACTGATGCATAGTGAAGTGAGCAGAACCAGGAGAACATTATGCACAGCAACAGCAATATTGTTTGATAAAGAACTATGAATAACTTCACTATTCTTAGCAATACAATGATCTAAGACAATCCCAAAGGACTAATGATGAAGCATACTATCCACCTCCAAAGAAAGAACTGATATTAATTGAACACAGACTGAAGCATGCTATTTTTTTTGTTTTTTGTTTTTTGGTGAGGCAATTGGGGTTAAGTGACTTGCCCAGGGTCACACAGCTAGTAAGTGTCTGAGGCCGGATTTGAACTCAGGTACTCCTGAATCCAGGGCCAGTGCTTATCCACTACGCCATCCAGCTGCCCCCTGAAGCATGCTATTTTTAACTTTATTTCTTTTGTTTTTGTTTCTTTTGAGTTTTACTATACAAAATTACTAATATTGTAAAGTTTTAAATAATTGCACATGTATAACCTATATCTGATTACTTACTGCCTCAGGGAGGGGTGAAAAGAGGGAAGGAAGGAGGATAGAATTTGAAACTCAAAACTCTAAATAAAAACATCTATTTTTTTTTAAAAGCAATAAAACAGGGCAGCTAGATGGCGCAGTGGTAAAGCACTGGCCCTGGATTCAGGAGTACCTGAGTTCAAATCCAGCCTCAGACACTTGATACTTACTAGCTGTGTGACCCTGGGCAAGTCACTTAACTCTCATTGCCCTGCAAAAAAAAAAAAAAAAGCAATAAAACGCTAGAGAACATAGGAATAAATGGAGCTTTTCCCAAAATAATAAGTAGTAGCTATGATTTTATATCAGTAAGCATCATATATAATGAGGACAAGCTAAAAGCATTCCCAATAAGATCAGGGGTGAAGCAAGTGTGCTTATTATCACCACTATTTATTCAATATTGTATTAGAAATGTAGGGGCAGCTAGGTGGCGCAGTGGATAGAGCACTGGCCCTGGATTCAGGACAACCTGAGTTCAAATTCGGCCTCAGACACTTATCACTTACTAGCTGTGTGACCCTAGGCAAGACACTTACCCCAATTGCCTCACCAAAAAAAAAAATGTTAACTATAGGAATAAGAGAAGAAAAAATAAATTAAGGGAATTAGAATAAGCAATGAAGAAACAAAACTATCACTTTTTTGTAGATGATATGACACTATAACTTAGAATCAACTAAAAAACTACCTTGAAATAATTAACAACTTCAGCAAAATTGAAGTATATAAAACAAACCCACATAAATCATCAGAATTTCTATATATTACCAAAAAAGTTCAACAACAAGAGATAGAAAGGGAAATTTCTTTTAAAATAATTGTAAACATTAAAATAATTATAAACAGCATAAAATACTTGAGAGTCCACCTACCAAGACAAATGCAAAAACCATATGAACTCAATTATAAAACACTTTTCACACAAAAGAAGTCAGATCTCAACAATTAGAAAAATATTAATTCCTCATGGGTAGATCAAGTCAATATAATGAAAATTTAGTATAAACAAAATTCATCTGGAAGAACAAAATCTCAATAATATCAATGGAATTAACAGAGATAAATGTTAACTATTACCCTGGGGGGGGGGGGCAGGACAGCTAGGTGGTACAGTGTATAAAGCAGTAGCCCTAGATTCAGGAGGACCTGAGTTCAAATCTGCCCTCAGACACTTGACACTTACTAGCTGTGTGACCCTGGGCAAGTCACTTAACCCTCAGTGCCCAGCAAAAAGAGAAAAATAAAAACAAAAACAATTACCCTTGGATTCAAAATTTACAAAAAGGGGCAGGTATAACTACACAACCATTCATTTGAAAAAAAATCTGGGTGTTTTAGTGGGTTTCAAGATCAATGTGTCAAAATGGGGGTATAGTAGACAAGAAAGAGAATACAATATTGTACAAAATGAATTTGTTTTAATATATTTTGTTTTTTATATCATCTACATTTCCCTCCCCCTGCTTCTACCCAGAGTGATCAGGTATATGCTGGGTATTAGAATCTCTGGGTCAAAGAGTATGGATAGTTTGGTTACTTTCTTTACATAATTCTACATTAGAATGGTAATACAAACTTAAGATGAATTAAGAGACAGTTTCCAGTACTAGGAAGGCAATAGTCCTATTGTACTCTGGGCCAGGCAGATCACATCCAGAGTATTATGTTCAGTTTTGGGCACTAAGTTTTAGCAAGACTATTGATAAGATGGAAAATTCTCACTGGAGAACAGCCAGGATGGTGAAGTGTCTTGAGATCATGCCAAGTTTAAGTGAACTAAGTGGGAATGTTTAGCTTGGAGAAGACAACAGTCTTCAAATATTTGGATAACGGTCACACTAGAGAGGGATTATACTTATTTTTGCCCTCTGAGGTCAAACAGAATAATAA
Organism: Dromiciops gliroides; assembly: GCF_019393635.1. NCBI lineage: Eukaryota > Metazoa > Chordata > Mammalia > Microbiotheria > Microbiotheriidae > Dromiciops > Dromiciops gliroides. Next base: position 209,553,223 of record NC_057864.1, read on the forward strand.
GAGCAAGGGGCAGGAGGATGAGAGAGACAATTTTAGGCTCCCTATGAGGCAAAACTTCCTAACATTCATAACTATTCAGAAGTGAAATGCCCCTGGAGGCAATGGATTTTCCCTCACTAGACATATTAAAACACAGGGAGGATGAACATTTGTCTAGTATGTTGTAGAGAGAAATATTATTCAGGCTTTATAAATGTTAGTTACTAAGGCTGTTTAAAACTAAAAGTCTGAGATCATGGTGTTCCTTGCACTTTTTATGTTTTTTCTGGACTGGCCCAGTGATTTCATAATGTGGGAAACTCTGGGTACAAAACCATTCCCCCAAAGTTTGACTACTATCATAGATAAAGTAATCAATAATTTTTGTTTTAGAGAAATATCTGGGACACCAAAACATTAAGTGGCATGCCTATGATGGCACAGCTACTAGGTATAAGAGGTAGAATCTGAACCTCAGTTTTCCTGACAACATGGTTGGTCCTCTACTAGGTCAGAATGTTTTATATTTTACATAGTCCTTTCCTCACAAAAACTCTGTGGAACAAATAGTACAAATATTATTCTCATTTTACTAATTAAACAATTAAGAGACTTACCAAGGTCATACAACCAGTGAGTAGCAAAAGTCACATTTCCTAACTTCAAGTACAGCACTTTTTAAAAAAAATAAGCTGTTTCTAAATTGATTTTTCAGGATGTAGAAAAGCTCAGTCCTTTCTATGAACATGGAGAACTGGCCAAATACTCTCTATTTGAAATTATAAAAATATTAAATAGAATTGTCCTGGGAGGATCCCTAGGGAACCCCACAGTTCATATTATTCCCAATCAGAGAAGATCCATTTATTTCTATTCTTTGTCTCCCAAGTCTAAGCTAGATCCTTATGATTGACAAGTAACTATCCTAGTTCTGGGGTGAGTCAAATTTTAAAAACAGTTTTTCTTCTGGAACCTTGTCAAAAACATTTTGAAAGTATAAATAGGTTACAGCTATCAGTTTCCTTTTAATCCACAAGCATATTTTAAAACTCAAAGAACTCTATTAGATTAGATGTCAGGCGTGATTTCCTTTTACTAAAATTGCTTTGTTGTTGTTTACTTGTTTTTCAATTATGTCCAACTCGTTGTGACCCCTGTTGTTGTTGTTGTTGTTGTTGTTTTGGCAAAGATATTAGAGTAGTTTGCCATTTCCTTCTCCAGCTCCTTTTACAGATGAGGAAATCTGGGCAAACAGCATTAAGTGATTTGCTGAGGGTTACACAGCTAGTGTCTGAAGTCACATTTGAACTCAGGTCTTCCTGATCCCAGGCCTGGCCCTCTATCCACTGTTTCACCTAGTTGCCCTAGCTGAAACTATGTTACCGTGGCTTAAATATTCAATTATTCAGCTATTTTAGATTCTACCAAGATGCTTGTTATCCTATAGAAATATAAGCATATATCTTTATATGTAACTAGAATAAAATAAAATACTATTAAGATTTTTTTTAAAAAAAGAAAGAGGTTGGTCAGATTCCAAAGATACCTAATTATGCCACAAAAAAGCCTTATTTAGACAACTCATGTAGACATATATATCTAGCAAACACACACACACACTTTTAACAAAATGCCTCAGCTTCCTATTTGTCCAAAAACTGTCTTTCTCAAGCTTTAGAGGGTGGCCCAGACAAGATTTAGTGAATGTCTTAATATATCTAACATATTCTTTATGGTTTTCTCATTTCCCAGTTACCTTCTTATCCAAATGCAGGAATTTTAAACATGAAGACAATAAAATAATCTTGCTAAAATTTTTAAAAAATGTCACTGGGAAATTATTTTTAAAATAAATAAAAATATAATAGAACATAAAAAATAAGTATATATAAAATAAGCATGAAAACCAGAAAGGACAAATAAACTCTAATTTGGAAGCCACATGCTTAAAATTTTGAAATTTTAAGAATTTTAGAACATTTGCTCAATAGAAAATCTAAAAGGAATAAAACAAAAAAAGGGCATTGGTGAAGCCAATGGCCATTTGCAATCAATCCTCAGAAACTACACCTTCATTTATATTAGAAAAGTAGGTGGAACAGCTGGGTGGCACAGTGGATTAAGCACCGGCCCTGGATTCAGAAGTACCTGAGTTCAAACCCGGCCTCAGACACTTGACACTTGCTAGCTGTGTGACCCTGGGCAAGTCATTTGACCCTCATTGTCCCACCAAAAAAAAAAAAAGAAAAGAAAAAAAAGAAAAGTAGGCATGTTAGGCTAAAATTTTAAAAAGTTTTATGATAGAATCACAAAGTATTTTGGGAGGGAAAAGGCAAGTATTCTGTTTTCAGAAACTCCCTATTAGAAATTCGAATGTAACAGAGGGAGACCTAAAGACTTTGCTTTCAAGGGGATTGTGGGGAATATCTAATAATCTCAAGGTCAGGGTCTAAATCTTTGTTATACTTTTGTTGTTGGAATTGCTATTGACCACTATGCTGATCGGAATTACTAAGGCTTTTCAAGGTTGATTATTTGGGGGGGGGGCAGGGCAATGAGGGTTAAGTGACTTGCCCAAGGTCACACAGCTAGTAAGTATCAAGTGTCTGAGGGTGGATTTGAACTTAGGTCTTCCTGAATCCAAGGCCAGTGCTTTATTTACTTCGCCACCTAGCTGCCCCCCAGGTTGATTATTTTTACTATATTACTGTTACTGCATAAACTGTTTTAGTTCTAATCAATTCACTTTGGATCAACTTATAAAAGTATACAATAGTATTGTATCAAATACATATTCCATTACTTATTTATCCCTTCCTCAACTTATGAGCACCATTTTAGCTTCCAATCTTTGCCAGCAGAGAAAGAATTGTTAAAAACATTTTTTTGATGTAAGCCTTTAGAGATACACACTGTCCAAATTTATCTCCCCAGGGTAAGGGAGACCAGAATGAAGGGTGGGAATCAGAAGCCAGCTCAGTCTGATTTGGTTCTGCTCATCTCTCTAGGCTTTTGCTGCTTCCCATGAATTTTGGTATATTGTCCCTTTGTTGTCATTATCCTTAATGAAATTATTGAATATTCCTATGATTTATTCTTTTCTCACCCATTATTTAGAATTAAATTAGTTTCCAATTAATTTTTACCTATGCTTAAAGGGTCCTTTGTTGAATGTAATTTTTATTGTATTAAGGTCAAAAAGATGCATTTAATATTTCCAATTTTCTAAATTTGTGAGGTGTCTATGCTTTAATATATAATCAAATTTTGTGACAGTGCTATAGAAAAATCAATATACTATTTTCTATTCCCATTCAGTTTTCTCTAGGGATCTTTCATATCTAACTTTTCTAAAATTCTATTCAGCTCTTTAACTTCTTTCTTGTTTACTTTATAGTTAGATTTATCTAGGTCTGAGAGAATTGAGTTCCTTTACTATTATGCTTTTACTATTTCCCTTCTATAACTCATTTAACTTTTCCTTTAAAAATTTGGATGTTATTCTGTTTGATGCATATCTATGGTACCTTCCAGCAAAATGAAGTTTCCCTGTTTAACCCTTTTAATAATGTCTATTTTTGCTTTTTTTTGTTTGTTTGAGATCATGGTTGCAATTCCTGATTTTTTTTTTTTACTTCAAGGGAAGCATAATAAATTCTGTTTCAATCCATTATTTTAACACATTATTTTTCTGTTTCAAATAGATTTTTTCTAAACAACATATCTTTGGATTCTGATTTCTAATCCATTCTGTTATCCTCTTCTGTCTTATGCATTTGATTCAATTCAATAACATTTATTAAGCACCTACTATGTGCCAGTCACTGTGCTAAGTGCTAAAGATACAAACAGAGGCAAAAGACAATCTCTGTCCTCAAGGACCATCTACAGAGGAAAACAACATGCAAACAAAAAATATCCACAGCAAGCTATATACAGGTTTGGTCTAAAATTGGGAAAGGATTATGATAAAACTGTATATTGTCATCTTATTTATTTAGTTAGTTAGTTTATATGTAAAGTACATCATGTGAAATACCAGACTGGATGAATCAAAAGTTATAATTAAGGTTGCTGGAAGAAATATCAACAGTTTCAGAAATGCAGATGATACCACTCTGATGGCAAAAAGTGAAGAATTAAGAAGCCTCTTGATGAGGGTGAAAGAGGAGAGTTTAAAAGGTATCTTGAAGCTTAACATTAAAAAAAAAAAAAAAGAACAAGAACATGGCAACTGGTTCCATCACTTCCTGGCAAAGAGAGGAAAAAGAAATGAAAGCAGTGCTAGGTTTTCTACTCTTAGACTCAAAGATCACTGCAGATGGTGACTGTAGCCATGAAATTAAAATACACTTGCTCCTTGAAAGAAAAACTATGGTAAATCTGGACAGTGCACTAAAAAGCAGAGACATCACTTTGTTGACAAAGGTCTTCATAGTCAAAGCTATGTTTTTTCCAGTAGTAATGTATGGCTGTGAGAATTGGACTATAAGGAAAGATGAGTGCCTCAGAATTGATGGTTTTGAATTGTAGTGCTTTTGAGAATCCCTTGGATAGCAATGAGATCAAATCAGTCAATACTTAACTCAGTCATAATTCAGACTATTCTTTAGAAGGACAAATACTGAAGCTGAAGTTTTTGTTTTTGTTTTGTTTTTTGATGAGGCAGTTGGGGTTAAGTGATTTGCCTAGGGTCACACAGCTAGTAAGTGTTACGTGTCTGAGGCTGGATTTGAACTCAGGTCCTCCTGACTCCAGGGCTGGTGCTCTATCCACTGCACCACCTAGCTGCCTCCTTGTTTTGTTTTTTGTTTTGTTTTGGTTTGGTTTTTTGATGAGGCAGTTGGGGTTAAGTGACTTGCCTAGGGTCACACAGCTAGTTAGTGTTAGAAGCTGAAGTTTAAATGCTTCGGCCACATAATGAGAAGACAGGATTCATTGGAAAATACTCCAATGTTCGAAAGATTGAAGGCAAAAGGAAAAGGGGACAGAAAATGATGAAATGGACAGATAGTGTCATGGAAGCAACAAATATGAGCTTGACTAGACTCTGGGAGATAGTAGAGAATGGAATACCCTGGAATGCCATGTGTCCCATGAGGTCACAAAGAGTCAGACGTGACTGAATGACTTAACAACAACAACAAATACGTAGGATAAATAGGAAATAACAGTGTTAACATAATATATATAATATATTTATATATTATAATATTCGATGTATATAATGCATATACTACATACACTAAAATATAACATAACACATATAATGTGTGATATAATAAATATCATATATCATAAACAGGAAATAACTAGAATTAAGAGGAGTTGTAGAAGGCTTCCTGTACAAGGTGGGATTTTAGTTGAACTTAAAAGATGCCAGGGAGATCAGATTGTAGGAGGGAGAGCAATCTGGGCATAGGGGATGTTCAGAAAAAAATGCCCAGAGCTGAGAGATGAAGTGTTTTTCATTTATGGAACAGCCAGGATGCCAGTATTACTGGATCAAAGAGTACATTTTAGGGAGTGAGGTGTAAGAAGACTGGAAAGATAAGTGGGTGCTAGGCCATGAAGAGTTCTGAATGCCAAATGGAGTATTTTGTATTTGTTTCTGGAGTCATCAGGAAGCAACTTGAGTTTATTAAGTAGAGGAGTTAGATGATCAGACTAGAAGGGGAGTTCTTTGAAGGCTGAAACCATCTTTCTGTGTTTTGGGGGTTTTTTTGCATCTCCAGAACTGAGCACAGTGCCTGACATAGTAAGAATTTAATAAATTCTTGTTTATTCATGGTCTGAGGGATCACAAAGATTATAGACTATAAACCAGGTTGGATTTATACCAGGAATACAGGGTTGGTTTAATATTAGGAAAATTACAAATAGAACTGATAATATAATAAGAAAAGCAACAAATATTATATGATTATACTAGAAGAATCAGGAGAAGCTTTTGACGACTTACAATATCAATCCCTTGTAAAAATCTCTATTTGAAGACTATTCAAGTTAAGTTATCCATGTGTCTTGGGGAAAATAGAAGGGATATAATTGAAGAAAAAAAAGAGAACTCCTCTTAGCTGTTTCATTGTTCTCTATGCACAGTTAAAAATGCCAGCTAATTACTTTACAATGAAAAATGCTAAGATGTCTATTCTAGTCATTTTTGGTGAATAATCAAATTTGAACTTATGTGAGTCCTTGTTGTCATTTTAAGGGGAGAACACAACACATAAAATAGACAAGGTAGAAATAGATGTTTTTTTAAAAGCAGTCTTTAAAACATGGCATTTGTATGGAAGGATGAGATGGCTGTGAAAATTAAGAATCTTTAGCTTAATTTTGAAATGTAGGTAAATGTTGAAGGAAATAATTAAAAAAACATACTAACAGTTTGCACACTCCTAGTAGATCAGAGGGAACTGGGCAATACCATAATGATCAAAACAGATTTAGTCACCTAGCAAGGCTAATATGATTTTAATCCATGAAAGAGAGATATTTGAGAGAGAAGAAAAGAATCTTAATAAATTCTATTTCAAAAGAAACAAGGAGATAATAAGGAGAAAAACATCATATAGGTGAAAAGTAGTTATGATATTTCTAAGTTCAGTTAACTAATACAATCCTAGCTAATTCAATAAACAATTAGTAAATGCCTACAGTATGTACAAAGTACTTTATTAGGGCTGGAGAAGAAGTTCAGAAACAATCCCTGCCCTCAAAGAGCTTAATAGTTCCTTTGCTTTTCTCAATAGTCAGAAGCATGTTTAGATAAATTTCAGGATACAAAGAGTGGTTGTAAAGATGAGGGCAAGAGCCAGTGATCATGGGACTGATGTGAAAGCCCAATCTGACTCTGAGAGCATGATAGATTTTTTAGCCTTCTATACTTGTTGCCTAATTTATCTCATAGATGCAAAGTCCCAAAATATATGAATTACTGAACAAAAGCCCTTAGTGAGGCTTAACCTGCTTACTATACCTATAATGTGTTTCAAAATTTAGAAACTAGAAAATTAAAAATTAAGAAATCTAGCTCCTGTAAAAATTTAATGACACCTCTTATTTTCTCAAGTGTGTTATTATTTGCTAAAAGTTCTGAGAATGCACAGATAAATGTCTCACAGAGCCCAGCCAAAGGCCATGAGAAGAGCCCCACCCCCCATTGCTATGCAGTGAATATTAAAATTACAATGTCAGTCACTGGTTAATCCAGATTCATTCTTCCTCTACCAATCCTTCCTTTTCCCTTCACATCCTCAAACAATTGTATTTTCAAAGATCCCAAGCACAGAATCAGAAACAGAAGAAATAAACAATGCCTCTTCTTCCCACTCATCATTGCCTTAGAATCCTAGCTGTCATGGGGTGCAGAGCACCCCAGAAGTTCTCTGGGGCACATCAAGGAATCTTCTCCTAGAGAAACTAAACCAGAGGACAGATAAGCCTAGAGAGATAAGTGGAACCAAATCAGACTGACCTGGCTTTGGATTCCCACCCTTCATTCTGGTCTCCCTTACCCAGGGGAGATAAATTTGGGTGTGGCTGCGGCCTTTGTGTCCTGAAGAGAGATCAGTAGCCACCCCTCACCCAATTCCTCCAGTCACTGCCAGTGGGGGATGGTCCTCCCTCACTAAAGGAACTTTCCACAGGCGGATAGTCCACCTGCATCAGCCCCTATAAAAGTACCTGCCATTCTCCTGCTTGAGGAGATTGGTACCTCTGAGCCATGTGCTTTGTGCCTATCTCCCCATGAGAAGTCTAAGGATTTCTTTCATGATTTCCCTTCCCCCCCCCTTCCCTTCCCTTGCCCCTAAATAAACTACCACCTTATTCTAACTACTTTTGTGTGCAAGAGGGTGTAATTCTTTAAAGAGGAATTCCTAAGAACCCCAACCCCATTTCCCCCATTACATAGCATACCACCAACATCAGCAACTTATGTCAGAGATGGATTTTTTTTTTCTTTATACCAGGAAAAGTTGTGAACTCATTTGGCTATTATCACCCTATGAACTGGGCCCACTCATTCTGTTTCATAAGGATTGGGGTACCAAATGGCATAAGACTTGAGAACCCCACATATCTCTCATACAGCAAAATACTGAAAGAACCAGATGCTGATTCATGGATTAGCTGTTAATAAACCTCAAATATGCTTCAAGACATTTTGCTCCAAATATTTAAGTTTTGCTTTTCATTTCTCTGATGTGGCCATTAGATTACCCACTGAAAAAAAATTTGCTGATAAATGGTAGGTTGAGTGGATAGGAGTGTCTGATTACCCACCTAGCCCTTAACAAATTAACAAAGTGTTACTATGTGCCAGGCACCATACTAAGAGATGGGGACACAACAAAAGGTTTTCACCCTGACCTCAAGGAGTTCACGATCTAATGGGGGGGGGGGGGGGCAACATGCAAACAACTATGTACAAACAAGACATATACAGTATAACACAGGTAACCTTGGAGGAGAGGAACTAGTATTAAGGGAGAATAAACCATTTTGAAGCCCCAAACTAAGATGGGAGGAACAGGAAACAGCTAAAAAGCAGGTGAAGACACTAGTACTTGCAGAGTGGTTATCATTTAGTCTAGAGGTCAACTTTTTCATACAACAGGTATTCAGGAGAATGGATTTTGAGTCTGGGCTTTCATAAGTCTCCAAATTATACTATCACCAAGAATTTGAATGATAAAATGCTGGACATCCCAATTAAATTTGCAATTTAAACTTATTTTAGGAATTTGCAAAGTTCTTGGACTAATAGTATTAGAATACAAAACAACATGGGATAACTAAAGAAAAATAGAATAAGTGAATATAAAGATATTTCAATAGAAAAAAAAGGAAAAATATATGTAAAAGGAAAAAATATAAAATATGTTACATACAATAGAGCATATGAGAAACAGGGATTAACATGGTGCTACTGTTCAAAACAGTCATGATGGTGAAATATATTAACAGATACTAAACGTCTTTGAAGTAATTCTTTCAGTAAACTGTAATGCTGGCATGTATCTTGAGAACTGTGCTCAAGGAAATAAGCAAGATATAACTATTGGCTAAAGATGCTGAGTATTTTCATGCATTCTGAAGATACTCATACTTCTTTTATAGGAGGAGCAAGGAAAAAGGAGGAAATCAAAATAAGAAAATGAAACATCCTATTAATCTCTCAGATTAAAATAGAAATGTTTTAAATCATGTTTATGATCAAACATTCACAGGTTTATGTTCTGAAATCTATAATTTTAGATGACTCTTGTGCTCCAATGAATCTGTGATCTGTGGGTATTCCCTTTAGTGATCAAATCAAAACATAACCCTAGCTACTCAAAAACCCTATTTAATATAATTTTCTTATTAAGGAAGAAAATACATACTGAATATTACTTTCATATAAACAATAGCTTTCTATGAGCAAAATTATTAATAAAGGATAATTATTTTAAAGCAACAACCTTACGAATTATTTAAAATTATGTTGTCTTAGTCTTAAAAACCCATACCACAGCTGTCTAGCATGTATTCAGTGACTGTTACTACATCATTTCATGTTGCAATACCTCTCGATGTGGAAGACAGCAAGAAGAATGCCATCTAATAAAACTAAAACAATATATTGTTAAATTTTACTTGCTCAATTTTGGGAGATATCAATCTACCAAATACCTGAACAACATAATCAGGTGATTCTTGTGTTAATTAGCTGGCAATGCTTTTACTCAAAATCTCAGAAGATAAATTGTGGCTTTCTTTCCTTTTTCTGAACCAGCTTGGCCTAGACTAGCTTGTCCCGCAGTGACATGTATACTGAATACAAATCAGACAGCACAGCTTTAAATCTGTGTTGCAGCTCTCATTTCCAATTCGAGAACTGTACTCTAATCATAAGCTTCTGGTGGATGAAAGGAAATCAGCTCTCTGAATATTAGCTAATGCCACATTTGCAAGTCCTGAAGAGATCTGTGCTGTTTAAAAAAAAAATAAATCATTTCTCGTGAACCTATATATATGAATTGCTTTGTACTGTTCAACTGATAGAAGCAATGCCTGTGCTGGGATTAAACACTTTTCATCATAAAACCTCATCTGGTTCGGAGTCCAAGTCCATCAAACCTTTTTCCTTTAAAGTCCCGCCTTTGATTCTACATCAATTTATTCAAACCACAGCTGGGTGGCTGAAAACGAAAGGACAGCATCATTTAAGCTAACCATGTCCCCAACTTGAAAGAAGGGCTATAATTAAAAAAATGGGCATAAAAGAATGGAAATGGGATAATATTTTTTAATGGTAGTTCAAAGGCCGACAGATGTCAAAGCCTTTGAAGATGTCAGTACACTGAGCAAGAAGTTGCCATTAAAGAGTTTGCCTGAGAGGTGAAGCAGCTTTTTAATGACTTAAAAAAAAAAAAAAAACCCTTGCAGATACATCCTTGTGTTTTTAATTTGTCAGAGTTTCTGCAGTATTTTCTGATTAATGACATATGATTATAACCGCATAGCAGAAATTTTTATACTTGGTCAAATGAATACTTTATTCCAAATTCTTTTAGAGCTAGGTAAGACCAAGGACACTTTAATAGGAAGTCCAAAACTATTATGATACCTTCAAATATTCATAGTAATTTGTGAACCTTGCAAAATTATGAATTACTGCATGTTGCTAGCTTTTGTTCTTCTGGTCTGATTACTAGTAACATCACAATTCACATATGGTTCTTAGGGATGTGATTTGCTAAACTTTTATGCCTTTCATGTACATGGAACAATATGTGCCTAAATAATTAATTTGTGCACCAAGTCATGTCAAGCCTAATTAAGGTTTTAAAATATTCTTTAAGTGAACCTAAACAACTGTGGGGTGTAACCATGCTTAAGAAGGAAATAGTATCTAGGAAAAAATAGCAGCCCTGGTTATAGCAAGACCACTCAAAAAAGAAAGAGCTAAAACACAGTGCAGAAAAATATTTGGAAATAACTTCTTTAAGACCTAGGAAAAGAGTCCATAGTAGTGTTCTTGCTACTGCTTTCCTCTCTAAACAGGTCTGCTGTGTGAATTTGACATGCTCTGTGTAATTATACGCATAATCTTTAAGAATATTAAGTATAATTCTTTAGCAATAAAGCATTAGGAAGTTTTCTCTTGCATATATGGGTGGGGGTTGGCCTGCCTTCCCTCAATTTACACCCAGCACAATGTAGTCCATCTGCTGACTCCAAGGCAGACTTCTGGTTAAAACTTCCAACAGAATAAAAATATAAACCTCTTTAATTAGATGATTTTTTTACCAAGTGAAAGCCAGGTTCTAATTATGAAAACTGTCATATTATATATATATATATATATACACACACACACACACACATACATACATACATACATACCCACACAATATAAATATATATGCAATATATTATATATATATTATATACAATATGTATCTTATTAGATTTTATATATATAGTCACTGAGATCACTGTTTCCTATTTTTGGTACACAAATTATAGCAATGATTGGGTAGTCTGTAAGCATGATATAAAAAATAAAACTATAAAATATAAAGAAAAAAATAAAAAGAAAAGCAAAAAGAAAATGTTCCTTATGATTCAATTAGAAACAACCTGCAAATGGCAGGTAGGTACCTCAGTTCAATCTAGTGCTTTTTGTGTTTTCTTTTAACATAGAAAAATACATTTAAAAAATGGAAGTAGTCTGTCACATATTTTGAACTAAGAATATTTACAATGTCATTTTCACATAGTTGATATGTGTTTCTATCTATAACAAAGTCAAAATTCTATGGAAAGCCATTTAAAAAGAAGTAAATTCATTTTTTAAAATGAGTATAACTCGAGGCAGCTAGATGGCGCAGTGGATAGAGCACCGGCCCTGGAGTCAGGAGTACCTGAGTTCAAATCCGGCCTCAGACACTTAATACTTACTAGCTGGGTGACCCTAGGCAAGTCACTTAACCCCAATTGCCTCACTAAAAAAAAAAAAAAAAAAAGAGTATAACTCACTATTTTAAATGTGCCTGACAATCAGGTATGGTACCAAGTCTCCATGCCTCAGTAACATTTTGCCCATAAAAATGTTTTAAACACATATCTTCATGTAAACCCTAGTCCAGTTTATTGCTTAATAATCTTATTAACACAGGAGCAAACATTTTAATTAATACTATAGTTAATTTTAATATAAAAATAAGATCTTCAATATTTCCCCCCCCCCAAAAAAAAAGTAGCTTATAATAATATAGCTCTTATCACAATACAAAAGCACCTACTAAGCATCATTCTCTTTAAGGGGCCCACGACTGACAAAAACTCCTTTTTCACACACCTGTTGGATAGACCTGGAACTATTGCCTGTAGTACAACTCTAGGCTCCAGACCACTTCACCCAGAAGTCAGTTATGCTGAGAGAAAGGAGAGTGGCAGATTTCCCAGTGTTGTAAAGTTAGGAAAGTGCAGAAATTTTCTTTTCTAATATAAAGAACAAACTCTCCTCCTGAATACAAGAAACTAGGTCCCACAAGCAAGCAGAAAACACACGTCCTGAGTATCAGGGAACTGTCTCCCTTTCTAGATACTGTGTATGACTAAGTAATCTCTTACTCAAAAGGAGAGAAAAAGACAAATACTAAAATTTAATGACGCATCTCAAATGAACAGAAGCAAAATCTAAGACCAAGTATCATCAAAAGCTAGCGAATGCTGTGATCTTACAAACCTAACATATCCCCTGGGTCATTCCTGCAACCAAAATACATGCTAAGACAAATCAGGTACCCAACAAGGGTTCCCTGTTCTTTCAGAAAATATAAAGGACTATGACTCTGAGGTCTGAATCCCATAAAAAGTAATATTAGGAAGTTATAACAACTCACACAAGGAAATGCTGGAATGGAAATCTAATATGATCATAGGTATAGATTGTAAAACCTGGAATGTATACGATGTACTCCTCTAAAGTTGTAAGTTTTTTCTGACCCATTCAGAAAAAAATTGGTTGGCCTACTCCAGGTACCCCAAATCAATAAATGTTCTGATAATATCTTATGTAGTAGGAAAAGTATATAGGACTTGGTATCAAAGAACTTTGATTCTAGACTGCTTTTTTTTCAATAAAATTTCAGTATCTTATAAGTTTTCATATTACCTACCTTCCCCAGTGTATCTAAACTCTTCCAGAAAGCCTTCCCATTATATTAGAATAAAAAGATGGGTGAAAAAACAGTTCAACAACACTAATTAATACATCAAAAAGTTTGACATATGAAGGATTACATTTAATAGAGACTCTCTCCTCAAAGTCCGTAAGCTCTGCAAAGAAGTGGGGAGATGCTTTCTAATATCTCTTCTTTGAGATCAACCTTTGTTACTATAATTTCATAAATTCAATTAAAATCTTTAAAACTTTTTTTCTCATTTATATTGTTGTAGTCATTATGCATATGTTCTTCCTAGAACTGCTACTTCACTTTGCATCAGTTGCATCACACACTTTTCTATATTCTTCATATTCTTCATTTCTTACAACACAGTAATAGTCCATTACATTCCTGTACTACAATTTGTTTAGCTATTCTCCAGTTGATAGTCATTAACTCTTTCTAGTTTTTCATGGGCTTTTATAAGTATTTTAGTCACTTTCTTCACAGTTTCAAATTGTTTTACAGAATGGTTGGAACAATTCATAACATCAAAAAGAGTATATTCCCATATTTTCATCTTGGCTAATTCACTGAGTGCGAGGTAAAACCTTAATTTGCATTTTCTCTTAGTGATTTGGAGCACTTCCTTATATATGTTTCTTTTTCTTTTTCTTTGTTTTTGTTTTTGTTTTTTTGGTTTTTGCAGGCAATGGAGGTTAAGTGACTTGCCCAGGGTCACACAGCTAGTAAGTGTCAAGTGTCTGAGGCCGGATTTGAATTCAGGTACTCCTGAATCCAGGGCCGGTGCTTTAACCACTGCGCCATCTAGCTGCCCCTATATATGTTTCTTAATAGTTTAAAATTCTTTTTTAGAATTGTTTCCTTTGACCACTTATCTATTAAGAAATGATGGACTTTACTACTATCAGTGTAAACTTGGGCAAATTCACTCCCATCCCCTGGTCCTTGGTTTCTCAGTTTGCTCATTTGTAAATGGATAGGATTGTACCAGGTGATTGTTAAGGTCTTTTCTAGCTTAATAATTTATACACATATATACATATATATTTACATATATACACATATTATATGTTTACATATATATATATATATATATATATATACAGTCTTTATAACTTGCTATTCATACAGCCTGTTTATCTGATCATATGACAGTCATTAGGTAAAACTAAAAGGAATATTCCTACTAAACATCAGTTACTTTGTGAAATACAGTATTATTACCTTAGGCTTAGATGCAGTAATTCACAAAACACCCTTTGCTCTTAAAGTTGTTTAGAGTTTATATATACATACATACATACATACATACATATACACACACATATACATATACATATATGTGTGTGTGTGTATGTATGTAAATTCCTTCACAGGCCACTTGAGAAATTTCTTAATATTTCAGCAGTTTTTCTCTAGCTTTTATCATTCTGGTACTGTGCATGGGGTATTCATGGGAAAGATATTAGAGTAGTTTGCCATTTTTTTCTCTAGTTTAAATCTAATGGTCTCATTTTTCTTGACCTCTCTGAAGCTTTTGACAGTTGATAACCCCTTTTCCCTCAATACTAACTCCTAAGCTTTAAATTTACTTTATTTTTACGGGGCAATGAGGGTTAAGTGACTTGGCCAGGGTCACACAGCTAGTAAGTGTCAAGTGTCTGAGGCTAGATTTGAACTCAGGTCTTCCTGATAAGGACCGGTCCTTTATCCACTGTGCCATCTGGCTGCCCCCACTCCTAAGCTTTCATGACAATACTCTCCTGGTTGTCTTTCTTTCTGTCTGACCCCTCCTTTTTGGTCTCCTTTGCTGACACATTATTCATATCAAGCCTACTAACTGTGGGTCTCCCTCAAGGCTCCGTCCTGGGTCCTCTTCAATTCTCTCTATATACTGTTGCATTTAGTGACCTCATTAACTCCCATGGGTTCAATTATCATCTCTATGAAAGTAATTCTCTAATGTTTATGCAGTCCTAACCTCTTTCCAGACCTGTAGGTCCCCATCACCAGCTTTGTACTAGACATCTCAAATTCAATATGTATAAACTCAATATCTTTGTTCCTAAACCCTTCCCTCTTCCTAATTTTCCCATCACTATCAATGGCACTACCATCCTTTTCAATCACCTAAGTTTGTACTCGCACTCAACTTACACATCCAGTATGTTGCTAACTCTTCTTGTTTCTAAACACCACATCATCTCTTGTATATATCCCCTTCTCTTCTCTAACACAGCAGGCCCTCATCATATCCCACCTAGACTACTGCTGTAGTCTCTAGTTGATCTTTCAGCCTCAAATCATTCCCCATTCTAATCCATTTTCCACTCAACTACGAAGGTGATCTTCATAGAGTACTGGTCTAACTTTTTCATTCCCCTATTCATTAAACTCCAATGTTTCTCTATTACATGAAGGTTCAAATATAAAACTTCTGCTTGGTATTTAAATCCCTTCACAACCAAACCTCCCTATATTCTCTGTCTTCCTACATTTCACTCACTTCAGCAACACTACCCTTCTTGCCATTCCTGGCAGAGACTCTTACGTAAAGAACTGGTATAAATATTTTAGCGAATATGAAACCTTGCTTTTTGTTACT
This sequence comes from Dromiciops gliroides, assembly GCF_019393635.1. Classification (NCBI taxonomy): domain Eukaryota; kingdom Metazoa; phylum Chordata; class Mammalia; order Microbiotheria; family Microbiotheriidae; genus Dromiciops; species Dromiciops gliroides. The sequence goes on from NC_057864.1 coordinate 209,568,997, forward strand.
GACCTGCTTTGGGTATATGCCTGATAGTAAAATCATAGGTCAAAAGATATGGACATTTTACTTGGTTTAGTGGTACAATTCCAAAATAGGAAACTAATACAATCTTAGTATGTTTTGAGAACAGCACAGTTGTCAATAGTAGGAAGGTTTTGACCCTAATGTGTTCTTCCCTGAGCAGACTACAAAAAGAGTATTACATTCAGTTCTAGGCACTACATTTTAGGAAGATTATTGATAAGCTAGAGAAATTCTAGAAGAAGACAGTAAAGTGAAGAGTCTAGAAATAATGCTTTATTAAGAGTAACTGAAGTAAATAGGAATGTTAAGCTTGAAGAATACAAAACACAGTTGAATATTTCAAAAATAACTGTCATAGAAAGAGGGGTTAGACTTATTTCTGACAGTTCAAATCTCAATTTCAGCATGAGGTCTTCCTGAGTGTGAAGTGTATCTAAGATGCTCATTTTAATTTTCTTAGGTGTAGGCTATGCTTGACTCTCTACTATCTGCTTTCTTCTCTTTTCCCCCAAGTTAAATATGTTGTCATTTTTGCCTTTAATGGTCAGAATTTTTTCTCTACTGTATTTGGGTTTCATAATATCTATTAGAATTTTTTCTTAGAAAATGCCATAATTTTTTCATCTTTATGGAAAATCTCCTCCTTTAAAAAAACAATTAAAAGATTTCATACTGAATCCATTTCATAAAACTGGAGGGTTTTTTCATTTCTCAATTTAATATAAGACATCAAATTACCAATTACCAGTCTTCAAGAAAAAAAATTTTTAAATGGCTAATAAGAGTTCACATAAAAAATTTTCAAACTTACTGAATATCAATTCATATATGATGATAGATAAAAATAAATTATAGCATGGGTCTTATTTAGATTCATTTCATTGATTTGAGATACTAATTTAATTATAGGATAACATGACTATATTGAGAAAAAAACAATAAATCCCTATTTGGAGAAATTCTAATTTTACATGGATATTTCGATTTTTGAAAAATGATGGGAAAATAAGAACAGAAATATCAGGCTTGCCAATATTCTACAAAGAAGGAAAATATTAGGGGCAGCTAGGTGGTGCAGTGGATAGAGCACTGGCCCTGGATTCAGGAGTACCTGAGTTCAAATCCAGCCTCAGACACTTAACACTTACTAGCTGTGTGACCCTGGGCAAGTCACTTAACCCCAATTGCCTCCCTAAAAAAAAAAAAAAAAAAGAAGAAGGAAAATATTGCCTCAAAGTGAACTCTGAGTGACAGAAATAATTAAAAGTCTCGGTAAAGCAGTTGTCTTCCTAAGACAGCTAGAGAGGACCCAACTAGAAAGACTCAACCTCCTGGGGTGGAGGTTTGGCCCAACTGAAATGCAAACACCTACAGGAAGACACCTCTACACCAATAAAAAACCAGTCCTGGAGGCAGCTGGGTCATAGTAGCCTAAGATTCAGGAACATTCACCTCACACAGTGTGTGTACGTGGTGGCTGGGGGTGTGGGGGAGTCGGCGGCAGAAAGCTTAGAAGGGGAAGACTGAAAGACCCTCTACGGTCACTCGACCAGGCTCAGATGTGCTGATCAGACACAGTCCCAAGCTGTGGCTGTGGGTGAGAAGTGAGCTCGCCCCTGGTGAGTGTAGTAGCAAAGTGGCAGTACCCTTCCTGGTTGTAGGTATTTGCAAGACAGCAGAGTCCCTGGTTTCAGTTCCAAGGAAGAAGAGTGAGCCAAAGTTTGCAGCCATGGAAGGGACCTCAGGAAGCAAAGGCATTTGCAGTGACAGCATGACTGGAGGCCCTAGACAGATCTCAGAAAACAACAGTAAGAAAAATGTGAAGGTTGAGGGATCATTCCCTACACCTTGGGACTAGAACCTGATTATAATAATAAGCCACTAAAAAATGAGAAAGCAAAGGAGAAAGAATGCTACCATAGATAGCTACAATGGGGATAGAGAAGATCTAAGTTCAAACTCAGAAGAGATAGGGAAGTTTAAAAAGCCAATCCTACATCAAAGAAAAATATCAAATGTCACAAGCCCAAAAAGAATTCTTAGAAGAGAGTAAAAAGGACTTTAAAAAACAAATAGAAGAAGTTGAATAAAAATTAGGAGAAAAAAAGAAAAGCAATCCAAGAAAATCAAGAAAATGGTGGGAAAAAGAAAAAAATTGGAAGAAGAGATCCAAAAATTTAAGGAAGAAAATAACTCCTTAAAAACTAGAATTGGGCAAGTGGAAGTTAATGACACTATAAGACACCAAAAAATAATAAAATAAAATCAAAAGAATGGAAAAATAGAAGAGAATGTGAAACATCACATTAGAAAAATAACTGATCTCAAGAACAAAGGAGAGACATAAGAATTGTTGGACTACCTGAAAGTTTTGATAAAATAAAAGAGTCTAGATACAATATTATAAGAAATTAATAAGGAAAATTGTCCTGAAGGTATAGAATGAGAAAGTAAAATAGAAATAGAAAGAAAATTATTGATCACTACTTGAGAATGAGCCTATGATGAAAAGTCACAGGTACATCATAGCCAAATTTCAAAACTCCCAGGTTAAGGAGAAAATACTATAAGCAACAAGAAAAAAAATTTAAATACTGTGGAGCTACAGTAAAGATAACAGAAGATCTAACAGCTTCTATATTAAAAGACCAAAGGGCTAAGAATATTATACTTTGAAGAGCAAAGGAGCTAGATTTGCGACCAAGACTAACTTACCCAGAATAGAAAGTTATCCTGAATGGAAAAGAAAAATGGACATTTAAGAAATTGAAAGACTTTCAGGTATCTGTGACAAAAAGGACATATAAGATCCAATGGAAAGATAAGGTAAACATTAAAGACCAATTACAAAGGACTCAATAAAGTCAAACTGTTCATTCCTTATATGTGAAAATGTTATCTGTACTCCTAATAAAGTTATCATCACTTGGGTAATTCAAAAGAGTATACACAGATAAAATACTTGGAGGTTGAGTAAGATGGGATGTACTAAAAAACAAAATTGTGTAGGAAGAGGTAACATGAAGCAATTATCTCACACAAATAAGTTGTGAAAGGAAGAGCTATTACAGAGGATGCAGGCAGGGGTGGAGAGTTGGTAGTGCTGGAATGTCATTCTCATCAGAACTGGGTTAAAGAGAGAATAACATGTGTAGGGTATAAAAGTCTTCTGAATTTATAAAGAAATAGGAGGGTGGGGGCATCTAGGTGGTGCAGTGGATAAAACACCAGCCCTGGATTCAGGAGGACCCGAGTTCAAATCCAGTTCAGACACTTGACACTTACTAGCTGTGTGACCCTGGGCAAGTCACTTAACCAGCACTGTTCTGAAAAACCAAAACCAAAACAAATAAACAAACAAAGAAATAGGAGGGTGAGGGGATAGAATAAGAAAGGGACTTTTAGAAGGGTATGTAGATCTAGAAGTAGGAGGCTGGGGAGAGGGTAAGAGAAGGACTCCTAGAGAGGTGGGCAGATTAGGAGGGTAAGGGTATAAGGCAAGGGAATCTTTAAAAAGGTGCAAATTAGGGAGGTAGTGGTTAGAAGTAAATTAGAGGTGTGAGAAGAGTGATAGGGTTAAAAGAAAGGGTAAGAGGTAAGATCCTATGAAAAACAGGATGGAGGGAAATACACAAACAGTAATTATAACTTTGTATGTGAATGGGATAAACTCACCAATAAGGCAGAAATGGATAGCAGAATAGATTAAAAATCAGAATATAACAATATGTTGCTTGCAAGAAACACATTTTAAAATGAAAGATACACAGGGAGTTAAAATACAAAGCTGGAGTAGAATTTATTATGTTTCAGGTAATGTAAAAAATAACCCAAAGGTAGCAATCATGATCTCAGATAAAGTTTAACTTAATAGATTTAATTAAAAGACATAAACAGGAAAACTACATTATGGTAAACGGTACTGTAGACAATGAAGCAATATCAATGCTAAACCTATATGCACCAAATGCTATAGTGTCTAAATTTTAAAAGGAAAAGTTAAATGAATTACATGTGGAAATAGATAGTAGTACTATAATAGTGGGGGACTTTAATCTTGCCCCTCTTGGAATTACATGAATCTAACCAAAAAATAAATTTTTAAAAAGTCAAGGAGGTAAATAGAATTTTGGGTAAGTTAGATATAATAGATAACTGGGGGGGGCGGAGCCAAGATGGCAGAAAAAAGACATTAAACCTACAAGGCTCCTGATATAATCACCCCCAAAATAGTAATAAAAGAACCCTTGGGGCAGAAAAACATAGAAAAATATAGGCTGAGAGTTTTCTCCAGCTATAGATAGATTTCAGGGGGCCGTGCTGGGCCACGAATAAAGCCTAACCCTGCAATTGGGCCGACACACCAGACACCTGCCAGAGGAATTTGCCCCAGTGCCTTTGAATCGGCTGCAGCCCCGGTGTCTTCTGGAACTGAGCGCACAGCGGGGTAAGTACAGGGGTACCAGTGGATTGAGGGGAAGGATTCTACTATCCCACCCCAGCGGGGAACCAGGAAGAAATCCTGAGTGGCGGGAGACCCAGGTGGGGGAGGGGAGCAGGGGAGCAGTCTCATCAGAAGCTGAGAACCACACCACAGAAAGCTTTGCTGATTGGTTGCTTAGTAAAGTAGGCCTGAGGTTATCTCCGGACCTGAGAACAGGCCAGGTGAGATTAAAACCTGCCCCCTCTCAACCCAAAACACCTGGAACCCTCTGAAGCCAAGAACAGAGTGGAGCTGAGAAACAGCCCCTCCCCCCCACCTACCCTCCCCCACCACCCCCCAGTGGAGAGCTTAAAATCAAATGAAAGTGAGGCCAGGCAGGCTGAGAAGAAGCCCAACCATACCCCGGGCCACGCTGTAGCTTGAACAGTGTGTCCTGGAAGCAGAGCCACACTTTAAGAAGGAGTTAAAAGCCAAGAAATAGTAAGCCAGGATGAATAGGTAGAGAAAGCAGAAGATCATCGAAAACTTCTTTGGGGGAAAGGTAGACCACAATACAACCTCAGAAGAAGAAGATAATAACAGGGTCAAAGCTCCAACATCCAAAGCTTCCAAGAAAAATATGAACTGGTCTCAAGCCATGGAAGCTCTCAAAAGGGACTTTGAAGAGAAAGTAGGAGAGATAGAAAGAAGATGTAGAGAAAAGGAGGAAAGAATGGAAAGGGAAATGAGAGCGATGCAGGAGAGTCATGAGAAAAAAGTCAACAGTTTGAAAAGCCAAATGGAAAAGGAGATTAAAAAACTGTCTGCTGAAAATAATTGCCTAAGAATTAGGATTGAACAAATGGAAGCTAGTGACCTTATGAGAAACCAAGACACAGTAAAGCAAATCCAATTGAATGAAAAAATAGAGGGCAGTGTGAAATTTCTCCTTGGAAAAACAGCTGACCTAGAAAATAAATCTAGGAGAGATAATTTGAAAATCATTGGACTACCTGAAAACCATGACCAAAACAAAAGCTTAGACACCATCCTCCAAGAGATTGTGAGGGAAAATTGCCCTGATATTCTAGAAGGAGAAGCTAAAATAGAAATTGAAGGAATCCACCGATCACCTCCTGAAAGAGATCCCAAAAGGAAACGCTCCAGGAATATTATAGCCAAATTCCAGAACTCCCAGGTCAAGGAGAAAATACTGCAAGCAGCTAGAAAAAAGAAATTCAAATACTGTGGAGCTCCAATAAGGATAAAGCAAGATCTAGCAGCTTCTACATTAAAGGACCGAAGAGCATGGGATATGATATTCCAGAGGGCAAAGGAACTGGGACTTTAGCCAAAAATCACATACCCAGCAAAACTGAGTATAATTTTTCAGAGGCAAAAATGGGATTTAAATGAGAAACAGGTCTTTCAGGCATTTGTGATGAAAAGACCTGAACTGAATAGAAAATTTGACTTTCAAATACAAGATCCTGGAGAAGCATAAAAAGGTAAACAGGAAAAAGACTTCATGAGGGATATTAAAAGATCAAACTGTTTACATTCCTACATGGGAAGATTAATATTTTGAAATCATAAGAACTATTTCAGTAAGAAATTCACAGAAGACAGGGCTGAACTGAATATGAAGGGATGATATCTGTAAAGCATTTGTTTTGTTCTTTGTAGGGCAGACAGGGTGGGGTGTCTTATGTCTGGGGCTGGATTTGGGCTTGGGGCCTCCTGGGTCCAGGGCTGGTGCTTTGTTCACTGTGCCACTTAACTAATCCATGATGACATCATTAAAATAGGGTTGAGGTGTAGGAAGAATAAACTGGGGGAGGGAGAAGTGGAGAGATGGTCTGGGGAGAGGTGGTTCACATGAAGGAAACAAGAAGAAAGCTTATGTAGAGTAGAAGAGGGGGAAGGAGTTGAGGAATGAGTGAACCTTAATATCATCAGAATTGGCTCAAAGAAGGACTAACATACATACTCAAGTAGATATAGTAATATATTTTTGCCCTGAGAGGGGGGAGGGAGAAAGGGGGGGGGAGAGAAGGGAAGGAGGAAAGGGCAGATTGGGGGAGAGAGCAGTAAAAAGCAAAGCACTTTCAAGAAGAATGAAGATGTTCTACATTATTGCACCAGTATGACATATTGAATTGCTTCATCTCCTAGGGACAGTTGAGGAGGGAGGGAGGAAGAAAAATTTAGAACACAGAATTAGCTCGGGGACCCTGATCTCATTGGAGTGGGCTTATGGAAGGAAGAGCTTTCATACACAATTGGGAGGAGCAATCTATTTAGCCCTACAGGAAAACAGGAGGGGAAGAGGAATAAGGAAGGGCAGAAAAAAAGGGAGTCCAGAGTGAGGGAGAGGATAGTCAGAAGTAAAACACCTCTGAGGAAGAATAGGTAAAAGGAAGATAGAGTAAATGTCATGGGAAGGGAGTGGGATGGAGGGAAATAGTTATGATGATTGATTATAATGGCAAAACGTATGGTACCTACCTTTTGTTTTGTGAGGCAGTGGGGGTTGAGTGGCTTGCCTAGGGTCACGCAGCTAGTGGGTGTTGAGTTTCTGGGGCCGGATTTGAGCTTGGGTCCTCCTGACTCCAGGGCCAGTGCTCTGTCCACTGCGCCACCTAGCTGCCCATATGGTACCTACTTTGCTGGGCTTTTATGAAGAAAATTCTCAGTCAAGCTTAAGGTACTATATAAAGGTTATGATGAACAGGATACTATCAGAAAAACCTGGAAAGACCTACATGAACTGAAGCAGAATGAAATGTACTGTATACAACATAACAGCAATAGTGGTGGATGATCTGCTGGGAAGTATGTGATTATTTTCAGCAAGGCAATGATCCAATATAACCCTGAAAGACTTATGAAGATTGCAGCTCATATACAGAGAAAGAAGTGATAGCATCTGAAAACAGATGGAAACACATTTAAATTTTTTTTTTCATTTCCTCTTTGACAATTCCTTAATCTGAAGTTTGGGGGTTTTTTGACTGTTTTCTCTCATAACTGGCTCATATGGGAATTTTTCCATGACTACTCATGTATAAATTATTTTGAATTGCTTGAGTTCTTGTGGGTGGGGGGTGGGAATGGAGGGGGGAAGAGAAGTTGGAACACAAAATTTTAAAAAATTGAAATTAAAACTTTGTTTTTACATATATTTTGGAAAATAAAATTCTATTCACACTCTGGAAAAAAACGACAACAAAAAATAGATGACTAGAGAGAAGGAAATGAGAAGAGAAAGGAATACACCTTTTTTCAGTAGTACATGGTACCTTTGCAAACACTGACCTTATATTAGGGCATATAAACATTGTAGTTAAATGCAGAAAAGCAGAAATATTAAATACATGCTTTTTAGATCATAATGCAATAAAATGGGGGCAGCCAGGTAGCACAGTGGATAAAGCACCAGCCTTGGATTCAGGAGGACCTGAGTTCAAATCTGGCCTCAGACACTGGACACCATCTGTGTGACCTTGGGAAAATCACTTAACCCTCACTGTCCCCCCCCAAATTTTTTAATTTAAAAAATTAAAAAACATAATGCAATAAAATTATATTCAATAAGTGAGCATGGAAACACAAATTAAAAACTAATTGGGGGCAGCTGGGTGGCGCAGTGGATGAAGCACTGGCCTTGGACCCGGGAGTACCTGAGTTCAAATCTAGCCTCAGACACTTGACACTAGCTGTGTGACCCTGGGCAAGTCACTTAACCCTCATTGCCCAAAAAAAAAAAAAAACCCTACCTAATTCGAGGGGGCAGCTAGGTAGCATAGTGGACAAAGTACAGGCCCTGGATTCAGGGGAACCTGAGTTCAAATCTAGCCTCGGACACTTGACACTTACTAGCTGTGTGAACCTGGGCAAGTCACTTAACCCTCAATTGCCCTGCCCAAAAAAACAAACAAAAACCCTAATTGGAGACTAAGCAGCCTAATCTAAAGGAATGAACGAGTTAAAGAACAAATCATAGAAACAATAATTTCACTAAAGAGAATGACAATAATGAGACAACGGCAAAACCTATGGGATGCAGCAAAAGCAGTAATCGGAGAAAAATGCATATCTCTAAATATCTATCAATAAAATAAAGAGCAGTACAATGAATTGAGTATACAATTTAAAAAATAGGAAAAGAACAAATTAGAAATCTGAATTAAACAACCAAATTGGAAATCCTAAAATTTAAGGGTGATATTAATAAAAGTGAATGTAAGAAAACCACTGAATTAGTAAATAAAACTAGGAGTTGATTTTATGAAAAAACAATAAAATAGATAAAGCATTGGTTAATATGATTTTTAAAGAGAGAAGAAAAGCAAATCACTAGTATTAAAATAAAAAATAGTGAATATACCATTAACAAAGATGAAATCAAAGCAATCTTATATGGAGTTATTTTGCCCAATTATGTACCAATAAATTTAAAAGTAAGTGAAATGGAAGAGTATTTACAAAAATATAAATTGCTTAGATTAACAGAAGAGGAAATAGAATATCTAAATTAACCTATTTTAGAAAAAGAAATTGAACAGTCCATAGATGAGCTCCCCAAGAAAAAAGAATCAGGGCCAGATAGATTTAGAAAGATCAACTAACTCCAATATAAAATATATAATTTGAAATAACAGGCAAAAAAGAAATCCTACCAGACTTCATTTATGAAACAAATATGGTACTGACACCTAAACCAAGAAGTGCAAAAACAGAGAAACAAAATTATAGACCAATTTCATTAATAAATATAGATGCAAAAATCCTAAATAAAACACTAGCTAGGAGATTACAACAATATATTATAAATGTTTTACATTGTGACTAAATAGTATTAAAACAATGACTACAGAGATGGTTTAACATGAGGAAAACTATTAACATAACTGATTATATCAAAAACAAAATTAATAAAATGACATATCAATAGATGTAGAAAAAACTTTTCATAAAATACAATACTGATTCCTATTAAAAACCATTTGGGGGCAGCTAGGTGGTGCAATGGATAGAGCACCGGCCCTGGAGTCAGGAGTACATGAGTTCAAATCCAGCCTCAGACACTTAACACTTACTAGCTGTGTGACCCTAGGCAAGTCACTTAACCTCAATTGCCTCACTAAAACAATTAAAAAAAAAACATTTGAAAGCACAGTTATAAATGAATTTTGCCTTAAAATAAAAAATATATAACAAAAACCATCAGCAAGTGTTATTTGTTATGGAGATTAGCTAGGAACCCTCCCAATAAGATCAAGAGTGAAACAAGGATGCCTATTTTCACAAATATTATTTAATATTGTACTGGAAATCCTACCAATAGCAATAGGAAGAACAAAAGTTCAAGGACATCAAGGGAATCAATGAAAAAAATGTTAAAGAAGGTAGTCTAGCAGTACCATATCTCAAACTGAATTATGAAGCAGTAATTATCAAAACAATATAATACTGGCTAAGAAATAGAGATGCAGATCAGTGGAATAGAATAAATAGAAATTACACTATAGTAAATGATTATAGTAATCTAGTATATGATAAACCCAAAGATCCAACCTTTTGGAACAAAAACTGCTGGGAAACCTGGCAGAAACTAGGTATAGACCAACATTCACACCATATACTAAAATAAAGTCAAAATGGGTACATAATTTACACATAAAGGGTGATACCATAAGCAAATTAAGAGAGTATGGAATCGTTTATCTGTCAGATTTATGGACCAAAGAAGAATTTAGGATCAAAGAAGATATAGAGAGCAAGATAAAATGTAAAATAGATCATTTTGAAGCACTGTAAATGACTTAACTATTCTCAGCAATACAATGATCCAAGAAAATATCAAAGGACTAATGATGGAACATACTATCCGCCTCCAAAGAAATAAATGATATTTGATTGAACACAAATTGAAGCATGTTATTTTTCACTTTCTTTCATTTCTTTCTTTGTTTTCTTGTACAAAATGACTAATATGGTAATGTATTACATAACTGCACATGTATATCCTATATCTGATTGCTTACCTCCTCAGGTAGTGGGGAGGGGCAGGAGGGAAGGAAGGATAAAATTTGGAACTCAAAACTTTAAATTAAAAAAGTTTATTATTTTTTTAAATCTTAAAAAGGTCATTATTTTAAGATACAATTTTATTTTTTTAATTAAAAAAAGTATTTATTTTCTCTGCCTCTCCTCTCTTCCCTCTTTCACAATAGAACAAAGAGAAAAAGAAAAGGAAAACCCAGATAAGAAATATCAAAGCAAATGTCCCCATTGGCCATTTGAAAAAATATATGTTTCATTCTGTATCTTGAGTATCTCAAGTTCTCTGTCAGGAGGTGGGTAGAATGTTTTCTTTACAGTTAGTTAATAAGTGCTATTGAGTGAGTTGTGATAGTCATTTCTCAACCACTTAAGAGAGGATTATTCATGTAATTTGTTTCTCCTCAGCTATTTTACTGATCTTTCCTTTCAACTATTTTAATGATAATTATAATTACCACAAAGGTCTAGCTGGAGTAGGATAAAATTCAAATGGGTCAATTACAGTTTTGTATAGGTACTTGTAAAGATTATTGTTGAGGAGAGGGCAGCTAAGTGGCACAGTGGATAAAGGACTGGTCCTGGATTCAGGAAGACCTGAGTTCAAATCTGGCCTCAGACACTTGACACTTTCTAGCTGTGTGACCCTGGGCAAGTCACTTAACTCTCAATGCCCCACCAAAAAGAAAAAAAAAATTATTGTTAAGGAAAAGGTTGAAACTATTGGTTAAAACTTTATTTAATACTGACAACCATTTTCCCCTCTTAAAATGAAGCAACCAATTAAAAAGCATTATATTATAAGATTATTAGATTAAATGGCATTATGCGGAATAAATAAAATTTGCTGAGATTAGGACATAAAATTGAATATAAAATGTTAGCATTCTTCTGCATGGTTTCCTGGATTAAGTTGGAAAGTCAACAATATTATTCACTATTATCAGTACTGGTGCTTTATGAACCAAGGCAGAAAAGTAAATTATTTGCCCTGAGAACTCTAGAGTGGAGAAATAATAGTAGTAGTTTCCGTTCCCTTTGCTAATCACTATGTTCAATGTTCAAGTTCTTCCAAAGATGCCACAGCTAATAGAAAGAAACAATGTGGTAGGGTGGAAAATTCTGGCTCTGCCATTATCTTTGTGATCTTGAGTAAATTACTTAACTTCTATGGATCTCATCTGTAACATGAGGAGAATAGATTAAATGATTTCTTAGGTGCTGTCTAGCTCTAAATCTATAAAACCACCACCAGATAGGTGTATATCATCTGATTAGGGGCCCTCAGCAAAAGACAGAACCAGTTCCAAGATCTGAACTATGTAGGGAAAAGTGAAGGAAGCTTAAGCCAAAACCTAACTTGAGCTACCAGGAGATCTACCTTATATCCAGGAATTCTTAGGGCAAGTCTAGCCACCTTCACTGGATGGAGAACAGTCCGCTGATGTAGCACAGAGCTCCAATCCAAAAACTGAGACTTGAAATATGAATAAATAGAAGAAAATGCCAAACACTATGTAGAAAAACTATGCTTTGAGAGAAGATAAAGAGAATAATAGTGCAACAAATGTAAGCAAAACCTCAGAGAAAATCTAACCCATTAGATTAGATAAATTAGATTTAACCTGGGGTACATAGATACCCAAGGAATCTTTGGAATCTCTGGATCTTCTTGGTAATCCTATGTATTTTATTTTATGCCTTTAAAAACATTTTTCTGAAAAAGGCTTCCTAGGCTTCACCAGACTGCTGGAGGGGTCTATGACACACACCTAGATGGTTGTTGAGATCCTTTCCAACTCTGAAAATTTTGTGATTCTGTATTCCCTTGTACTGTGACCACTTTTCACCACTATACAGAAAAGAGATTATTATATTCTCCATATTTTTAATTCTCCATATTTTTATTAATTTACTTTACCTTTTCAAGAACAATGTTTAAAAATCAATTCATTACTAAGAATAACAAAAGAAAACATTTTAAAAATTAATCCATTACTATTTAATATAAAACCAATTTTGGTAAGAAACATTATATGCAATCGTTCAAAAGTCTTTCTCTAAAAGGATGCATTGTATCTAAAACCACATGTGATTAAATGTAGTTTCTATGGTAACTGCCACCTTTTTAAAATATGCATAATACTGGAAAAATACAGTACAAAATTTTTATAAATGGAGGTAAATCTGTTCTTAAGGAAATTAACATCTATATTTTCATCTACATTTTGGTTTTGACTAAGTATATATTTTTACTTAAATTCAAATTTTAATTTTTTTAATTTCCCAAGGCCAAATTTTCTATTTTAAATTAAATTAAAGGTTAAATACTATATATATATATATATGTATATATATGTATGTATATACATATATATAAGATGAAAATATTGGTACAATAGAGAAAGAAATCTAGTAACTTTAAAAGATTTATGCTTCACTGAAAAGGATATTTTACAATATATCACCTAATTAAGTACACAGTAGCATAATGAAAGCACTTTCATAAATATATCTCTAAATCTTAGTATCGAACATTTGACTAGATTAGACAAATACAAAAGACTGCCTTAAATGAGAATTTCTACCCTTGCCACTGGAGAAGCTCATTATAATTTTTGCATACTGATATTGGCAGAACACTGGATTACCTATTTAAAACTACCCTGTATTTTTGCAATGCTTTCATTGAATGAGTTTGTATAAAAATGGATATTTTAGGGAAATTTCCATATATCATTTTATACTTACATCAAACATTCTTATGTTTTAAATAAGATAGATTTATGTACTACAATGCAACTATAGTGCAACATCTGCATATAAATAAATTGAACATGCAAACTGGATCACAATGGCTTCGATATAAGTTAAAATAAATAGTTTATGCTTTCTTTAAAATGGTAAAGTAGAATGTTCTGTTTGGTAAGCACTGCAAAGTTTCCTAATATCATCAAATGGCCTATTTAATACTAAATAATATGTATTGATTACACATAAAGATTTCTCTACCTCCCAAGTTATAATCATGGGTTCTTGAAAGATAAGCAAGTAAAGCTCTAGTTCTGGCTGATCCACTTAAGCTGGAAAGGTTGGCATATTGGTCTGAGGACAGACTGTGCTAGCTGCAAAGGATACAAGTATAAAGAAAGAATCTCTACTTCCAACTGGCTTACATTCTAATGAGGAAAACTGTATGGTTATATATAAGTATAAAAACATAAAGAGAATAAATGTCAACAAATATGAACTGTTTAAATACAAAGTAGTTTAGAAAGTAGGGTACTAGTATTTGGAAGGATTAGGAAAGGCTTCATATAGAGGCAAGTGTTGAAGGATAAAAGAATCTTCAAGGTAAGAGTGAAGAGGGCATATATTCTAGGAATAGGGATAGGAGGGCATGGCCACTACAAAGGCACAGAGAAGGATGCTGGAATGTCATGTGTGAGTAAGAAAGAGAAGTTTGTGGCTAGACCACAGTGAGTAAGATAGGAAGTGGTATCCAAAAAAACTAGAAAGATAGCTTAAGCCTAGTTTGTGGAAGAGTTTGGTAAAAGAGAAGCATTAGAATGAACTCTGAGTGACATGGTAAGATTTATACTTAAGGAAAATCACTTTAGTAGCAGGGTATAGAATGACTGGGAAGGAGAGTCACTGGAAGCCGGGAGACTAGTTAGGAAGATAATGGAATAACTTAGGTAAGAAGTAACAAGGCTCTGAACTAAGGCAACAGCTGTGTGAGTAGAAAAAAGAAAAAGGATCAGATGTGAGAAGTACAGTGGAGACAGAAATAGCAAGATTTGGCAAATAAAGGGATATATGAATAGGGGAGAGTGAGGAGTCAAGGATAATGCCAGGTTAATAATTGAGGAAACAAAAATTTCTTTTGATAGAAATTGGGAAGTCAGGAAGAAAAGGTTTTAATTTAGATATAGTGAGTTTAAAGTATCTCCAGGAAATCCAGTTTGGAATGTGTAATGGGAAATTGGTTAAGTGTGACTGAGGATACATATATGTATGTATGTGTGTATGTATGTATGTGTGTATGTGTGTGTGTGTATGTATGTATGTATGTATGTGTGTGTATACACACACTCATCAGTGGGTTAGTTGGTCCATCTATCTATCTGTGAATCATCAGCATGGAAATGACAAGTAAACCTCTGAGAGCTGACCAGGCTACTGAGAGTGTAGACATGAAGAAGAAAAGGCCAAGGACAGAACCACAGGGAATACCACAGTTAGTATTATGAAACAGCAATGTTAATGTTGTTAATGTTAATGCTGTTAATGTTGTTTGTCCGTTTTCCAAGAAGACCATGACATTGGGGCAATGTCATGAATTGCAGTGAATTGGATTTAAGTGAGGGAAGGCTGTGCAAAGTCACCAACCTCGCTCTCTGCTCCAGAGCCATCTGGGTCCAGTGGCAAAATATTCATCAGGATCACTGGATATGGCCTGAGATGTTTTTAAGGCAATTGGAGTTAAGTGATTTGTCCAGGGTCACACAGCTAGTGAGTGTCTGAGGTGAGATTTGAACTCAGGTCCTCCCAATATCAGGGACAGTGCTCTATCCACTGCACCACATAGCTGCCTCAATAGGATATCAAAGGAAATGGAGAAGGAACAGTTAGGTAGAAAAACAAGGAGATAAAACTGTCACAAAAACCATGAGAGAATATCCAGGAGGAGTAAGTGCTTAACAATGTCACTGAAGCAAACAAAATGAAAAGGATGAGAACTTAAAGATGACCAAATGAATTGAAAATTCACTGGCAACTTTGGAAAGGGTAGTTTCAGCTGAGTAATAAGTTCAGAAGCTAGACTGCAGAGTGATGAGATGAGGAAATGAAGGTAAGAAATGGAGGGAAAGTATGTGATGATAACTGGTGGGAATGGTATGTTCTACTGAAAGGCTTTTGTTTGTTTATTGTTTCTATTTAAGAGGTAAGGCAGAAAAGAGTGGAATCAAGCACACTTATAATGCAGTTGGCCTTGGTAATGAAAAGGTTCCTTTTATCAAAAACCCAGGGAAAGGCAAGTAAGATAATGATGTCAAAGAGCTATGAGATGGAGAGAAAGAGAGAAGAATTTCACGTCAAATAGCATCAATTTTTTTCAGTAAAGAAACAAGGCACTTATCTTAGGAAGGGGAAAAGGGAAAGCGTGGGAAGTTTGAGGATGGAAGAGAAGACTTTGAATAACTCTTCTAAGAAGTAAGGTAGGAATGAATGGATGAGAGATATAAAAGGATTACCTTGCTATAGAGAAGCCTAAATTGAGAAGTTGGATATCTTTAATTTGTAATGTACCCAATAAGCAAGGTTATAGGACCTCTATCTTGATTCAGGAGTCCATGAATAGGACAAGAAGCCAAGAGATTAAAGAGTAAAGAACAGTATGTAGCTGAAATGGCTAATGATAAATAAGTAAAATTAGAAACAATTGCCTGAGAAAGTATAATGACTAAATAAACTGTGGTATATGAATGCGACAGAATATTATTGTGCCATAAGAAATGAGAAGATGGACAGTGTCAGAGGAAACTAGGAAGACCTATATAAACTGATGTATAAAAGAGTGAGCAGAAATAGAACAATTCAAACAGTTATAACATTATAAAGAAACACAACTTTAAAAGAGTTTTAGAGCTCTACTCAATGCAATGATAAACCACTGAGTCCAGAGGACTGGGGAAAAAAGTCCTACCAGAGATGATGACATTTATATAGCACTATTTATTTGTCAGGCACTGCACTGAGCACTTTACAGGGGGAAAAGTGAAAAATCAAATAATTGGAATGTATAGGTGAGGTGAAAGAGATGTCAGCAGAGAGCAAACTACTTAAATTATAGTTACTAATGTTTTTTAATCGCATTTCTACCCACTACTTTCCTTTTTGTAAAAAGAAATTTGGGGGAGGGGGAAAGAACTAAAAATTTATAAAAAGATATAATGGAGGGGCAGTAACATGGCACAGTGGATAGAGCACTGGCCCTGTATTCAGGAGGACCTGAGTTCAAATCCAGCCTCAGACCCTTGACACTTACTAGCTGTGTGACCCTGGGCAAGTCACTTAACCCTCACTGCCCTACGGAAAAAAAAAAGATATAATGGAGGGAAATATAAAATTAATGATTGAACTCATGAATATGAAGGAGATAAACTCACACATAAAATGTAGGGGGTAGCAGAATGGATTAGAAAGCAGAATGCAACAATATATTGTTTCATATGAACACATGTGAAATGTAAGGATTCACACAGTTAAAATGAGAGGCAGGAGAAGAATTTATTATGCAAAGCATAGGCAGCAATCATAGTCGCAGAAAACAAAAGAGTAAAAATAGACATGTTTTGGGATAGGTACAATAAATACATCATGTTTAGAGGTATCATAAATAATATAGTATGCCAAATTTGTTAAAAGCAAAAACTAGAATGATCTATATAATAGGGAAATTCTTGAAGCCTTTCCAATAAGAACAAGGGAAAAGCAAGGATATCCACTGTTATCTTAGCTATAGTTCTTGAAATGGCAATTACAGTAGTAAGACAAGAAAAAGAAACAGAGATAATAAGCACAGGCAGAAAGCAAACAAATATAAGCAGAAACAAGAGAAAACATATAAAATAACTACAACAAAAATTAAAGGATCACTAAAAGGTATTTGATTTCTGAGTAATGAAACAATTCGTGAAGGTCATCTATAAGAATTAATTAATACATACTTCCTCAGGGACAAAAGGTGGGGACTTACTAGGACTAGGATACAAATTGCAAAAGGAATCAGTAACATTTAAAAAACCCTAATGAATAAATGTCATTTCACATTACAAAGCTATCTTAAAAGTTTCAATTTTTTACACTAATCCATATTTCTAAGTGCCCTGAAAATAAAATAATATGCTATCAGAATACAAATGATTAATGACATGAATTAGGTTGAAAATCTGCAGTTAACATGCATAAATATCTTAAGAATGTAACATTTATCTTACAAGAATAATTTATCTAATTGTTAAAATTAATAATCTATTTTGTCAAACACATGAAGTTAAATTTGAAGTTACTTCTTGTGTACCAATTCTAAAACCCAACTGAAACTTCTATAATATAATTATGATTTCTTTTTTTTTTTTGCGGGGCAATGGGGGTTAAGTGATTTGCCCAGGGTCACACAGTTAGAAAGTGTCAAGTGTCTGAGGTTGGATTTGAACTCAGGTTGTCCTCCTGAATCCAGGGCCAGTGCTTTATCCACTGCACCACCTAGCTGCCCCACATAATTAATTATGATTTCTTAAACTATGTTTGTTGTTTAGTTGTTTTTTAGTCATGCCCTATTTTTTATGACCCCATTTGGGGTGTTCTTGGCAAAGATACTGGCATGGTTTGCCATTTCCTTGTCCAGTTCATTTTACAGATGCAGAAAAGAAGGCAAGCAGGGTTAAGTGATTTGCACAGTGTCACACAGCTAGGAAGTGTTTGAAGCCAGATTTGAATTCATGAAGAAGAGTCTTCCTGACTACATGTCCAGTGATCTATCCATTGAACTATCTAGCTACCCACTATATAAGACCTTAAAAGTTCAAATTTTATAATTCACTGTTATATGTGGTTGATTCAGAATTCTTGGAACGTAAGCTCTATCATATTCTATCATGCTAGTATGGTCCTGGCAATAGACTATATCTGCTATCCAAGGAATTGCTTAGACAAGTACAGAAAATATCATTCATTGGCTGCCCATTAGGTGATAAATTCTTTAGGCAAGGAAACTCATAAAATAAAGAAAAATAAGGACCAAATTTGGAAGAACCAAGTTCCTTCAAAATCAGTTAATATTCACCAGGAATAAGAAACAAGAGAAGCCACATATATCATGGATACTTTTTTTTTTCTTTTCAAGAAGAGTGTTGGAAAGTGCTTAACATGGTCACAATGAATGAGGTTAAAATATCTTTAGAGGACATGACTAGTTACTGAGTATGCAGATTGTTGACTTGTTAGACCAACCACAAAATCAATATCAAATTAGAAGAATAAAGATGAGAATAAAATATGGAATGCAATTATTATAGCTCCAATCTGACCTATTCAAACAAACTCCTGATCCTGAAAACAATAAATGCATAAAGGAAAAGATGTCAAAGGTATAATATTTCCTAAGTAATTTTTACTAATGTAAAGCAGTTAACACTATAAAAAGGCCAAAAGAACTTAGAAACCACAACAGCTAGATAATTATTGATCTCTTTGACAAGTAAAGAGCCATAGCAGCTAAGGGCAACAATGATTTAAAACATATATTTATTTGCACAATGCAATTATATGGAGGACAATGGAAGTTTATAATCAATATGCTCTTTCAAATGGTGAGAAGCAGTAGAAGGAAAAATGAGTTTGCAAATACTTTATATGAGACCAAACTAAGCCAGATCATTGCAAGATCACTTATGGATGAAATTGGAAGGAAGACAACAGGTAAAAATAGATTTGTCAACATTTGCATAACAAATATTTATATTTTAACATCTCAGTTGTATGTGTACTATGTGAAGAATGAGAAATGGCAATACAGGTAAAGATAGGCAATTTTCAAGCCAAGGCTGCATAGATGGAAGAGATACAATTTTGAGAATGTGTGCAGATGAATTCTTATGATATTCAAAGAAGCTAAGTGGAAAAAATAACAAACTATTACCACCAAAAAAAGCAATCAAGACAACATCAAACAACTCTATAAAACCTTTGTGTAAATGATCTACATGTGTATTAAAAGTAAAAACATGAGAACAGCAGGATTTTCCAAATGATATAGCAGAAAACAGTTCACATTCACATCAATGACAGAAATATGAGGAGCCTAGTAGGTCCTATGTTATCTATTTCTTGTGGATCATAGGAAAGTGCTTCCTTAAAGGATGTAATCCAACAAAATGCTGTCCATTCATGTGTCATATTACTGCTACATAGATAAAAAATGGACATTATTTTGTTGGAAGATACTTTACCATAAGATTTTAAAATGAAATTTTATAAGAATAGAGCTCTTTTATCAAGAAAAGGGGAAAGAAAAAGGGGGTTTTATTTTATAGACTCTACTTCATAGAATTAATTTATAAAAACAGCTACTTATTTGAACCAACACCCCTCCCCCCCAAAAGCATAATTCTATTTATATACTATTATATATAAAGGTGGTAATATTTGAATCATGATTTTCAGTTTTGAGGAAAAATAAATCTATTGCCAATGTTCTAGAATTCCTTTTCCTGGAGAGGATTGCAATTAGATGCCAAGCTTAATGAATCTTTAGAGATATCTGATAGCTTTCTGCAATTATACCTCATTTAATTTTTTACAAACAAAAGTGACTACCTTGATTCTAGGAATTAGTCAGTTTCTTGAATAGTTCATATAGATAACTACCTGATGACCTTTCCAACAGGCAGATCTTTAAGGTTTATATAAAACTACATATATAAAAGAATACTCACTTCAATAGTTAACTTATGAGATCAAGAAATCCTTGTAAGTATTAAGTTCCCAAATGACCAATCAAGAAGTCATAGGAGCTGTAATTTATGGTTCTTTTATTCTATAAAAGATTCAATAAAAGCATCAGAGAGGCAGCTGAAACCTTTAGGTTGTGCTGCAGTTATTATACTCAGAATAATGATTGGAATACTATGTACAATTATGACTGGGAAGCAACTCTTCTTAGATTGTTTTTGCAGGCTTTTATTTATTTAGTTAATTAATAAAATAAAAACATTTCTTAAAGTGATCTAATAAATATAATATACCACCTAGAAATATTAGAGTTACTAATGAAGCAATTAGGAATTACAAAATATTTGGCTTCTAGTGATCGACAGGTTGGATTGGTGACTCTTCTTTGAAATTAATTACCTTAGGTGGGTGCAAAGACATGGAAATACTCTCAAAATAAAGGAAACAAAATTCATTCAAGGAATATTAAACCAAAATAAATTATTCTCATAAAATGATTAATTTTCCTAAATATATTATGAGTAAAATATAATTTACATACCATATCAACCTTAAAATGATTTGAAATAAAGTGAAGAAAACAGCTGGTATACACAGTGGTACTATTCTCATTTTCAATTATTTAAAAAACCAAATAGATTATTATAGCATCTATGATTTTGAAATGTATTCAACAAAAGGGAGCCCTATTGATTTCCTGTTTGTGGGGGAACATTTCTGCATTTTAATGCTTTACTATAGTAACAACGAACTACACATTAATAAGAAACTGAATTATAGAAATAAATATTTGTAGTAATATCATCACCCCAGCATTTAAGAGAATAAAATTATCAAACAAAAATACCATATCCAAAAAGGATATTCATTTAGTCCTTTGGAGCTGGTGGGAGGAATTATACTTAAATACTGTTTCTCACAAAGATTTCCATTACTATGATGATGAAGCAAAATAGTTAATTAGAAAAACAAATACTTATTTGGAATAAGATAAAGAAAAATAAATTAAATTTCTAGATTACATACATAGTATGCCTTTGCTGTATATATCTGTAGAAGATAAGTCAATAATTTGAGGAAACATTTCAGAAATATATGCTATGATTATTTCATTTTGATTGGTCAATGATCAAGCTTTTAAAATGTATAAACATATGTTTTTCAGAATATAAACTTGAAGGAGCATAATTAGCAATGTCAAAGAAAAGATCCTAAAATGATATTCTCAATGTTAGATATGCTAATGTTTTAAATTGATAACTATTTTAGATTTTGGTTAAAATAAAGTATTCTCTAATTAATAAACTTCACAGAAAAAAATGATTGAGATTTTGATCAGGAACATCCTTTGTGTACAGCTTCCTGGTATTGCCAGGGTGGGGATAAGAAGCAATTAAAATATACCAACAAATATATAAACCATAGGAAAATTTAGTTCTAAAATATGGTGCTTGAGTAAGTTTTGTGGCTTTTATATTTAATATTTGAATAACTAACAAGAGACACTAATAAGCTGTCAAAATTTCATTATTATAGAATCAAGGGAGTTAAATCTTATATAATATTTCCAAAGCCTACCATATCTTATAACCACTGGTTGAACCACACCCTAAATAACAGTTACTAGATATATAAAAGCACAAAGATTTTCTTAACATTTAATTAGTAGAGATTATACTGTTACCACCTTTCCTTACAATGATAAAATGGTAAGTTGTTGGGAGCTTATGTAAATGATAACTGAATTCTATAGTACTAGTTGGTAAAGTCAGTGGTATAAAATAACCCTGTACTTATTAAATGTCAACCTTGGTCTTGGTATGGAAGACAACTACATGGTCTGAAATAGATGAAGAATCTAAAAATTTTAAGAGTATTTACAAAACTACTAAGTAGTTAATTCCAAAAAACTAGCACATATTTCATAAATGCTTCAATAATTAGTAGAAAAGTACAATATTGACAGAATTTATAGCAATGATCACCTGAGTATTTTATTACAATGCATGGTAACTGAAAATACTTCTTTTGAAAGTTTGAAAACTATCATGATAATGATCGATTATAATTTTTCTTTATTGATATATTTTGGTAGAGATTACATATGGGTGGCAGCTATTCAACTAAAAGACTATCCAGAAACAAATCAAAGAAAAAAATAACCAATATCCCTATCTTACTCCATAACCGCCTATATTTCCTACGCCCATTCAAAATATTAATATTTTACTTAGTGGAACTATTATGTTTAAATAACTGTGATACTACTTAAACACAAGTCATGACAAAAAGATAGGGAGATGTTATCGCCAGGGAATTACATCATCTTGGGGGTGGGGAGAAAGGAAAACCTTATTGCGGAGTGATTACTATGGTAAAATTTCATGGAGAAAAGAGTTCTTTAGATACAGCCTATAATAATGGTTCTATCTGTAATTAGGCAATAAAATTATTTTCTGTGTTATAATTTACCTTTAATGTCCTTCTATTAACATTCACAGCATAGTTTAACTGGAAGCATACAGGCCTTTAATTATATACACCCATAAGAAATACAATATCAAAAACACAGCTTCACAATAAGATTATTTTTTCATCAGAAAATTTATAAAGATCATTTTCCATGCTGACAGTGCACATTTCATCTATAAGTTTGAAGAGTCAAATGCTACCACAGCTGGGGGTTATTCTGCCAAATGGCTTCCAACAGGGACCACAGAGATGGAAGCTGGAGGGTGGGGGGTGGGGTAGGGAGTGTAATCTGTATGTAGGAAAAATAACAACAAACCTGATAGGAGATAACTACTGAATTAAATCATTTTAAATTAATTATCATATAACCGATCTCATCAAATACACAGTACAATGAAAGAAAGCAACACTGAAGAAAAAAAATTCAGATATTAAAATAAATGATTTATGGTTACCTGCGGAGATTAAAACAAAAAGCAATGGCTTGACCCAGATGTATTTCATAGGGATTTACTAAGGCTGAAGGGAGGGGTGAGGGATGGATACCTTTAAAAAAATCCATCATGAAAGAAACTGAGACAAGATTATAAACAAGAGGCCAAGTTATAGCGCACCATGGGATTTTTAATCTGGCTACCTGTGGTTTTTGCAGTTAAAGCCTTATTCAACAACGAAACATAAGAGGGCCAAAAGAAAACAAAAAATCACATTTATATGTCAGTTTTGCAAATGATCAAACAGCGTGAATCAAGAATACTGAAAATACATTTAAACGCTGATGACTTTTTCTTAAGGCCCCCGTTTCATCAAATATTATTGATAATTACCTGTGCATCTCGTTTCTTCAACTCTTGAATTTTGTTTTCATGCTCCATATTGGCAGTGCGGAGCTGTTTTTCCAGTTTTTCAATTTCCCGTTCATGATCTCGGACTAGGCAGTCCTTCTCTGTATTATGCTGCTGGAATAGGTGCGTCTTCTCCTGTTCATGCTCCCGTTTCAGCTCTACTATCTGATTGGACAATGAAGAGTACAGTTCATCAACAGAACATCCTTGTCGTCATGACAACTCATGTACAGCTTAATTTTTTCCTTAATTTGATCAAGTTGGAAATTTTATTTTTACGTCATTACTACCTCATCTCTAAAGGATTCTTCAATATGAAGGATTTTACCGCAGCAATTTAATATTATAATTTAACAAATTCAGTAAATCTTTCTGCAAACTGTTGACAAAAAATGGCTCAACATAAAAAAGAAAAATGTCATATATGATATATACTGTGCCATGAATCCTGCTTTTGCTGGTCAGCAATGATGAAAACTATAAATAATTAATAGTCAGTATCCTCTGCCCTTCACTTAAGTAGATACATATAAAATACAGCAATGAAATCGGCCAAAGGTTTCTTTATGATTCTCAAATAAAAGCCGAGTTAAATATTCATCTGGATTATGGCATATATAGTTGTCTTTTATAAATAAAATGATAAAAACAAGATTCTATTATCTCATTATCAGCTACGGTACACCACTATAAATAGATGTATGTGTTCTTGAAGGACACCTGCTGTGCCGCAAGCTTGCGCCATGATTTCATAAAAAGCATTCTATTCTCAGGATCCTTTCCCAGTCCACTCCACACTGGATACTGTGACCTTGGCCAATCTTAGCCTCTCCCTGCTCCACTGAATGGCAGCTCGAGACCAAGGGCCTGGTTGCCGCAGCTTTGATACTAATCCTCCCAGACTGTGCACAATGGCACCCTACCTGGCCTTCAAACTATAGCCAGCCAGGCTGCCTTTGAAGCAGGTGATGAATAGGGGACTGCAGGAAGCCAGATTCCCCAGTGAACTCCAGGACACACAGCTGCTAAAAACAGTCACTTGGATTTTTCTTCAGTTTTGGTGGATTTCGGGGAAAAATCCGCTATTATCAAGAATGTTATTTTCAATGTGAGAATCCATCTCCAAAAAGGCTAACAGTAGGAGCCTGCTCAAAATCGATCTTGTTCTGTGCAATGAAGTGCCTGACTACCTTATCTTAAAGCTATAGCATTCTTTTCTGGAGGCATATTTTCTGCATTTGTTCCTGCTGCTTTGTTCTTTTAAAAATTTTGAAAATCTTATTCCTAAATGCAAACCAGGTATTTTAAAATGTTAATTATCAAGATATAATGCATAGGTTTCAAAACATTTTTAATTCTAAAATTATCCAGAAAAGCAGACAATACCAATACTTATTTAACCTTTCACAAATTGACTGCAGTTTTAGTAAAAAACCATCAACCACTACCATGTTTATTAACCCCATGGATGTCTTACTGACTACTACAAAAAAAAAAATACAATAACAACATTAAAGCCAAGTTATAACAAGTTTTGTTGATTTCAAGAGTTAAAGCTACTATCATGTATATCCGTCAAAACACTTTCATAATTATTAGTACCCATTAAATTTATTAATTAAAACACACTACCCCCAAAGTTTTGTACCTATGTCCTTACCTAGCATTTTCTTAATTCAAACAACTATAAAGTTCATACCAGTACTGCTATAGGACAGAATTTCTTGATACTAATTAAATATCTGGCCCTTATATTAATAAAGTACATAATTCAATTTTTTCCTTTTTTCCCCTTTTAGAATATTTTGATTATTTAAAGAAATTTCTTAAGGTCAGAGTTAGAAAATTATCATTTGAAATAACAGTAAAGTACTATTAAAATCTCTTTTAAACTTCAAAATAATTGGAACACTGGAAGTAATTTAAATTTAGTGGTTGATCACTTACTTACAAATTATACAAGAAAAAAGCAAGTGGTTTACCTATGACCATGAGTGGAAGAATGATCAGAAAGAACAACTACTGTTCTATAATCCATTTTACAATTATTACTAATAATGCTGCCTTGTATTTATATACTAACATTCTCAATGGAAATTCTATTTTAAGTAGGTATATTTTAATTACATTATCTCATTTTTACCAATGGAACATCTAAATAAATAAAAAAAATATTCACCTCAAAAAAGGTCAATAATTTGCTTGAGAAAACAGTAAACTAATAAAAAAAAATATCTACCCAACTCTAAATCTGAGTTCAATACTCTAGTCTAAACTAAACAGCTTCCATTTTTAAATAGAAAACTGGCAACCATGAACTTGAGTCCATTTTTCTACCTTGGCTGTGACTTATTTTGTGCAAACTAAGACACTGAAGTACTCCACACTACCTTCCAACTCATCCCCCAATTTCCCTTCTGTTTGTTATTGCCACCAGTCAGAAATTTTCATACTTTATGAACACCACAATTCACTTACACATTTTTTTTGGATTAGAGAACTCTATGAAAGGAAATGCTAAGTAAATTAGAATTATTATTTAGCTGGGCTATTTACTATCTATTCTATATGTATGGTCTAAGTGGTCACCCACCAAATGTTATTCTCAACTGGCTCCTGGAACTCTGGTCAAGGTCAGATCTGTTTACAAAATTGCTCTTTCTATGTTATGATGCGCATTGATGTTCCAACTTCAGCTCTACCAGCTAATTGGACAATGAGGAGTGTTTTATAGTGCTATATTAAGAGGCAGCCTGGTCTCATTGACAGAGAACAGAGTCCTAATGTCCAGAAGACATAGGTTCAAGACCCATCACTGACACCTACTGCCCTACTTGCTATCTTTCACAAAATGCTCAATCTCATATCTCGATGCCTTTGTTTTAGATATACTTTGTGACAAGAATGCTCTCCTACCACACCTCTACCTCTTGGAATCCCTGAGTTTCTTCAACCTCACCCCAAGTGTGACCTACTATAGGAAGCTTTTGGGGCCCCTATTATACTAATGTTCCCCCTTAAATGTTACCTTATATTTGATTTGTATATGCCAGGAAGATTTGGGTTCTAGTTCAGCTTCTGACATAAAATAATGCTATAATCACCATGAAGTAGTAACTTAATCTCTTACCACTCTAGGCAACTCTCTAAGACTATAAAGTACAGAGGAGGTGCTTATTTGCATTGGTAGAGGGAGTTTTCTCACCTAGGAGTACCTCACCAAAAAAATCATACTTCCAAGTCTCTAACCCTATTTACCATCTTACATACACAAACACACAACCCATAAACATTCTTTCACACACATATATCTACAGTCTCTCCATTAGTTCTTGTCTTGAGACAAGAACTGTTTTGACCCTGTCTTTATATCTGCAGGCTTAGCACAGTGCCAGGAAATTAGGAGGATTAACTATTTTGCTGATTGAATACTAGCGAATAACTCCTTGCTAGTCACTTAATTTCCAATTGCTCCAGTAAATGCTCTTGAAGACTATAAATTTCTTTTTGTTGTTAAAGGGAATGTTCTTACTAAGTGTTCCTACAACAATGAAATCATATGTCTGGTATAAACAAACAAATGAACAAACCATGGTATATCAGTATGACTGGGAAAATCATTCAAACTGGTACTGGTTGTGTTTTCCATAATATGAAGACTATTGGTCCAGGTTATGAGGGTAGAGGCAATGGATTAGCAAGCTGTGTCTGACACTATGAAGCTGGAAGGTAATATACCTTGCAGCCTTGGGGATCAGATTCCTAGTTTACTCATTTAAGGGTCCATATCATGAGGAAATTGACCCCATCCTCCCTTCTCAGCACACACTGTTGGGGTACTAAAACCTTAGGTCTATAAAAAGTGCTGACAATGAAAAGTTTCAATCAGCCAGTAAGAATGTACATAACTTCTAGATTCCTAGAATGGTTCTTCAATCTATAAGCCTTCTAGACAATTAAGTAATGGAATTGTTGGTAATATATTTAGGACCTTTGGATTTCTTGAAGACATCAGATCATTCGGTTTTCAACAGTAATCAGGTTGAATGAAACATAGGTTATTTATACAAAGATTATAAAAGGGGTAGCTATAATGCTATAGAATTGATCACAGAAATTTTAGTAAAATGACCCATTATATCATCATGGTTTATTTGGATGCCCCAGAATTCTGCCAAAGAATTTCAGTGTGGAAGTTAGGGGAATGAGGGCAGTTAAAAGAGGGCTCATATCCATAGTTTGGGTATAGGTAGGAAAGTATTTGCTGAATTGAAAAATGGATAGTGATATAAGAATGGGAACAGTTAGGTGGTACAGTGGATAGAAAACTGGCCTTAGAGTCAGAAGGACCTGAGTTTAAATCTGGCCTCCAACACTAGCTGTGTGATTGTGGGCAAATCACTTAACCCAGTTTGCCTCAGTTTCTTCATCTAAAATATGAGCTAGAGAAGGAAAGGGCAGACTACTCCAGTATCCCCCCACCAAAACTATGGCTATGATCCCTGCTTTTTAACTGCTTTCATTCTCCTAACTTCCAAACTACAATTCTTTGTCAGACTTCTGGGCCACCAAAATTCTAAACCATGATTAACTGCATAAAGCAGATCAACAAGATCCGCCAAGAAAACCTCCATCAGTAGGATACAAGCTATATTTGTCTACCTGACTTAGGTATTTGAGATAATCTACCCCCCTCCAAGCCCAAAATCTTAACAGTCAATATAATGGCTCATTTTACTGCTCCTGTGGACCTATGTAAGATTAAACACATATCTTATTCTGGAATTCCTGATTACTATAGACAACTGAACAGTTTGATGTTTTCAAAAAATCCAGAGTTCTTGAATATGTTATCAACAATTCCATTACTTAATTAGCTAGAAGGATTATAGATAGATTATATGAATTTAACAGGTAGATGGCACAGTGGATAGAGTGCCAGGCCTGGAATCAGGAAGACTCATCTTCTTGAGTTCAAATCTGGCCTCAGACACTTAGTAGCTATGCAACCTTGAACAAGTAATTTAATCCTATTTGCCTCAGTTCCTCACCTATAAAATGAGCTAGAGAAGTAATGGCAAACCACTCTTGTATCTTTGCCAAGAAAATGTCAACCCAGGGTCATGAAGAGTCAAACATGACTGAAAAACAACTAAACAAACAAAAAAAGGAATATCACTATATATAAGAGGATCAAAGAATTATTACCTTAATGATAGACAGAATAATAACAGAGGTACTATTCAAAGGTACAGCTGGTATGTTTGGTTTATTGATCTGTTTTTATATGGTCAGGTAGAAAAAAGTCATTATCTTTACTGGAAAGAAGCTGAATGACCTAGCACAGACTTCACACCAGTAAAATATCTTGAGCCACCTGAACTTCTAATTGATCAGGCATAATGCTTTAAAGAATCCACATGCTTTAAAAGGAATAGTTAATCATTATGCAAAAGATTTGGATTCAGGCATTCATCACAGGAAAATAAATCAAGATCCAACAGAGAGTAAGATATTATGGGGAAAAAAAAAGTCTTCTCTACAAAAAGGATAAGGCTGCCCTGTGAGACAAATATGTACTCTTAGGGAAAGTTCTAAGGAATGGACTAAGCTAATGTCACGTAGAATAAAAATAGAACTGACAAAAGAAAAAGAAAAAGACTATAGTCTACAGAAAAGTTGATACCATGATACAGGTGGCAGGAATCTGAAGTAACAAAAGTGTTTGGAAATGTCTAAACCAGTAACGTACATCAGGAATTTAGAAAAGTATAAAAGTAAAATTTCACATCCTAAGGACATTTTTAGATTTTATCCACAGATATCTTCACAATTCTCACTGAAGAAGGAAATACCAAAACATCAGATCAGTAACAAAAACTCCAGTTGTATTTCAGTTATGTCAAAGAATCACTAGTTGACCCTTAGAGAATCATTCATTTCTTTTTGCTTTAATTTCCCTTTGTTCTCCAATGAACCCTGACCTTGTAGATGTGTGTAATCCAATTACCCTTGAAGTTATGTTCTTAGGAGTCTCATAGTCCTAGTAGAGGTTTCCCACAGCCAATAGGCCAAAGGTCTTCATACTAAAATGAGACCAGCTTCAAACTAGTAAAGACAGTAAGACCAGAAACACCATAGCAGAGTAGCATCTGCTAAGAGCAGTGGTCAAGCTGTGGCAGTGGCAGTTTTACATGACAAAATGGAAGTAAATACAACCAGCAGATGTGCTAGTACTGGGTTGCTTACAAACATATTAGAATATCTGTTTCTTTGATTAACATGCAATGTTATAAGATGATGGAGGGTGGTATTCACATTCCTCTATTTTAATTCCTCCATCTCTGAAACCATCACTGAAGCTCAGACCATCATCACCTTATAATGGCCTCCTAACTGATTTCTTTGCCACAAGACTCTCCCCAGACTAAGCTACCTTCTACACAGCTGTCAAAATAATTTTGTTTAACTGCAGGTAGGACCATGTCACTTCCCCATTCAAGAAACTTTAGCGCCTCTCCTTTGTCTATGGGATACAATATAAACTCCTATTTTGGGGGCTTTTGAAACTCTTCACAACCTGGCTCCATTATATATCTCTCCCATTCTAGTATTCTGTGGTTTAGCTAAACTGGCCCTTAATATTTTCATTATTATTATGAATTTGATAAACCAATATGAAATATTTTCTTAAAGGACAAAACAAAAGATTGTATATCATAAAATATTACATGCAAATTTATAAAAGTATATATTGAACTTAATACAGTAGTTTCAACACTATCTTGCTTATCTATAGCCCATTTTGAACTTGATTTTATCTTCCATTTATTTCTCAAAATAAATTTTATTTTCAACATTCATTTTAAAAAATTAAGTTCCAAATTCTCTCTTTCTCTCCAATCCCCTCCCCCCATACAGATTGAGAAGGCAATCAGTGTGATATCAATTATACATATGAAATCATGCAGAAAGTATTTGCATTTTAGCCATATTGCCCACCCTACCCCCCACATAAAAGACAAGAAAAATAAAGGGAAAAATTATACTTCAGTTTGCAATCAGAGTTCAACCGTTCTCTCTTTGAAGGTAGATAGTATTTTTCAGCATGAGTTCCAACAACTGGAATTGTTATGGATCAATGTACTGAATAGAGTAGCTGCCTTTAACAGTTGATCATTGTTACAATATTAGTTACTAATTCAGTTCACTTCATTTACATGAGTTTATATGTCTTCCCAAGTTCTTCTGAAAACTCCTGCTTATCATTTCTTATAGCACAATAGTATTCCATTACAATCATATACCATAACTTATTTAGTCATTCCCCAATTGATGGGCATCCTCCTCAATTTCCAAATCTTTGCTACCACTAAAAGAGCTCCTTTAATATTTTTGTACATATGGCTCCTTTTCTTTATTCTTTCATCTCTTTGGGATATAAAACTAGTATTGATATTGCTAGGTCAAAGGGTATGAACAGTTTTATAGCCCTTTGGGCACAGTTCTCCAGAACGGCTGAACCAGTTCAATAGTTCACCAACAATTTGTTAGTGTAATTATTTTCCCCTCAACTCCTCCAGCAAGAGTCACATAGGATGTTCAAACATGGATGAATTATACTTTGCATCATTAGAGAAAACTCCAAAATTGATGAAATAACAGACCCATTTAAACATTTTAATATTTCAATTTTATCTTATTTTATTGATAATTAAAATTTTTAATTACATCATTTAAATATATCTATCACCTCCTCTAGTCTGCATGCTTTTCCTTAGAAGAAAGATTAAAATAGGAGGAAAAAAAAGTAATTCAGCAAAATTAATCAACATTCAGGCTCTTCCTAACAGCATGTATAATATTCTATATTCTTAGTTTCCCACTTCTACAAAGAAGGGAGGCTGGCGTGTTTTCTCAATTCTTTGGGCACAAGACTCATTATTACCATTACCTAATGTTAGGGTTTTTGCCATTCTTTCTGTTTACATTTCTGCAATAGTTGGACCTATGGTTTTTTTGTGCTCTTACTTTAATATGCTTTAGTTACTTTGTGTTCCAATGTATGTTTCTCTTAATTCTTCAGGTTCATAACTTCTTATGTGATATTTCCTTCTTTTCCATTATCACAATTTACTTAGCCATTTGTTAAGAAATGAAGATCTAGTTTTTATTCTAACTCCTTTCTAGTACACAAAGTACTCTATAAATATTTTGGTGCATATGAGACCTTTGTCTTTGACCTCCCTGAGGCATGTGTAGTTATGAGATCACTTGGTCAAAGAGTATGAATATTTTCATCACTTTTTGGCCTAATTAAAAATTTATTTCCAGAATAATTGGACCAATTCACAGCTTTATCAATAGTATTTCAATGTATTTATATTTGCATATCTTTTATGTTATTGACTATTTCCATTTTTGGCAGTATTAGCCAATGTGCTAGGTTTTAGGCAAAACCTCACACCAATTTAGATTTTTCATAGGCAATTACTAAAGAAGGAAGACCTCCCCAGAATTATCTTTGAAAACAGGTGTACAAAAACTCTGAAGCTTAGAATGGTGTCTTCTCCACTTCAGAAACAGAACTCCACTTTAGCATAGAGTTAGGCTATAAAAAGATCAAATATTAGAAAAAAAAATCCTGACTATAGAAAAAACTATGGTGACAGGGAAGATCAAAACACCAACTGAGAAGACAACAAAGTCAAAACTGCTACATTCAAAGACTCAAAGAAAAATATGAATTGGTCTCAAGCCAGGGAAGACCTCAAAAAGGATTTTAAAAATCAAGTGAGAGAGGAAAAATTGGGAAGAGAGATGTCAGTGACCCAAGAAAATTATGGAAATATGTTTAACATGATTGTACATATATAAACTATATCAGATTGCTTGCTATCTTGGGGACCAGAGGAAAAGGAGAGAGGGAGAAAAATTTGGAACTCAAAATCTTACAAAAATGAATGTTGAAAACTATCTTTACATGTAATTAAAAAAAAACACTATTAAGAATAATTAGTTAATTAAAGTAGCCATTAAAAACTAACAAGAGGGGCAGCTAGGTGGCGCAGTGGATGGAGCACCAGCCCTGGAGTCAGGAGGACCTGAGTTCAAATCCGACCTCAGACACTTAACACTTACTAGCTGTGTGACCCTGGGCAAGTCACTTAACCCCAATTGCCTCACTAAAAAAAAAAAAAAAACCCTAACAAAAAAGAAAATAATGGGGAAAAAAAGAATTAACAGCTTGGTAAAGGAGGCACAAAAAATATACTGAAGAAAATAACACCTTCAAAAACAGAATAGGCCAAATGGTAAAAGAAGAACAAAAATCCAATGAAGAGAAGAATGCCTTGAGAAACAGAACAAGCTAAATAAAAAGAGATATACAATAATTCACTGAAGAGAATTCCTTAAAAGGCAAAATTTGCCCAATGGAAAAAAGAAGTATAAAAAGTCACTAAAGAAAAGAACTCCTTAAAGAGTAGAACTGACCAAATGGAAAAGGAGGTACAAAAACTAACTGAAGAAAATAATTCCTGAAACATGATTTGGGAAGTTGAAGCTAATGACTCCATGAGACATCAAGAAACAATAAAACAAAATCAACATAGTGAAAAAAAAATAGAAAGTAAAGTGAAATATCTCATTGGAAAAACAACTGACCTGGAAAATAGATCTGGGCAAGATAATTTAAGAATTATTGGACTGCCTAAAGGCCTTGATCAAAAAAGAAGAATCTAGACATCATCTTTCAAGAAAATATCAAGGGAAATTTCCCTAATATTCTATAACCAGTGGGTAAAATAGAAATTGAAAGAATCCACCAAACATCTCTTGAAAGAGATCCCCAAATGAAAACTCTCGGGAATGTTATAGCCAAATACCAGAACTCCTAGGTTAAGAAGAATATATTACAAGTAGCCACAGTTTTAAATATGATATTCCAGAAAGCAAAAGAGCTAGAATTACAACCAAGAATCACCTATGCAACCAAACTGAGCAAAATCCTTCAGAGGAAAAAAATATGGATATTCAATGAAACAGAAGACTTTCTGACATTTCTGATGAAAAAACAGTCAAGCTGAATAGAAAATCTGAATTCCAAACATAAGATTCAAGAGAAGCGTAAAAAGGTAAACAGGAAAGAGAAATAATAAGGGATTCAATAAGATTAAACCAGTTACATTCCAACATGGGCAGATAATACATGTAACTCTTAAAAACTTTCTTATCATTAGGAAAATTAGGAGTATATACAGATAGAGCGCATGGGTGGAAGTTGAATATGATGGGATAGTTATCTAAAAAAATTAAATCAAGGGGTAATAAAGAAGAATGCACTGGGAGAAGGAGAAAGGTAGAGATAGAATGGAGTAAATTATCTAACATAAAAGAGGTGTGAAAGCTTTTATAGTGATAGGGAAGATGGGGAAAGTGTTTGTATGTGGAGGGGAGAATCACATGAACCTTACACTAATCAGAATTGGCTTTAAAGAGGGAATAATATACACATTCAGTTGCGTATAGAAATCTATCTTACTATACAAGAAAGTAGAAGGGCAGGGGAATGAGGGAAGGGGGAAGGAGTTGATAAAAGGGAGAGAAGATTGGGGGAGGTAAAAGTCAGAAGCAAAATACTTTTGAAAATAGGGTAAAAGGAGAGACAGCAGGATAAACAGGGGAAATAGGATGGAGGGAAATAATAGTTAATAATCATAACTTTGAAAGATAATTTTATATCTGGTTTCTCTGATAAAGACATCATGTTCCAAATATATAGAGAACTGGGCCAAATTTATAGAAATAAGAGCCATTCCTCGATTGATAATTTGTCAAAGGTTATGAACAGGCAGTTTTCAGTTGAAGAAATCAAAGCTATATATGGTCATATGTAAAAATGCCCTAAATCACTACTAATTAGAGAAATGAAAATTAAAACAATTATGGGAGCAGCACAGTGGTGGAGTGGATAGAGCACTGGTCCTAGAGTCAGGAGGAACTGAGTTCAAATCCGGTCTCAGACACTTGACACTTACTAGCTGTGTGACCCTGGGCAAGACACAATCCTCACTGCCATGCAAAATACACACACTCACAGACACACACACACACACACACACACACACACACACACACCAACCATGGGCTACCACCTCAGACCTATGAGATTGCCTAATATAACAGAAAAGGAAAATAAGAAATGGTAGAGGGGATGTGGGAAAACTGAGACACTAATGCACTGCTGTTTAAGTGGTATACTGATTCAACCACTCTGTAAAGCAATATGAAACTATGCCCAAAGGGCTATAAAACCACACATACCTTTTGACCAGGCAATATCACTACTAGGTTTGAATGCCAAAGAGATTCAAAAAAATACAAGCAAAAAAAATCAACAAGAAAAAGGACCTATATGTACAAAAATATTTATAACAATTCTTACAGTGTTGAGGGAAAAAAAATGAAAAATGAAAGGATTCCATCAATTGGGGAATGGCTAAACAAGTTGTATATGACTTTAATAGAATACTGTTGTGTTATAAGAAAAGACAAGCAGGATGTTCTCAGGAAAACCTGGAAAGATTTATATGAACTATAACGATTGGAATGATGCCACCTGCTAGAGACTTACTGTAGAAGAACTCTGCCCATGAGGTGAAGGTCTTTGAGGGCAAGACCATGTGTCTTTTCTTTGGCATCGGGAAGTGATGTTTGCTTGTGGGAGGAAGAAGGGGGAGCCTGGCGCTCTGACTCTGGCTCTTTTTCCTGTGGACTCTGGCAGAGAGCAGAGCGAGAAATGCGCTCTCCCTTTAATAGATAGATGAATGTAGGCCTTTCTCTCTCTACCAAATTTTTATTCTCCTTAATAAACGCTTAAAAGTCTAACTCTTGCTAAAGCTTATAATTTATTGGCGACCACTCATTAGATATTTTAGACAGACTAGCTAGAATTTTAGCCTTAACAGAACTGATGCAAAATGAAATGAGAAGAATCAGGAAAACATTGTATACAGTAAGGCTTTGATATTCTGAGCAATACAATTATCCAAGACTATTCTGAAGGATTATGATGAAAAATGATATCCATCTCCAAAGAAAGAATGTAAATGCAGACCAAAGCATACTTTTTCTTTACTTTCTTTATTTTTCTGTTTTCTTTTACAACATGACTAACATAGAAATATGTTTTGTATGACTGCACATGTATAACCTATATGAAGTTTCTTGCCTCCTCAAATGGGGATGGGGAAGGGAGGGAAGGAAGGAAAGAGGGAAAAAATTTGGAACTCAAATAAATAAAATATTACATTAAAATAGGTTTTTTATTTTTAGCAAGTTTTTATTAATGTCTTCTGTTTCTTACACCATCATCAGTTATCCCATTATCCTTCCCCTAACCCCTCCCAAAGAGACATTCCATATAACAAATAATTTTAGGGTTTTTTGTTTTGGGGTTTTTTTTTTGGAGCAGCTAGGTAGCACAGTAGATAGAATGCTAGGCCTAGAGTCAGGAAGGCTCATCTTCCATTGTTCAAATCTGGCCTCAGACATTTATTAGCTATGTCACCCTGGGCAAGTCACTTAACCCTGTTTGTGTCAGTTTCCTCATCTATAAAATGAGCTGGAAAAGAAAATGGCAAACCTCTCCAGTATCTTTGCCAAGAAAATCCCAAATGAGGTCATGAAGAGTCAGACACAACTGAAATGACTGAACAACAAGCACAACACTTTTTTTAAAGTGGAAAAAAAATCAGTAATATATATATGTAGTCCAAGAAAGAAAGAAAAGGAAAAAAAGTCCAAAATGTGTATTTTGTAACATTCTGTAGACTTCCCACCTCCACAAAGGGGGTGGTTTGGGTTGTTCTCTCATATCAACTCATTCAAGTGTTGCTTTATTTTTATAATTTTGCTATATACACTTTTGATTTTTTGATTTGTGGTTGTTCTTTCCATTTTCATTGTAGTTACTGTACACACTGTTTTCTTGGCTCCGCATCAGTTCATATAGATAATTCCATGCATTCATCATATACATCATTTCTTACAGCACAGTAATAATCTGTTACATTCATGTACGATAATGTGTTTAATCATTTCCTTATCAATAGACATCTACTCTGTATTCAATTATTTGATATACAAACAATACTGATACAAATACTTTCATGTACATAGGAGCTTTCTTCTTATCCTTAGCTTCCTTAGGGGATAAGCCCAGTTATAGAGTCTATAATATAGATATTTTAGTTACTGTATTTGAGTAATTACAAATTACTTTCCAAAATAGTATACAATTTTATAGCTCCATCAACAATGTATAGATGTGCCTATCATTCTACAATCTCTTCAACATTGACTATTTTTTGGCAATTTTTGCCAATTTTCAGGGTCAGAGGGTGAAACCTTAGGATAGTTTTGATTTGCATTTTTAATATTATTAGTGATGTGGGACATTCATGTAGTTACAAAAATCTCATGATTCTTTTCTTGAGAACTATTAATTCATATCCTTGGCCACTTACCTATTTAAAAATAGCTATCAGATAGATAGACAGACATATATAGTATATATACATATATGTATATATGTGTGTATATACACACATATGTGTGATAGCTATTTCCCAATAGGTAAGTGACCAAGGAGATATAGATAGATAGATAGATAGATAGATAGATAGATAGATAGATAGATAGATAGATAGATAGATAGATAGATAAACACACACATACACATATATATATATACATAAATGTTGTTTATATATCTTGTATACCTAATCATTCCCATTTTTCCTTCTTATCCTAGGTATATTAACTTTGCCTCTGCATATATGTTTCAGTTTCAAGTAATCAGTTATCTGTTCTTTGTTTTTGTAATTACCTCTCTTTTGTTAGATTAAGAATATGTCTCCCACCCACAGCAGTAAGAGAGATATAATCAGCTTTTCTTCTAATTTTTTTCATATTCTGATCATTACTATAAAGGTCATGTGTCCATTTAGAATATATTATGGAATATGGTATAAGGTCTATGACTAATTTCTATTTTTCCCAGCCATTTTTATCAAATAAAGAGTTTTTCCTAAGTATTTTATGCTTTCTCCTTTATCAAACACTAGACCATTGATTTCTGCTGTTTCTGATTCTCCCTTATCTAGTTTGTTCCATTGATCTATGTCTTGATTTTTAAATCCATGCCAAGTAGTTTTGATGACTACTGCTTTATAGTATAGTTTGAGGTCTAAAAGTGCTATTCACGCATAACCCTACTTCTTTTCAAAATTTCACTTGATATTCTAGAATCTTTTATTTTTCAAAATGAATTTAGTTATTATTTTATCAAGTTCTACAAAGCATCCCCTCAGTAATTTGACTGATATAGCACTAAAAGCATAAAGTAACTGAAGTATTTTCATTTTTACTTCCTTTACCTACTTAGCTGTTAATGCTCTCTCCCCTCCTCAAATCATCTTAAATTCTCTTGTGTTTTTACATGTTATAAGTCCCAATAGCATGGAAGCTACTTAGAGATAGGTCTCTTTAAAAGCTCTTTTAAAACACTTGTCATTCTCTTGTCTTCATTCTCCAAGCATCTGACATGGTGCCTTACATATATTATATGATTGATAAACACTTGGTTAATTGAATTGAATCATCTTTCTTTTTTTTTTTTTAGTGAGGCAATTGGGGTGAAGTGACTTGCCCAGGGTCACACAGCTAGTAAGTGTTAAGTGTCTGAGGCCGGATTTGAACTCAGGTACTCCTGACTCCAGGGCCGGTATTCTATCCACTGTGCCACCTAGCCTTCCCAGGAATTGAATTGAAATGAAATGAACTCAATACATGCAGCACTGTAGCTTCTGATTTAGAAATTACATCTTGGTATTTTCTTCTTCTGCCTTTATTTTCAGTCTAAAGACTTCTAGGTCAGATGCAATTCCTTGATTAAATGCTATTCATCTTTATTACTCTCATATACTACTTTCTGAGCCACTATTCCATTTTTTCCCAGATTTTTGCAGTTGACTCATCTTCCTGTGCATACTTAAGACCAACACCAACAAACTCCTCCATTGCCCTGCTTCGACCACACATAGGTGCATTTATAGCTTGGACTTTTCCATGACAGTGAGCCATACTACCATGTTATAGTAAAATTTAAAATCCCACTCTCTTACCACAACTTGCTATCCTATCCCACCCACTTTTTCACTCATATTAAATCAGTTACTTGTCTTCTGTACATGCTCTAGTTCATGGAACCCTGCTTATTTTCTTTTTCATTTCCCTATTTCTGGTTTCATTAGCTACATATAGCATTTTGATCCTGTAATCTGCCATTTTAATACTTCAATAGTTATTATTCTACACTTCTTTTTGTTTTTGTTTTTTTTTTCTTTTGTGGGGCAATGAGGGTTAAGTGACTTGCCCAGGATCACACAGCTAGTAAGTGTCAAGTGTCTGAGGTCAGATTTGAACTCAGGTCCTCCAAAATCCAGGCCCAGTGCTTTATGTACTGCGCCACCTAGCTGCCTCCCTACACTTCTTTTTAATAGATGACCATATAACATACTTAACCTGCTAATCAAGTCTGATTCTTCCACTCTCACTCCTTGGGTCAATAAGCATCTCTGGAAAATTCTGATATCCAGATGACTTCACCCACTATAAACTTATAGTATATAACTTCATCTGAGTCCTCAGTGCTGCTGAACAATCTTTTCTTCATTTCTCTAAATATACTATCTCCCTTTTTGATCTCATCTGCTTCCAGAGATAAGTTCAGGAGAATTCATGAGCAAATAAGAGATAGAGAGAATCATAAAAGATAAAATTGACAAGGTTGATTACATAAAATTAAAATGTTTTTGCACAAACAAAACCAAATGCAGCTAAAATTAGAAGTGAAGTAATTGGAATTAGATCTTTGTAACAAACTTCTCTGATAGTTCTCATCTTTATCTATATGATTTCCAAATTTCTCTGGTCTAACCTAAACCCTAAAGAGTTAGTCCTGCATCACCGAGAAGGAATTGGAATTAGACCCTTGTGACAAATTTCTCTGATAAAGGTCTCATTTCTAAAATACATAGGGTACAAATTTATAAGAATACTAGCCTTTCACCAAATGTCAAATTATCAAAGGATATGAGCAGGAAGTTTTCAAAGTCATATAAAAATGCTTCAAAATGTTAACAATTAGAGAACTGCAAATGAAAACAACTCTGAAGTTCCAGTTCTCATTCATCAGATTAGCAAAGTTAAACTAAGAAAAATGGCAAACATTGGAGAAGCTACACATAGACACATACACAGGTACATAAAACAGGCATATAAATGCACTGTTGGAAATATGAATTGGATCAACCTTTCTGAAAAACAATTCAGAACAATACCTAGAAAATTACCGAACCATGTACATCATTTGACCCAGCAATACCACTGCTAGTCCTCTACATCAAAAAGCTCCAAGAAGGAAAAAATGCATATACAAAAATGTTTATAGTAGTTCCTCTTGTAATAGCAAAGGGATACACACACACACACACACAAATATATATATATGAGAGAAAGAGATCAATGAAAGAGGCAAAGAACACATATGTACAGAAATGTTTATATCAACTCTTATTTATAGTAACAAAGAACAGGAAAACCAGGAGGTATCTGTAAATTAAGGAATGGATAAACAAATAATGAAATATAAATGTACTGAAATACTATTATGTCATAATACATTATAAAAGGTATGACTTCAATATAACCTGTGAATATTTGTATAAACTTATGCTAAATGAAATAAGAACAAAAAGAACAATTAATACAATAATAAAAACACTATAGAAATAGAATTTTGAAAGACTTAAAAAATCTAATCAATGCAATGATCAAAGATGATTACGGGCGATCTATTTCTTGACAGAAATCTTATGGACCCAGATGCAAAAGGAAACATAAATTTTTTGGACATGGTGAATGTGGGAATTTGTTTTTGACTGACAATGCATATTTATTACAAAGAAGTGACCTGTTCTCTGTCTTCTCATCTTTTCCCATTTCTAAAATTAATCAAAGCCATTCATAAATCTCTAGTGGGTGCTAGGTAGAAGAGAGCCCCTGTCCTTTCTCACCCCCAAACCAGCTGCTCCTATGTGTAAGCAAAAGCAGATACTTGATCCTGTACTTAAGCCTGTGCCTTGACACCTCTGGCTGCCTTTTCTCCTTTTTGTTTCTATCCTTGAGCACGGTTGACTAAACAATGATCCTGGGATGGATGGATATGTCCCACTACTGAGATAACCTTGTGAGTTCAAAGGGTCTGCATATCTTTGTTTCCTTGGTTGGAGTTGACTAGTGCCAAGGATAGTTTTTGTTTTGGAGAGGAAATTTCCTGGATAGTGCAGAGCCAGTGTGAAATGTAAAATGCTTACTTATCAGTCTCACAAGCTAATTCATGTCTTGACATTAACCCTCAACCTCCTAAGAAAGTATAACAAAAATTATAAGTTAGTCTATTGGATTTTAAGTCTTTTCCCAATACTTGCTTATGGATCTTTTCTATGTTAAGTATGTCAAGGATTTCTTTTGTGAAAAGGAAATAAATAGCTAGCCTATACTTGATCTATACTATCCAATGACTACCTGTCTATTTTTCCCAATGGGGAAACCCTAGAAATGAGCCAAAACCTAATTTTAAGTAATTTTTCTAGGATTGGGCAGGCACAGATGAAAAAGGAGAGGATGACTCTTCTTTTAATGTATTATGCTCTTCTATCACTGAATGTGAGCTGTACCTGCTTGAGAAGTGCCTCTTAGTGGAGAGAAAGGAAGGGTACAGTGCCTCAGTAACCCTTGGGGCCCTGCAGCAGTTATTGTTGTTGAATATTCATTAACACATTTGATCTTCATAATAGCTCTGTGAGATAGGTACTACAGATATTATTATCCTAATAAGGAAACTGAAACTAAACTAACTAAAAAAGTTAGTCATTTGCACAAGGTCACACATCTACTAAGTACTGGAGATAGGATTCAAACCCAGTCTACCTTATACATTGTCAATCCCTTTAATTATATCATACTGTAATATGGGAGAAACTATGAAAACCATATAAGCCTAATTGTTAACCTCTGAGAATTTTCAATATAAGATAGACACATTATTCAATACGAAAATAGCATATTAAAATAAACAGTGCATGAATGAGAGGCAATTTGGTACAGTGAACAGAAACTTGCATTAGGAATCAGGTAGGCCTGTCTCTGACCTATAGTGATAGTGTGACCCTAAACAAGGCACTGAACCAACCTCACAGTGCCCTGGAAACCCTCAGGACTACAAGCTACAGAAAAGTTGCTGATATGAATGGTAAAGGAAGTCCATCACTGGAAGTTAGTTAAACCAGTAAAATCACAGGTCTGAAGGAAAAAAACAAATGTATAATTATTTGACCTTGAGTTTCGATGTCTCTTTTAGATTATAAATCCTACAATGAAAATGCTTTTAAATTTATTTTAAGGGCCAAGGTAAATATAGATGATTATATAATATGGTATCAGGTCTATGATTTCATGTAGGTAAGGAATTCTGAATATAGAAACTCCTTTCACTGATACAGACTAGAAGCTTGTCAGTAGCTTAGACAAGGAGTTAGGAAGCACTGAGATTTTAGGTGATTTATTCAGTCACATAGACAGTATATATCAAAAATAGCACTTAAACCAAGGTCTTCATGACTTCAAGGCCAGTCCTCTATGTACTGTACAATGTTACCTCTCATGATTTTAATGTTACTCAATGTAAATTCAAGAAAACATTTAAGAATACCCTCCTCCTCTCTGGGGGTAGAACATAAAATTTTGAAATAAAGGGACAATGCATTTTAAACTTATTAAATGTGTAGACTTTTGAAAATATGGTCTAAATTCTTTTAATACACATTTACATTAAGTAGCCGTCACCCTGTTGTGCAGTAAGTTTGGTCATAGATTTTAGTTACTAGAAAGATCATGGAACTAGGGGTGAAGGTCGCAGAGAAGCCATAGTTTGAACCATAGTTTAACTCCTCATTTTTAGGTGAAAAACTGAGCCCCAGAGGTGTTATCCAATGTTCCACAAAGAAAGTTTTTATATGACCTTTGAACCTACCAACATGCTTTATTAGCATAATGTATTGTGCTTATTCTCAAGTGTTCTCAAAGTTGTACATTCTATCTTGAAAATAGGAGCCATATCTTCTATTTCTTATATAAGAAACACTAACTAGCATAAAGCTTGAGTAAGAAGGCATTTAAAGATTACTAAATCTTATTTATTTTAAACAATTTAAATTGTTTTGTATAAACAAAGAAAATTCCACAAGATCCTCTTCATATATGACATGTAATTAATTGTCAAAAGGTAGCAAAGCAGATACTAGAGCCAGACTTAAAGTCAGGAAAGTCTGGGCTGAAGTCCTGCTGTTCACATACTGCTTCTATGTCCCTGCCCTAGCTCCCACAATGAAATGTTCATGATAGTATGAGTCTGTTTTTCTTTGTTAATATAGATGTTTTATTTCAATCATTTGTGTGTACAAAGAATTCATTAGTTAATGTCTCTGTGCAGCTTTGCCCACTGGATCCAAATAAAGAAAGGGAAGGGAAGTAAGGAGATAGTTCGTTGCCTCAGGAATAGGTAGGGAGGAACTGTGAGACTGCAATGTACCAGGGAACAGAGAAACCCTGGATTGAAGTAACAAGATGGCAATAGAATCAGAGGATAAGCAAGTGGGCCAATCTCTGAGGACTGCAGAAGAAAAGAAAGGAGATGACTGGGAACCCAGCTCAAGACTAAAAGGGCTCCTGAAGTGTTTACAAAAGCAAAAGGTATAGCCTTTATAATTTTTCACCCTATCTCCATATTCTGACTCCTTCCCTTTCTCCTAACACTACCCTACTGAGTCCCTGCCCCAGGCTATAAAAACAGCCACCTATATCTTAGAATTGAGTTGGTACTCTCACTTTCTAGAATAGGGAAAGGCTGAGGGTTGGGGATGTGAGGGGAGAGGGGAAAGAGGAACTATGCTTTGATTTCAAGAATTGGTACTCTGAAGGCAGTTTCTTCTAATACACTTTTACATAACCGGGTTATGCTATATAATAATATTATGTATACTGTCCTATATTTCAGATAATCAAATAT
The DNA here is from genome assembly GCF_019393635.1 of Dromiciops gliroides. NCBI lineage: Eukaryota > Metazoa > Chordata > Mammalia > Microbiotheria > Microbiotheriidae > Dromiciops > Dromiciops gliroides. Next base: position 209,612,534 of record NC_057864.1, read on the forward strand.
GCCAATGGATTTGTGATCTACCTGATGTAAGAATTACCTTGAAGGATGAAAAGACTAACCCATGCACACCTGCCCATCCAGTACAACTAAGTTTTGGTGAGCTGGCCTGAGAACCTAAATCTAATATTCTCAACACATCAAAGAATTAAAAAATTGGAAGGGCCATCAAGGTTCATCTAATTCAGTCCATCCTCCCAGTCACTAAGGCTTGCAACCTAGGAATCTTGCTGGAATCTTCACTATCTCTCATCCCTATATCCAATCTGTAGCCAAGGTCTATCAATTTCACCCTTACAACATCTCTCGAATATGTCCCCTTCTCTACTCTGACACTGATACCACTGTAGTGCAGGCCCTCATCACCTCATACCTGGATTATTGCAAGAGCCCCATGGTGAGCTTACCTGTCTCAAATCTCTTCCTACTCTAATTCCATCTTCCATTTAGCCACAAAGGTGATCTTCCTAAAATGATCATGTAATTACCATCACCACCACTCCCACATTCAAACTCCAGTGGCTCCATACTGACATGGGGGTTGTGACTATTAAAGCTTAAACTGGCCAACTAACTATCAGGATGGACACACCTAAGAAGCAGGGGGAGATTGAATTCTATAACAAGAAAGTCAGTTGGGCATGGCTACAACCTGAGCTAGGAGACAGAGATAACCCAGAGGTCAGGACTATCATTCCAAAAGAAAATTCCCCCTAACTCTCAGGAATCTTTCCCCACCCCGCCCCCAAAGGGAATTTTCCATTGTCAGGTGGCCACCTCATCTTCCATCTATAAAAGCTTTTGCCTTCCTTCTGTTCAAAGAGAAAGGCACCTCCTCTCCTTGAGGTGAAGTCATTGATTTCTTTCTTGGTTGCTTTCTCTAAAGCACCCAAATAAAAGACCATTTTATTGTAATTGGATTGTGTGCAAGAGTTGTAATTTTTCAAAGAGGAATACCTAAGGAATACCACTACCACCTATTTCCCCTGTGACAATATTGTCTACAGGAGCAAATGCAAAATGCTTTTTGACATTTAAATCCTTTCATAAACTAGTCCCTCCTACCTTTCCAGTCCTCATATACCTTATATGTACTCTTTACTCCCTTATGTGTACTCTTTTTACTCTATTTCTTTACTCTTTTTTTTGGGGGGGGGGAGGCAATGAGGACTAAGTGACTTGCCCGGGGTCACACAGCTAGTAAGTATCAAGTGTCTGAGGCCAAATTTGAACTCAGGTCCTCCTGAATCCAAGGCAGGTGCTTTATTCACTGTGCCACCTAGCTGCCCCCTTATATGTACTCTTCAATCCAGTAACACTGGCTTCCTGGTTGTTTCATAAGCAAGCCGCTCTATCTCTCAACTCCAGGCCTTTTTTCTGGCAGTCCCCCATGCCTAGAATTCTCCCCTCCTCAGCTCCAACTACTGACCTCCTAGTTTCCCTACATATTCTCTCACCTTCCAATCTATCCTTAATGCTATTTCAATTCAACAAATTCAATAAACACTAAGTGCCTATATGTCAAGCATTATACATTTCTGATGAAAACATACACAACATAAAAACAAGAATCTATGTTCAAATCATTCAATTAGGGGGGCAGCTAGGTGGCGCAGTGGATAAAGCACTGGCCCTAGATTCAGGAGTACCTGAGTTCAAATCCAGCCTCAGACATTTGACACTTACTAGCTGTGTGACACTGGGCAAGTCACTTTTTTTCCCCAGGGAAAAAAAAAAAGAAAGAAAGAAAACAAATCATTCAATTAAATGATAATATATGTACAAGAGATTCACTGATAATTTATCATTCAACAATCTGAACTGTTCAATAGATTAAATATGCAAAATATTCTATCTTAGAAGCAGAATATTATGTAAGAAAACCTAGTCAGTCAAACTGTAACTAATGCCATCAAACATAAAGGTGCAAAAAATTTGAAATTTGGCCAAATAACATATAAAGAGACTATACCCTAGAAACGTATTTGTTCATTTCTGCCAACAAAATAAAAGAATATTACTTCTGAATTAACCATAATTTAGACTAAAAAGGGGGGAGAGTTATTTGTTTAAAAGGGGGAGAGTTGTTTTAGGTGATAGAAAATTAAAATAGAATTAAAAAATTAAGGTAAGGCTTCCAGACTAAGATTATACTAAATTCAAAGAAATTATCAGTGCCCTCATAAAACTTTCTTGTAGTCCAGGTAGCTGAGATAATGCCTTTTTTTTTCAAATTTCCAAGGAATATGTAAAATATATTGAATATAAGAGGTACAAGGAAATGAGAAACTTTGCTATTTATACTAAGAACCAGACAGAAAGAGAAATCATTGTAGAGATATACAATGGATATGTAAAATCTTATCATAATGATTGATGCTGAGTGAAATGAACAGAACCAAGAGAACATTGTACATTATATCAGCAACACTGTATGATGATCAACTGTGATAGACTTAACTCTTCTCAGCAATACAATGATGCAAGACAATGCCAGAAGACTCATGGTGGAAAATGCTCTCCACATTCAGAAAAAGAACTATGGAGTCTGAATGCAGATTGAAACATACTATTTTCACTTTTGTTGTTGCTTTGTTGTTGTTTTTTGTTGTTGTTATTTAATCTTTCTTGCATTTTTCCTTTTGTTCTGATTCTTCTTTTACAACACGATTAATGTGCAAAAATGTTTAACATGATTATAATTTATAACCTATATCAGATTGCTTACTGGCTTTGGGAACAGGGAGGGAAGGGAGGGTAACAGAAAAATTCAGAACTGAAAAAATATCTTTACATGTAATTGGAAAAAAATATTTTTAAAAATAAAATTTTTAAAGATCTTATAATGATGTTCATGAGACACCTGCAATTCTTTCGTTGACTAGAATGTTATTGTACCAATTATTATTTGAAGTAAATAGGGTAGTACATAGCTAAAACATGCAAGTATTTTGATTTTTCAGATGTCATCAATGTCATTAAAAAAATAAAATAACATTCTTAAAATAAAAGACTAACCTGCTGTTCATATCTTTTCTTGACATCTTCTAACTGCCATAAAAACTCTTTAGATTGCTTCTCACGAAGAGATTTGGATCTTGTTAGATCTGCCTCCACTTTTTCCATCTGGAAGTTAAGAAGAGAATGCTACATTTAAAAAACTAAAATGTTTGCTAGTGTAACAAAAAATGAATCATTAAGATGTGAAAGAAAATAATAATTATTAATTTACTTAAAGTATAGACACACATTCTGCAATTTCTAGGTATGTGCACAATAAAAAAAAAATCACATACATATCATCCTTCTCCCCCTCCTCACATCCTTCTAATTCTCATATATCCCCATTGTCAACCTTTAGTACTAATGGCCTACCTTTACCTCCTAAGAAGGAAACAACTGATATTTTTTTGTCAGAGCAAGGGCATAAAGCCAATTAACAGTGTTTTTGATCACCTACAACTTGAAGAGTATTCTATATACCAAAGGTTATGAGTTCTCTACAAACATTAACAGCACTACGATCCTTCAGCATCTAGATATTTTATCTGGATTACATGATTTGAAAAAGAAAAAGCAATAAACTCAATGTACTAAATTCTCAAGTGATTACTATTTAAAATATTAAAATGTTAATATTTGTTCTATGCTATATTTGACCTTATTAACTATGTACTACAATACATGATAAACAATGCAATGATTTCAGTATCTCCCTTTTCAGGAAAAAAATTTAAGGAGCATATTGTGTCTTGTCTTTATATCCCAATAAAATAAAATCCATCAAGTCCTATTTAGAACTTAAATTTTGGCTCTAAGTATTGATTCTAAGGGTAACAAAGATCCTAATTACTGCCAATTCAGTTCTTAGAAACCAAGAGTTAGCAAATCAAAAAAGCTCATGAATTTCACTGATATTAGCAATGGACAAATAAAGAAGAGAATTGGCTGAGGAATTTCTAAAGAAAGAACTTTTTAATCCATTTGAGATTTTAAATTTGAGGCACAGGCCTAAAATGAAAATCAGTAGATAGTGAAGTGTTAATTTTTTTTCAATATGCAAATACACCTGTGTTATTACTGATTTGGATGTTCCTTACAACAATGCAGATTTCTTTTTTTTTATTTTATTTTCCAGTTATATATTACATATAAGGATAGTTTTCAACATTTGTTTACACTGGATTTTTAGTTCCAAATTTTTCTTTTCTCCACCCCCCTCCCTTCCCTTCCTCTTCCCCAAAATGGAAAGCAGTCTGATATAGGTTGTATACGTACATCATATCAAATATATTTCTACCTTAGTCATCTTGTGAAAGACCAATCAGAGCACAAAGAAAAAACCTCAAACAAAAAAAATCCAGTCCAAAAGTAGAAACAGTATGATTCATTCTGCATTCATAATTCACAGTTCTTTTTTCTGGATGTTGAGAATATTTTCTATCACAAGTTCTTTGAAACTGTTTTGGATTGTTGCACTGCTGTGAAGAGTCAAGTCTATCCCCATTGTTCATCACACAACAATGTTGCTGTTACTGTGTACAATGTTCTCCTGGTTCTGCTCCTCTCAGTCAGAACAATGTAGATTTCTAACCTGTTGAGTCTACCCATGCTGCATAACTCTTGTCCATAAGTTTACCACAAGAGGTCTCCTCTAAGTCTGCCACAGGGGATCCCACTGTTATAGGAGTTGAGAATCCACAGTCACCATTAAATTACAAATAAAGCTCAGAATAGAATTTTAGTAGATTTTGGATAGTTCAGATCAGGGTTTCTTAACCTGAGATCTGTGAAATTGTTGCTTTTTAAAAATATATATATTTTGATAACTATATTTTAGTAAAATGTATTTCTTTGTAATCCTATGCATTTATTTTGTGCATTAAAAATAGTATTCTGGGGGCAGCTAGGTGGCGCAGTGGATAAAGCACTGGCCCTGGATTCAGGACACTTACTAGCTGTGTGACCTTGGGCAAGTCACTTAACCCCCATTCCCCCGCCCAAAATAAAAAAAATTGTATTTTGAAACAAGGTTTATGGGCTTCACCACACTGCCAAAAGTGTCCTATATACAAAAAAGATGAAGAAGCATTGGTGTAAACACTACTGAAAAATCATTTGAACACTTATACAATGTTCATTGACTATAAATGCAATGAAATTCTATGAATTCACCTGATATCACTATTAAATTTTTATAAATTCATAGTTTTGCCAGTAGTTATGCGTATTTGCAAATATGTATTACATAAGTTGAGCTTCGTTGTCCTAAAACTCCTCAAATTCCCAGCACTTGTTATACAGTAATATTGGGAAATATTTGTTTATAAAGTTAAACCACCTCACCTTATGCTCAAGCTACAACCAGAAATACACTGTGCACTTGTTTCAGTTCTTTTGGTGTACTGAAATATTTACTAATTGGGATAGCCAAACAAAAATTCCCTAAATGTACCATATGGCCACAACTCACTTCTCTATTGATGACTTCTGGTTTTTACAGCTCTGTGCCTAGATTCTTATAACAATCTCCAAGCTTTCTCACTTTAAACATGCTTTATGTATTGTTCTAGCAAATGTCCTTTTTTATATTAGTTATTCCCTGCCTTAAAAATATTCAGTAGCTCCCAGAAGATTGGACAAAGTTCAGATTTCTCAACCTGACAATCAAAGCTCTTGATAAACTGTCCCCAACAAAAAATTCATAATTTTTCTTTCTTCTCAACATCTCACAAAACAATTTTTTTAAATGCTTATTTTCCAAATCTAGGTCTTTGTTCGAGTTGCTTCCTCCACCCAAAAAATTAAGACTTCTCCTTTTCTGAATTCCTATGGCATTTGTTTTCCACATTATATGGTAACACCATATAATAAAAATTCCATTGTTGCTTATTTATTTTGTAGGTTAACATTCAGATATGACCTGAATATCTCCTCACATATACTATAAGTTCCTAGAGTATAGGATACTCCATATTTCTTTTTCATCTCCTTACCCCTCAATAAGTGATTTCTACAAAATAGGAATTCAATAAATATTTATTGAATTAATAAGTAAATCAATTCATGATGAAACAGAAGAATCTCTTTCATTCTATAATTTTAAATCCAGATCTTCATATGTAAGATTTTTTAGATCTGCCTTTTAATTTAGCAAAGTATGAAAAAAAGGCAATAATTATAAATAGTTTCAAACATAACATGAGGAAATATCCACTTTAAACACTAACTAATTCTTAAGATAAGGCTGTCCTCTTTATTCAAAATAAATAATTCAAGCATTCATTTAAAAATATATACAAATATAATTAGAAGATTCTAATAGTTATAATGTAAGGAAAGGAAAAAGTAAAATGTAAATGATATAAGGAAATAAAGTATACAAATTAATTTAAATGTTAATTATACTGACGGAAAAAATCAGTCCCCACTCCATTCTTATTCCCTAATTCAATAATATTCAGAAAATAATTCTGAAAAGGTTAAAGTTTATAAAAAAGAATATGATATTCTCTGTTGCCATAGATACCAAAGACTCTAGGTCATGAAGTCAGTAGATCATTCTATATTCCATTTAACTTCAAGTAAAAAGAACATTTCCCTTAATATCATGTTACCTTGTCTTCAACAAAACATAATAACAAAGTTAGAGTACCAATTAATAAAGAGATTAAATACCTCTGTATACCAGTATATTTAGATTTAAATTTTAAAAAGAGTAAGAGAAGAGGGGGATATTAGGCATTATTTTTATTTGGTTATGATAAATATTTTTTAGCGTGGATGGTCAAAATAAGTTCATTTTCATTGCTAAAGCTATCACTAAAAAGTAATTTTAATGTTGTAGACCCCAACATATTTGGTATAATTCAATCTAAGAATAAGATGATTTATATCTGTTATCAATTAGCAACTCCCTTTTTCTTTGTTTATATATAAAATAAAGTCTTAATATATACCCAAAATTAGTAAGGCTCATCAAGACAACAATGATGATACTAGTTGTGGAAACCAGTGAGCATTATTATCAATATTTAAAGTCACAATTATTTCAATCATTAGTTATATTATTGTATTTATTACAGCAATCTTATAAAATGGATTGGAAATTAATATTATACTGAGGGACTTACAGAGAAAAGGTATATTGAGAGTCGTGTCTATAGCTGAGAACTCCTTTATCACCTCAAAACAGTAAGAAATGCATCAAGTAAAGAAAAACAACTTTTTGAATGGAACAAGGCAGGAAAATTAAACAGGGGGGAAAAAGGACAAACCACAACAGATAAAGAAAAAAAGAATAATCAAAAAGAGAGCCAGTTCAAGAACAAAAATACTATGGGATAAAAGATAAAGGGAGAAATTCTGAAAGAATGGAATGATACTACAAGAGCAAAAGCCACCTGCGCCAGAAACACAATAATTAAAAAGCACAAGTTCAGGAACCTGAACTTGTTTAGATAATAAATCTTTAAAAACTAAGAATACATAAAAATAGAATTTAAAGCTTTTTTTAAAAAATAAAAAAATGAAAAGGCAGAGAAAAATCTTAATAAATCAGTATAATCTCAGGAAAAGGCTAGAAAGCACAAAAATACAAAAAATATTTACAAGAATATATGAAATGGCAAGACAAACAGATGAGAAATATAAAATTTAAACAAACTGTATTCCAAAAACAACCTGAAAAAGGCTGAGGAGAAATAACTTTCCAAAGGGGGGGGCGGATTAAAATGGATTTGTAACTGAATTCTAAAAAGCTTTTAAATAAAAATTAGTTTCAGTATTACATAATTTACAAAAACAGAGAAAACAAAATTCTTACCAAACTTTTTGTATGAGACAAGCATGATGGAAATATGTAAACCAGGGAGAGATAAAGCAGAAAAAGCAAATTATAGACCAATATAGTTAATGAATGCTAATGTTAGCTATTAAATAAAAATTAGCAAAGAGCTAACAGCAAAGTATTTGAAAGACAGTTCACCATGATAAAAATATAACTATAAGAGAAATACAGGGCTGGTTTAACATTAAGCAAAGAATTATCATAATAAACTACATTACTAATAAGCAAAATTATATAATTATATTAATTGTTGCAGAAAAGGCTTTAGACAAGTTACAGCATATATTCATAATTTTTAAAAGACTAAAAAGAATAGAAACATTAAAATACTTTCTGGTAAGATTAATGATTAAGTCATTGTTATCACTAATATTTGATATAGTTCTAGAAATCCCAGAAATAATAATAAAACAAAGATAAAAAATTGAATGAATATGCAGAGAAAAGTTACCAATATTTGCATATGAGAATTTATAGAATTCTAGAAATTTATCAAAAATTAACTGCAATAATGTCAGTAAAGTAGCAAGGTATAAAGATTACTAAATATTATCAATGATTATCTTTTTATAGTATAGGGTGAGCAATTCACTCCTACTTTCAGATTAGGTAAATAAATCTCAGAAGCCACAGAATATGGAGGTTGACAAACCCAAGGACAAGAAATATTTGGATGAGGACATCCTGACTAACAACAACAACCAAAACAAAATGCTGGAATACTAAAAAGTGATCTGACAGTAATGAAGTTTACAACAATATATTATACCATAAATATATTTGCATAAGGTACAAATGGATCCATGACCTAAGTATAAGATAGTATCATTTAAAATGTAGAAGAATTGAAAAAAAGAGAAAATATTCAAAAAAAAAAGAAGTTGGGGTAGAGGTGGTGGGAAAAAACAATGGCTTAACTAAGCATGAGATAGAAGAAATCATAGAATAGAATTAATTTTAAAAAGCTTTTACCGAAGTGAAACTAATTGAGTTAGAAATAGAACTAAAGCATTCAAGAAGGAAAAAAAAAACTTTTTGTGCCAAATATCTCTGATAAAAACCTGTTATCTAAGATATGCTGGGAACTGATAGAAAAATAAAAGAACAAGAGCCAATCCCCAAAAGATAAATATTCAAAGAATATTTATAAGAAGTTTTCAAAGGAAGAAATATAAGCTGCCTAATAGCAATTTTAAAAAAATCATATGCTACTACATACCTACCAGACTGGCAATGTTAACAAAAGATGAAATGGTAGGGGGAAGATAGGTGGCACAGTGGATAAAGCACCAGCCCTGGATTCAGAAGTACCTGAGTTCAAATCCAGCCTCAGACACTTGGTACTTACTAGCTGTGTGACCTTAGGCAAGTCACTTAACCCCCATTGCCCCACAAAAAAAAAAAAAAGAAAAAAGATGAAATGGTAATGGTTGGTGGAACTGTCAGAGGGCAGATGTACTAATGCACTGTTGGTGGAGCTATCAATTGGCCCAAACTATCTTGAAATTAATGTGTAAACACATGCAAAAAGTCACTAAATGAGAATGTCCTTTGGCTGAAGAATACTACAATAAGGAATATGGCCACCAAAGAGATCAGAAACACAGGAACAAAAATTCGTATAACAAAAATATCTGTAGCAGTATATATTGATATAGCAAAGAATTAGAGAAAAAGTGAATAACAATTCAATTATAGAATGGCTGAATGAATTGTGATAGATAAAAGAAATGGCATATTATTTGGATGCAAGAAATGACCAATATAGTTCTAAAACATGGAATAGATTCAGCAAACAAAAGGAAATATAGACCAACATTATCAATATTTAATAAAAATAATAAATTCAAAAACATTAAATAAAATTCTGGTTAAAAAAACTACAACAATTTATTTTTTTTAAATACAAAACACCAGTCAGGGGCGGAGCCAATATGGCAGAGAGAAGCCGGCAAGCTACCTGAACTGTGCTGGGGTTCCCCCAAAAACCCCATTAAATCAAACCTCTAAACAGATTCTGAAACTACAGAACATACAAAAAAGATAGAGACACACAATCTTCCAACTTGAGATAATTTAGAAGACTTCAAGAAAGGTCAGTCTCACTTGGGCAAAAGGGGAGTGCAGCACAGCTCAGTGCAGTGCAGCATGGATGGGGTGTGGGCAAGTAAGCAGGAAGCTCTTGGCCACAGCAGAGCAACTGAGGCCCCTTGATCCTAGCTCAGCAAGCTGGTGGCTCAGCAGGCCAGTTGTGAGATCTGCCAGCACCAGCTGAAAGGGCAGGCTGCCACCTAGAGGGGCACCCACAGGACAAATGCAACTGGGCCAAGCCATCCCAGCACCTGAAACAAGCACAGGGAGCAAGCCCAGGGCAGTAAGAAGTCCACAAGCCATAGAGGCCTCAGAGCAGAAAGCCAGTAATATAGCTCCTATTCCCTAGCACAAGAAGTTTGAAACAGTGGCCCTTGTCAGTGATCCTTGTGCTCCAGGAGCAGACCTCAACTTTAAAAAAATAAGCTACAATATGAGTAAGAAACAGAGAAGGGCTCTTACCATTGAGAGTTTCTGTGTCAATAGGGAAGAGCTAAACACAAATTCAGATGAGGACAATATTCTCAAATTGCCTATGTGTGAAGCCTCAAGTGGGAAGATGAATTGGTCTCAAGACCAAAAAGCCTTCTTGGAAGAGCTCAAAAAGGATTTTAAAAACCAATTGAGCTTTCTCTTCAGTTGTCTGTAAGGTGCTTGGTTCTTCTTTGGAAGCTAAGGCCACGTTGGGGTGAACCCTCACTTCAGCCGGTGGCTAGCACCACTACAAACAAATCTCTCCTCATCTATCTCCCTAAATGGCCGTCTCCGAGCTCACTTGCATCTACTCTGCTCTCATCCTCCATGATGATGAGGTTACAGTCACGGAGGATAAAATTAATGCCCTCATTAAAGCAGCAGGTGTAAATGTTGAACCGTTCTGGCCTGGATTATTTGCAAAGGCCCTGAACAATGTAAACATTGCTAGTCTCATCTGCAATGTAGGAGTTGGTGGACCTGCCCCAGCAGCTGGTGGTGCTGCCCCTGCTGGAGGTGCTGCTCCTGCTAGCACAGCTGCCCCAGCTGAGGAAAAGAAAGAGGAAGCAAAAAAAGAAGAGTCCGAGGAGTCTGATGATGACATGGGCTTTGGTCTGTTTGACTAAATATATTTTTTGAAACATTAAATAAAAAGCTTAACTAAAAAAAAAAAAACCAATTGAGACGGGGGAAGCTAGGTGGTGCAGTGGATGGAGCAGTGGCTCTGGAATCAGGTGTACCTGAGTTCAAATCCGGCCTTAGACACTTAACACTTAACTAGCTGTGTGACCCTGGGCAACTCACTTAACCCCAATTGCCTCACTAAAAAAAAAAATAAAAAAATAAAAAAAAACAATTGAGAGAAATGAAAGAAACACAAGAAAATTATAAAAAAAAGAATCAATAGCTTGGAAAAGGAAGCACCAAGAATAACTGAAGAAAGCAATTCCTTAAAAAATTCATTTGACCAAATGGAAAAGGAGGTGCAAAAGCTTACTGAAGAAAACAATGCCTTAAAAATTAGAATTGGACAGATGGAAGTGAAATGACTCCGTGAGACACCAAGAATAAGCCAAACAGAATCAAAAAAATGAAAAACTAGAAGAAAATGTGAAATACCTCAATTTAAAGACAATTCACCTGGAAAATAGAACCAGGAGAGACAATTTGAGAATTATTGACTTCTGAAAGCCATGATCAGAAAGAGTCTAGATACCATATTCCAGGAAATTATCAGGGAGAACTACCCTGATATTATAGAATCAGAGGATACAATCATCATTGAAAGAATACACCAATCACCTCCTGAAATAGACCCCCAAATGAAAACTCCAAGGAATATTGTAGCCAAATTCCAGAATTATCAGGTGAAGGAGAAAATATTCCAAGCAGCCAGAAAGAAGCGATTTAAATATCATGGAGCCACAGTCAGGATTGCACAAGACCTGGCAGCTTCAACATTAAAGGACTGCAAGGCTTGGAATATGATATTCTGGAAGGCAAAGGAGCTTAGATTGCAACCAAGAATCAACTACCCAGCAAAACTGATCACTCTCTTTCAGGGAAAAAGATGGACATTCAATGAAATAGGGGACTTTCAAGGTTTCCTGGTGAAAAGATCAGAACTGAATAGAAAATCTGATCTTAACATACAAGACTCAAGAGAAGTTTAAAAGGTAAACAGGAGCAGAGGGGGCGGGGTGGGGGTGGTGGATTATTCAATAAGGTTAAACTGTTTACATCCCTACATGGGAAGATAATACTTATAAATCTTTAGAACTGTATCTCTATTTGGGCAGACAGAAGGAGTATATATAAAGGCTATTAAATATAAATTGTCTTTGATGTGATGATATAAAGAATATTAAATGGTGGGAAAAAAGGAGTATATTGGGAGAAGAGGAAAGGGGAGGTGGAATGGGGTTAATTACATCATATGAAGAGGTACAAAAACCCTATTACAATAGAGGGAAAGACGGGAGGGGTGAGCATTGTTTCAACCTTACTCTTATCAGATTTGGTTCAAAGAGGGAATAACATATGCTCATTTGGATAAAGAAATTTAGCTCATTCTTTAGGGAAGTAAAAGGGTGTAAAAAATTATTATTAACTAGCTAATCTAGTCTGAAAAAATTATATAATTGGACTTATGAAAAATTATAACTATATGAAAAATTATAAGTTTAGAAAAATTATAATTTGGCCATAAGTTCTGCCGTGGTCACCATTCAAATGTAGAAATATTTTAAATGACTGGGTCTAATTTGGGGGCTAATCTGACTGGAGGAATAATCTGGGGACTTTTGACTAACTGGCTGACTGCTATTAACTTAGCATGGACCATTTATAAAGTTCCACCACACTGCTCCACTCCCAAATTGAGAAGCACTGGATTTAGAAGCCTCTTAACCAAATAATCAAAGCAGAGTTTATTTATGAGATACTATTTAAAATTAAGAATACAGTGAAATAAAATGCACAACCTGACTGTGTTGCAGTGCATCTCTTTACCACCTGCTACACCTGGAACTTCTAATCTTGTCCGCCCAGTCTCTCTATCTTGTTCTTCAGCCTTTCCTCCTTACTCCTAGTCCTTTAGCCTTCTCCTGCATCCTTGTCCATATCATCTCTCGTCTGTCTCCCCTCTAATCTTGTCAGCCAGCCTCCAGTCCTCTTCTCCACCCACCCTGAGTCTAACCCCTAGGTCTATATATATCTTTGCTAACTCCACTCAAATCTTGGGGCTTTTTGCACCCACACACCAAGCCAATCTTCCAGTCAGGGCTGCGGCTGGAGGGATGCTCAAGCATCCCATGCCTCAGCACAGGCTATGCCAGAGCCCGGCCTGGATGAGTCCGGGATCTCTCAGATAGCTCTGCTCGGTTCGGAGGGAGCTGGGGGTTATTTCCCCGAGCTGTCTGACCTGGCATCTTGAACAGTCCATGGGGCTTTTTGGCTCAGCAAAAGCAGAGGGGGAGGGGCACCAGCACCTCCCATACAGAAGAGACCCTGAGGGCCTAAGAATTTCTAATCTCACCCCAAAAGTAGGGTCCCCAAATCAAAATAAATTTCCACAAGGGTAAGGGAAAAGGAGGGCACTGGTAGGAGGGAAGGGAGAAGGGGGGAGAAAAGGGTAAAGAAAAGGGAAGGGGGCTGATAAAAGGGAGGGCAGATTGGGGTAGGCAGTATGGAGCTGTGAACTGATCCAACCATTCTGGAGAGCAATTTGGAACTATGCCCAAAGGGCTATAAAGCTGTGCATATCCTTTGACCCAGCAATACCACCATTGGGTCTTTTTCCCAAAGAGATCATAGAAGAGGGAAAAGGACACACATGTACAAAAATATTACAGCAGCTCTCTTTGCGGTGGCAAAGAATTGGAAATTGAGGGGATGCCCATAAACTGGGGAATTGCTGAACAAGTTGAGGTGTATGAATGTAATGGAATACCATTGTGCTGTAAGAAACAATGAGCAGGCAGATTTCAGAGAAACCTGGAAGGACTTACATGAACTGATGCTGAGTGAGATGAACAGAACCAGGAAAACATTGTACATAGTATCAAAAACATTGCGTGTTGGGCAGCTAGGTGGCACAGTGGATAGAGCACCGGCCCTGGATTCAGGACTACCTGAGTTCAAATCCGGCCTCAGACACTTAACACTTACTAGCTGTGTGACCCTGGGCAAGTCACTTAACCCCAATTGCCTCATTAAAAAAAAAAAAAACAAAAACAAAAACAAAACATTGTGTGTTGATCAACTGTGATAGACATGACTCCTTTCAGCAATACAATGGTCTAAGATAGTTCCAAAGGACTCATGATGGAAAAGGCTCTCCAAATCCAGAAAAAAAGAACTGTGGCATCTAGATGCAAATTGAACCATACTATTTATATAATTTTTTGTTTTGTTTTTCTTTTTTGAGGTTTTTCCCTTTTGCTCTAATTATTCTTTCACAGCATGACTAATGCATAAATATGTTTAATGTGATTGTACATATATAACCTCTATCAGATTGCTTGCTATCTTGGGGAAGGGGGAGGGAGGGGAGGGAGAAAAGTTTGAAACTATAAATCTTATAAAAAAGAAATGTTGAGGGGCAGCTAGGTGGCGCAGTGGATAGAGCACCGGCCCTGGAGTCAGGAGTACCTGAGTTCAAATCCGGCCTCAGACACTTAACACACACTTACTAGCTGTGTGACCCTGGGCAAGTCACTTAACCCCAATTGCCTCACTAAAAAAAAAAAAGAAATGTTGAAAACTATCTGTACATGTTACTAGAAAATAATAAAATACTTTTATCATTAAAAAAAGAAAAAAGAAACAAATGTTGAAAACTATCTTTACATGTAATTGGAAAATAATAAAGTATTTTTATGATTAAAAAACCCACCATTAATTATGTCAAAAGCAACTTTATACTAGGGATGCAAAGATGGTTCAACATTAGAGAAAAACAAAATAATTAAACATATTAAAGACAAAACATTCAAAATAACAGGATTATCTCGAGATAATGCAGAAAGACCTACACAAAAACTAACCACGTATTAGGGCATAAAAACCTCAGTTAAATGCAGAAAGGCAGAAAGAGTAAATATATCATTTTCAGATCATGATGCAACAAAAATTATGTGTAATAAAGGGCCATGGAAAGATAGAACAAAAATTAATTGGAAACCAAATAATCTCATTCTAAAGATGAGTGAGTCAAACAACAAATCATATAAACAATCAACAATTTAATCAAAGATAATGACAACAATGAGACAACATACCAAAACTTATGGAATGTAGTCAAACCAGTTTTAGGGGAAATTCTATATCTGTAACTCCCTACATAAATAAAATAGAGAAAGAAGAGATCAAAGAATTGGGCATACAACTAAAAAAAGAACAAAATAAAATCCCCCAATTAAATATAAAATTAGAAATTCTGAAAATTAAAGAAGAGATTAATAAAATTGAAAGTAATAATAGAATTAATAAATAAAATAATAGAATTAATAAATAAAAAAATAAAACTAAGAGATGATTCTATGAAAAAAACAGGATGGGTAGTGAATAGTGATAAAGATTCAAATATGAGAAATACTAATAAACATTAAAGAATTCACAGAAGAAAAAAATTCAGAAGGGAAAACGAATTGGCAATTTTGGACGATGTAAAATTTAATATACACTTATTAAATAATCAAATGTAACAGATGTAACAGAAGTTCAAGATTTCATTACATATACAATTTTTCAGAATGAAAGAAGGGGCAGAGCCAATATGGCAGAGGAAAAGCAGTAGACACTCAGACTTCCTGACACAATTACTCCAAAAAAAACCCCCAAACACAGCCAGAAATAAACTCCTGGAGCAGCAGAACCTACAAAAAGACAGCTGAGATTATTTTCCAGCCAAAGACACCTTGGAAGTTTAGCAGAAGGGGGAGTTAGGCTGGGAGTGGAGTTCAGCCCCCAAATCATACCAACACAGACACAGCCCCAGGCAGGCTGCTCCAGAGAAACTTATCCCGGAGCTACCTAATCAGCTGCAGTGCTGGCATCTTCTGGAACTAAGCTCATGGTCTGGTGAGAGGGCTGAATGGCTGGCCAGGGGGAGTCTACTAGGGTGTATGCAGGAGCTAAGGGGGGATTTGGATATCCTACCCCAGCAGGGAGCCAGGAAGAAACCCTGAGTGGTGGTGGCCCAGGTGGAGAAGGGGTGCAGGCTTGTTGGAGCTAGTGACCCCACCACATAAAGATTTGCTGCCTAGTTTATTGGCAAGTTGGCCTGGGATTATCTACAGACCAGAGAAAGGGCCAGGTGAGTGAAGAAACTGCCCCTCACTAAATCATAACAACTGGGACCCCCTGAAGCTTGGGACAGCATATCCTGGAAGCAGGACCCCACACTAAGAAGGAATTAAAAGACATATATAATCAAATGTTTATTTTTAAAATAATAAGAAAAACACAAAATACAAAAGTGGATCAAACAATACATCATCATATCTGGGATCTCTGCTGTTATCAATATAGAAACAAACATTATATTCAAAGAAGGAAGGAAACAAGAATTTAAGCACCTACTGAATGCCAGGCAGTGTGCTAAGTGATTGACAAATCTTTTCTCATTTAATCCTCACAACAAATCTTGGAAATAGGTGCAATTATAATCTCCACATTTTAAATGTGAATGGATTGAACAATCCAATAAAATAAAAGATGGCAGAAGATTGCAAAAGAAAACAAAACCCTCAAGCTTTTTTGTGCTTAAAAGAAACACATGTAAAATTAAAGATTCATAAAAGAGGCTAAAATGGAATTTACAGTGGATCAAGTAAAGTCAATAAAAAAGCAAAAATAGCAACTGTGCTATCAGAAAAACTAAAAATTAAAAATGTTAATACAAATAAAAATAAATTTCATTATAGTTTAAAGAAATCATTATAATGATCCAATATAAATATTAAATGCTCCAAATGCTATAGCATTTAAATTCAAAAAGGCAAAATTAACTGCATCATAAAAAACCATAAATAGTAACACAATAATTGTAGGAGACTTTAATGGTCATCTTAAAGTTAGACAAACCAAAAAGATTTTAAAAAGAGAACATAGAACTGAAAAAAATTGTTAGAGAAATTATAGCTGAAAGGTTTATAGAACACGGAAGAGTATCAGTAAAGAAAATAACTATTTCTCAGGACCATATGATACTTTGACAAATAAACCAAAATAAATAATACCCAAATTAATATCACTAGAGATATTACACAAGATATAAGATGAGTTATCTTTAACAATATGAAAAAAATACCTATCTAAAACCTAACTAAAACCAAAAGCAAGCATGATATGTAGCAAAGGTATGATAGAAGCTTTCCCAACAAATGTAGGAGTAAATAAAGGTTGTTGCCTTTCCTAATAATTATTTGATATAGTCCTAGAAATGTTAGTAATAGCAATAAGACAAGAAAGAACAAAAGCCTAAATACAGGCAAAGAAGAAACAAAACTATTCCTATTTGTTGATGATATGATGGTTTACTTTAAAAATCTTAGGTAGGGTAACAAGGTGGAGCAGTGGATAAAGCACCAGCCCTGGAGTCAGGAGTACCTGAGTTCAAATCCTGCCTCAGACACTTAACACTTACTAGCTGTGTGACCCTGGGCAAGTCACTTAACCCCAATTGCCTCACTTAAAAAAAAAAATCTTAGGTAATCAGCAAAGAAACTAATTGAGACCATAGCTTTAACAGAGTTGAAGTCTATAAAACAGACCTTTTAAATAAAAAGCATTTCTTTAGTTAAACTAGGTATATACCAGAAGGAGGTCAATGGCAAGAAGATGCCCAGGGTCTGAGGCCGGATGTGAACTCAGGTCCTCTTGAATCCAGGGCTGGTGCTTTATCCACTGCACCACCTAGCTGCCCCCTGCTAGATTATTTTTAATAGTATTATCTTTTTTTTTCAATTACATGTAAAGACAATTTTTAACATTCATTTAAAAAATATTTTTGAGATTCAAATTTTTCTCCCTTCCTCCTTCCTTCCCCTTTTCCCTCCCTAAGATAAGGGGGAGGCTGGTGCGCTGGCTCACTCTCTTTCCTGAGGACTCTGGTGTAGAAGGGAGCTACAAATGCACTCTCCCTGTAATACATAGATGAATCTAGGCCTTTCCTTCTCTCTTTACCAAATTCTTATTCTCCTTAATAAATGCTTAAAAGTCTAACTCTTGCTAAATCTTATAATTTTTTGGCAACCACTCATTAGATATTTTAGACAGTGTAGCTAGAATTTTAGCCCTCACAGAAGGCAATGTAATATGGGTTATATATGTGTAATCATGTAAAACACCATGTTGTTAAAGAACCAGTCCAAAAGGGAAAAAAACACACATACACATACACACACAAAAGTAAAAATAGTATGCTTCGATTTGTATTTAGATTCCATCAATTCTTTCTCTTTTTATGGATCACATTTTTCATCATAAGTCCTTTGGATCATTGCCCTGCTGAAAATAACCACATGCCTCCCAGCAGAACATCTTACACTATTGCTGTTATTTTGTATACAGTACATTTCACTCTGCTTCAGTTCATGTAGGTCTTTCCAGGTTTTTCTGATAGTACCCTGTTCATCATAACTTGAATAAAGTACCTTAAATTTGACAAAGAATTTTCTTCATATTAGCCCAGCAAAGTAGGTACCATACGTTTTGCCATTATATTCCATCATCATAACTATTTCCCTCCATCCTATTCCCTTCCCATGATATTTACTCTATCTTCTATCTTCTTTTAACCTATTCCTCCTCAAAAGTGTTTTATTTCTGACTGTCCCCTCCCCTACTCTGGACTCCCTTTTTTTTCACCCTTCTTTCCTTATCCTCTTCACCTCATACTTTCCTGTAGGGTTAAATAGATTACTCCTCCCAACTGGGCATGAATGTTATTCCCTCCATGAGCCCACTCTGATGAGTGTAAGGTCTCTGAGCTAATTCTGTGTTCCAAATTTTCTTCCTCCCTCCCTCCTCAACCCTCTCTATGAAATCAAGCAATTCAATATGTCATACTTGTGCAGTTATGCAAAACATCTTTACCTTCCTCAAAAGTGTTTTGCTTTTAACTGCTCTCTCCTATAATCTGCCCTTCCCTCCTTCCCTTGTCCTCCCCCCCTCCCACCTTATCTCCCTCCCCTCCTTCAGGACAAATACATATTACTATACCTACTTGAGTATGTATGTTAGTCCTTCTTTGATCCACTTCTCATGATATTAAGGTTCACTCACTCCCCAATTCCTTCCCCCATTCCCCTCCCCTCTATAAGCTTTTTTCTTGTTTCCTTCATGTGAACAACCTGTCCCCAGACCATCTCTCCCCTTCCCCCTCCCCCAGTCTATTTCTCCTATACTTCAACCCTATTTTAAAGATGTCTTCATGGGTTAGTTAGGTGGCACAGTGGACAATATAACCCGGAAGGACTTATGAAAATGACAACCCATCTACAGAGAAAGAAGTGATAGTATCTAAAAATAGATGGAAACACTTAAAAAATTTTTTTTTCTCTGACAATTCCTCAATCTGAAGTTTTGGGAGTTTTTTTACTGTTTTCTCTCACAACCTAGCTAATGTGGGAATGTTTTCCATGACTACTCATATATAACTTATTTTGAAATGCTTGAGTTCTAGTGGGTGTGGGGTGGAAATGGAGGAGGAAGAGATGTTGGAACACAATTTTTTTAAAAATTGATGATAAAATTTGTTTTTACATATATTTTGGAAAATAAAATTCTATTCAATAAAAAAATAGGTCCTTTGGAACTGTCTTGGAGCATTGTATTGCTAAGAAGAATAAAGTCATTCATAGTTCACCAAACAATATTGCTGTTACTATGTACAGTGTTCTTCTGGATATGCTCATTTCACTTTGCATCAGTTCATGTAAGTCTTTCCAGGTTTTTATGAAATAAGCCTTCTCATCATTTCCTACAGCACGAGTATACAATTATATTAATGTTCCACAACTTATATAGCCATTTCCTCCACTGACGGGCAGCCCCTCAACTTTCATTTTTTCCCACCACAAAAAGAGCTGCTATAAATATTTTGTACATGTAGGTCCTTTTTCCTTCTTATCTTTTTGGGATATAGATCTCATAATGGTATTTCTGTGTCAAAAGATATGCACAGTTTTATAGCCCTTTGAGCATAATTTCAAATTGCTCTCTGGAATGGCTGGATCATTTCATAACTCTAGCATAAGTGCTTTAATGTTCCAATTTTCCCACATCCTCTCAAATATTTATCATTTTCCTTTTCTTTCATATTAACTAATCTGATAGGTAGAGGGTGGTACCTCCATTGTCTTGATTTTCTTTCCTTTAATCAATAGTGCTTTAGGGTATTTTTTCATGACTATAGAAGACTTTAATTTCTTCTTGTGAAAACTGCCTGTTCATTTCTTTTGCCCATTATTAAATTGGAAAATGACTTGTATTCTTTTTTTAATTTTTATTTATTTTTTTGACTTGTATTCTTATAAATTTGATTCAGTTCTCTAAATATTTGAGAAATGAGGCATTTATCAGAAATGCTTGCTGTAAAAGTATTTCCCAGCTTTCTGCTTTCCTTCTAATCTTGGTTGTATTGATTTTGCTAAAAGAGATCTCTTCTTTGTTGAATTTTCCCAGAGGCTTTGTGTGGATGACTACTTTTCCCCATTACAGGGTACCTTATACCAGACTCCCCCTGTCTACCTCTTTTATTCCTATTAGTAGTAGTAGTAGTTATAATGATAATTATTAATAATAATATTCTTTGTAACCTCAAGAACCTAGCATAATGCATTAACTAATTAAGCATTTAATAAACATTTATTGGAAGAACAAACAAATGAATCTAATGGGGTAGAGATTGGGTACCTTCATAGCCTTCAGTCTTAGCAGAACTAAGAAATACCTAAGAGTGGGGCAGCTAGGTGGTGCAGTGGATAGAGCACTTGCCCTGGAGTCAGGAGTACCTGAGTTCAAATCTGGCCTCAGACACTTAACACTTACTAGCTGTGTGACCCTGGGCAAGTCACTTAGCCCCAATTGCCTCACTAAAAAAAAAAAAAGAAAGAAAGAAAGAAATACCTAAGAGCATTAAGTAGATGACAAAGAAAAAATGAGAAAAAATGAAAAACACTAAGACAAATAGAATAAGATAACCAATTCTGAAAACTAGGATATATGAGTAATAAGATATAGAACATTACTAA
Organism: Dromiciops gliroides; assembly: GCF_019393635.1. Classification (NCBI taxonomy): domain Eukaryota; kingdom Metazoa; phylum Chordata; class Mammalia; order Microbiotheria; family Microbiotheriidae; genus Dromiciops; species Dromiciops gliroides. The sequence continues at coordinate 209,633,705 of NC_057864.1, forward strand.
TAATGTACTTCTCTGGTATGTAGCACAGGTTATCTTGTCTTGTAGTAGAAAAAAAAGAAAAAATATAATCCATATAATTTTCTCCTTTCTCTGAGGTTTTCCAAGGTTTCAAGAGAGTTTTGTAAGCACATGAATCTTTGATATGAGGACAAAAGAGAAAAATAAAAGGGTAACCAGAGAATAAAAGAAAAATGACCAAAAATTGAGATAAAGTCCAATTCTGCTCTTCACAATGCCTTCATTTTGACTTTCAGAGTGAATTAGTAAATGAAGATAGTAAAAACCATAAAATAGGATTTTTTTTTCATTGTGTAGGGTGATTCTTATCTGGACACAGATTGGAAATATCATTTGTTATAATGGACTATTAAAACTGAGGAAATTCTTAGAATCATATCAATAAAATGCAATTTTATGGACTATGACATGGCTATAGAAATAGCTTTGATAAAGGAAACCTTTTTTTATAAATGAGATTTTAGCAATAATTCACATTCCATTACTGAGAAAAAAGTTATTTCTATTCATCCATGTGTAGATACTACTATAATAACAATCTTTTTAGCTTTTTTGTAGAGAAGAATCAAATAATATTCCTTGCTTATTTTCCATCAAAGAATCTAAAGGATTTTAATGTAGCACTATAAAAAAGTGAAATATGTTCTGGGTATTTTAAGATCAGAATGGATCATCCTCAGAGAGTAAGTTTCAGAAAGGATGGCACAGTGACCTCACCTGCTGTTTCATTTCAGCATAGACTTTCTCGGAGTTCAGCTCAACCTGCCGCTTAAACTCCTCCAGGGCAGCATCTGCCTGCTGGGCCTGTAGCCTCTGTATCTCAGTCACCCGAGTCAGTTGTTCCTCCTTCTCCCTAGAAAATTATAGAAAATCTTCAAAGTTAAAATATCAAATAAAAGAACAACTATACTTGTATTTTAAAAGCCTGTAGCTCTCTTTCAATTCGTATTCAAGCGTGAATTTCCTGTCTCAGTTCACCACTAAATCTTCTTTAAAATGACTAAAGAATATAATAGTTACCACTGCAGAGACACCGAGATTGTTCTAACATGTGAATTGTGAGGGGGGTGACAAGATGACTGGTGTTCTACTTCTCAGGATTCCCTATCCTTTAGTGAACATGCCTTCAAAGAAAAACACATTTCCATCAAACCATTTTACTTCTTTATTCTTTAAAATCAGTCTATTTGCAAATAGGCAGAAAGGAGGAAGAGAACAAGCATTTAAGTGCCTGTTATGTGCCAAGCACTTGGCCAAGCCCTTTACAAATATTATCTTATGTGATCCTCATAACTAAGAGAGGTAGGTGCTATTATTATCCCTATTTTATAAATGAAGTAGCTAGAAGCAACTATATGACTTGCCCAAGGTCACAGAAATAGTAAAAATGTCTGAGGCTGGTTTTGAATTCAGATCTTCCTGACTCCAGGACCAACACTCTATCTATCCACTGCCTCACCTAGTTACCTATGGCAGAAGAAACCTATAAAAAAGAAGATCTGAATATGAGTGAGACTATTTGCAAATGAGTATATAAGAACAACTGTCAGCTGTCAGACATGTTTATCTCTTCAATCCCTGGAGAGTCAAGGAAATCGGAGCCCTAAGAATAGAAAAGTAAGGATGAAACAAGTACACTAGGGCCCAAGTAGGCAGCCAGGGGCTGATGCCAGGGCAAGAAAAAGTGTAAACATTGCCTCCAACATCTTCTTTAGGGACTGGTGACCACAAAGAGAGATAGAGGGATGATCATGCTAAGGGCCTGAGAGTAGACCTGCTGTAACTGTCATTACCAAAACTGAAAGGAATGAATGGATAGCAAATGCCAAAATGCTAAGACAAAGGCTGTAGCAAGTTACAGAGAAGTCATGCAGAAAAGATACAAAGAGGCCTAAGCCTTTTCTACTGCTAAGAATAGAACTGGTGAATGCATACCATCCCACCTTTTGCTACACTTTTATTCTTGCTTTCTCTAGGAAGGGTGCTGATAATGTATCCCAAATTTTTTATTCTTAAGAGATGCTTTTAAAAATTATTATACTATTATTTTAAAACCAGTTTACCTAAGATAGAAAAAGAAATGTGGCTAATCATTGCATTATAAACATGTGTTTAATTCCTCCAATGTAGCTGATGGTGGAAGGGGAGGAGGCAAAGCATCCAGGAGAGAAAAGTAGGAGATATTAAAGTGAGATGCATGTTCACGAGAAAAATAAAATAAAATTTCTTTCAAATTTCTGACACCTGTCCACCTAAGGGGATCAAGCTAAAGAAAAGAAAATTATGAATTCGTATTTTATAGCCTTCCGAAAGCAGGAAAAAATGAAGCGAGACTTTCCTATAAAACTTTAAAACATACAACTTTAGTCAACAGTTCCTGATTAAGGGAAAATTGTAAGCTGAAATTAGTCATCTCTTCCCTATGTACTGACCTGATGGGAAAAACATATCCCAAGGAACAAAGCCTGGAGTCAATAGAAAAGAAAGACAAGGGGGATAAGCTAGAAGTCATTCTAATAAGATCAGGGATAAAGTAAATATGTCCACTATCACTAGTTCTATTCAATATTGTACAAAAAATGCTAGCTAAAGCAATGACAAGAAAAAGATATTTAAGGAATAAGTATAGGCAACGTCAAAACAAAACTCTCACCCTGTGCAGATGATATGTTGGTTTATTTAGAGAACTTTTTAGAGAGTGAAACAAAAAAAACAACTGAAATAACTAACAACTTCAGCAAAGTTGCAAGATATAAAATAAATCCAAACAAATCACCAGCATTTCTGTATGTTACAAAAAATCCACCAAGAAGAGATAGAAAGAGAAATTCCATTTAAAATAACTAAGAGACAGCATAAAATACTTGAGAGTCTACCTGCCAAGAGCTATATGAACACAATTATAAAATACTTTTTGGACAAATAAAGACAGGTCTAAATAATTAGAGATACTAATCGCTCATGAATAGGCTGAGTCACTATAATAAAAATGATAGTATTACACAATTAATTTACTTATTCAGTACCATACCAATTGATAAATGGTGAAAGGATATGAATAAGTAGTTTCTCTATGAAGAAATCAAAGCTATCAATATGAAAAAAGCCACATGAAAAAAATACTCTAAATCACTAATAGTTATAGAGAGATGCAAATTAAAATGATGCTTAAGTACCATGTCACACTCATCAGATTGGCTAGGAAGGGAGGGAGGGTGTTACTAAGGGAAGGAAGGAAGAATATTATAATCAATTTACTAAACCAAAGAGGCCTTGACAAATAACACTAACTACTCCAGAAAGTATATATGATAGAGCATTAGAAAATTTAACTTTAAAATAGTAATTATATATTTAGTCTGGAGATAGATATCACATTTCTATTACTTTCCCATTCTTCTAAAGGGTTACTCCCTCTTCTTGGCTCCCACCCTTGTGTGGGTGGTATCTGTTCTTTCCCAGTTATTCTCTTCATGCCTGACTTTTTTTTTTCTTCCTTCCTTCCTTCCTTCCTTCCTTCCTTCCTTCCTTCCTTCCTTCCTTCCTTCCTTCCTTCCTTCCTGATTTGTCCAAGGTCACATAGCTAATATATGAGGCCAGATTTGGATTCAGGTCTTCTTGGCTTCAGGCCCTGTACTCTATCCACTGTACCATCTATCTGTTCCTAATAGGAAAGGAAACGTTTCCTACAAAAAGTGTACTACCACAACCAAAAATGGAACACTTGTACCCTGCAAAGATCTGTGTTCTAAGACAAGTCAGGATAGCTCCCCTGAGCAGACCCAAAGATGGTAAGGAAATCCCAGAATGGGGACCTTGAAAGCCCAAGAAGAAAAAGAAGGCACTGATCATGAAAGCCCTAGAGGAAATAGAAGCCAGTGACCAAAGACCACAAGCATAGTACTGTTCAGAGTGGGACACTACAGGTCCAAGGATTAAGAATTAACTAATTTTGCATCCTAAAATGACAGAGAGGACCTTAAAGATCCATCAATCTGAATCTCAAAGATACATGGAATCTAACTCCAGGATGTGAAAGTCAGCTCATGAACCCTGAGGACTGCATGTTGTCTCCTCTATTTGAATGTAACCTTTGTTTTAGGAAAAATCATTTTAGTGGCTGAATGGAGGGTAGATTGGAATGGAGAGAGATTTGAGGCAGGTAAACCCACCAGGAAGCTATTTCAATATTCCAGTTGGGTGGCAATGAGAGCTTTCACTAAAATGGTGGCAGTGGTAGAAGAGACAAGAGGTCATTTTCTTTTTTTGGGGGGGGGGGCAATTAGGGTTAAATGACTTGCCCAAGGTCACACAGCTAGTAAGTGTCAAGTGGCTGAGGCCAGATTTGAACTGAGGTCTTCCTGACTCCAGGGCCAATGCTCTATCCACTGCACCACCTAGCTGCCCCCAAGAGGTCATTTTCAAGAGATGTTGAAAAGGTGAAACTGACAGGCCTTGGAAACAGACTGGATAAGGTAGGTGAGAGAGATAGTGAAGAATCCAAGATGACTCGCAGGTTTATAAGCCTGAAGGAAAGGGGCTATGGCATTGCCCTCTACAGTAATACTGAACATAAGAAGGGATATAATAGCTAGTAGCATTTATATATCCTCACAACAATCCTGGGAGGTAGATGCTATTATTTTCCCCATTTTGCATTTAGGAAACTGAGAGTAGATAGATAAGTGATTTGTCCAAGGTCACATAGCTAATAAATGTCTAATGAAGGATTAAAACTCTACTCACTGCACGACTACTTCTTAGGCATCTAGAACTGGATGCCCAATAGACTTCTTACATTCAACATGTCCAAAACTAAACTCATTATCTTTCCCCCTAAATTTCTCATCTTCCTAACTTCTCTATTATTTTGAAGATACCACCATCTTCCCAGTCACCCAGGGTTGTAACCTAGATATCATCTTTCACTCTTCAATCTCTTTTACCTCTTCCCATATCTAATCAATGGTTAAGTCTTATTGTTTCTACCTTTGTAATATCTCTCACATATACTCTCTTTTCTCCTCTGACAATGCCATCACCCTGATTCAAGCCCTCATCAAGTCAGACTTAGACTTTTTCAATAGCCTCATGATTGGTCTCTTTGACCTAATAGTATCCCCATTCCAATCCTCCATTTAGTTGTCAAACTGATCTTACTAAAGTATGGGTCAGACCATGTCATCCCAGGCCCCACCCTTGCCTTCTCCAATAAACTTTACTGGCTCCCTGTTACCTTTGAGATCAAGTATAAAAGCATCTGTTTGGCATTTAAAACCCTTCATAATCTGGTCCCTTCCCACCGTTGCAGTTTTCTCACATCATACTCTCCTCAACATATTCTGATCCAGTGACACAGTTTTTCTTGCTGTTTCTTGCATATACTATCTACCTCCTGATTCTAAGGATTTTCACCAGCCTGGGATGCTCTCCCCACCCTCATCTCTACCTCTTGGTTTTCCTGGCTTCATTCTAGTCTCAGTTAAAGGCCTTCCTTCTGCAAGAAGTCTTTCCTAATCCTCCTTAATCAGTGCATTCTCTCTGGAACTACTCTGTATTTATCCTATATATATATATATATATTCCATTTGTATGTATTTATTTGTATATTGTCTTCCCCATTACACTGTAGCTCCTTAAGAGCAGGGATTGTTTTTGCCTCTTTTAAGTATCCCTAGTGCTTAGCCTAGTGACTGGCATCTAGTAGGTGCTTAAGAAATGCTAGTTTAGTTGACCTGATTTTACTCGACTCCATGAGATAATGAGAAATTTAAAAACTAAATGAAAAGACTGAAAAAATAGAAGAAAATGTGAGATATAATATATAAAACAATTGACCTAGAAAACAAGTCAAGGAGAGATAATTTAAGAATCATTTAGACTCCTTGAAAACCATGACATTTTTATTTTTTTATTTTTTGGTGAGGCAATGGGGGTTAAGTCACTTGCCCAGGGTAACACAGCTAGTAAGTGTCAAGTTTCTGAGGCTGGATTTGAACTCAGGTCTTCCTGAATCCAGGGCAGGTGCTTTATCCACTGCACTGCCTAGCTGCCCCAAACCCATGATTTTTTAAGCCTGTATACTACAAGAAGTCATAAATATAAACTACTCACATCAATAAGAACCAAAGGGCAAAGGAAAGACAAAAAGAATCCAGGTCCACCCCCTGAAAGGGACTCCAAAAGGAAAAGTCCTAGAAATAGCCTAAGTAAAATTCAGAGCCAGCACGTTAAGGAAAAAAAAAATACTTCAAGCATCCAGAAAGAAACAATCCAAATACCAAGGAACTACAGCTGGGAGTACAGAAGACCTCTCAGTTTCTATTAGAAACCATAGGATATCGTGGAATACAATATTACAAAAAAGAAAAAGATATAGGCTGCCCTAAAAGAATAGCTTACCCTGCAAGGGGTGGGAGGGATGACAAAAATGGATCTTTAGTGACTTAGAGGAAAATTTTGAGCATGTCTAATGAAAAGACTAGGGCTGAGTAAAAAAAAAAAAATTTTTTTTAATTAACATGAGTCCAAAGAAACACATAAAGGTAGATATATTTCAGCAATTGAGAGAACAAACAAATATTTCTTAAGGACTTTAAGGTATTTGCAGGATATTTGAGGGAATTAAAAAATAAAACAAGTCCTAGGGATACTTCAGTTCTAAAGGTTTGAAGAGGGGAAAGAAAAAAAAGGTAAAAGGAATGTAGTAAAAGAAAAGAGGAAGAAGACAGTGAAACTAGCTAGCTATTTATGATAACTGAAGTGCATGAGAAGAGAAAGCTAGGCATGGAAGAATGGGTGGGGAAATGGGCAGAGGATAAGCCTCACTCATGTGAACTGGACAAAGAAGTAAGATATGAATTCACATACACACAATGATTGAGATATAAAAGTATATGAGACTTGGGCAGCTAGGTGGTGCAGTGGATAGAGCACCAGCCCTGGAATCAGGAGGACCTGGGCTCAAATCTGGCCTCAGACACTTAACACTTACTTAGCTGTGTGACCCTGGGCAAGTCACTTGACCCCAACTGCCTCACCAAAAAAAAAAAAAGTATATGAGACTTGCCTGGCAGAAGCAGCTAAGATGGTAGAAGAATGAGGAAATGGCAGCTCTTTCCAACAACTATGAAAACAAAAACCTAAGAAGAGCAGCAGACTAAGTTCTAATGGGGAAATATGAAGAAAAATCACAATGGGATACTTTTCTAGCATAGGAAGACAGACTGTATAAACTAGAGACTGGGTCTGGCACAGAGGACACTATCTCAAATCTCATACTGCTGCTGAGACTTTTAGCTATATATTAGAGGGGGAAGAGCTCCTGAATCCAGCAGAGACAGGCCTGATATTGTACACAGAGCAGGAAGAAAAAGGAGGCAAATGGCAACTCTGTCACTAGTACCCAGAGCTTGGTCCTAGATCCAGTGGCACTAAGAAGAGGATCTGCTCCTATGGGGCGTAGGCCGAGGCAAGAAGCAGTTGTAACACCAAGATTGTGTTACTGGACATGAAGCAGGAATGAAGCAAGTAACAGACATGTATAGATGTGTGGCTCTTACCTGGGAGTGTGGTCCAATTCAACCCCCAGATTGGTCTGAGAGGCCTATAGCTGACTAACAAGGGCATACTGGCAATAGTGTTGCCACTATCCTCCCCCTATATAAAAATGTTACAACATTTTTTTAAAATGCACAGTAGAGGATACAATGAAGTACATCAGGGAGCACAGACAAGTAAGACAGCTTTGGAAGTAACAGATTTTGTAATGTACTTCAAAAAAATGGTATGAAATGGAGTTTCATGATTCCACAAATCCTCTATTTGTGTTATGTGTGTATGGAAATGTTCTTTTTGGACTATCTAACCTCACAATTTTATTTTCAAAAAATAAAACAAAATTTAGAGTATTTTGGAAAACCATTAACTTATAAAGATTCTCTCTAGAACAGGGCAGACTGGTATTTAGAGATCTATGTCTCCAATTTCTGAGATTACTCAAAATGACTTAAGAAGAGCTTAATTATTTAAAATATTTAAAATGTTCTATTTATCTTCCTACTATTAACTTAAAGAGAGAAAATGTAGCATATTGAACTATATCTAAATATTTTTAAAAGTGGACAGAAGGGGGCGGCTAGGTGGTGCAGTGGATAAAGCACCGGCCCTGGATTCAGGAGTTCCTGAGTTCAAATCCGGCCTCAGACACTTGACACTTACTAGCTGTGTGACCTTGGGCAAGTCACTTAGCCCCCACTGCCCCGCAAAAAAAAAAAAAGTGGACAGAAGAATATACTTTTAAAATGTGTATTATAAAGTTGTGAAAATTAAAAAAGTTTGCAATACAAGTATCATATTGCACAGTATGGCTAAAGTTGTAACTGGAATCAATGTCCAAACTGTGATTAGAAAGTCTAAAGTTTTTCATTTTTAACAGCTAATATGAAGATTTATCATTTGGTAAATGTTAACATTATTTATCTAAATAGAGCAAAATATTGTTTCTAAATAATTTTTCCCTAAAGCTAGCTTTTTAATTTAATTTTCATTTTAGGAAAAAAAGGCCAACATTAACCAGTTTCAGATTTTGGTTAAAATATATACATGAAATGATGGAATTATTGAATTTAGGCAAATGGAAAAATGAAATGTAATTAAAATAATGCAACAAAGAATGTTATTGTAGAATAAGAATTATAATACATTGAGGTAAGCCATAAGCAAATTTGTGCACATTTACTAGGTTTGAGTAGGCACTCATTTAGGAGTCCATACATGGTGAAACAACCAGGATTACAAAGCACATACATGGGTGTTGCTGAGCAGCGGTCTAAGGAAGCATACATCTAAGAAATATGTCTCCAATTAAAAGACTAAATAAGCTCTGTTCTAAAGGCATTTAGATGTTTTATGTAACATTATGTAAATGTTATTCCCCAAATAAAATTCATAGTAGTCAAGGATTCATATTAATATCTGTAGAATCCAAGAGGCATAGACAAAATGTTTAAAGATTCAGAGGGTTTAGAAAACCAGGCAGATAGTTCACTGACACATTTTTCCATGAACTCTAAGCAATGTGTTTTGTTATAAAAAACAAAAAATTCACTTTGATGATTTTTTTTCTGTTGAACCAGTGTTGGGGCTCAGTACAAATGTATCACGAAAATCTCCTAAAGCTAAGCCTCTGTGAAGATAAAAATGTAGGAAGGGAATTTATTCTTTAGCTCTGGCTTATTTATAAACAAGAAATTATTCACGTTTATAAATGGTAACTGTTGAAAAAATCAAGAAGCATTTCATTGTACGCTATCGTTTCTTTCTATTTCACAGCCTCTCCAAAGAAATATTCATTAATCAGAGGTCATTTATGGTTATATAAAAATGCATACTTTTTTTGTATTTTTATATAACCATAAACTACCTCTTTTTCAACAGTTACCATTTATGTGTACAGGTCAATTTCACTTTAAGAATGCTTGCTTTTGAGGGGCAGCTAGGTGGCGCAGTGGATAAAGCACCGGCCCTGGATTCAGGAGTACCTGAGTTCAAATCTGGCCTCAGACACTTGATACTTACTAGCTGTGTGACCCTGGGCAAGTCACTTAACCCCCATAGCCCCACAAAAAAAAAAAATTAAATTAAATAAATTAAGAATGCTTGCTTTGGGCAGCTAGGTGGCGCAGTGGATAAAGCACCAGCCCTGGATTCAGGAGGACCTGAGTTCAAATCCAGCCTCAGCCACTTGACACTAGCTGTGTGACCCTGGGCAAGTCACTTTTGTTCTGAAAAAAAAAAAAAAAAGCTTGTTTTGCCAAATTCTGTATTAACACATTTAGCAAATACTGGGAGCCACTTTGGAGAGTTAATACTGTAGCAGTCAATGTGCTGCCAGCTGGGATTCTCCCAAGTATGAAAAAGAGCTGGAAGAGCCTCCATTCTAAGTCTGACTGGGCTGTAACCAAAACAATTTTCAAGGGCAAACAGCACCTTTGCTATTTGATGCTAATTTGCATTTAACTCCTTAAATTTAATTTAGTTAACAACCTTAAACCACTTCTTTTCAGTGTCTGTCTTGAGCTTCCCTGTTAGCACTGTACTTTTTTAAGGATAAGTGTTGGAGGGGAAATGGAAAAATTGGGACACTGGTGCACTACTGGTGGAACTGTGGACAGATCTGGCCATTTTGGAGAGCAATCTGTAGTTATACTCAAAGATTTTTGTAACTGTGTATGTCCTTTGACCCAGCAATACCACTGTTAGGTATGTTTCCCAAGATGCTTGAGGGAAAAGGAAGAGAATCTTTATGTTATGAAATATTTATAGTGGCTCACTTTGTGATAGCAAGGAGTTAGAAATTAAGGAGATGACCATTAGTTGGGGAGTGGCTGAACAAGTTGTGGTGTATGATTATGATGCAGTACTGCTCTGCTATAGGAAATGATGAATAGGCTGATTTTGGAAGAACATGGAGAGATTTACATTAAATGGGGAAAAAAGAAAATTTAATCAAAGAAATTATCAATAAAGAGACAATATGCCAACAATTATGGGTTGCAACTGAGAGAATTGTGAGAATTGAGTTAACCACACTGACTCCATCTTGTGACTCAATTCTAAATCTAGCTAGTCCAATTTCTATCTTGTGAAAAAAGTTTATTCCATTATGGGAATTGTGAGAAAATTTTATTGCATTCTTTGAACCTATTCCTGCATGGATGGAAAACTAGATGACTTCTACCTGTTGCTTAGAGACCCTTAACTAAGGACCTAGGTTATAATGACAAGAAACACAGTGAGAGAGCAACCCATATGATTTGTTGAAAAACTGACCATGTACTAGTCAATCAGTTATTGTTTCCTTATTTCTTTGACTGAATACAAACATGTGAAGAGAAGTGGGGCACCTCTTTTCCTGATTTCTGGGAACTGAAACTGTTTGCCCTTCCCCTCCCAACTTTGAAAGTCTCTAATCTTTCTTCCAATCAGGAAGTAGATTATCTACTTGTGCAGCCTGGTTTAAATCCTGTTAATTATTTTCTTTTAATGCATAAAGTCTATCTTCCCCTGAATTCAGGGTCCAGTGCTAAGTTGAGGAGGCTCGGTCCCACTTTGTTATGCAAGTGGCATGCAATGTTTAACAAAATGACATTTTCTAAAACTCAAACCTTTGTTTCCTCAGTCATTTCAGATTTCATCCATCACACAGTTGAAGAAGTTCATAGAGAAAAGTTTCCATTTCCAAACAGTTTTGACAACTAAAGAACAAATCAATTAATTGAATACACAACTAAAAAAAATTTTGAATTAAAAAACCCCTCCATACAATAAGCAACAAAGTATTAATTCTCAAAATTAGAGGCTAATCAAAGAAAATTTTATTTAATATGTTATAAGCTACTTTTTAAAAAAATTAATAATAATGAACAATCTGATGGCAGAAAGTGAAGAGGAATTAAGAAGCCTCTTGATGAGAAGAAAGTGTAAAAGTTGGTTTGAATCTTAACATCAAAAAGACTATGATACTGGCAATTGCTCCCATCACTCTCTGACAAACAGAGGAAAAAATCAAAACAGTGTCAGATTTTATATGCTTAGGCTCAAAGATTGCTGCAAATGGTGACTGTAGTCAAGAAATTAAGACACTTGCTCCTTGGAAGGAAAGCTATGGCAAATCTGGAAAGCATGCTAAAAAGCAGAGACACCACCTTGCTAACAAAGGTCTGTATAGTTGAAGCTATGGTTTTTCCAGTCATAATGTATGGCTGTGAGAGTTGAACTATTTAAAAAAAAAAAAAACTGAGGGCCACAGGATTGACTCTTTTGAATTGTGGTGCTAGAGAAGACTTTTGAGAGTCTCCTGAACAGCTAGAAAATCAAATCAATCAACCCTTAAAGAAATTAATTCAGGCTATTCATTAGAAGGTCAAATAGCAGAGCTGAAGTTTAAATACTTTAGCCACATATTGAGAATACATGACTCATTAGAAAAGATCCTTATGTTGGAAAAGATTGAAGGCAAAAGAGAAAAGGTATGGTAGAAAAGGAGATGCATAGAAAGTGTCAGGGAAGCAATGATCGTGAACTTGGATAGACTTTGAGAGATAGGTGAGGATAAAAGGGGTCATGAAGAGTTGGACAATAATGAATGACTGAACAACAATTTGTATCCTAAACTGTGCATCTAATAAGCACTCAGAAAAGGAATGCTTTCCAGGATCTGAACTTGAAAAAAAAAGTTGAGCTTTTCCATATCTTTTCCATGTTTAAACAGAAGAGCATTTAAGTTGAAATGGTCAGAATAAGTGTGATTCAGATCCTCTAAGAAAATTATATTTATTCAGAAATAAAGCATACCTAGGAATTCCCTCAGACTCAAAAGCAGAAATAGTTGGTCCACTGATTATTATTTTTCAGATATCAACAGCCAATTGGCAACCTTTTTGTTGAAATAAAGATTTCACAACAAACTTTTATTACTATCACATTACATTACTTATTATATATTTGTTATTAGATTAAGATCATTCACAAACTTAATCCAGAAAAAAGAAACTCACCTACATAAGAAATGAGGGAAATAAATTTATTCATATATATATATATATATATAAACATTATTCATATATGTAAACATTTATTCATATATATATACATATATATGTAGGTATCTGTATACATATATGTATGTATATATGTATATTTATTTATTTCCGGGTCACATAACCAATAATATAGAAGACCAGATGTTCTGCAATGCTCATGACTTCTCAAGCTTCTCCAAAATAGGAATTACATGGAAGAAATAAAGCAATTTTAGCTGTGTCCAAGCGTTAACAATGTCACAATTTAATTAACTAACAATAGAGAAGGCTAATTCCTAAAACTTAATAGACTTGTTCCATTTAGATCTATTCCATATAGTCCAACAGATTCCTCCCTGACCACCCACCACACTCCTGCAGGAGCACTGAATTTATGGCTTCTAAAAGAACTAAAAAAAACAAAAGGAAGGAGTTTACACAGGCTGGGACACCAATGAGGCACTGTTCTCTGTTGCAACAGAACAAAATCAGAGAATTATGGAAGAGAGGGAACTGGGGCAGATGTATATGTATGGCTGTGTGCCACTCCACTAAGCCTGAGGGAAAGAGTCCAACTGCCAGCTGGGGAAAGTTGCATCCCCCAGAAGGTGCTTGGGACAGAGACTAACACCTGTGAAATATGAACTGCCCACCATAAGAAGAAGCTGAAATGGATCTGAGAACAAACCCCAAGAGAAACCATCATCAATGGGGATAGAATCAGAAAATGAGTGATTGAGGAATATTTTTTAAAAGACTGAAATTGTCAAAGGTTGTCAAAGGAATCTTTGACAATTTCAAAAGGAAAAAAACTAATTAAAGAGGACTATGGATTCCCAAGAGCATGAATTCATAACAGGATGCTTCTAAATGGTTTAAAAGACAGATAAGAATTTTGAAAGCAAAATGTATGGCCTACACAGCAGAAGTAATCAGCAGAATAGAAAAACTTGAAATTATACTGACAGGTGTCATAAAAGAAAAAAAGAGAAAATAATTGATTGGAAATTAAAATACAAAGAAGTAAAAGACAATCAGGAAGAAGAAAAGTAAAATGCAATAAGATTAAAATATCATCTCCATATATGCAAAATATTAAAGTCAAATATAGGATGTGCAGAGATAATTTAAGGAATATAGATCATAGCAAAGAACATAACAATTCAAAAAATCTGAGCACTGTAATGCAAGAAATAATCAGAAAAACCACCCAGAACTGAACACAGAACAAAGTTTCAATTGAAGAATCTACATATTACCTTTAGAAAAACAAAACAAAACAAAACCCTATGCTACAAACTCTAAGACATTTAAAAATGCCAATGACTAACAATAAATATTTCAAATGACCAGGAAAGAGATATTCAAATATAGAGGAAAGGAAATTCAAATAAAACAACACTATTCTGCATCCACTAAAAACTGGAAAAGAACCTAAGCACTAATGAAAAAAGATGTATATCCAATAAAAAACAGGTACTTGAAGCACACCTAGAAAGAAGACTAGAACTGAAGACCTTATTTGAATTTTAAATACCCCAGAAAACAGACATACATAAAGATAAATAAATATAACAACCAAGAAAAAAAACACAAAATAATAATGAAGAGACCATTAAGAGATTTCCTTTTAGAAACACACAAGGAAACAAAGGTTAAAGAGAAACAGGATTGAAACATTATGGACAGGGGCGGCTAGGTGGCGCAGTGGATAAAGCACCGGCCCTGGATTCAGGAGTTCCTGAGTTCAAATCCGGCCTCAGACACTTGACACTTACTAGCTGTGTGACCCTGGGCAAGTCACTTAACCCCATTGCCCCGTAAAAAAAAAAAACAAAAACAAAAACATTATGGACACAACATCTTGGCTATAGTTTTATCAAAATTTAGCAGGACTAAATTACAGAATGGGAGAGAACATAAAAAGGGGAGAAAGATATGAGATATAAGGGAAAATACTCCTTTAGTTTTTATATGTGAGAAATGATTAAGAATTAGTTATTAGGACCAAGGTTTTATCCCCATTTATACTTTTCATACAGAAACCAACTAGTGTGGGAAATCTTAGGCAGAAATTTACGCAGGCCAAAATCTAATTAGACAATAAAAGAAATTCTAAATTTGGGCTAGTAGATTCATTCCTGCTCATTCTATTTTCCCAGAGAGTTCTAGGTAAATGTGGGTCCTCCATTTTGTAAGACAGGTGATATGGAAATTTATAAGTCTCTTTGAAAAAGATTTGGGTGACTCAAGTCACATACCCCAAGACCCTCATTGTAATATAGTCCATCCTCTCATTGTAATATACATTTTCTCATTAATTGTTAACCAATAAGAGGTGATTGCCACCCTGAAGAATACCTACTCTTCCATGGGCATATAAACTGTGAGCCTACCACCATGAGGAGTCTTTGGTCTGAGACAAAAAGTGAAATGGCCATCCTTAAAATGCTAGCATTATTGTTTGGTTTTTTGGGTTTTTTGTGGGGCTATGAGGGTTAAGTCACCAGACCAAGGTCACACAGCTAGTAAGTGACAAGTGTCTGGGCCAGGATTTGAACTCAGGTCCTCCTAAATCCAGGACCAGTGCTTTATCTACTCCACCATCTAGCTGCCCCTACACCACCTAGCTGCCCCTAGCATTATTATTTTTTTGGGTGGGGCAATGGGGGTTAAGTGACTTGCCCAGGGTCACACAGCTAGTAAATGTCAAGTGTCTGAGGCCGGATTTGAACTCAGGTACTCCTGAATCCAGGGCTGGTGCTCTATCCACTGTGCCACCTAGCTGCCCCCTGCCCCTAGCATTATTAATAAAATGTTTAAATTACCCCAAAACTATGTCTCTTGAAAATTTTAAATGCCATAATGTGGAATAAGAGACCCTAGAATAGAATAAGTAAGGAGGCAAAGGAAGAGTTTTAAACAGGAGGAAAGAAAGGAGGAAATATTGTTTCAGTAGCAGGAGGGGGTATCGTTGATGAATGTTCCCATGGGAGAAGAGAGATATTCTATAAATGAAAATGGGGACCTTAAAACGGGTTAATCTTCAACTATTTGGTACTTCAAAATACCATTTATCTTGCCTCAGGAGAAAGGCAGGAGAACACCCAGGGATAAGTCATAATCAGAAGAGTAGGAAGACAAAGCACAGGGAGATAATTTTAAGGCAAATAGGGGAAAAATGACGATGACAAGGGCAAAGGTTAATAATAAGCTGCATAAATAAGAACCTAGAAAAATCCCTACCATGGAATAATATTATCTCTCACCTAGAGGAATTGGTATTGCTAAGAGTGAAGCACAACAGAAAAAAAGAGGCAAACTCTACAAGGCAATAACACAGAAACTGTTCCAAAAAAGTAAGAGTATATTTCTTGACTACTTAACTGAGAAGGGGGAAAAAGAGGGTGTAATGATGGAAATGATGCCACCTACTGGAGACTTGCTGTGGGAAAGCTCCGCCATGAGGAAAATGCCTCAGAGGGCAAGGCCATGTGGCTTTTCCTTGCCATCAGGAAGTGACGTTTGCTCATGGGTGCTGTCTATCAAGGCTACCAGCCAATCAACTTGAGGAGCCTCCTATTTTCTGGGAGGAGACAGGAAGGAGGAAAGAGGCCTGCGCGGGAGAGCTCTTGCTCTTTTGGGTTCCTGACTTGATGGTGGTGGTGGCGGCAGAGGACTTCATAGGAAATTTGAGGAAAGAAAGGAATGCCAGGCTGTTGGAATTCTGTTCTCAATCTTTTTCTTTCTATTTTTCAATAAACCCTTAAAAAACTAAACTCGTTTTATCAGTGATTTTAGTCAGTTTCCCCCAAAACTGGGGGAACAGATTAGAATCCACATTTAGAATCTAAAATTACACAAGGGGAAGAATTAAATAAGGTAAAGGAAACTAATAAGTTAAGCAAAATTACAAAACTAGGGAAGGTGACAATCAGGATGGAAAGCAAGGAGGAATCTTTGAGGGTGATTAGAAGAGAGCTAGCGTGAATAAAATTTCCTTAAGGTAGACTAACCTAAACTAATGGAAGAGACATTGTATTTGTTAACAGAGGAAGAAAAGGAAAATCATAATTTTGGGGGGTGGGGGAGAAATAGCATTTGAGACCAATGGAAGAAAACATAAGCCTAACTCATAATTTTAATGTGAATGGATTTAATAATCCAATAAAAAGAGTAAGAAAAGAAAACCTCATAATTTTTATACAGTAGTAGTTTCATTTAACCACAGAATTAAAAATGGTCACTCAAGGTGATCTTTAAATATGTGTTCTTTCATTAAGAAAATATTGAAATCCTATTAAAAAAACTATAAAATAAATAACCTTAAATTTAAGTATTACAGTGCCTCTAGATGCCACTCTCAATTAGTTGATACTGTGTAACATGAAATGCCCTAGTAGGTGATATTCAGAAATACAAAATTAATAAATTTTTTATATGCTACTGGAACACACTCCTGAATTCCTATTGCAGTGATTTCACATCATAAGCAAGGGTTTTTTCACAATGTTACAACAATTTCGACATCTTAATACTTTTAAAATCTGTTGTGGGGCAGCTAGGTGACACAGTGGATAGAGCACCAGCACTGGATTCAAAGGTACCTGACTTCAAATCCGGCCTCAGACACTTAACACTTACTAGCTGTGTGACCCTGGGCAAGTCACTTAACCCCACTTGCCTCACTTAAAAAAAAAAAATCTGTTGCAACTTGTTTATGAGGAAGTATCTGAATTCAATTAAACTCTCATCATATTATCACTAAACAAGTATATTTAATTTTTTAACAAATTTTTTGCAGACTAGTAATAAAATCCTAAAAATATGGCATTATAATGAAAACCCTATTCAAATGAAATCATAGCAAGATTCTTATAGAAACACAAAATGAAAATGCTAAGAATTTAATTTATATAGAAATTAAGCACTAGATCATTTCAAGGAAAAATTACATTTGTGCCACAACATACCTGAAAGCCTCCTCCAATTTATGAATTTTCTTCTGAGAATCTCCTTTCTCTTTATCAAGTTCACTCTGGAGGCCTTGAACCTATCATTACAAAATAATGGTAAAATTTTAATTATGAAATAAAAATAATGATAAGACATAGGGCAGTACCAAGATAACTGAGTACAGGAAGTAACCCAGCTAGAATTTACCAACCTTACCCTCCAAGCAACTTTAAAATTTCTCAAATCAAATTTTAGAGTGACAGAGCCAACAAAAGGTCAAAGTAAGACATTTTTCCAGCACAAGAAAAAATAGTAGGTTGGAAGGACAGGTCTGTGACATGGGCAAAGGGGCCAGGATGGGAGTATGGCAAGAGTACCAATAGTGGGCCTTGGAGGCAGCCTCAAGAGTGGGAGCAGCAAAAGTAGCTCTCAGACCAGATACAGCAAGGGGACAGAGGATATTCAACTGGTCAGAAAGAGGTTATAAGGGATCTTTTGCTGGCATTGGATATAGCTGACAATGATTGGCAACTATATTACCCATAAGTGGTTTGGAGTGGCAGTCCCAAACTGGAGAAGAGTGCTTGTGGTCAGTCACAAGAGAACAGGAGTCTTGGTTATAGTTCTAAGGCAGAGAATAAAAAATAGCTCTTGTGGCTGCAGGAGAGCAGGATACCTGGTGAATTTTTCCTGAAAAATTAGAACTGGGCAAGTAGAAGCTAAGAACTCCAGGAAACATCAAGAAACAATAAGACAAAGCCAAAAGAATGAAACCTAGAAGAAAATGTGAACTGTTAGGAAACTACTGACCTGGAAAATAGATTGAGGAAAGATAATTGAAGAATTACTGGACTAACTGAAAGCTATTTTCAATAAAAGTGCCTAGACCTCATCTGTCAAGAAATTATGAAGGAAATTGCCCTGATATCTTAGATCCAGGGGGGTAAAATAGAAATTGAAAGAATCTACTGATCATCTCCTGAAAGAGATCCCAAAAGGAAAACCTCCAGGAATATTATAGCCAAATTCCAGAACTCCCAGGTCAAGGAGAAAATATTGCAAGCAGCTAGAAAAAAGGAGTTCAAATACTGTGGAGCTCCAATAAGGATAAAGCAAGATCTAGCAGCTTCTACATTAAAGGACTGAAGGGCCTGGAATATAATATTCCAGGGGGCAAAGGAACTGGGACTACAGCCAAAAATCAGGTACCCAGCAAAACTAAGTACAATCTTTCAGAGGAAAAAAATGGGATTTCAATGAGAAAGAGGTCTTTCAGGCATTTGTGATGAAAAGACCTGAACTGAACAGAAAGTTTGACTTTCAAATACAAGACCCTGGAGAAACATAAAAAGGTAAACAGGAAAAAGACTTCATGAGGGATATTAAAAGATCAAACTGTTTACATTCCTACATGGGAAGATAATACTTCGAACTCATAAGAACTATCTCAGTAAGGAATTCACAGAAGACACAGGTCTGAACTGAATATAAAGGGATGATATCTGTAAAGCATTTATGTTTTGTTCTTTGTGGGGCAAACAGGGTGGGGTGTCTTATGTCTGGGGCTGGATTTGGGCTTGGGGCCTCCTGGGTCTAGGGCTGGTGCTTTGTCCACTGTGCCACCTAACTAACCCATGATGACATCATTAAAATAGGGTTGAGGTGTAGGAGGAATAGACTGGGGAAGGGAGAAGGGGAGAGATAGTCTGGGGAGAGGTAATTCACATGAAGGAAACAAGAAAAAAGCTTATGGAGGGGAGAAGAAGAGGAGGAAGGAGTTGGGGAGTGAGTGAACCTTAATATCATCAGAATTGGCTCAAAGAAGGACTAACAGACATACTCAAGTAGATATAGTAATATATTTTTGCCCTGAGGGAGGGGAGGGAGATGGGGAGGGGAGGAAGAAGGGAAGGAGGGAAGGGCAGATTGGGGGAGAGAGCAGTAAAAAGCAAAACACTTTCAAGGAAGATGAAGATGTTCTGCATTACTGCACCACTATGACATATTGAATTGCTTGATCTCATAGGGAGGGTTGAGGAGGGAGGGAGGAAGAAAAATTTAGAACACAGAATTAGATCAGGGACCTTGATCTCATCAGAGTGGGCTCATGGAGGGAATAGCATTCATACCCAATTGGGAGGAGTAATCTATTTAACCCTGCAGGAAAATAGGAGGGGAGAAGTATAAGGAAGGAAGGGTGAAAAAAGGGAGTGCAGAGCAAGGGAGAGGATAGTCAGAAGTAAAACACTTTTGAGGAGGAATAGGTAAAAAGAAGATAGAGTAAATGTCATGGGAAGGGAGTGGGAGTGGGAGTGATGATTGATTATATTGGCAAAACGTATGGTACCTACTTTGCTGAGCTTTTATGAAGAAAATTCTCTGTCAAGTTTAAGGTACTATATACAGGTTATGATGAACAGGATACTATCAGAAAAACCTGGAAAGACCTACATGAACTGAAGCAGAGTGAAATGTACTGTATACAAAATAACAGCAATAGTAGGGGATGATCTGCTGGGAAGCATGTGGTTATTTTCAGCAAGACAATGATCCAATATAACCCTGAAGGACTTATGAAGATTGCAGCCCATTTGCAAACAGATAGAAACACATTTTTAAATTTTTTTTTCTTTTCCTCTTTGACAATTCCGCAATCGGAAGTTTTGGGGTTTTTTTTACTGTTTTCTCTCACAACTAGCGAATATGGGAATTTTTCCATGACAAGTCATGTATAACTTACTTTGAATTGCTTGAGTTCTTGTGGGTGGGGGTGGGCAAGGAGGGGGGAAGAGAAGTTGGAACACAAAATTTTTAAAAATTGATGTTAGGGGCAGCTAGGTGGCACAGTGGATAGAGCACCGGTCCTGGAGTCAGGAGTACCTGAGTTCAAATCCGGCCTCAGACACTTAACACTTACTAGCTGTGTGACCCTGGGCAAGTCACTTAACCCCAATTGCCTCACTTAAAAAAAATTGATGTTAAAATTTGTTTTTACATATATTTTGAAAAATAAAATTCTATTAAAAACAAAGAAAAAAAGATAAATATGAAAGAGTAATCATAAGAAACCCAAAGTTACACTGTTTATATTGCTATATGGGAAGATAATTTATGTAACTCCTAAGAATGTCATCATTATTAGGACAGTTAGAAGGAATATACATAAAGAGAGGGCACAGGTATGAGTCAATTTTGTTGAGATGGTCTCCAAAAAAAATGGAGGATGAGATAGAATGGGGAAAATGTCCTGACATAAAAGAGCTGCACAAGGAAGACCTTCATAATGGAATGGAAAATGGCATGGAGAGGGGAGTTGGCAGACAAAGCTTGAACCTTGCACTCATTGGAATTGATTCAAAGAGAAAAGAATACAGATACACACTCAGTTGGGCACAGAAATCTATCTTACTAAATAGGGAATTAAGAGGAGAAGGGGATAAGAAAGATGGGGGTAGAAGGGGGTGATAAAAGAGAATGCAGATTAAGGAAGGCAGTAGTCAGAAGCAAAACAGATTTTTGAGGAGTGACAGGATAAAAAGAGAGAGAAAAGGACAAAGAAAATAGAATGGAGGAAAAATATATAGTAATCATAACTGTGAGTGTGAATGGGATGAGCTCACCCATAAAATGGAAGCAGCTAGGAGAATGTATTAGAAGCCTTAATTAGTGTGGTAGCTGTAAGAAAAGGAAAAAGGGATTACATGTGAGAGATATCATGAAAAATAGAAATGGCAAGACTTGGAAACTGATTAAATATGTGAGGAGAGGGAAAATGAGAGAGCCAGGATAATGTCAAGGTTATGGGCCTTGGCAAACAGAAGGATGTTGGGAACTTTGAAATAAACAGGTAAATTTAGGAGGAGGAAGTGGATTTAGAAGGAAAGAGAATCAGTCCATTTTTGGATATTTTGAGTTTTAGATGTATCTGGGACATCCAGTCAAAAACAATTGGCAATGGGATACTGAATCTCAGGTGAGAGACTAGGGCAGAATATATAGATCCTTGTGTCATCTGCATAGTAGAGAAGTTAATTCCAAGGCTACCAGTGAGGCTACCAATAGGAAGAGTGTAAAGAAGAGGGCCAAGGACAGAAGCTTGGGGGAAGGTAGGAATTTAGAGATGAGATACGGATGATGAGACAGAAATGGAGATTAAAAAACACTGGTCAGACAGGCAAACCAGAATAGTATCACAAAAACCCAAAGAAGTAGGAGTATCCAAAAGGAAAAGGGTACTCAACAGCTTCAAATACATCAAACAGGTCAAGAAAGATTTAGACTAGAAAAAGAAAAAAAGAGCTTTAAATTTGACAACCAAGAGATCATGGAAACATTGCAGACAGCAATCTCAGTTTAGAGATGAGTTCAAAAGTCAGACTTGCAAGGGGTTGAAGAGTTGAGCAAAGAGGAAGTCAATGCAACAAGTAAAGAAGGCTCTTTTAAAGTGACTAAGAATAGGAAGAGAGAGATAGAACAGCATGAAGGATAGATCTAGCAAAGGTTTTTTGGTGCTTTTTTTTAAAGAATGGGGTAGATTTGGACATGTTTGAAGACAAGAGGGGAGGAAATAGTTGACAGGGAGAGGTTGAAGATTAAGGAGGAAGGACCTTTGAAGATGGGCCAACTTTTTGATAGAGACTGGAGGAAAATAAGAGAGTAGGAGATTGTGTCAAGGGGCTTTCAGATGAAGAGAATGGAAAAAGAGGGTGCTTATGTCTCATAAGTTCAATTTTCTTTTTTTTTAAACTTTCTTAATAATGATAAAAAGAAAAATTAAAATATTTTAAGCACTTTACAATTATTTGATTTGATCTTCATAACAATTTTAGAGTTAGACGGTACCAAAAAAATAATCTAGTACAACTCCTTCATTTGACAGTTAAAGAAACTAATACATAGAAGAATTAAACTTCTTTGCTCAAAGTGACAGGGATTATGAGGCAACAACATAATATAATGAATAAAACATCAAACATTTTCTTGTATTTTTGTGCAACAATCCTATATTTACACAATTTAAAAAACATAAAATGCATGTACATAAGATAAATAGAGCAGACAGGAATAATACCATATAAATCAGAGATCACATGAAGTATTTGGAAGTAACTGAAGACAGAAACCAATCTAACCTCTCAATTTAATTGAAAATAATAATAATAATGATAATCACCAACACCATTGCCAATATTTATATCATGCCCTAAGGTTTACAGAGCATACATTACCTCAAAACTGTGGCTTAAAGAGCTTAACTGACCTATTCAAGGTATTACAAGGGTTCAGTAGCAAAAACAAGTCTTCAAATTCCACTTCCATGATTCTTTCTGATAGACAACACTACCTCAAATATCCTAGTATGGCACTTATCTGCTAGGGTCACAAAAGGAGATATGTGTTCCACAAAGGTAATTTTGAGGAGAGTGGAGATTACTCCAAGTGCCAAAGCTTTTAAAATTTTTTGAAGTCTACCTGTACCCTTCTCCTATTAACATAAATAACAACAGCTAGTTCAATTTGAACTCAAGACCAAAACTGATAGTCTTTTCACTGTACCACACTGACACCTATTCTCATTGTTTCCCCAAATTTTTTAAATGTTTAAATTTTTAATTTTTAAATGTTTTACATTTTTAAAAATTTAAGTAGAAAAATTTTATTCTGAGTTCCAAATTCTTTCTCTCCCTTCACTCTGTCCCCTACCTGCTGAGAAGGCAGGAACAAAACTCATTACACATGTGAACTTATGCAAAACATATTTTTGCAGTAAGCAAGTTCAAAAAAAAGAGAAAGTGAAAAAATATCCTTCAATCTGAACTCTGAGCCCATAAGTTCTCTATCTAGAGGTGGATAGCATTTTTCATCAGTTTTTTGGAATTGTGGTAGATCAATGTATTTATCAGCATTACTTAGTCTTTGACAGCTGATTGCCTTTACAATATTGCTATCATTGTGAAAATTGTTCTCTTGGGGGCAGATAGGTGGTGAAGTGGATCAAGCTCCAGCCGTGGATTCAGGCAGACCTGAGTTTAAATCCAGCCTCAGACACTTGAGACTTACTAGCTGAGCAAGTTATTTAACCCTCAATGCCCAGCAAAAAAATTAAATTAAATTAAAAAAACGTTCTCTTGTTTCTACTCATATCACTTTGCATCAGTTCATATAAGTCTTCCCAGATTTTTCTGAAACTATATCCTTCCATCATTTCAGCACAATAATATTCCATCATATTCATATACTGTAATTCATTCAGTCATTTCCCAATTGGTGGGCATCCCCTCAGTTTCAAATTTTTTGCCACCACCCTCCTATTTCTTATTATATCAGGAAAAAGATAAGGCACCATGGGTAGAGTATCTGTGGGGAACTTATGGAAGCATACCAACAAAAGTCACACTGGATCAACATGAACAGTCATCCTTGATGTCTCTTGGAGTCATTAATTTCCACTTGCCCAATTCAAATTTTTCAGGAATGATTTTCTTCAGCAAAATTGTATATCTCCTTTTCCATTAGGCAAGTTTTGTTTTTTAAAGGAGTTATTCTCTTCAGTAGATTTTTGTGCCTCTTTTCTCATTTGGCCTATTCTATTTTTCAAAGTCTTATTTTCTTCAGGGTTTTGGGGTTTTTGTTTTTGTTTTTGTTTTTGGTGCTTCTTTTATCAAGCTGTTGACTCTTTTCATGATTTTCTTGTATTACTCTCAATTCCTTTTCTCAATTTTTCTTCTACCTCTCTTATTTGATTTTTAAAATCCTTTAGTAGCTCTTCCAGGAATTCTTTTGGGGCCTAAGATTAATTCCAAAAAGAATTTTTTTGAGGCTTTGGAAGTAGCAGTTTTGACGTTTTCTTTTGAATTTGTGTTTTGATCTTTCCTTTCACCATAACTTTTTTTTCGGGGGGGTGGGGGGCCAGGCAATGAGGGTTAAGTGACTTGCCCAAGGTCACACAGCTAGTAAATGTCAAGTGTCTGAGATCGGATTTGAACTCAGGTTCTCCTGAATCCAGGGCCAGTGCTTTATCCACTGCACCACCCAGCTGCCCCCTTAACTTTTGATGGTTAGGATTTTTTAAAATTTCCTCATTTTTCCATCTTTTTCATGACTTTTATCCCTATGTTAAAGAGGGGATCTGCTTCCTGAGGAGTGGGGACATTGTGGTCTGTGGTGACACAGTCTGAACTGGACTGTCTTCCACTCTCACTCTGGTGGGGCAGACCTTTCCTGTCAACCTTCTAAGTTGTTTTAACTGGAAAATTGTTTTGCCTTGTCTTTTTGTTACTTATGTCACTCCAGAATTCTTTTTGAGGTGTTATTTAAAGATATGCAGAGGTGAATCTGTGAGAGTTCAGCTGAGTCCCTCCCTTTCTTTACCATCTTGGCTCTGCCAGGCTCACCTCCTGAGAATTTCTAGGCTGACTTTTTAAACTAAATATTCCCCAGTCTCATTCTCACTTATGCACTCTATCTCATGCCTTACACCCCTGATCTAGTGAGATGAAACACATTTTGCAGGAAAACGAATGTATTTCCCATCCATATCCTGTAAGTTCCTAGTTTTCCTATCTGTCCCCATCTCTCCTTTTATGTGTTCTTTCACCACCTCCAGCAACTGCCCCTCTTCTTTCATTAGTTCTTAAAAATCAAGAGCTCTAATGGGGTCTTAGGACATTCTCTGTGTCTGAAGAGGGCCACAGTTCCATTTGGGTGTGCCTTTTTGTGTTCTTAAATGACCAGGAAGCCACATGAACATGGCCTGAAGCCATCAGCTTCAGGGAAAAATATGGACATTCAGCGAAATAGAGGACTTAAACATTCCTGATGAAAAGACCAGAGCTGAATAGAAAATTTGACTTTCAAATACAAGACTCAAGAAAAGCATAAATAAGGTTAAACTTTACATTTCTACATGAGCAGATGATCCCTATAACTCCTAAGAACTTTACCTTTATTAAGGCAGTTAGAAGGAGTATACATAGACAGAGGACACAGGTGTGAGTTGAATATGATGGGAAGATTAAAAAAATAAAATTAAGAGGTGAGAAAGAGGAATGCACTGGGAGAAGGGGAAAGGGAGAGGTAGAATGGGGTAAATTATCTCACATAAAAGAGATATGAGAACTTTTACAATGGAGGGGATGATTAGGGATATGGGGGGGAAGGTCACAAGAACCTTACTCTCATCGAAATTGGCTCAAAGAAGGAATAATATCATACACATTCAATTGTGTATAAAAATCTATCTTATGGATGAAATCAAAGCTATTTATAGTCATGAAAATTTTTCTAAATCACTACTGATTAGAGAAATGCAAATTAAAAGAAATCTAAGATACTAGCCCATACCTATCAGATTGGCTCATATGACAGAAAAGGAAAATGACAAATTCTGGAGAGGATGTGGGAAAATTAAGACACTAATGCATTATGATGGAGTTGTATACTCAGTAAACCATTATGGAGAGCCATTGGAACTATGCCCAAAGGGCTATAAAAATCTGCATATCCTTTGACCCAGCAATACCACTACTAGGTCTATATCCCAAACAGATAAAAAACAAAAGGGAAAAAGGACCTACATGTACAAAAATATTTTTAGGAGCTCTTTTAGTAGTGGCAAAGATTTGGAAATTGAGGGGATGCCCATCAATTGGGAAATAGCTGGACAAGTTATGGTATATGATGATTGTGATAGAATACTATTGTGCCCATAATTATTTTTCCTGCTTGGCATTTATATGTTGTGGTAATATATTAAATAGTTCATATTTTCACATTCAAAAAAATTACCTTTTTTTCATAATTGAGATCTAATTGAAATTTTTCCTGCTGGAATTTATTTTCTTGCTCCTGTAAAAGATAAAAATTTGCTTTTATAATAAGTAAAATTGTTCCTTAGGTGTCAATAAAACTAATTTAATAAGACAAATCAACCTGCTCTAAATAAAACTATTTTTTTCCACATCTAAACCACACCACCTGATCTCTGGGAATTTTCCCTATCTCTTCCTCACTGGAAACTTGGAGTCCAGCCCTGACTCTGATAAGCTTAACCTTTACTTTTGGCCAATTAGAGGCCTCCACCTTTCTTTGTGGTCATCTCCAAATCATGTCATTGTATAACAACAGTTCCTATATGCCCTCTCCACCCTTCATGACCCATTTCTCTTTATATGTTTATCTTGCACCATTAGAATAAAAGTCTGGGAAGGCAGGGACAATCTAGTTTGCTTGTATTTGCATCCCTATCACTTAACACAGTACCTAGCATAGTAAGTACTTAAAAATACTTTATCAGTTTTGCATTTTTATGAAAATAGTTCTATCAACTCAATTTTCAAATAACAAGTTAATAGTTAAGTTGGTCTAAGCAAGTAACTAAGTTCTGAGTAGCCTCAAAGTATTAAAACTTCTTCAACTTTTTAAGGCTTTAAAGTGTAATTTTTTAAGGATTTAAGGAAATATAATTCTTCAGTATAAGAACTTCCTCTAGCAATACTGATCACAGTCCCTCTATATGGTCTTCAAGAATTGCTATACCAAAAAAATAGTCACCTGCTGCATATGGAGCTTCTTCAAATTTGGCTATTCTAGAACTCAAACAACATATTCAGCATCAGTGGCCCATACTCAAAGCCTTTAACATCAATATTTGAGGTTACACTCTGATGCTAAAGTCCCAAATACCAATGCAAATTAATTCCTTCTCTGCAATTTATTGTGTCAAAGAATTGCCTATGGCATTGTGGGATAAAGTGACTTATCCCTGGTCACAGAGTCAGAAGTAAAACTTGAACTCAGCTCTTCCAGACTCTGAGACTAGTTCTTTATTGACTATATCAAGATGCCTCTTAGCAAATAAGTAAGTAACAATATGACAGTCAAATTCTTTCCCCTAGGATCTAGTCTATTATTATTTTAAATGACCTGTCTAAATCATTAGTGAGCTAAGTATTTTAAAGAGACTTCATCATTTTTCTTGATTTCTACTTGAAGTAAAAAATAAATACTATTGAAGGTGAGCATGACAAGTATGTTATGTGAAGAGACTAAAAATAACCATCCATATATATTCTTAAACCAGAGCTTCATTAAAAACAATGATCAATACTTCAAAATGAAATTATTTTACATTTAACTCTATATACTAATATCTACTTTATGTGTTTTAAATAGAAAGAAATGGCTTTTTAATATATTCAATGAAAAGAAGAGTAAGAACAAATTCTTTACTTTGGCAACTGCCTATTGTCATTTGTAAGAAGTCCAAAAAATGGATTTATATACATCTGTATCACAAGTTAAGAAAGGGAAATAGATGTTTTGTCATTTTTCTATAGACTAAAAAAATTCAAGGCTCACCCTTAGTTGTTGCTGTCTTTGATGTTCTGATTTTTGTAGCTGTTGTTTTAATTGACAGATATTATCTTCCAACTTCTCAATCAATTCAGATGCCTGCAGATATTGAACAACAACAACAAAAACCCTATAATGATGACCTTGCTGTAGCTCCACTATTTAGTGCTGGAGGAATAACTTTACTATTATTTCCAAAAGTTACATTCAGAAGCAAAATGCTTCTATAACAAAGGCATTTTATCATAAGAAATACAATTTGTCAAAAAAAAAAAGAAATACAATTTGTCATGGCAAATCCAACTATTTATTCTTTAAAGTATAAATCAAGTTTTACACACAATTTAAAACTGCTAATAAAATTATTAGAAAAATAGCCACAGGGCAGCTAGGTGGCGCAGTGGATAGAGCACCGGCCCTGGAGTCAGGAGTACCTGAGTTCAAATCTGGCCTCAGACACTTAACACTTACTAGCTGTGTGACCCTGGGCAAATCACTTAACCCCAACTGCCTCACTAAAAAAAAAAAAAAAAAGAAAGAAAAAAAAAGAAAAATAGCCACAAGCTTACCAAAAATGTTTTCAAATTGTTGATTTTGAAATCAAACATCAGAAAGTCTTAATTAACAAAATAATTATTTGATTATGCTAAAAATGTTAACATGAATTTCTTTGTGCACTAAGTGCCAATAAATCAAATGAAGGTTAATTTGCTTTGGAACCAAGGTGTAAGTTGGAAGTAGAGATAGCATGGGATGGTGGACAGAGGGCTTACCTTGGAGTCAGGAAGACATAGGTTCAAGTCCTGTTTCTAATACATACTAGTCATGTGAACCTGAGCAAGTCTCCTTATCTCTCAGTACCCAAGTGACTCCTAAGGCTGTATAGAATTACAGAGGTATCTCTTTTTTGGACTTGTGGAAGGTATTTCCACACAGGAAGATTCAAAAAGATGAAATCACAGGTTCAGATTTTTAAAAGAAGGTAAGTTACAGAAGTTTTTTTCTGAAAATCAATAATTTTAGTAATTATAAGGCATTCTATAGTATCTAGTTTTGCCTTCTATATTCTCTAAATTATCAGTTCCTTAAGAGAAGAAACTCTGTTCTGTTCATCTGTGCATTACAAACATCCCCCACAGAAGTTCTAATACAATAAAGCACTAATAAATGTTCACTAATAGGAACAGAATTAAATACAAATATAATATAGTATAGTCATTTAATGAGCCAGATTCTATGAATATTCACAGTGGAAAAGTTAGAGATTACATTCATTCTTTCAAATTACTAGAAAAAATTACCCAACATGTTCCCAGGAAGAAGTCACAAAAATCACAGAATTCTGGGGTGTCAAAACTAGAAGAAATCTTAGAGGTTATCTAACCAAATCCCTTCAATTAACATATTAGGCAATTAAGGCCCAGAGAGGTTAAGGCACAGAATTAGCACTTAGCAGAGCTAGGTTTCAAACCAAGATCTCCTGATTTCAAGGCCTAATACTTGTTGTATACTGCTGCTTTGCTATATACAATAGGAGAAGCTGGCTCAAGAAATATTAACTTGTGCTAACAATGAATTTAATAAACTATCAACTTTTTTTTACAATTTTAGTTGTTTCAAAAATGAATTTAAAAGACAACTACTCTCAAAAGAAAATATCCTGTTATTGCATGATTTTGCAACTTCTTACTAAGAACACATTGGGTAATTTCATTGAGTGTGATAATCCAAACAATGAGTGTTCCTTATTTCTGTGAAGGTGTCTCTATAAGTATGCAATACCTTAGCAGAAGACACAGCATATTCTTCTTTCATAACCTGGATATCCGAATCACACCTGGCTTGTAATAATTTTATACTTTGTTCATAATCTTGTGCAATATTATCCTTTTCTTTATGAAGTGAGTTATTTCTAGAAGCAAGGAAAAGAATAAGTTAGAAATGGACTTTCATTGTTTTAAATAACTATTTTTATCATTAAAAATTTTAAAACCAAATAAATAATAATTCTTGGATTACAAAGGACACATATTGTAATGGACAAGGTATGATTTTATAACGTGTTCAAATTGAAGCAAATGTCTTGGATGGTTAGTATCATTATTTTATAGCTAAATCAATACATCTTGGACTTTAGCTAATACCTTGCCTTCACTTCTTGCAGTTCACAGCATGTCATTTGGTAGCATTTTTCCAATTCGGTTTTTTCCTGACTTAATTTTTGCCACTGTAAATTGCTGTTCTCAGCTTCTCCAGTGAGCTGCTGAACACGGGCCTCCAACTCTTTTACCATTTGGTTCTAAAAAATAATAATAATAAGACATCCTTAAGAAAATTCCTTCATGTATCATTAAGCAGCATAGAGACAAGAATAGATTTAGAGCTAAAAGAGACCTAAGAGGTAGACTCACTAATCTTAGAAATAAAGAAAGTGAGGATCACAGAGTTGAAAAGATTAGCTCAAGATCACACAAATAGTAATTAATAGAGTTAGGACCTGAATCCAGATTGAGCATTCCTTGGTAGAATTTGAATGGAATTTGCATTAAGGGAGATAAGATAAATTGCTATATTATTAAGTGGGAATAGAAAGGAATATACATAAATATCAGTTGTTCATGACACCTTTACAAAAACTGTCATCAGGCTAGGGCATAAAAACCTTGTTAACAAATGAAGAAAAGAAAAAATGTTAAACATATCCTTTTAGAGACTATATTGTAATAAAAATTATAAATAAAGGACCTTGGAAGAAAGGTTTGAAATGTAAATAGAAATTAAATGACTATATCCTAAAGAACTAGTAGGTAGAAGTAAAAATCATAGAAATTGTAAAGAATCTTTTTAAGGAAAATTACAACATTGAAGCAACAGAACTAAACTTTTAAGATATATCCAAGGTCATCCTTAAGGGAAATTTTATATTTCCAAAACAATTCATCAATAAAAGAAAGAATAGCTCAATGAATTTCACACAAAACTTAAAAAAAAAGAAGAAAAAGGCAATAATTCAAGAAACCTCAAATAACATAAAAATACAAATTCTGAAAATCAAAAGAAATGAACAAAATTGGAATTAAAATACTGAACTTATAAATACAACTAAGAGTTATTTTTTTCTTAAAAGACATAAGTTAAAAAAATTTGATCAATAACTAATCTGGATTTAAAAATAATTAAATAGCCAATATTAAAAATGAAAAGACATCATAATAAATGAAGGAGAAATGAGGGAACTTATTAGAAATTATTTTGACAAATCACATGCCAAAAAAGTAATAAATTTAAATATAAAATACCTAGATTAATCAAGAAATTGATCATTTAAATAAATTAATGTCAGATAAAGAAAGCATCCTAGGAGGCAGCTAGGTGGCGCAATGGATAGAGCACTGGCCTTGGATTCAGGAGGACCTGAGTTCAAATCCAGCCTCAGACACTTAGCAATTACTAGCTGTGTGACCATAGGCAAGTCACTTAACCCCAATTGCCTAACAACAACAAAAAAGCATCCTAACTAGAGATTTACTTCCAATTTAAAAATCTAGACTAAATGTATGTAAAAGTGAATTCTATAAAATGTTCAAAAAGCAATTAACGTCAATGTTACATAAATTATTTGCAAAAAAAAAAAAATAGAAAAAGAAATCCAACCAAAATTCTTCTGTAATGCAAATAGTGTAGATACCTAAGCCAGGAAGGGATAAAGCAGAGAAGGAAAATATAGGCCAATATCTTAATAACTATGACATAAAAATATTTAACAAAATGTCAGCAAAAATGCTATCATCAGCATATTAAAAAGATTATACAAGTGATAAAGTTAGATTTATTCCAGGAATTCAGGGTTGGTTCAATATTAGTAACACTATAAATATAAAAAATAATAACAATGACAAAAACAATAAGAAGCCACATGATTGTATTAATAGAAGCAGAAAAAGCATGACAAAACATAACCATTTAGCTTTTTAAAAAAAATTAAAAGAAAAAGAATAAATGAACTTTTACTTACTATGATAAATAGTATCAATATAAAAAACTATAGCCAGAATTATATGTAATGGAGAAACAATAAATATGTCTCCAATGAGAAGAAGAGAAAAGCAAGGATATATTGTATCTCCATTACTAGTTGAAATAGTTCTAAAAATGCCACCTTATAGCAATAATTAATATTAAAAAGAAACTTTAAAGGAATAAGCATGGGCAAATAAGAAAAAAAAAGTATTGCTTTTTTAGATGATATAATAGTCTATTTAAAGAACCCCAGGGATTCAACTAAGCATTAGTTGAAAAAATAACATCAGTAAAGTGAAAAGATGCAGAATGAAGCCATATAAATTATCAGCCTTGGATTTTTAAAAATATATATTTACCAATTTCATTAGATATCTCTCAATTACATGTAAAATTTTTTAAAATTATTTTTAAGTGAATTCCAAGTTCTCTCTCTCCCTCTTGACCTTCCCCTACCCTTCAAGAAGGTAAATGATATAATATCAATTAAATATATATATGTAGTCATGCAAAAAACATTTCCATATTAGCCATGTTGTAGAAGAAAACACACAGAGACAAAGAAATACAAAGAAAGTGAAAAAGTATGCTTCAATCTATATTCAGAGTTCATCAGTTCTCTAGAAGTGGACAGCATTTTTCATGTTGGGTCTTTATAATTGTCTTGGATTCTTGTTTTAATTAGAGTAGCTAAGTATTTCTATAGTTGATCACCCTTATATCATTGCCTTATAATATTTACTATCTTAATATATAATTATCATATTTACCTTCTTTACCTTTATAATATATTTACCTTTATAATATTTACCATCTACAATGTTCTCTTTCACTTTCCATGAGTTCATATACATCTTTTCAGGTTTTTCTGAAACCATCCTGCTTATCATATCTTAAAGCACAATAGTATTGCATCACAATCATATACCACAACTTGTTTGGCCATTTCCCAATTGATAGACATCCCCCCAATTTCTAATTCTTTGCCATCACAAAAAGGGCTTCCATAAATATATTTGTACAAATAGGTCCTTTTCCCTTTTCTTTGATCTCTTTGTGAAACAGATCTAGTAGTGATATTGGTGGGTCAAAAGGTAAGTGCAATTTTATAATCATTTGGATGTAATTCCAAATTATTCTCCAGAATTATAGTTCACAACTCCACCAACAGTTCATTAGTGCCCCAGTTTTTCCACATGCCCTCCATGTTATGTTATTTTTCTTTTGTCACATTAGATAATCTGATAGCTGAGAGGTAGTATCATTGAGTTTTAATGTGCATTTCTCTAATTAGTAATGATTAAAAGCATTTTTTTAATGTGAGTATTGATATCTTTGATTTCTTTTTCTGAAAACTACTTGTTCATTTATTTTGGCCATTCCATTTATCAATTGGGGAATGGCTCTTATTTCTATAAGTTGAGCTCATTTCCCTATATACTCCTATAAAATTATTTTCCCACTTTCCTGTTTTCCTTCTAATTTTGACTGCTTTAATTTTCCTTTTGCTAAAACTTTTTAAATTTCTTGTAATCAAAAATATCTATTTTACTTCCCATGATCTTCTCTATCTCTTGTTTAATCATAAATTCTTCCATTATACATAGGTCTGGCAGGTACATTTTTCCATGGTCCCCTAATTTAATTATGATATTACCATTTATGTCTAAAGCATTTATCTATTTTGCCCTTATCTTGGTATATGGTATAAGATGTTTGTCTATGCCTACTTTCTGCAAAACTGCTTTCCAATTGTCCCAACATTTTATGTCAAATAAGAAGTTCTCATCCTAAAAACATGGATCTCTGGTTTTATCAAACATAAGATTACTTTAGTAATTTACTACTGTGTACAGGGTACCTAATCTATTTCACTGATTCACCAGTTTATTTCTTAGCCAGTACCAGATTGTTTCCATGATTACCACTTTAAAATATAATTTGAAATCTAGTACTGTTAGACTGGCTTCACATTTTTGTTGATTCCTTTGATTTTATTGACATTTTGTTATTACTTTTTCAAAATCAATAAAATAATTATTTGGTTGATTGGTATAGCACTAAATAAGAAAATTAACTTGGGTAGAACTGTTATTTTTATAATATTGGCTCAGTGAACTCATGAGGAAATATTTCTCCAATTGCTTAGATCTGTCTTTATTTCTTCGAAAAGTATTTTGTAATTATGTTCAAATAGTTCCTGGGTTTATCTTATTAGATACATTCCCAAGTATTTGCTATTGTCCACAGTTATTTTAAATAGAATTTCTCTTTCTGTCCTTTCTTGCTGGGTTTTGTTGGTAACATATAGAAATGCTAATGATTTATATGGATTTATTTTATATCCCGAAACTTTGCTAAAGTTGCTATTTCAACTAGTTTATAGTTGACTTTCTAGTGTTCCCTACGTATAGGCTCATATCATCAGCAAAAAGTGATATGCCTATTTTTATTCCTCCAATTAATTTTTCTTGTATTATTGTCATAGTTAGCATTATAGTATACTGAATAATTGTGGTGATAATGAATACCCTTGCTTCATCCCTAATCTTAAAAAGAAGGCTTTACATTTATCTCCATTACAGAAAATACTACTTCTTGGTTTTACATAGATTTGACTTATTTGAAGAGAAGCTCCACTGATTCCTATGCTTTCTAGTGTTTTTTAAATAGAAATGTACAAATTTAGAGATATAAATTTTCTCCTAAGTACTGTTTTGGCTGCATACCACAAATTTTGGTATATTGTCTCATGCTTGTCATTCTCTTTAATGAAATTATTCATTGTTTCTATGATTTGTTCTTTGATCCACTAATTCTTTAGGATTTAATTACTGGGGGCAGCTAGGTGGCGCAGTGGATAGAGCACTGGCCCTGGAGTCAGGAGGACCTGAGTTCAAATTCAGCCTCAGACACTTGATACTTACTAGCTGTGTGACCCTGGGCAAGTCACCTAACCCCAATTGCCTCGCCAAAAATAACCAAAAAACCAAAACAACAACAACAACAACAACAACAAAAAAGGATTCAATTACTGAATTTCCAATTAATTTTTAGTCTTTACTCCTGTGGTCTTTTGTTGAATTATTTTTATTCCATTATGGTCTGAAAATGGGTGTATTTCATATTTCTGCTTTTCTACATTTGGTTGTAAAGGTTTTATGTCCTAATACATTGTCAATTATTGTGAAATGCTATTTAGAGCTGAGAAAAAGGTATACTCTTTTCTCCTGCCATACAATTTCCTCCAGAGGTCTATCATTTCTAACTTTTCTAAGATTGTATTCAAAACCTAAATTTCTTTCTTCTTTATTTATGGTTAGATTTATCCATGTTTGAGAGAGGAAAGTCAACTTTTCAATATATTAGCTCCCTATCCCTTACTCCCCAAAATAGCTAAAATAGAAAGACAAATGTATAAATTACTTGGAAGTCCATATACCAAGATATATAAGAGAAGGGGGTGGTTAGGTGGCGCAGTGGATAAAGCACCGGCCCTGGATTCAGTAGTTCCTGAGTTCAAATCTGGCCTCAGACACTTGATACTTACTAGCTGTGTGACCCTGGGCAAGTTACTTAACCCCCATTGCCCCGCAAAAAAAAAAAAAAAAAGATATATAAGAGAAATAGCTGCAAAATGCTCTTTATAAAAAAAATAATAGGTCTAAATAATTGAATAGGGATTAATTGCTAATGGATGGGCCACAACAATATAATAGAAGAAACAACATTACCTATTAACTTACTTAATCAGTGCTATACCACCATCAGTTATTTCACAGAGCAATAAACATAATAGAAGGAGGAATAAAAGATAAGGAATATGAATACTGAAAAAATGAGGAGTAGTAACAGATAGTAGTAGTAACAGTAAAAGTAACAGATCTGAAACTATAATACATATCAGTAATCATCAAAACTAGGAGTGAGTTAAAAATTTAAAAATTGATTAGTGGAAATGATTGAGTAAACAAGATCCAGAAACAAATGAACATAATATCATCAAAAGTGATAAAGTCCCAAATCCCAACTAAAAGAGTAAAGACTCACTATTTTTCAAAAAATATTTTGAAAACTAAGAAAAATCTAGTTAAGTTTTGCCTAGCATCTCACTATATATCACAATAAGCACCAATTGAATACATCATCAGGAGAGGAAAAAAGTTCATAGCATAAAAAAATTAGAAGAACAGGGAAGGAGACAGCTTTTACAACTATGGACAGAGGAAGGAAGAGTTCGTGACTGTGAGGGAAAAATCCATCCTCTTCTCAATAATTCTCAGGAACTCAGCAGCAAAGTGACAAAGGCTTTATTTTCTTCTCATGAAAAGGAGGCACCCTAGTGTGCAGCTAGTGAGTGCCCAGAAAGGGGGCTCACAGGCCCCATTTTATACCCTAGTCCCTAACGCGAATGGACCCTCCCCTTTTTCATCACTGGTGGGGTTACAATCTACGCACAAAAACTAGCTAATCAGAACACAGTATTCCCACCCCTCTTCCTTGTAGGGGCATAACTCAGGAGTGGACCTTATACTTCCTTATATGGACACAACTCTGGAGGGGACCTTATTGAGACCAGGGCTCCTTGGACCATGTGACCTTACTAACCTGAGGGGGAGAAGAGGATCTGAGACCTTTGTCCTACAAACAGGTCAGGGGGAGTATGACTGACTGTTATATCCACATTGAGAGGAGACAACTACCCATTTCTCACATTGACCAAGCAACAAAAAGAGGATATGAGAAGATAAAATGGATAATTTTTATTATACAAAATAAAAAGCTATGTATACAAAAAATTAAACCCATTTAAAATTATGGAAGAAATAATTACCTAAGGAAAAAAACATTTGTAACAAATTTCTCTGATATCCAATAAATACTGAATCAATTTAAATATATGAGAATATGGATCATTCCCAAATAAATAACTAATGAAAGGAAATGAACAAGCAATTATTAATAGAAGAAAAGCAAGCAACAGCCAAATTTTAAAATTCTTCAAATAATTAGAGAAATAAAAATAAAATAATTAGAGAAATAAAAACTAAAACAACTCTGAGGTTCACCCACACCCAACAGAAAAGTTGGAAAAACAAAACAAAAGGAAAATAGAACATGTTAAAGGGGCAATAGGAAAACAGACATATTAATGCACTATTGGTAAAACTGAATTGGTCCAGTTATTCTGGAAAATAATTTGAAACTATGCCCCTAAATTCACTAAACTGAACATAACCTTCGACCTAGTAGAACCATTACTAGGCCTTGACCCAAAAGGTATCAAAGAAATAGAACAATAACCCATAACAAAAATGTTAATAGCAGCTCTTTTTATTGCAAAAACTGGAGAGAAAAGGGAATGGCTAAACAAATAGTATTTGTGAATGGAATGGAATACTGTTTTGCCATAAGGAAATAAGGAAAAGAACTATTTCAAAGAAACCATGGGAACCAGTAAGAACTGGTGTAGGATGAAATGAGCTGAACCAGAACACTTTCTGTAGTAACAACAAAGCTGTAAAGAAAAACAACCCAAAGCCTTAAAAACTCTAATCAAAATAAAAACAAAACACAACTCTAGAGGATAGATAAGGAAACATACTACCCACTCTTTGGGAGAGGATGATGGACTTAAGAGACAGAATGAACCAGACTATCTTGGATGTGGCAAATATACAATTTTGTTTTGCTTAACTATGCTTACTTATTATGGTGATTTTTTTTTCTGTTTTTTAGTTAGTGGAGGAGTAGTGGGAGGAACAGGGAATTTAGAAACAGGATTATCTGAAAACAAGAAGAAAAGTCAAGCCAAAAAGCACTGAATAAATACATAATAGGGACCAAGTACTATGTGTGCTAAGGAGTAGGTATAAAAAGAAAGGTTAATGAAAAACATCTCTGACCTCAAGGAATTCTCAATATAACAGAGGAGTTAACATACTAGCAGTTACATAGAAACAAGATATATACTAGAAAAATTGGGTATAATCACAGAATGAAGCACTAACTTTTAAGGAAACTGGGAAACGCTTCTGGCAAAAGGTGAAAGTTTAGTTGAGATCTGAAGCAAGTCAAGGAAGCTAGGAAGTGGAAAAGAGGAAGGAGAGAATTCCAGGCAGTGGAGACAACAAGAGGAAACACCTGAGATAGGGAAAATGGAAAGGAAAGAGCATCATTGAGGCATTTTTAAAATGCACAGAAGAGTGCTTGAAGGAAGTTCAGAAAGCAATACAGAAAAGCAGGACAGTCACATGTTGAATTTATTATACCTTTAAAAAACAAAAAGCAAATTCTACTAATAGAGTATGCATTTTCAAATATATATGAAAGGGGAAAATGGATCATAATCCTTTTTCTCTTCTGTTTTATTAATGGAAATATTCTCTCTTCTGTGTATTCACTAAATTCAGAATTTAAAAAAAAATAAGATATTAAACTAAGAGACTACAAAGGATCCTGCCTCCCAACATGTGATACCACAGAATTTTCTTTTTTATTATATCAAGTAGTCTCTAAGCATCCAGGAAGAAAGCTGAATGAATTTGTAAAAAGAATGATAGCTAACTATTTAATATTAATAATAATAACTTTGCTTTTACGTGTTATGTCATTTGATCCTTACAACAATCCTAAGAGCAGGTGCTATTATTATCCCCATTTCAACGATGAAAAAACTGCAGCTGAGAGAAGCTTAGTCCAACACTGATTGTATCAATCAACCAGTAAACCCTATGAAATATACCAATCAATCAATAAATATTTATTAAATACCTACTATGTAGCATGTATTGTAATAAATACCACCTAGCTGCCAAGTAGTTGTATTATTAATCAAACTAAAATTGGTCTCTTCTTTTAAAAATATTTGCCAGGGGGCAGCTAGGTGGCACAGTAGATAAAGTACAGTCCCTAGATTCAGGGGGACCTAAGTTCAAATCCAGCCTCAGACACTTGAAACTTACTAGTTGTGTGACCCTGGGCAAGTCATTTAACCCCAATTGCCTCACCAAAAAAAAAAAAAAAAAAGCCAGGTTACTAAAAAAAAAAAAAAAAGAAAAAAAACACAAAAAAGATAATTTTAAATACCTTAAAAGGCAAGGAATTTTTTAAGGGGGCATTTTATAACTAAAGAGTTATTCAAATGTTTTATTGCAGCACAAAGATGAATCTATATCAGGAAAGCTTTGGCACATCCTACCAAAATAGTAAAATTGTATCTATGGTTATAATCTAAGGAAGAGATCTGAAATCTAGCCTAGCTAAATCCAAGTACAGAATGTTGACTAATATGTGATGATTTGTGGGATGTCACAACTACTCACCAGATTGTCTGCTAACACATACTAAGGAAGTAGTGTCTATATGGAGAAAGTGTTTATACCAATGAAATCACAGTTCTTTTCGAAGTATTTAGGAATAATGGTTAACTATAAAAAACTGGCTAAAATGTGAAATTCAACTAAATTCCAAAGACAAGGAACAACATATTATCACAGCAATGAATATGAACTGAATATGGATTTGTTATTCATTGTTGAAAGAAAGGAGTACTATTAGAGGGACTATGGGGTGGCAGCATACTAAATCAAAGCAGAACAATAATTTGGTCTAATCATTCCAGAAAGAAAACATTGAAATTTCTGATAAAAATGATTAGATGGTTCAGGTCCTTTCACCTAGAAATCCCACTACAAAGCATGTATCCCAGAGAGCTCAAGACAGAATGATAGGACCCACACATAAAAATATTTTTGGCGGGGTATAAACACACCCTCTCTTCTATCTTCCAGCTTCCCCCTTCTCTTTCATGCACCCTCCCACTCTGAAATTTAGTTTCACAAAATACACTGTTTCCTTGTTAAAAGGGAAAGGATCAAGTTTTTTGAGTTTTAGTCCATGGTGTTTCAGGTCTCTAACTCCATCATCATTTCTCCTAGCTCTTTAAATTGTGTTTTTATGTTTATCTCCTTATATATAGAAAGTTCTTAATAGTCCCTCTGTCGTCCTCCTGCTCCTGCTCCTCCTCCTCCTGTCCTACATGTATCTTTCTCTTTCTAGGTTTTTTTTCCCTTTTAATACTCTCTAGAGATGAGCTGATTTATTTAATTACTTGTGCTTACTTTGGTAGTTTTATTTATTTCCCTTTTTATGTTTCTATTTATAGTATTTGCAAGTTGAATAATCTGCTCTAAGCTTGGTTTTTGGTAGGAATGCTTTAGATGTTTCTCTTTTATTGAACATCCACACTTTTTCACTGATAATTAGAAAGGCTTTAAGGGTATGTCATTTTGAGTTGCATCTTGAAATTTTTGCTTTTTCTAATGTTCTAAGCTCATTAGTCACATGATCTGCCCCTTTTTTGACTCATATAATGTGTTTGTATTCTGTATCTCTCTTTTCTTCTCTCTCCTGTTTGTGTGTGTGTGTGTGTGTGTGTGTGTGTGTGTGCGCGCGCTCAGGCACATGTATGTATGTATGTATGTATCTATGTATATTTGTTGTCGAATCTTTGATACCTCATTTGGGATTTTGTTGGCAAAAATACTGGAGTGGTTTGCCATTTTCTTCTCCAGCCTCAATTCTTCCCTAGGCTTTAATTACTAAAAGGGCATTCCCTCAGACAAACTGAGACCTGGTAAAGACCTTAGTTTACAAAGGTCAAGGTCTCCCACTGTATCCTGGGCTATCGCCAGTCCTGATATCATTGGTCCTCTTCAAGAACAAAGGACAAACAACAACAACCATGACTAAGCCTACATCCCATAGAGATCAAAGAAAAAGAAAAGGGATCCATATATATAAAATATTTTAACAACTCTTTTTGTGGTAGCAAAGAATTGGAAACTAAGGGGGTGTTGATCAATTGGGAAATGACTGAACAAATTATGATAGATGGAAGAAATGGAATACTACTACTTAAGAAATAATGAAAGGGATAGTTTCAGAAAAACTGAGAGAGCTAAATGAATTGTGGTCTGTATGAATCTATAGGAAGAATGAAGTAAGTTGAACCAGGAGAAAAATGTTGACAACAGGGTAAAGATAAACAACTTTATAATATTTAATGGTACAGAGAACAGAGCCTAGAGTCAAGAAAGTCTGTGTTTAAGTCTCACTTCAGATATTTCCTAACTGTGTGACCTGGGGCAAGTCACTTAACCTCTGTCTCTGTTTCTTCAACTGCAAAATGGGAATCATAATAAGCAGCTACTTCCCAGAGTTGTGAGCGAGGATGAAATGTGATAATATTTATAAAATACTTAGCACAGTACCTGGCATAGAGTAGGCACTTAATAAATACTTGTGCCTTTCCTTTCTCATTGTTTCCCCTTCTCCATGATCATGTTTCTATTTATAGTATTGTGATTCCAAAGGAATGATGGTGAAGCATGCTACTCGCCTCCTGACATGACCAGTGCAGAAATGTTTCTGCTTTACTATGCATATTTATAATGAGAGCTTTGTTTTTCCTTTTTTCTTTTTAATGGCAGAGTTAGAAGAGAAAATAGAATTTTGTTAATAGAAGAAATTAAATTATTTTTTTAAAAAATGCTAAGGATATTTGACATTAAGGCAAAGAAGTACTGTAGCTAAACTGATGAGTTGTTAGGAATTGCTAATATACGTCAAGGGAAAGATTTATATAAGACGTGATACAAAGCAAGATAAGCAATGTATATACAATGTATATACAAGATAAGCAAACTGCATATACACTTTAAACAACTATGTATATTTTTAAAACTCATGACAAAGTAAGAAAAAGCTCAAAAGAACTGAATGCAATGTATTTTTTTTAATTCATTTTGTTATACTTTGCTTAGATGGCAAGGGAAGTGGATGAGAAACAGAGACAGACAGATTAAAAAAAACACATAGTGGCAAAGAGAGCTGGTGGAGAGAAATCCTAGGCTTGGGATTTAGGAAGACATAAGTTCAAGATCTAGTCCTGACAAATACTGGCTGTGTGAACCTAGGCAGGTCATTTAACCTCTTAATAGCACCAGACATCTCTCTAAGATAGGAAGTTACAGAATAGCTATTGATTTATATTGATAGGGAGATTTTCCTTGCTAGAAATTTCCTGCATTAATGAAATCACAGGTCCAGACCAAAAAAAAAAAAAAAGAGGGTAGGTTATATATTATATTTATTACTTTATCTATTAATAGATATTAACTCTGAGAAAATCTCTTTAAAAAAGACAAATGTTGGGGCGGCTAGGTGGCACAGTGGATAAAGCACCAGCCCTGAATTCAGGAGTTCCTGAGTTCAAATCGGGCCTCAGACACTTGACATTTACTAGCTGTGTGACCCTGGGCAAGTCACTTAACCCCCATTGCCCCGCCCCCCCCCAAAAAAGATAAATGTTATTCTGCAGAGTATGTCATATATACTTCTGAGTTTTTTACACTGAATTAGAATAATATTTTTAGTTCATGATATTTTGATTATGGGAGAATGTTGGTATTGATTTTGTGGAGCAGTAGATAGAAAGACAGGCTTGAAGCCAGGAAGGCCTGGGATCAAATCCTGCCTCTCATCCAGGTTGTGTGACTCTGGGCAAATCACTTACCTGCTTGGACTAAGGACTGCAGAGATGATGCTGACCTACACTGGTAGAAGGACTGTACTATACCAATGAAATCACAGATTCAGTCTTTATCCTATAATATTTTGAGAATTAATGCTAAGATTTTGTCAAAGTTACTGTTCTCCTTTAAATATGTAATTTAACTTTTTGAGATTTCAAATTATTTTCTGAATAGAATATCTGATTTTTTAAAGTTATCAGTAAAAAAAAAGATTTGGCTTAGAAATTCTTGTACAGTAGGTTTTTTTGTAGCAAATCACTATGGAGTTTTGTTGCAATTCACTATGTAATTTGATTTCCTGTTCTTTGGGAAAAAGAAAGAAATGACCTCTTTGAGGGCAATGACTGGGGTTTTTTGTTTTGTTTTGGTTTGGTTTTTGCCTTTCTCTGTATCCCAGCACTTAGGATAGTGCCTGACACAAAGAAGGCACTTTATAAATGCTTGTTGACTAATACCTCTCTTTTTGGGGAGGAGAGTGGGAGTGAGGCAATGAGGGTTAAGTGACTTGCCCAGGGTCACACAGCTAGTAAGTGTCAAGTGTCTGAGGCTGGATTTGAAGTCAGGTCCTCCTGAATCCAGTGCCAGTGCTTTATCCACTGAGCCACCTAGCTGTCCCCCTGACTAATACTTTTTTTTTTTTTTTTTTAGTGAGGCAATTGGGGTTAAGTGACTTGCCCAGGGTCACACAGCTAGTAAGTGTTAAGTGTCTGAGGCCAGATTTGAACTCAGGTCCTCCTGACTCCAGGGCCGGTACTCTATCCACTGTGCCACCTAGCTGCCCCCCTGACTAATACTTCTTCGGAGAATTCAGTTTATTTTTCTTTTTTTCCCCTCAGTATCAAACCTACTCCTAAACTCAATTTCTCTAAATTCCATATTTTCCTCTCTGCTTCTCAATCCCCGTCTTGTATCAAATCATTAGCAAAAAAAGAATGTAGCTGCATATCAAAGGTCAAGGAAGAAGAGTTTAAAAGATTTATAAAATTCAAGAAAAGTAGCCTAAAACAATGAACAGTATCATTACAATGAATTTCTAGGTACCATACAAATTGTCGTTCTACAGCAAATGAGAAAGGAATGGGATTTAAAATTGTATTATCAACTTTTTAAATTCCATATACTTGTTAAACATGACTTTTCAGTTATGATGAAAATATTCATTTCACAAAATTAACTTAATATGGAAATCTGTACTAATACAAAATAGTGGTTATTTAAAATCATTTTAATTAAAAAAAAAACTGGCGTCTTTCAGTTATCCTAACCGACTGTTAAAAAACTTTCATATTTTTTTACCACAATCTCTAAGTGTATATAATAATAAAATCTATAACCCTTTAG
The DNA here is from genome assembly GCF_019393635.1 of Dromiciops gliroides. Lineage (NCBI taxonomy): Eukaryota > Metazoa > Chordata > Mammalia > Microbiotheria > Microbiotheriidae > Dromiciops > Dromiciops gliroides. Next base: position 209,677,575 of record NC_057864.1, read on the forward strand.
AATTATGCAAGGTGCTTAACAAGATATTATCTCAACAGGGAAGTAAGGGAAAATGAGGAAATGTCAAATAATGCACTAAGGGAAGAGGGAAAAAACAGAAGATGAAAAGAAAAGATGAGAAGCCACAATAAACCAATGAAGTCTTAATGATGCAACAATACTAAATGTGAAATAATGGATGTAAATGAATTCCTAAATTTTCTTTCAACATGAGAAGCTACTCAATGTAATGGGTAAAGTACTGGACATAGAGTCAGAAAAACCAAGATTTGAATCCAGCCTCAAGAGCTTCATGTGTAACCCCGGGTAAGTCATTTAATTCGCTAATGGCAGAAATAACAGACATCACACTCTTCAAGTCATTGGAAAACTCCTTTTGATCCCTATAATTGCTGCAACTGACATCTTTCGTTCTTTATCACCTTTGCTGCTGAATCTCATCACTCATTTCCACCACTGTCTTTACATATATTTGCTGGGGGTTTGGGGTACAAGGTGTCTTTCCCTAGAGTTTCTGAGCATGGTACAATAAGAAAGCTCACTGAATTTAGAATCAGAAAGCCTGAGTTCAATCACAATCATCTGTAAAATGAGGAATTGGACTCAATGACTCCTAAGGTCCATTCCAGCTCTAAATATTTGATCCTGTGAATGGGTTGGAGAATTTGTAAACTCAGAAATTAAATGTAAAATTAAGTTGATGATAGAACTAATTTATCTTCTTATCAATGACTGAAGAAATAAAAAAAAATCCACTCATTTATAGATTCTGTATATTAATTCTTACCGTGGCTTTTGTTTGGGCCATGTATTCCTCCTCCATTTTACTAAGGCGTGCATTTGTGTCCTCAAGCAGTTCTTGGATATTTTCTGTATGTTTCTTTTGAAGCTCAAATTTTTCTCTCTCCATCTCTGCAACCACATTGTGAAGCTGCACAATTAGAAAATTATTTTAATTTTAAAAACACACATTAATTTTTTTTATGGCTTATCCCAGTTTAAATTTTTTTTAATTCCCATATTCTTAAATCTTCCACCAAAGTACTGCTAGATTGTCTCACTATTGTACACAAGTAACCTTAGATTCTCAAAGGATAATCCAGTGGAGCACTAGTTCTGACAACTTCTAACATACTAGAAAAGTTTCAAGCATTCACCCAATGACTGAGTATATGTCTGTTGCCTGAAAAATATGCTAGGACCTTTCCCTTTCAGATTACTCTGTACATATTGTTTAAGCACCTAATGATTTATGTTGCTGTCCCTATTAAAAAGTACACTCCCTGAAGGTAGGGACTGTTTTATCCTTTCTTTATATACCCACCAACTTAGCACAGTGTATCACATAGTAATAAGCACATAGTAAGCCTTTTGACTGACTGGCTAAATTCAGAGAGGTTCACTCTCAGGTGAGGGAGTTTTGGGTCATCGCAACTCTTTGAAAGGAAGCCTCCACCTCTAATAGAGACAGCCATGGTAAAGAAGATTGGAGTTCATGTTCTGCATTTGACACACATGGGCTGTGTGAACTTGGAAAAGGAAACATCTCCACCTGTGCACTGGAACTACATGACAGGAACATTCTGCCTTCATTGAACCCTTTTATAATCCATGACTTTCTTAAAGATCCAGTTCAAATGCCACCTTCTGCAGGAGGCTTTTCCTAATCCCTTCAGCTTTGGAGTCTTTAACTCCCATTTACTTTGTGTGTATCTTGTATGTACCTAATTATTTACATGTTGTCTTCCATATTAGAAGGTAAAATCCTTGAAGACAGGGATTTCCTTTATTTTTGCCTTTCTTTATATCTGTGGTGTATATCATAATACCAATCACATGGTAATAAATATATGATTGATTGATTTTATGTCTCAGTGCTCCAGACAACTCTCCCAGACTAAAAGTTGCATAATAATTGATTATCTACTTTATTGGGAGTTTCCTGAACAGAAGTTTCCTAAACTGATGAATTAGGGTAGGAAAGAAAAAGGGAATAATTTTTTGTTTTGTTTTGTTTTTTGTTTTTTGGTGAGGCAATTGGGGTGACTTGCCCAGGGTCACACACTTACTAGCTGTGTGACCCTGGGCAAGTCACTTAACCCCAATTGCCTCACCAAAAAAAAAAAAATAGCAATGAATAAGCATGCTATTTTGTTGTCTTTAATGCTTACGTTACTACTTGTATAAAATAGCATGTAGGTTTAAAGCTGGATAAAAAAAAAATTCTCCCAAAAATCTTAATTCGCTCATAAGTGACAGAAAAGAGAGAAAATAAAGATTACTGACCTATACATGCCAAATAGGAATGGTTAATCCTTAAATGTACTATTTATTCCATTATTTGGCACTGATGTAATGGTTCAAGAAGCCAGATGCATGGTTTGTGCTAAGTCCAGTTTCCACAGGAATGTAGGGTTTGGGTTGTGGTAAAAAACGGAAGTTTTAGCTGAATCATTTGAGAGTTGATCACATGCTACTGAAGCGGCTTTTGAAGGACCTCCAAGGAGACCGTGACAAACTTCCAGCACACCAACTTAAAACTGAGGGAGGAACAGAAGTTCTCTCTCTCTGGCTTTTCAGCTTAGCTGTGGCGGCGCACGCGTTTGGTGTTCGGCTCTGGTTCTCGGCCTGGTGGGCAGTTTGGGATTCGGTGAGAATATAGACCAAGCTTAGATCTACGATTATTCATTTGTATTTCTACTTTCCTATTTTCCTAATTGGTATCACCTTTTGTTGTCTAATCAATTCCCAAGCAATAAAAATCCCTCACTGATTAAAGCTCAGAAGCTTCTTTTTCTTAGTGGTCTGGGAGATATATAAGGGAAAAGTTAAACGGGGGATTTTAATGCTCATATATCCAATTTTAAACCTCACAGGGTTTGGGGTTTTTTTTCTCATACACTTAGAGTTTGGTTTAAAGCTTGAAGCTATGTCTGAATCAGTCTCTCAAAGACTGTGCGTCTTCTTGAAATGACTCTCCATGTCTTTGTTGATCAATGCATCATACACAATGAATGTTCTGTCCTAAGTAGCAGAATTCGGTGACAGGGGGACAGCGAGGCACCACAGTGGATGAAGCACCGGCCCTGGATTCAGGAGGACCTGAGTTCAAATCTGGCCTCAGACACTTAACACTTACTAGCTGTGTGACCCTGGGCAAGTCACTTAACCCTCACTTCCCCGCAAAAAACAAAAACCCACATAATTCAGTGACAACATTCAATTCTTTATTTCCAGTGAAAAAATCACAGGCTATGAGTAGGCTTATCCATTCACAAAAAGCTAAAACATAACCTCAATATTCTTCAAGCCCTACCATGAGTCTGTGTAACTACACAGTCTGTATGATCTCATGAGTAGGTGTTTCCTCAATACGTATAACAGAGTAATCATTCAATACACAAATCACTAACACCATGACTTTTGATCATACTTGTAAGACTGATTAGTTGGGCTTATCATATACCCCCCCAAAATATACTATGACATTAACTTTTATGTTAGTTGCTCCATACTTAAATATAGCTTCATAGGAAAAATTTGAGTAATGCTGGATGTATGATATAAGATGTTGCTTCACAACCATTTGTAATGAGGACTAGTCTAGATCTTTGTTTGGTCTCAATTCATATAAAGGTATATCCTGGCATTCCAAGTTAAAATAAAGGTTGCAAATACCTTAGAAATAATGCTATAAATCATAACAAAGAAGAGCTAAAATAGCATTATTTATATTAGTCTTAATTCAATATGCATTTATTAAATAGCTTATAAATGCATTGTACTGTCCTAAGCAATGAAGAAATACAAAGTTGGAATGAGACCAGGTCTTTGCCCTCATGAAACTTATGTTCTAGTACAATAAAGGACACATACACAGATAGCTACAATGTCATTAATAAGTATAACTATAATATAATGGACAATAATAATGACCTAGTACATAAAGAGGTTTTTGTAATGTAGCCTGAAAACTGAAATAGTTTACAAAAGAATTTTGGGAATATAACTCATTTAAAAAGGAGATTGTCCATAGTAATAATAAAGACAGAGTTGTATAATAAATAGAGAGCCAGCCTGGGAGCCAGCTGTAGACTTCCTCCTCTGCACATGCTGGCAGTGTAATTCCAGAAAAATGACAATCTTTCAGTTGTCTAGGCAGCTCTTTAAAACTGAAAGTTACAAAAAAGGTGCTGCCTTGTATTGATAGAGGAAGTTTCCTTGCCAGGGAACTCCTTATACCAGAGAAATTATAGATTCTATCCCTATCCCTAATAATAATGGCATTTTGTTATTTTATTATTACATTAATTATTATAAGGCCTTTCATCAATATCCCATGTGTTCAGAAAGAGCCTATATTAATATCTAATAGGTACCTTTTGCTGCTTGACATTTTCAGCAAATCACCATCATAGGAATCCTGAATTTTTACCATTCTTCACAGAAATGGTAACATTTTCCAAGACGAGACAAAGACCAAGTTCCAACACTTTAGCAGGTACTTTCTACTTTACAAGCTTTCATTTACAGAAATGGAAACTAAATTATTCGGATTGTTGAATTGTTATTGTCACTTCTGTAAAATTCCATCTGTTTGTGATGACAGTGTAGTAACCTGCATTCTGTAAGTGCTCTGAAATTATGAATTAAATTCATATACACTCTTCAGGCCTTGGTTGGATTACTTCTTATATAACCTTGGATCACTTCTTCTTTGGCATGCCACCAAAGACCATGCACAATAGTTTGTGTTGTCTAGATACTTGGTTTTACTTTATCCCCCTCAAGCTATGAGGAGCTATAAGATACTGGTAAAGCAAAGCTTCCGTTGCTAAAGATAGCTTTTCCTCTTCTGTGATTCCCATTTAACCAGTTCAGGGAGCATCACCTAACAGTGTTCATGGCAACCTGGTAGATTTATTGATGGTTTCATTATTTATTGTATTACTGTACTGCTGCTGTATATGAAACTGTGCTGCAAAGGGGAAGCTAAATATGCTCATTAGCAATAAATTGAGCAAAAACTCTTCTTCCCTTTTCCTATAAAGAAATCTCCACTAGGAAATCAAGGACTGGAAAGCTTGGGAAGATAGAAGAGGAGATAACTATACAGATATTAATAATACCTTACATTTGCATGTCATTTTAGAGCTTTCAAACAACTTTCATATATATGTTTTAGGAGCCCCACAATAATCCTGTGAGACAGGAAGGAGATTAGTTCACTCAGTTGATAAGTAGCAGAAGTCAGGACTCAAGTCTAGGTTCTTGGACTCCTGGTCCAGTACTCTTTCCACTACATGTAATTACAATAAACACAGGAAAAAGACATCTTGAATTTAAGAAAACTGGGAAGTAGGGGAAGACAAAGACAGGAGAGAACCAAAATAAACAAACCCACAAATCTATCCAAACTAAACTTCCCTGGCCAGTCCTCCATGTGGCAGAACCCACGGCAGCAATATATCTGCTATCTGTCAGTGTTGCTGCCTGCTGCCAACCTTAAGCACAGTCTTATTAATTCAGATTAAGGTGAATTCCTGACAAATCTAAATTACAGATAATTTCAAAAGAAGGCAATTATTTTGAAATTGAGTCTGTTCAGTATGAGATTTTTATTGCATTAACTAAAAGAAAAGGCAAGAAATTATGCCATTTCCTTAAGACTATATAAAAAAATTTAAATTTCCAACTGTAAGGTCCTGTAAGAAAATAATGGGCTTTGCCAATCCCCAAAGGTCCCAGCTCTGACCTCAACATGGCACCACCCTCAAGTCCAGTGAACCAATGGATTTGAGTGATGCTAGCCAATTAGCTTAAAGCAGTGTGGAAGAACCACCTCTCCTTGGGAGGCAGAGGAAGCTTCCATGTGCAGTTCATCTCTCAAATAGGCTGGTGGTAGAGAAACTGAGAAAGAACCAGGTGAGGCTGGAACGTTAGGCTAGATAAGCCTTTTCTTAACTTTCTGACCCAGGTGTTCTCTTTTTTTTTCTAATAAATGCTTAATGCCCCAAACTGTTGCTAAAGCTTCTAATTTATAAGTAAACCCTAGCTAGCTTTCCCTACACTTGGGACAAGAATAAGGTGACCACATATTTAATTTTAAACATCACAGTCCCTATAAGTGGATATCATAATGTGGTAGTTGCAAAGGTCACTGCAAACATTATATTAGAAAAAGTATTTAAATTACATTTTGAAAATTTCATCAATGAAAAATAATTTGCAAAATGACTCAACAAAATTTTATCTATTAATTATGTATTTATGCTCCTTACCTTTTTTTCCCAGTCATTGTTCAAGGATTCTGTGCTTTGTTCACATAATTTTTTTAACTCCACAATCTGATTTTCTTTAGTTTCTCTAACCACTTGAGAGTCACGAATAAGAGTCTGGACTGTCAAAAAAAATCAAGAGTTAAATGAATCTAAGATATCACTTTAAAAGATAATTAAAAATTTGATAGAGTACTAAAAAGATAATTTCATTTTTCAAGATCATCCTAATAAAATGGTATTCTTATGCAAATTTATTTTGCTCTCACTTTCTAAAAAGTTATGTGAAATATTTTTCTTGCGACTTAAATAAGTAGAATTGTTGACCTTAGTGAATTCATGGCATTTAGATATAAACACAAATTTGGCAACAAACTCTTCTCAAATTTAATATTTCCTAGGTTTAATTAAGACTTTTCTTGTTTTTCAAGCTAACAAAAAAGAGTCCTAAAGACTTCCAAAGAAATTTCACTTATCATTGTATTTTACAGGAAATAACTATAGTATGTTTAATCAAGTAAACCAAAGGCTTTAATAACTATAACCATTTTAATGGTGCCCAAACTAAACTAGACATTAAAACTAGAAAAGGCTTAACAATTGATTTTTATTTTGCTTTAGCATTATTTTCAGTGTTGTTATTTAAATATGGAAAAGATATGAAATTTGCAAGAACTTTTCTGACAGCTGAAAATATTACCAAAAATAATTCATGCATTTTAACAATCGACAGAGTTGGAACCATGTATAAAAATATGTATCTTCTCATAGGTAATCCCATCTATTAAACTAGCTAGGATTTATTGAACTAATTTTCAGGAAAAAAAAAGTTTCAATCAGATAATTTTCTTATCATAAAACTCATCTTCTTCCTACTTACCAAACCAAACCCCACCTTGTCATTTTCTCATTTTGATCAATGACACCATCTTTCTCTCAGATAGCCAGACTTCTTTCTCCCCTCTCTCAGAGAAAGTATTACTCTTATTTACCAAAGCTAGTCCTTCCACCTAAACTCTTGAGCTCATCCTTTCCACTTAATCATGTCACATTTTTATCAATCATCCATCAACTACTCTCATGTAATTCAATTGAATAAGTATCTACTAAGTACTTACTAGTAAAGGCACTGTGCTAAGTGAGCCCAATTCTAAATAATTCAAAACTAATATTTTAAAAAACACTTTATTTCAGGATTCTTCGACTCAAAAATCTTCAATTATATTGTACCCCGATATCTGGCTAAATTTCTCTATAGACCCTGACGTCCAATCTCACTGGGCTTAATTCAGACTATGCTAACTCCTAATTTCTACATGTTACTTCCCACTAAGAAAATCCCTATACTTCCTTTCCACCTATTCAAATCCTAAATTCTTCCTAGTAACTCCTGCCAAGTAGGCTATCCACATACAGACCATCCAGAGTATTCACTGTATGAATCACACACTGACATTAAATTATCTGAAGATTAGTACTTTATATGCCGTTTTGTACAGCTCTTTAATTGTTACACACATATAAATCTTGTTGCCCCAACAAGATTGGAAACAGGAACAGTTTCATCAGCATCTTGCTTATTTTCCTATAGTGCCACACTACTAGTAAACGTAGATTATGTTAACAGATGGATCGCCCAAGTATTGCACTGGTAACCACAGAAAATTTAAAGGACTGAGAGAAGTGTATTGAATAGATACTACATGCAGAATTTATAGGAAGATATGGAAAAAATCAGACAGGAAGAAAAAACATGCAAAGGATACAATCTACACTAGACAAAGTAGGTATATTTACAAGATCAGTGATCCGTTGAAGTATAACAACACCTAGCATAATAATAACAGTAGTATATTAGGCCCTCAATAAATATTTACTAAACTGTATAAGAAAAACGGGAGTTACTGTCCTAGGCCTTAGGCAGTAGTAGAGGTTTGTGAATTGGCAATATCCAAATAAGATAATGGGTTCCATGCTACTGTAATTCATGGGAGATTTGACAAAATGCACATAATCAGGAGGTTATGTGTAAAGTAGGTACAGTAGAGAATTCTCCCCAATTCCTTTAAAAAAATATCAATTATCATGACTAAGTGTAGGAATATGTGTATATTAATTATTCTAGGTTACTCTATTCCCAACAGTTACTCTGGGTGAAAGAGACATTTGTGTGTTTGTGTATCTGTATGTGTGTGTATACACACACATATAGTGTGTGTATATATATATGTGTGTGTGTATGTGTATACACACATATATCATATAGACACAAATACATTTATACATACATCACTATCTACAACCAGTTATCTATAATAAAATAAAATAAAATGACATTTTCTATTAAAAGGGTCATGTTACATCACCTTTTTTCTCGAAGTTCCTAATAGTATCTTCAGCTTCATTTTGTTTAGTTTTATAAAAAGTTTTCAATTCTTCAATCTCATTATTCTTTCTTTCTAAAATCTGCAAACATTTAAAACTATTACTTTTCTCATACATTGAATATATGTGAAAGATTGATATCTTTAGCAATGAACATCACAAAACCCAACTTAACACTAATGATAGCTTATATTTATACAGTGCTATAAGATTATCAAAACATATATTATCATCCAATCCTCATATCAACTCTGTAACAAGGTATGAATATCAACCCCACTTTTCAAAAGAATAAGCTTAGAGGTGCCTAAAGTCATAAAGTGTCTGAGGTAAGACCCATATAGAGAATTGAGTCAAATTTATAAGAATAGGAGCCATTCTCCAATTGATAAGTGGTCAAAGGACTTATGAACAGGCAGTTTTCAGAAAAAGAAATCAAAGCTATCTATAGTCGTACGAAAAATTCTCTAAATTACTATTGATCAGGGAAATGCAAATTAAAATTACTCTGAGATACCACTTCATATCTATGAGATTGTCTAATATGACAGAAAAGAAAAATGACAAATGTTGGAGGGGATGTGGAAAAAAATGGAATACTAATAAAGAGTTGGTGGAATTGTGAAGTGATTAAATCATTCTGGAGAGCAATTTAGAACTAAGCTCAAAGGGATATAAAACTGTGCCTATCATTTGACCCAGCAATGCCACTACTAGGTCTGTATTCCAAAGAGATCAAAGGAAAAGGAAAAGGACTTATGTGTGAAGAAAATATTTTATAACAGCTCTTTTTGTGGTGGCAAAGAATTGGAAACTGAGGGAATGCCCATCAATTCGGGAATGGCTAAACAAGTTGTGTTATATGATTGTGATGGAACACTATTGTGCTGTAAGAAATTACAAAAACAAGTAAAAGCAAGTAAATTATTTTCAGAAAAACCTGGAAGACTGATGCAAAGTGAAGTGAGCAGAACCAGAACAATATTGTACAATGATCAACTGTGAATGACTTAGCTATTCTCAGAAATACAACAATAAGACAATTCCAAAGCACTTATGATGAAAAATGCTATCCACCTCCAAAGAAAGAACTGATGGAGTTTGAATACAGATCAAAGAATACTTTCTTTTTATTTATTTATTTTTCTTGTTTTTTTGGGGGGTGGGGTTTTCTTTTGCAACATGTCTAATATGGAAATATGTTTTGCATGACTCCACATGTATAATCTATAGCAAACTACTTCCTTTTTAAGGAGAGGAGAGGAGAGGAGAGAAGAAGGTAGGGAGAGAATTTGAAACACAAAATTGTTAAAAATGAATGTTAAAAATTGTTCTTAGAAATAGTTGAGAAAAAAACAATTTAAAAAAAGAACTGAAACTAATGCCTTTCTAACTCCAAGTCCTAGTCCCTATTCATGCCATCTAACAATATTCTCCTAGTGATGCTATGGCCATAAATCAGAACATCATGATTACTGTCCCATTCTGAACAACAGCTCTACCAAACCTTTTTATCTCTCCTCAAACATCCCATGGCTTCCCCTCCCCCTCCCCTTTCAGCTAAAAACCTTGCCTTATATTTTACAGTAAAGATTTTTTCTTCCTCATTCCCTATCACTCCGATGCCTTCTGCCACTATTTCCTTCTTCACCCCTGTCTCACATGATGAGATGACCTAACACTTAAACAAGGCTAACCACTATACTTGATCAAGTGACCCTCTTTCAACCCACCTTCTCCAACAAATTGTCCCCTCTGTAGAATGCAGATCATCATCCCTTTCATTTATTTTCAATTTTTCCTATTTGTTCAAGGTAAAACTCCAATGATGACCACCCATGTAATTTGGGGGTTTTCTTGTCTTTAATATTTTCCCCCATTACATGTAAAAAAATTGTCTTTGTTTTCAAATGATGAATTCCAAATTCTCTCCTCCCCTTCTTATGCTTCCCCCCTCAAGGAGAAGGCAAGCAATTTTATATACACATGCATTCATGTGAAACACTTCCATATTAGACATATTATAAAAGAAAACAGAAAAAAAACCCAATAAAAATAAAGTTTAAAAACAGATGATGTATTCTGCATTCAGACACCAATACAATATTTTAGTATTTTCTAAGGTACTGTCCTAAATCTTCACTTCTCTTGCTATAGTCTGTCCCTCAACTATCACATTTACTCCCATGGCTTCAATTACCACCTCTTCAAAAATGAGACTCAAAACTATCATTTAAGTCCTGAATTCTTTCCCATGCTCTAGGCAAAAAATATTCCACCTGAATGTCCAAAATCTCAAACCTGACCTTATTATCTTTCCCTAAAAACTTTATCCTCCTTCTGACTTCACTATTTCTATCAATGGCACCACCACTCTGTCCTCTGTCTTCAAACTTGGATATCTCTAACTTGCCCTCTCTTTCAACTCCCTTATGTAATCAATTATTTACTGCCACTGATTACATCTCTACAAAATCCCTGGTATCTGTTCCCGCCTTTCTATTCCAATTCCCACCCAATCAACTCACATAGTTCTTTCCCAAACTTCTGTAGGGGCCTTCTAACCTACTTCTATTCTAGCTCTATCACATCCATGCCAGACAACTTTATTTGGTCATAGTACTCTATTCAAGTCCCTTACTGTCCTGCCTACTTAATAAAACAGAAATTCCTCAATCACTGAAGTTCCCTGACAGTCTTATCTCTCCTCCCTAATCCTAACTCATGGCATTCTTCTCCATCAAAGTAGTCTATTCACAATACCCCTTAAGCTTCCTGAAGTATAGCATAGTAGAAAGATCAATGGATTTAGAATCCACTATCTGTATAACTGTCAACAGTTCATAACCTTCCTAGGCCTTAGTTTCCTCAATTCTAAATATGACAATATTTTCCACCAGGAAATGGCAAATATAAGTTATCATTAATTTTTTCCCCTTTTTTTTCTCTTGCCTGAACACCCCTGGCCTAGAGATGGCTTCCATTAGACACAAAGAGATGTGTGTATGTATGTGTATATGTGTGCATGTGTGTGTGTGTATATGTATATATATATATATGTGTGTGTGTATACACACACACATACATACATATAATGTATATATACATACACACAAATTATATCTATATATATGATTACTCTATACATAGTTTTATTTATCAGTTCTTTCTCTAGATGCAAATTGGATCTTTCTTCATAGATCTTTTATAATTATTTTGGGTATTTATAATAGTCAGAATGACTTATTCACTCAGTCATTGTTAAAACATTATTGCTGTTACTGTATAAAATGTTCTATTGATTTGGCTCATTTTTTGTGCAAGTCTTTCCATGTTTTTCTAAGATCACAGAGCTCATCATTTCTTATAGCACAATAGTATACTATCACAATCATATACCACAACTTGTTCAGCCATTCAATTGATGGGCATCCTTGCAATTTCCAGTAATGCTATTGCTGGGTCAAAGGGTATAGGCAGTTTAAAAATTCTTTGGGTTCTCCAAAAGGGCTGGATCAGTTCACATCCCATCTAATATTTGTCACATTCTCCTTTAATCATTTTAGCCAATCTGATAGGTATAAAATGATATCTGAAGGTATTTTAATTTGTATTTCTCTAATCAATAATGATTTAGAGCATTTTTCATATGACTATAAATAGTTTTGATTTCTTCATTGAAAAATCTCCTATTCATATCCTTTGACCATTTATCGATTGGGGAATGATTCAAATTTTTATAGATTTGACAAAGTTTTCTATATTATATATATAATACATATATACATATATATATATATATGACCTTTATCTGAGAAACTATCTATAAAATTTGTTTTACCAATTTCCTGCTTTCCTTCTGATCTTAGCTACCTATCTTTTATTCATACAAAAACGTTTTAATTAAAGCAAGTGAAACGATCCATTTTAGGGGCAGCTAGGTGGTGCAGTAGATAAAGCACTGGCCCTGGATTCAGGAGGACCTGACTTCAAATCCAGCCTCAGACACTTGACACTTACTAGCTGTGTGACCCTGAGCAAGTCACTTAACCCTCCTTGCCCCGCAAAAAAAAAATTTTAAAAAGAAAGAAATGATCCATTTTATACCCATCTCTGCTCTCTATTTCTTGTTTATTCATAAATTGTTCATCCATCCATAAGTCTGATAAGTAATGTGTTCCATATTCTTCTAATTTTCTTGTAATATCTCTATATCTAGGTCAGGTATCCATTCTAACCATATGTTGGTAAACGGTGTATGATATTGGTCTATGTCAAGTTTCTGCCATACTCCTTTCCGGTTTTTCTTTTCTTGAACTGCAGGTATGTACTCATTATGTTCTATTTTGTATTATATTTATTTGTGTAGGTGTTATATTTGTTTGTGTAGGCAAACTTAGCGAGTTCACAGTCTAGTAAGGATATATGACACCGATACAAATAAATCAGTATCTGATCCTCATAGCTTCCCTAGTGCTTAACACTAGGTTATACAAGTAAGAAATATCTAATACACATTTTTGAATTGTTGAAACATATATAAAGTAACTGTCAAGTATTAGATTTTTCTGAGATTCTATTTTTACAATTCAGTATGCTAATGAGTATTAAAATAATTATTGCTTCCAAAATGTTTTTAGTTATTATTTTCTTATACTTTAAGAAAAATAATCAATTAACCATTTGTTAATTTTGAGTTCTAAAACTATCTAATAAATATCTTTCAAAAATTCCTACTAAGCTATCAGCTACTTGAGAAAAGGAAAGTTTTATAAATCTTTATATCTCCAACAGAATTCTTTGGATATAGTAGGAATGCATTAAAATATGTGTTTAATGAACAAATGTAACTTACCTTCTGAACATCAGCATCATGCTTCTGTTGTAATTTAAGTTTCTCCTCATGAAATTTACCTTCTAATATTTTTGTTTTCATCTCCAACTTCAAAAGAAAAAAGAATTTTAAATTGTTACAAATTGGTTTGCTTTGTGATATTTAAATTTCAATTCAACTAAGCTCTTTCATGAGGAACTTATATATCTCATCTTTTTCTTTAAACTATGTTTCTAAGAGTAGCAAAAATTTCAAATATATATGTTTATCTACCTTTTACATTTAATTAAATTTTAAAGGGGTCACTTTTTAAAATGGATTTTGTACCCAAAATTACAATATACATAGATAGATATAGATATAGATATGTACATATATATACACATACAAACATATACAAGTACCAAATTATTTATACACAAACACATAGACATATACACATACAGAGAGAGAGAGAGAGAGAGAGAATTTCCTTAACCTTTCATGGAATATTTTAATTATGAATATCCTGTCTCCAACCCCAACTCATCCAATTACATGTGTCTTCTGAACATGCTCATATGACTTTAAATATGTTATCTGTTTCTATGAGCGTGAATATCAGAATAGGGACTGGACTTGTTATTATTGGTATAGACATATCCAGATGAGGAAATTCCTTCTACCAATACAAGTCAGCACTTTCTCTGCAATCTTGGAGAGATGCCTAAGGCATTCACAGGTTAAATGATTTGTCCATGGGTCATACAGCTAGTATGTTTCAGACAACAAACTTAAACCTATGTCTTTCTAGTTTCAAGTTCAGCTCTCTATCCACTAAGCCAAAATTCTTTCCATAGTGAGGCCTATCAGAGGCTTAGCAAAATGAGTGTGTGTGTGTGTGTGTGTGTGTGTGTGTGTGTGTGTGTGTGTGTGTATATATATATATACACACACACACACACACACACCCCATATTAATCTGATACATTTCATTTATATGGACAAATCTCCTTAAGTACTTTAAAAAAGAAAAACTCTTTTCCCACAATATTTAACAACTGGAAATGGCTTTGTTCTTTTATGTTTGTTAAAATTTTCTTAAAAAAAAAAACAAAATAAAAACTTTCTGCCCTCTTCCAGCAACACAGAATTTTCTTCACAAATGTTTGTTGGAAATAATGACAATGTATATAAAATTTTAAATATCTTTCTAAAAAATTTTAAGAGAACAAAATGAAAGTAACCAATACAAATTGAAAAAGTGAAAGATCACTTGCAGCTTTACTCTACTCACTAAATAGTTCTTCAGAGTTGTGTTCATAATAAAACACTTTTTGTTAGGCCAATTTTCTGAACTGTGGTAAATATTAATGATAAGCAAAACAGTGATAAACAGGAATCAACTCTATCAGATACTGTGGCAAAAGTTCCTAGAGAAATTACAATAAGGCAGAGAACAATCTGGGAACATATTTGAAAAAGGACTGGGTTGACCAGTAAACAGGGAGGACTAAGCAAGAATCAGTCATAGTCAGGTGAGTTATGGGTCAATACTAAGAATTCCACAGAGAGTCAGGGTTGTTCAAATGAGCAACAGCATGAACACAAGCAGAAATACCACAAATAACTTTCTTCCAGAAGAGGTGGGTTGGATCAGGCAATCAAACACAGAGCAGCAAGTGGGACAATCAAATATTTGGCTGACAGACCATGATCCAGACCAGAAAAGTTGAACCCATAGGTAAGCCAAGGGACATTGAGAGGGAATAGCCAAGACTGATCCCAGAGAAGCAAATTCCACCAACAAATGCTTTTTTCAGTGCTTCAAGGACTGGACAGTAATGTAAATGCATATTCATGTGCAACCTTGGTTCCCAGTCTATGAGGTAAATTTATCCAATAAAACATTAATTTCTAGTAAGTCTGTGCTTATGACATGGCTCTTGCTTGTGCCTCCAGTGAGAGGGCAGAACTCTAACAACGGACTGCAGTTTTAACTTCCAGCTTCATACCAGAGGTCCCGCTTTCTTCAACAGCTCCTCTCTCATTCCCTTGCATCACAAACAAAGGACATCAGGCAACTTAAAGATAAGATTAGTCATAAATATTTATAAAATAAATATTAAAAATCCAGTGAAAGAAACATTACAGCAATTTTTATCAAACCACACAATTAAGATTTCAGTCAACATTCCTGCTACTAGAATGATACCAAAAAACAAAACAAAACAAAATCAAATAGAACACAACACACAGTCCCCTACCTTTCCTCTTTTTCATGCAGATCACCTCTGAGGGCATTAAAAAAAAAAGGACCTTCAGGTGTCCTGTCATTAGCTTTCACAGTTGTGCTGATGTTATCATCCACCCTTCTCTCCTACTCTTTCCTCATGTCCATCACAACCTGCCATAACCATCAGTCAAAACTACATCCTTCATCCTGTTCAATATCACATTAGATTTCTCCCCCCCCCCAAATTAGGAAAACCACAAATTCCAGAGGGCTTTGTAAGCAACCTACCACCCCTATCTCTGGTGGTTATGCATGCATAAGGTTGGTTGCATAAGAAGGTTCCATTTTAGCTAAGTAGAGGACTTACCAAGAGTCCATCATAGTCAGGTTGGCTGCGGGGGAGGGGTCAATACTGAATTGAATAACTATGTTGGCAAGTTCACAACCATCCTAACATCATTGTCATTGTGAATTGTCACTAATGCTAGGAAACATAGAACATTTATGCCTTTATGCGCTATCAGCACAAAGTATTAGCCTGGAAAGATCCATAATTCCAATAAGCAAAGTACTTCCTCCAACAATGCAAATCAACACCAATCCACACCTTCTCTTTCTATATGATTCTATGCTAAGTGGAAGGAATATAAGGTGAGTTCAGATTATCAAAGAAGAGATTTCTATACCCATCAGTATTCCCAGGAGGAACCTTGATTTTTTTTTGTGCTCAATAAGACTGAAGAATTGAAGCACTGCATCGATTTCATATATTAGGAGAAGGGAAGGGAAGAAGCATGTATGTATCACCTACAGTGTGCCAGATACTAGGCTAAGCACTTTTTACAAAATTATCTCATTTGATCCTTCCAACAACCCTACAAGATAGGTGCTATTATTATCCCCATTTCACATTTGAGGAGACTGGGGCAAACATAGATTAAGTGACTTGCCCAGCATCACAACTATTGAGTGTCTGAGGCTGGATCTGACTTCTGGTCTTCCTGACTCCAAGCCCAGTGCTCTATCCCTTGTACTACTGGCTGCCTCTGGTTGAAAAATGTTTAATGAAGTCTTTGGAAATCTACTGAATCAAAATATCAAGGTATGATTACATATATACACTGTATTTTTTCACGAAACCTTACATAAAACTCAGGTAGGCTAGAATGAGAGGAGTCTGAAAGAAGCTCTGAGTTGTGACTGTCTTCTCCAAAGCTCTCTGAAAGTGATTAGTAAAGTATAAATGCAAGCTCTCATTGCTGCCAATTAATTTTGGAAGGAAAAACTAATTTTGAAAAGACCAGACCAAACCTTATCAAATCACAAACAATTCATTACATACTTCTGGAAGATGCAGGATAAAGTCCTATGAAAAAACAAGAAGCCCTAAGACAGAACTGTGGATCCAAACAGCCATTACCCTTGTGGTTATGGGTAATCCAGACTGCTTTCTATGTGTTCTAGTCCAGCTTTGGGGGACAATTCAGGATAAAGTTGTCAGATAGACAGACAGACATGGACAGAGACACATAGACAGATGGATGGATGGATCGATACATGGATATAGATAGATACAGATATAGAGATATATACCAATATAGATATGTAGATCAACCCACCCACTCCAGCCCCACTGGAGAGAAAAGTCCTATTATGATTATCTATAGGTCTCTCTGCTATCAGGGTTGGTGACTGGTCATGGGAGTGAAGGTGGGGCATAATCCTGAGTTAACTGAGCCATTTAGCATTATGAGAGCAGCCAAGTACCACCCATTCTGAACTATCTGTCTTAGTTATAAAGAGCTTGTTCATCTCTACATCTAGGTCAGCTGGGATAATGGCTCTATCTCCTTCAGCCCAGGGGTCCTAACTGACTTGGGAGGCCATGCTGGGGATGAATGGTGTCTCTACCAGGCCACAAATGGGTATGGAATTCCTTGCGACTGAGGGAGCATGACCAAACTCATAACTAAGTTTTTTGTTTGGGTTCTTAACACCGTTGCCCACTCCTAGGAACTTTCTTGTGAGTGGAATAGAACCTAAGTTTGTTGAGGTAGTTAGTGGAAGAAGGCCTTCAATACCTAGATCTGGAGTTTGGGCCACCCCAACCCCCCTATCTAATCAATTTCAAGATCACATCAATTCTATCCCCATAATTCTTCTGGTTGTTCCTTTCTGGAACTAACACTACCATTTTCCTACTTCAGGTCTCTATCACCAGTAACCTACAGAGTTCATAGCACATTTTATTATGGTATCAGACTTGAATCTAGGGCTCCCTGGCAGGACAAGTCTGTATCACATAATATAATAATGTTCCAGCCAAACCTATTAAGTGTTCCCCATACTTCTCCCATCTATTGCTCCTCCCCATCTGAACCAGCACCCTCCACAACAAATCTCTTGCAACTAGACCTCTGACTTGGAATTTCCAAAATCCATACCCCAAATGCCTGAGATAGTTAACTGACTCATCTTTGGAGCTCCTCCCTAAGGGCTCAATCCAGACAATTGCTTCCATATATGTCCAAAAAATATATGCTCCAATCTGCATTCTGAGTCCATCACCTCTCTATCTGGAAGTGAACAGGATGTGTTCATCAAAGTTCCTAAGTCTTTCAAAGTTGTTTGTCTTTAAAATACTGTTGTTATTGCATAAATTGCTTTTCTAGTTCTGATAATTTAACTCTTTATCAGTTCATATAAGTATTTCCAGATTTCCCTGAACTATCACCTACATTTTATCTCACAAGACAATTTTACTCCATTATATACATATATCATAATGTGTTTAGCCATTACTCAACTACTGGGCACCGCTTCAGTTTCCAATTCTTTGCCACCACAAATAGATATGCTATAATATATATAGCTATTTATTATTGTTGTTGTTATCATTTTATTGGGGATTTGATCAAGTAAGGCTCCCCTAGCCCATTTGATGAAATTACAGAATATAAGGAGCAGTTAACAAAAACAGTGAAGTGTTAAGGCTTTGCCCTTTCAGACTGGAAATAAGTGCATTTATACCATATAAAGAATGTACCCCTGGGGGAAGCTAGGTGGCACAGTGGATAAAGCACTGGCCCTGGATTCAGGAGGACCTGAGTTCAAATCTGGGCCACTGACACTTGACACTTACTAGCTATGTGACTCTGGGCAAGTCACTTAACCCTCATTGCCCCACAAAAAACAAACAAAAAAAAATAAAGAATGTACCCCTTTAAGAGTAAAGGGCATGAGACATTCAGTGTCTAAAGCCCTAAGGGGTCCATTCAAAAGTCGGAAATTGGGACAAATTGGGACATAAAGAAGTGTTTTATACACCTGTATCTTACATACAAAATAAGCTTTTATGCTCCTTTATAAAATAAGAAGAAGTTGCTTCACCAACCTAATAGCTACTTAGCCAGTTCAAGGATCAGTCGCACCATTGATAGCCTCTAAAAAGCAAAATTGACATCTCTGGAGTCAGTTGAGACAAGAGTGCTGCTATTTGAGATAATTATCTCTGGAAACTGAAAAGAGAGCCAACTATGGAGGTAGAATCCAGATCTTGGGAGGAATATAGAGGGCAATGGGGCTAGAGGGAATTTTTCTCCCCTTCTTCCCCCATCAACAAAAGTAACTTGCTTTGGAGCCACCTGTGCAATAGATGTGTACACCAGCAGAGAGCAAGCCAAGAAGAATGAACTACAGAGAAGATCAGGCCCAAAGAGAAAGCATAACAACAAGCCTAGTAAAAATATTCCCCATAGGAAATAGTATGTGGATATCACAAAAAAAACAAAAACAAAAACAAAAACAAAAACAAAAACATGAGGGCCCACTGCCTTGGCTACCTATGTTCCCTACATGTGTGCCTCTCAATTAGTGTGAGTGCTCATTCTTCCCATGCATTCTATGTATTTGTAGAAGAATGAGAACCATGCTAATTGAGAAAAAGTTTTGTTACTACTGTTCATGCTATGCCATTCTAGAAAATGCCTTTTGTTGTTGTCATTGTTGAGTTCTTTCAGTCATGCCCAACTGGATGTGACCTCATTTGAGGTTTACTTAGGGTCTTAGAAAAATTAGTAATGAATCTTAGAATTCATTGTACTTGTTTAATTTATGAACTTATCACAAAGAGATATGTTCCCTAATTATCCCATGCCTAGGCTTTGAAGTATAATAACCACTAACTACTAACCTTTTGCAGACTGCTCATCTATCAGTGGAGGGGAGAGAGAAAGGGGGGAAAAAGAACATTTTAAAGGAAAATGTATATCACTACTACTATGGTTATTTACAAAATCAGCTATATATTTTGCTGTATTATTTTTTATGGGAGTTCACATTTATAGGCTATGTATTTCTAAAGAATGAGTCATAAACATTCCAATAGATGAATGACAAAAAATAAATTACTAACAAAAATGAGAATGATGTATTTTTGTTCTTTAAAAACAAGTTTTTTCTAACTAATTTTTCATTTGTATGTCTAATTTTCTGTACAAGTTGTAAAGCAATTTAGACTATATTGCAAGAAATTTAAGTAAAATTGTCCAAATTTTTTCTAATATAATTTACTAAAATGTTAACCAAGAGTCAAAGTGATTTGCAATTCTTATCAAGTTTGATGAACAAGACTTGGGGGGAAAAGTACGTAATTTTGCACATCTCTAAGGAAACACAGAAAATAGAATTAAACTTGGTCTAATTTTCCCATTCTAGGTATACAAGAAAGAACACAACCCATGCTTTCATTCATGGTTTCCACGAATGGAACATGTTTTCCCACCCCTATATAAAACCACAGAGGGCCTTCCTATACATAAGTTTATGGCAATGTAATCACCTCCCAAGTGTCAGATAAGAGCCATAACTCCAGGAATATAGATATGTGCATGTATATATAGAGCATAAGAATTTACATTAAAGTGACCTGGTTTTGGGGGGGTTTTTTTTTGGTTTTTTTTAAGTGAGGCAATCGGGGTTAAGTGACTTGCCCAGGGTCACACAGCTAGTAAGTGTTAAGTGTCTGAGGCCGGATTTGAACTCAGGTACTCCTGACTCCAGGGCCGGTGCTCTATCCACTGCACCACCTAGCTGCCCCCTAAAGTGACCTTTTTTAAAAGCTAAATCATATGTTAATTATATCTGCTCTCTTTAAAGTTATAGAGTATAAAAATGCCTATAATATGGTCTTTTCTTTACCAATGCTTTTTAAAAAATTATTATTTATGGAAGACTTCTTAATTTTAAAAAAGGGTATCAGAGATGAGAAAAGGAGAAAAAGAGGTAGACATTAATTTTTATTAAAATCTAAATGTTTGGTCATATTGCAAACAAATGCTAATCACACTGCTTTGGCCTTTCCGGTATGTTAAAGAGATTACCTAGTAGGGTATTCTGTATTTATAATACTAAGTTATTTCTTTATAATGAAAATAGAAAAATATCCTTATGATTAAGTAAAGCTTGATATCAAAATTGAATTCAAAATTGGGGATATGCCCATCAATTAGGGAGTGGCTGAACAAACTGTGGGATGAGATTATGATGGAAGACTATTTACTGTGCTATAAGAAATAATGAGCAGGATGCCATCAGAAAAACCTAGAAAGACTTACATGAGCTAATGCAAGGTGAAATGTACTATATACAAAATAACAGCAATATTGTAAGATGATATGCTGTGAATGACTGGACTGTTCTCACAATTCAATGATCCAAGACAACTCTGAAGAACTTATGAAAAAATGCAATCCATCTACAGAGAAAGAACTGATGGTATCTGAATACATATTGAAGCAAAAATTTTTGTTCCTTTTTCTAAAGTTTTTTTGTTTTCTTTCACAACCTGAATAATGTAGAAATGTTTTGCATGACTACATATGTATAACTTATATTAAAATGCTTAAATTCTTAATGGGGGTGGGAAGGGAGGGAGGAAGAGAATTTGGAAGTTTTAAAAATCGATGTTAAAATTTGTTTTTACATATAATTTGAGAAAAATAAAATTCCAAATAAAAAAAGGATAAGGTAACACAAGGTCAGGGGAACATCATCTTAGGGTGTTCTTGAAACACACTGTATAAGAAATATAGAACAAAGGGAGTTGCTTATTAATCTTGCTCAGCTGCTGATATATAATGGATATTCTTTGCCTGGAAAATATCTCTTTATTATCACTATCACTTCAAGTTATTTTTAACTTTAAAAAAACTATTATAGTAGTATTGTATGAGGTGATGCCACTCAACTATCAAAGTACTTACTGTCTGTATCACTCTATGAGCACTTAGAATAAGCTACTGTGGGTTTTTTTTTTTAAGCCACACTTCAAGACTGAACCCACTAGTGATAAAGAATAACAATTAAACAAAAATATCTAATACAGTATCCACATCTCACAATGTGTACATTATTCAGTCCTATTTGTTCCCCAATCTCTCTACTCTGAGGAGCTAAATATGTTTCTTTATATGTTCTCAAGGAAACTCATTCATTTTTCAGTGACTCAGGGTTTAATTTCTTTGTGGTGATTTCATTTACACCACTTAAGTCATTCTGCATGTTGTCTTGATTCTATTTATTTCACATCTCATCATTTCATACAGATCTTTCCAACTTTTTCTGAATTCCTGGTGTTTGTCATTTCTTACTGAACCATAATATTTTATTGCATTCATAATATCACACTTTATTAATAACTCAAATGGTGGGCATTTTCTCTAGTTCTTTGCTTACACATAATACAGCTACAAATATCATAGTATATGTATATATATATATATATATATGTATATAAATAATCACTGTGTCAAAGGAATTGGATAGATTAATCACTTTTCATAAATAATTCAAAACTGATATGCAAAATTAGACGGACCATTTCACAACTCTACTAACTAAAAGAAATTAATATGCTTGTCTTTCCACAGCCCCACCAACATTGTCGGTTTACAATTTTATCACCCTTGCCTACCTACAAAATGTGAGGCACAATTTCAGGGATGCTTTAAATTGAATTTCTTTTACTACTAGTCATTTGGAGCATGCTTTCATGTGGTGCTTTATAGTTTGAAATTCATCTTTTTTAAACTTGTTCATATTCATTAACTATTGGAAAATGGGTTTTGGTTTTATTTATTTGCATCAATTTTTTATTTTGAATATCAAAGTAGGTTTTATCTTGCATGCAAAGGTAACAAAAAATCATTTCTTGACACATTTGGTCACCTTGTATTTAACAAATTATGATGAGTATTTATAAAAAGACTACCAGAAAAATAATTAAGGCTTATTGAAGAGAATGAAGAGAAATTCTAGGAAGAGTTTAAAAGAAAGTCCAAATTAAATCAGCATATCCTTTGATTCTCCAAAAAGTCCTATTAAGACAATGCACTGTAGCATGGATTCTTTTTTTTTCCTTTGGTTTGTTTGTTTGTTTGTTTGTTTGTTTTGCAGGGCAATGAAGGTTAAGTTACTTGCCCAGGGTCACACAGGTAGTAAGAGTCAAGTGTCTGAGAACAGATTTTAACTCAGGTCCTCCTGAATCCAGGGCTGGTGCTTTATCCACTGCACCACCTAGCTGCCCTATGTAGCATGGATTCTTTTTTGTTTTTGGGGGGGGGGGGGTTTGTAGCATGGATTCTTGAAGGCTATCACAGTGGAGTTTAAGCTTGATCAGTTTTCACTAAACTAGAAAACTTCAAGTATGGTCCTGGGTGATCCAAGCTAGTTAAATATGGAATCTCATCATCAGTCAACTGCCCATTTAGTAATGAATTATTTGGCCATAACAACAAATGAAACAAAGAAATACTTTAAAATACTCGGAAAAAAAAGAAAGTGCTTTTAAAAATCAGTTTTTATACTGTCTAAAAACAATAACTTTACTACTTGTAATCTAAATGTGACTTTTGTCCAATGATGAATGAATATAAATATATATATATACATATATATATATACATATATATACATATTGTTGCTGTTCATCCTTCAATTTCAAAGGACCAATGATATCACAGGGTGATGACTTCACTTTTTCATGAATTGGATATGAGATTAAGTTGCACAGAGTCATCAGCCTCACTCTTTCTTCTAGAATCATTGAAATCTAATGGCAAGACAAAAGTCAGGATGACTGGCAATGACCCAGGATGCAGTAGATGACCTTGGCAAACACTAAGTGCTCCATAGTGCCTGCTTCAGCCAACTTGAACAAATTCAGGTCATTGAATAAATTATTCTCATCTGCCCATTCCACCAGCAGAAGTCTTAAGATGCTTGGGGTAGACATCCCCCTAATAACCAATGGGTTTGAGGCCTATTGGTTATCTTCAACCTGATTTAGCTCATCTTCTAAGACAGTTTCACCAGGTTGTGGCTGCTCTGCAGCTTCCTGCAGTCCCAGGTAAAAGTTGGGTCAAAGGTAGACACCAAAGATGGATACACAGCCCTGAAAATGGTTCATCAAGCCCTTACATCAGAGATGCTAATCCTTCCCTGAACACCCCATACACACACACACATGTATGTGTGTGTGTATATATATGTATGTATGTATACGTGTGTGTGTGTGTGTGTGTGTGTGTGTGTGTGTGTGTGTGTGTGTGTGTGTAGTGAGAAATTATTTGGGTTTTGGAACACCCAAAGGCCCCAGCTGAGGGGATTGATTGGATTGACTGACTTCACTGATTAACTCACTTAAAGTTAATTCAATTATAACCACACCTGCCTAGCCCTCAAGAGGGTGTGTTCTAAGAGGGTGTGTTCTAAGAGGGTGTGAACTCTGACTTCAACACAGGACCACCCTCAAGGCCAGTGAACCAATGGATTTGGGTGATGCTAGCCAATTAGCTTGAAGCAGTGTTTAAGGACCATCTTATAATTTCGTGAGCTATTTGTTCTTGTCACATTATAGAACTTGTGTTAAATATTTGCAAAAAAATAATAAAAATATTTACAACTTATTCACCAAGAGTTATAGAAGATTAAGAAGCAGAAAAATTATATACAGAGCATAAAAAGAATCTCCAAATATCAAAGCAAGAGATTCCAAAGCATTAAAGATCATATCAATTAGGGTCATATTTTAATTCTATTTTATGCAGTTACAAGAAAAATTTCCCATTTCTAAGAATTTTGAAAAACAGACAAGATCAAGTAGTTTTTATAAATTCTTAAGATTATTATGGTTATTTCTGGTTTAGTATATTCATGTAAAGTGTTACAGATCATAATTGTTTACCTCAAGGAGTAAATTCTAACAGATTATATATATGGCATAAAATTTCAAGAATCCTCAAAGGTGAGACCCTAAAAGTTTGCATCTTCTAAACAAATCTTCAGTCTTTGTAGTTTTTGAGAATAAGAAGCTTTTTGTTTCTATTAACCAACTGCCACCTTCCTTCATTAAAAACTACAGTTATAACACTACACTTGAAGATTTAATTTTTTATCTCTTAAAAAATTTAAAAATCTACACTTTGACATTCAGTTACTTCAAAGTGAAGGTGAGAATAGGTAAGAATAATGAAAAATATATTGGAAAGAAGTAGGAAAGAGCCCAATGACTTATAGATTACAAGGATTCCTCATGCTGTTACATCATGATTACTTTCATAAAGAAGAAAAATGGGAGGCACCAGGCATGGAAAGCCACAAATAACATCACAAAAACTGAAAAACTTAATATTCTAAAAGACAGGATGTGGGAATTATCCATGCCCGATTAGACCACCAACCTGGCAGAGCAAAAATAATCATTAGTAAAAAGCTAGAAGAAAAATAATGAAAAAATATTAAATACACATCTGAAAACAACCCAACACTAAACTATTTAAACAAGTAATTAATAATGAGGATATATAAACAATTAATAAACATATATAAGAAAAATAGCCATTCCCCAATAGAAAAAGGGTTAAATGATATGACTATTATTACATTACTAAAAATTATTAAAGAGACTGTGCAGTCACAGAACCCTGGAGTCTTGTATGGACTGACACAGAATAAAGTGATCAAAACCAGATAATAATTTATAAAATAACTGCAAAACTATAAACAGAAAACTCTGTAAGAGACTTAAGAACTGACTTCAGTACCTTTGATTTATCACTTCTCTGCCAAGAGGTGGGAAGCATGATTCATCATCATCTGTCTTTCAGAGTCATAACCAGTTATTGTTATTTCTTTCTAATATCTCATAATAATATATTGCTGTCAAATATTTCAAAATGTAAATTTTCATTCCCAATGTTAATATTTACTATAAAGAAAAATTCATGAAAATGTACATCTTTACTAAAGACCTCTTCTCAGTCCTCATCCTTCTTGACCTCTCTATAGTATCTGACGACTCTGTAGACTTTCTCCTCTTCCTTGATATTGTACTCTTCCCTAGGTTTTCATGACACTGTTCACCTGGGCGGTCAACCAGCATTTCTTAAGTGCCTATAATGTGCCTGACACTATGCTAATCACTGTGGATACAAAAAAAGGCAATACACAGTCTCTGCTCTCAAGGAACTCACAGTCTAATGAAAAAGAAAATACACAAACAATTATGTACAAATAAGATCAAATAGGATAAATTGAAAATAATCTCAGAAGGAAAACACTAAGGTAACAGAGGACTGGGAAAGACTTCTTGCGTGTGACTTAACTAAAACTTTAAAGAAGTCTGGTTCTTTCCCTGTCTCTTCACTTTCTCCTCTGCTGGGTCACCATCCCAGTCCCATTATCTCTGCATATGCCATCATTTGGGACCCCCTTCTCTTCTCTGTCCTAGAGATTTCATCTATTCCTTTGGATTCAATTATCTCCTCTACATATTCCTCCCAAATCTCTAAATCCTAAGTGCCAAGGTGAACATTTGCACCTAGATATCTCAAAGGCATCTCAAATTGAACATATGTAAAACAGAACTAATTATCTTCATCAAAAAACCTACCTGGGGAAGCTAGGTGGCACAGCGGATAAAGCACCAGCCCTGGAGTCAGGAGGACCTGATTAACTCACTTAAAGTTAATTCAATTATAACCACACCTGCCTAGCCCTCAAGAGGGTGTGTTCTAAGAGGGTGTGAACTCTGACTTCAACACAGGACCACCCTCAAGGCCAGTGAACCAATGGATTTGGGTGATGCTAGCCAATTAGCTTGAAGCAGTATGTAAGGACCATCTTATAATTTCGTGAGCTATTTGTTCTTGTCACATTATAGAACTTATGTTAAATATTTGCAAAAAAAATAATAAAAATATTTACAACTTATTCACCAAGAGTTATAGAAGATTAAGAAGCAGAAAAATTATATACAGAGCATAAAAAGAATCTCCAAATATCAAAGCAAGAGATTCCAAAGCATTAAAGATCAAATCCAGCCTCAGACACTTGACACTTACTAGCTGTGTGACCCTGGGCAAGTGACTTAACCCTCATTGCCCCACCAAAACAAAACAAAAAAAAAAAACACCCTACATCACCATACAAAATGAATATCAAAAATTTTTATAGCAATTTTCTATGATAAAGGCCTCATTTCTCAAATATATAAGGAACTGAGTCGTTCATAAAAAGAGCCATTCCTCAACTTATAAATGGTCAAATGATATGAACAGTAAGTTTTCAAAAGAAGAAATTAAAACTATCTATAATCATTTGAAAAAATGTTCTAAATCACTATTGATTAGAAAATGCAAATTAAAACAACCCTGAGGTACCACCTCACATCTATCAGAAATGACAAATTCTGGAAGAAATGATTATACTACCATTATTCCTGGAAAGGGGATATATCACATAAAAGACCCATGAATCAGTTTTTCATCTCTGTTATACTGTGACTCTTTAGACGCTTCCCTTCCCTGGCTGCCACTTCTATGTGTGTGTATGTGTTTTCTCTTTATTATAATGTAAGCTCCCAGTTCTTAGTATAGTCCCTGGCAAGTAGCAAATCCTTGGTAAATGCTTTTCATTTATTTTAAGAGAGATTTTACTCCCTTGGGAGAGAAGAAAATGGTCACAAGAGATACACTAGTCAGAATAGTCTACATTTTTTTCTCCATTTTAGGAGAATATAGGATAGAAGATTTGAAAGGAGCTATTTTTTGTTGTTTTGGATAACAGATTGACATTCAATTAAATATTCTGGTGATTTTTTTTTAAATTCTCTCTCTCTCTCTCATCTGTTGACAATATAATTTTAATTAGAAACTTTATGGAGAACAAAACCAGGTGCTTTACTTAATGTTGAGAATGCAAAGAAAAAAAGTGAAACATTCCCTGTCCTGAATTGTCTTCTAACGAGGGAGACAACACATACATAGAAGGTGTCCTAAAAGTCTTAATGCAGTTTAAAGTTTTAAATATTTATGTGTGTGTATGTGTAATATACAGGTATATATAAAACGGATAGAACATGGTTTTGAGAAGGAGGCACTATCAGGTGGGGAGCTCAGAAAAGGCTTCCTATGGAAGGTAGTGCTTGAGCTAAGTCTAGAAGGAAACTAGGGATTCTAAGAGTCAGAAGTAACACAGGGAGCACCTTCTAGTCGTGGCGGATAACTTGTGCAGATAGGAGGTATGGTGTCATATGTGAGCAACAGCAAAGAGGCAGTCTGACTAGAGCAAGGACAAGAAGGATAAGAAGGGGCCAGTTGTAAATGCCAAACAGGAATTTCTCTTTCATCCTAGAAACAATAGGGAACTAACTACTAGAGTCTGTTGAGGGTGTGTGTGGGAGGGGGAGGGGGGAGTGACTTTGTAAAACCTGTATTTTAGGAAAATCACTTTAGTAGTTATGTGGAAGATAGTTTGGAGTGAGAGAGATTTGAGTCCGGGAGACTAAGTAGGAGATTAATTACAGTGGTCTAGGTGAGGCAATAAGCATCTGAACTAAGGTGATAACTATAAGTGTAAAGAAAAAGGGTTGGGGGGGGGGGAAAGTAGGTGTGGAGACAGAAGTGAGATGTAGTGGAGATAGAAATGATAGATTTGGCAACTAATTGACTATATGGGGTAAGAGAGAGTGAGGAGTTACCAAATAGGTAAGGATGGTGGTGCCCTGAACAGAAGCATGGTTTGGAGGATGGGGGTGAAGAAGAGATCCCAAGTTCTATGAATATTATTATGTGTGGATAATGGGGCTGAATGGGATACAGAGGATGATCTGCTCTGGTGGGCAGAATTCTTTCTACTTTCTCCATAAGAAATTTGTGTCTGTGTCTGTGTGCATGTGAGTGACAAAGTTTTGTCAAGATTGGATCACTCTTTATTGCTACACAACCTAAATCCAAGTCAGTATTTCTAAATATTTCACATCATCGCTACCATATACTTAACATAACAATTGCAGAATACACTTTATGAAAACTGCTACCATAAATCTAATAGAGTTAAAATTATTGGAAGGTGGACATACTCAGCACTTGCCTACATAGCAGGCTTTGAGAGGTTCCAAAAAAGCTCATCTCATTCAAAAATCTTCCCCTTTTCTTCCTACAAGAAGTGTCACTATGATCAGTAAGTCAGCATACCTCTAAGCATCCCCTTTTAAACATCTAAAGAGAAGCAACACATTATATCCTTGAGATATTAAATGTATTAGCTTCTCAGTTCAATCACTGAGGCAACAGTTAATTAATAGGTATAAAATATACAACAAGTAGGTTCTGATAAAGGGAAAGTAGATTAATAGGTCTGAGACACAGACACTCCCTGAGAAAGGCAGTCACCATATTGACAGACCCAGCACCAAGACTTTAGGGGAGGAAAAGTTGGGGGAAAAGGAAAGGTAGAAGAAAGAAAAATAAGTATTACAAGGTAGAAAAGGGATGTGAAAAGGAAAAAGACAATTATAAATAAGCCACCTCACAATTTTATCTAATTATTACTAATAATATTGGATCAAATACTCAAATTATACCTCCTATTATATATTTTAGAAATATCTCAATCCTACCTCTTTTTCATGCATTAGAAAGAGTAACTGTTCATCTTGGAGACTACTGGCTTTCCCTAGATTTGATTTGGCAGTCATCGGCTGAATAAGAAAGATTTAATTTAGTAAACTTCAAATACTTTTTAAGGCCTCCAATATACTTATATTTATGAATGTTTGCATTCTCTTTTATTAAAATTGCAATTGAGCAAGATGAGATTTTTATTGGTGGATGTAAAAATGCCTGAATAATATCAATATGGCAAACAAAAATTATCAATCACTTTTAAGTGATTAACAAGACAATTCATTAGACTAAGAGAAAATACTCATAAACACATACTCTACAGGAAAATATTTGTCTCTGAAGAAAAATCAAGACATTCATCACTTACCAAAGACATTGGAATGGGCTTTTCTCGTAGATACCTTGGATTTTCTATCTGAAATCATAAAATCAAAATTAGATCTTACCTGTGAAGTTTTAAATAAGTATTTCTTAAAACACAAAATTAAATTGCTACATGAAAACACCCTTTATACTCTATAATATTTAACTCATTTCATGGTAAGCCTATAAATACTCCAAAAAGTTAACAAGGAAAACACTAGATATAGTGAAGTTTAAGATTAAATGAATACTCAAAGGACTTAAATCTTGACTTCCTGGTGCTTCAGTTTCTCTTTCTAGAAAATGTAAATGCTTTTTATCACAGAATCCACAGGGATGACTTCTGGTAAATTAGGTAACCTGCAAAAAATCCTTTAATTCTTCATAGGAAATGTATAATACTAAATAAATTCAAATTGTTATTTCAAGATTCACCTCAATTCAACATCAATTCAAGCTGTTTTAAAAATAATGAAAATCTAAAAAAAACAAAACCCAAATTAATAATATTCATTTTTTTCTATTCACATGGCACTACCTTCGTAAATTTGTTATTTTCATCTCTGCTAAATCATTGGTTTCTTTATTTTAATTGTATATCTGATTAGTAAAAGTTTTGGGGGAACATACCCCCCCTGAAAGTGCATTTATTTGCAAATTATGTACATGCACTCTTGTACATTTTAAACAACATACATTTTATAACGTACATAGGAAAAAGACCAAAGTTAAACAGATAAGATAAAGATGAAATAAACAATATTTTTAACTATTTTCTTTTACTTACTAAGAGTATACAAGCTTTTTTTGTTCTCATTAAAGGTATTTGTATTATAATGTCCCAGTGAGAGCTATGTGATTGAATGTTTTGTTATTTTTTAAATGTTGGTATAACATCGTGATAAAGAAATTCAAAGGTCTGTTTCTAACCAGCTTATTTCTATACTTGCTTTTAATAATTATCTTTTTTTAAAAAAGCCTTTTCCGAAAGATGCATATATCTAAGTCAAAAAAGTGCATCATTAGTTGTGCTCTTTGCTAAATTATGACACTCAGTTTTCAATCCTATTCATCAATTATGCAAAGATTTTTTTTTTAATTCAGCTAATAAATTTCCATCTTCCTTGATGTAAAGGAACTAAGGAGATGGTCTCTGGAAGTCAGGTCCCATATATAAAGGGTAGTTGTTCCAGATGGAGAGAAGGCAGGGACAAGGCAAAATCCCTAGTACAGTGGTTTCCTGGCAAAGAACAGGGGAGGGTAGTTGTTCCAGATTCGTTTGGGGAGGGGTAGGGCAAGGATAAAGCAGGTAGCAAGATATGTAGAGCCCAGTTTCTTTGTGGCAAATAACCTTCCTCATTTTCTTCTGATATGTCCAACAGTATTTTGGTTTGTTTTTTGTTTTGTTTTGTTGGAGGGAGGGAGGGAAGGGGTGATTGAGAGAGGGTTATGTAGAATTGGGTTACGGATTCAAATTGTTCTCTGCTAGACAACTTAAAACCCAAGTCCACTGGCAAAAGCAGGTGCCATTGCTCTTGCCTCATGCCAACTGCTACTTGCTCACACTTCTGGGCTTAGTGGTCTGAGGATGATATCTTTGTTCTATCTCCTCAGTTTTGGCATGAGCCTTCCTTATCCCCCTGAAGGCAAGGATAGAAAAGGGGCTGGATGGACAGGAAGGAGAACCTATATCTGATAGCCCTTTCATACAAGAGTACCTTTCAAGATGGGATTCAATCCATTTAGGAAAAACCCATGATAAGTACTAGATATTTTTCCTGAGTTCTCACTCAAAGGTGAGGGCAAAACAAGCTAGAATATAAGAGAAAAAACCTGCTTCCCCTCACTTTGGGATAAGACTCCAAAAAGGCTGGACTTATAGTGTCGATCCAGGGCAAGAATCTTTTTCAGACAGGAGAGCTCTTGACTCCAGGTTACCCAGAAAGGCACTCCTTCTCTGGACTCAAAGAGTAGAGATTCAGTCCTAGGGAACTTGGCTACTCAAAGAGGGAAATCAGGTTTTTCTGCCTCTGATGAGCTTATTTTGCCCAGACCCCTGGAGTTCTAAGAAAAATCATTGCAACAAAGTTCAACTATGGTTCTTGCCCAAAGTCTTCCCTAAAAAGTACTAATAAGGTTCATTTTAGAAAAGATGCTCGGTTGTCTAGAGCCTGGGCCAGGGAACACATGAGGTGTATGTTGTTACCATTGTAAGGATGGTAGAGGGACCACAGGATGGGCAGGGAAAACAACTCTTCACCTGGCTACTACCTGCCTGGGGAAAAACTTGCATGGTGGACAACAATGGATAAAGGCAGGAGGAATGTACTAGAGCTAGACAAGGAGAAAAGGGCACATATGACCAAGTACCATGCAAAGTCTTTAAGAATTATTCCATATTATAAAAGAAACATCATCAAGCAACAAAAAAATGACAAATATTTTTTATTAAAATCTTGCTCTATGAAAATTATCTATTTCTGCCTTGACAAAAAAAGTTTAGTTTAAAACTAGGATAGGGAAAATTCACACTTGATATTAATCCCTAATAAAAACCATTGCCTTCTAATTTAAACAATGGATGGGGTAATTGAGGTACTGCTGCTGCCTGGTGGCAGCATGCTATCACTGAAGAAAAAAGGTAGAAAATCACAATGGGTGAATTCACAAATTCAGCTTTTAATGACAATGGCAATACTACAATTATATTTACTTTTTTTTTTTTTTTTTTTTTTTTTAGTGAGGCAATTGGGGCCAAGTGACCTGCCCAGGGCCACACAGCCAGTAAGTGTTAAGTGTCTAAGGCCGAATTTGAACTCAGGCACTCCTGACTCCAGGGCCGGTGCTCCATCCACTGCGCCACCTAGCTGCCCCTATATTTACTTTTTAAATGATGAAACATTACATAGTAAATATTAGTATCGATCCACAGATTCATAGTTAGTACTCAAAATATTTTTTTTGTTCAATGAAAGAATGAAAGTGTTAACACTGCAAATAAGAAATATTTCAAAAATGTATCATTTTTGCAATATATAAAGCACAGAAAAAGTAAAAAACAACAATCTTTTTGGGAATCCACTTTCCTCAGACATCACAAATTAGCTGAATAGTGATCCTCATGAGGATAGCAGATGAGGACTTTCAAGTTTGGAGAGCTTAAGACCAAACTTCCTTGAATGAGCTTTGACAGAAACCTATACACAAGACCACTCTAGGACTCATTAACAGATATGGATCATGATTCCTTGCCTATGATCTCCAAACACTAGAGAATGAAATTCTACGAAGTAATAGTTCACACACAGCATCAGAGAATGGTGGAACTCCTCCTAGATCACTGATCACAAAGAGAAGCAGTTATGAGCAGGCAGATTTCAGAGAAACCTGGAAGGACTTATAGAAACTGATGCTGAGTGACATGAGCAGAACCAGGAGAACACTGTACACAGCATCAACAATATTATGTGTTGATCAGCTGTGACAGACTTTCCTCTTCTCAGCAATACAATGGTCCAAAATAGTTCCAAAGGACTCATGATGGAAAATGCTCTCCAAATCCAGAAAAAAAGAACTATGGAATCTAGATGTGGATTGAACCATACTATTTCTAATTTTTGAAGTTTTTCCCTTTTGCTCTGATTCTTCTTTCACAGCATACTAATGCAGAAATATGTTTAATGTGATTGTACATATATAATCTATATCAGATTGCTTGCTGTCTTGGTGAGGGGAGAGGGGGAGGGAGGGAGAAAAATTTGAAACTAGAAATCATATAAAAACAAATGTTGAAAACTATCTCTACATGTAACTAGAAAATAATAAAATACTTTTATGATTTAAAAAAAGAAAAGCATTTTACAAACCTTAAAATACTATACAAATATTGTTATCATTATTCTAAAGTATCTGTGGCCCTGTCCCAATCAAATAATCTAAAAAGCCATTGCTATGGTATAATATATTTGCTTCCCTAAAGCCAAGTATACCAATCTAATGGTCACTGGCATCAGTTCCTCCTCTGATACTGCCTTAAACAGCTACTGTGCCTGCAACGTGGAATCCTGCTTTTCACTGTGTTTTTATACTTCTAGGAGAATATCAAACATGGCTCCTATTTTTACCTACATAATGGGGCTTCTGGCATTGACACTATCCCCATTTACTAATGAATGCTACTGAAATCACAACTGCTATTCTCCCTGTCAGTATCTGAAGGGTACTTTCTCTTCCATTGGCCCTCTGAGTTCTCTTCCTTTCACTCACACTTTGGCAGTGCATTCCCCCTCATCAGTGAATTTAAGATACAGGCTCTGGGGGCCTGAAACAGATGCTATCTCTCAATTGTTAATAACACAAATGAAATTTAATCTAAATGTGTAAGAATGATATAAAGTACCTTTGTTACTAATTATGGAATTGTCCAGTAACGATTGTTTTATCCATTTATCAAATTAAATAAAGCCATTAAATAAATCATGGATTCTAAATGACTCTCGATGTTTTTCCTCAAGTAGCTAAGTCAGAAAAAATAAAAGTTTGTTCTAATTGAAATAACAAAGAATACCAATCTTTATTCACTTCTAACGCCTTAATTTATAATACTTTTATAGTGAACAATGGATAATATTCTCATTTTTTAAACAAAAAGAGGGTACCATAGTACATATTTTAGAAAATAAGTAATATATTTTCTGATTTTGTAATATCAGCCAGATGTGCTTTGAAGTTAAATGTTCTCTTTCTGGAATGCGCAAGTAACATGGATTTCAAGTGATGTGTAAACATTTAGTCTAAACATTAACTTCTTTCATGCTTTTTTTTCCTGCAAAACTTATTATTTTCTCATAACAGTTCAAGAAAGAATACCACAATAAAGAGTGAACAAAAATTAAAAGGGAAAAAGAAACTTTTGTAAGAAATATGAAACTCTAACAATATCATATAAATGACAAGATTAAAATAAATTAAAATACATATAAATGATGTTGTTAAACAGCCAGTTATTAATTTTAATCACATAACAAAGTCTTTTGAATAAGAAACAAATAAGTATCACAATACTAAAATGCATCTTTATTTGAACTACAGTTGAACTCTGCTGAATGCTTTCTTTCCTTAATGAAATCAATACTTACATGGGAGGGAGGGAGGGTAGGAAGGGAAGGAGGAAAAAGGTTTGTGGGATTTCATCAGCAAAAGCAGATGGTACTGTATCTTATTTAATATCATTTCTACTGATAACACCAGTATCTGTTTCTAATGTTGAACCATTTGATAGTATCAAGGATTTTGATTACTAGTTAATAGTTGTTAATAGTTGAAACTTGTTAACAGTTGAAAAGGATGAAGACTGAGAAAAGATCATCGGATTTGGGAGTTCAGTGATCGTTGGTGATGTAGGAGATAGTGAGTGAAAAGAGAGTAAGTGAAGGCAATGAGCCTAAACAGCTTTCTCAAGGAGTTTTGCTAAGAAACGTAAGAGAGTTATAGAATGATAATTTAAGATAGTAGAGTCTAGTAAAGATTTGGGGTTTTTTGTTTGTTTTTAAGGATTCAGAAGACTTGAACATCTTTGAACGTACCTGTAGTTTAGGAAAGGTTGAAGATTTGATAGCAAGGGGAAAATGGAGGTCAAAGAAGGGATAGGATCAAGTCACATGTAGATGCACTGGCCTTGGCAAGAAGAGCCACCTCTTTGTCAGAGACGGGGAGAAAGCAAGAGAGTAGAGAATAATGTCAAGGAGTTTCTATATGACAAAAATAGAAGAATATCATTCATGTTTTCATTAAAGTAAAAGTTAAACTCTTTATGTGGAAGAGTTGGTGGGTTGTTGTTTGTCCTTCATTCCTGAAGAGGATCATGACAGATGTCATGACTTGCACTGAATTGGATTTAAGTGAGGGAGAGCTCTCACTCTCTCCTCCAGAGCCATCTGGGTCCAGTAGCAAGACATATATCAGGACAACTGGAGATGGTCCCACATGAGCTGGTGGGGAATGGATTGAGGAGAGAAGAAAAGAAATAGCTTACATGGGGAATGGAATAGGGAATTGCTTAGGGAGGAATAAAAGGACTGCTTTGCTTCAGTGATTTGAAGCTAACATAAATTTATAGCATACTCGTTATTCATAATTGTTACTTTCAGCCCAGTTTTGCAGCCTGAAATTAAGTGTAAGGGAAGCAAATGATGGGATACTATATTAACAAGGCTGAGGTTTTGAGACAGATAATTTGAGATAGAGTGGTCAACAATGCCAAATACATTGACCACCTTATCTTCCAGGATACTCTCTTCTCTGGGTTTTTTGTGACACTATTCTAGTTTTCATTCCTGTCTGACTGCTCTCCAGCAGTATCCTTTTCTGGTTCATCATTCACAATATGACCTCTAACTGTGGGTGATCCCAAAGGTTCTTTCTTAGACCCTTTTCTCTTCTCCTTCAACTCTCTTCTCAATGCTCTCTCAATCACCTTCATCAGTTTCCATGACTTTAACTATCATCTTTATAAACATAATATCTATAAATCCAGACACAATCTTACCTCTGAGTTTCAGTCCTAACTCACCAAATTCCCAGAAACATGTCAAACTCAATAAGTGCACAACTGAACTCAGTATCTTTTCCATCCTCCCAGACACCCAGGCTCAAACCTAGGTATCATCCTCAACTCCTTACTCTCTTCCTCACATCCAATATTCAAATTGTTCCCAAAGCCTATTGATTTTCACTTTGTAAGATCTCTCTAATATGTCCCTTCTCTTCTCTGACACTGCCACCACCATGGTGCAAGTTCTTATCACCCCTACTCTAGTCTATCCTCTACTTAGCTGTCATAGTCTTCCTATGGCATAGGTCTGATCATGTCACATCCTATACTCAATAAACTACAATGGTTCCCTCTCACCTCTGAGATCAAATATAAATCTTGTTTGGTATTCAAACCTCTCATGACCTACCTTTCCCATTTGTCCCTGATCTTTTCAGTCTTAAACTTTACACCCTCCCATCTCTCCACATATTTGATGATGTAATGTCACCAGTCTTCTTGCTGTTTTTTGAAGAAAACACTCCATCTCCCAACTCCAGGCATTTTTACTGGCTTTCCAAATTGCTCTCCCTCCTTGTTTCTGCTTCCTGGCTTCCTTTAAGTCACAGTTAAAATTCCACCATCTAGAGAAAGTTCTTTCTAATCTCCCTTAACTCTAGTGCCTTTTCTCTGTTGATTATCTCAAGTTTATTGCAAATAATGCTTGATTGTACATAGTTGTTTGCATGTTGTCACTCTCAATAGCCTGTGAGTTCCTGAAGAACAATGACTGTATTTTACCTTTCTATCACTAGCATTTAGCATAGTGCCTGTCACATGTCACTTAATAAATATTCACTAACTAGTATATAACTAGGCTTTTCACCATCCTGAATGTGTTCTGCTAGACACCCTCCAGCTTATCTATGTCTTTCTCAAATATTGATACCAGAACTGAACCCAATATTCTAGAAGAGGTATTAAGTTGAAAAAGCACAAAGGGTCTATCACCTCCCTATTTCTGGAAGCTCTGACCCTCTTAATGCTTTTTTTTTAAGTGAGGCAATTGGGGTTAAGTGACTTGCCTAAGGTCACACAGCTGGTAAGTGTTAAGTGTCTGAGGCTGGATTTGAACTCAGGTCCTCCTGACTCCAGGGCCAATGCTCTATCCACTGTGCCACCTAGCTGCCCCTCTTAATGCTTTTTTTGGCTGCTACATCACAGAACTGACTAATATTGAACTTGCAGTCCACTTAAAAAAAATGTTTTCACAATTACTGATTTCTAGTCATGCCTCCATTATACCTGTGAAGTTGAATTTTTTGTACCCAAGTGAAAAACTAACATTTATCTCTCTTGAAGGGTATCTTATTAAATTCTGCCCAATGCTCTAGCCTGTCGAGTTCCTTTTATATTCTGACATTGTCATCTACTGTGTGAGCCATCCCTCTGACTGAACCTCTATGACTAGAGGGCAAAGCTTCTATATAAAAGACAGGATTCAGAACAGTTTTTCTCCCTATTTTCCAAAAGATACATTGCTTTTGGACTCCAAATGCATACACCTCCTGATTTTCATGGCAGAGATTATTTTGTTTTTATTTGTATTTGCATCTCCAGTGTTTAGTACAGTACCAAGCACATAGTAGGTGCTTAATAAATGTTTTAGACTATTGAATAACTCAGAACCAGCTATGAATTTATTAAACATGCTACTGATGTCTTCACACAAATGCCATGCTGACATTAAATAAGTAACAATGATTCTAAAGGCCAGATATATTAACACCTAGTACATATCTCTCCATATAATCCACAAAAAGAGTTTAAAATACTATTAATTTTTATCAAAATTTTTGATAGAATCTATATAAACCATACCTACAACATTCCGTTTCTTCACTAGTTAAGTAATTTTATCAAAAAATAAAAAAGAAAGAAAGAAAGAAAGAAATGTTCTTAGCCTGGTATGGCCTGTTCCCCATGAAGCCATACTGTCTCTCTGAAATAACTGATTCTCTTTCTAGAGGTTCTCAAGTAATTCTAGAATTTTCACAGGAATCAGTCACTTTTAGGAAAACAGGGAAAACATTTTTATGATCTTTTAAAAATCACTGATAGTAGATCAACAATTATAACTACCAGTTCTTTTGGAATGTGAGGATGTGGTTCTTCAAGACCATATAACTTGACTTCATCAAGATACACAAGGTTATAGACAGTTTCTCAGATCTCAAATAGACAGTCTCATATCTCAAATATGTAGAGAAGTCTGTCAAATTTATAAAAATGAGTTATTCCCCAAATGATAAATGGTAAAAGGATATGAATAGGCAGTTTTTTATGAAGAAATCAAAACTATATAGAGAGATATAAAAATGCTCTAAATCATTATTGATTAGAGAAATGTACATTAAAACAACTTTGAGATATCATCTCACAGCTATCAAATTAACTAAAATTATTTGAAAGGTAAAATGATAAATGTTGAAAGTCATGTTGAAAAACTGAGATAGTAATTCACTGTTGATGGAACTGTGAACTGAGCCAACCATTTTGGAGAGCAATCTGTAATTATGCCCAAAGAATTATAAAACTGTGTATACCCTTTGACCCAGAAACACAACTATTGACCCAGAAATACTACTATTTCCCAAGGTGATCAGAGAAAAAGGTAAAAATGCTATATGTTGTAAAATATTTATAGCAGGTCTCTTTATGGTGGCAAAGAAGTGGAAATTGAGATGCTTATCAATTAAAGATTGGCTAAATAAATTGTGGCATATGATTACAATGGAATGGTAATGTGCTGTAACAGATGATGAGCTGGTTGATTTTTTTCCTTTTTGCAGGGCAATGGGGGGTTAAGTGACTTGCCCAGGGTCACAAAGCTAGTAAGTGTCAAATGTCTGAGGCCAGATTTGAACTTAGGTCCTCCTGAATCCAGGGCCAGTGCTTTATCCACTGTGCCACCTAGCTGCCCCAAGCTGGTTGATTTTAGAAAAAACATGAAAAGACTTACATGAAATAATGAAGTGAAATGAGCAGAACCAAGAAAACATTGTATACAGTAACAGAAATATTGTTCAAAGAATAATTGTAAATGACCAAGTTATTCTGAGTATTATAGATACTCAAATCAACCACAAAGGACCTGTGAAGGAATATGCTATCTACCTCCAGAGAAAGAACTGAAAAATAAAAGCATGCACAGTATGGTTTTACATACATATGTATATACATTTATACACATATTTATAATATATCTGTGTCAAATGGTGGCCTTCTCTAGTGCAGGGTGGGGAGAGCAAAAAAGGAGACAGTTTAGAATATGAAATGTAAGAAAACCATAAATTAAAATTTTAAAAGATCAATGAGGGATCACATGATTATCTCTTACTGACTCACTGTGGCCATCTTTGTTTTGTCATTTCCAGTTTAAAAGTTGTTCTCTTTTCAGAAATGAAGAAGAAAAGGAAGAAGAGGAAGAGGAAAAGGAAGGAGGAGGAAGAAGAAGAGGAGGAGGAGGAAGAAGCAGCAAGCAGCAATGCTTCCTCCCTGTAGTCACTTATCACAATTAACTCTACTTCTAAGCCAAGTCTCTATCCCTTTCCTAATCTTCCCTTTTCTCTTAATATGGGCTTTAAAAACTACCCTTTTTCTGTACTAAGCTACCCTCATCAGCCTCAATATGAGCTTAGCATTCCTAATACTGTTTTGAAAGGACCAGGAAACACTTATATTAATTTTCTATGACCAGACCTTCCTTGGATCATCTACATATTTTTATGACTCTAATTTGAAAGGTATATATCCCTATGAATCCACAGAAAAATCCCATTTTTCTTCCTCACTGAAACTGTTGCACTGTCTTCTGAAGTTCATTCTTAACTGTCTCCCGTCCTTCTTAGGCTGATTTCCCCTGGAGTATTTTAGTTTGTTGAATCCTACCTATCTTTCCATTAAACCCTCTGAAATCTGCTTTCTCAAAATCTAGAGTGCATATCAGCTTATGCCTGTATTTCCTCTCTTACACCACAAACTCAAGGAAAAGGTGGTTACTTTCCAGTGAGGTTCACAACATTCCTAACCCAGTACCCATTCCTCCCTGCTAATGGGAATAAGATCTAGAATGGAATTGTCCTGGTTGACTCTTTTTCTTTTTAAAGGATAAAAAATATCATTAAGGAAACTCGATATGTTATTAGTTACTCAGATTTTAGCAGAGAGTTCCAGCAGAAGTCTAGAAATTGAAAATCTCTCTACTTCATCCATTGCTACTCTATTTTGCCTCTGGGCCATTTCTAAAACTCCCCATCTTTTTCCTCTTTTTGGCCAGTTAGCCTTCAGTGTACTCCAGTGTTTCTGCCTCTTTTGATCTTCACCCAAATACTCTGTCATGTTCTCACATGTATATGCTGTCTTAATATAATCCTACCCTACACCCATTTTAACCTATCTTGTTTCTTTTGAATAAAGTATCCCTTTCCAGAGCCATGGTCCACTCATGGCTTTCATCACCTAAGGTCTCAGTAATATCTGTAAAGCCAAAATTACCTCCTTAGGGTGGAACCTCTAGATCTTTTTCTTTGTTGTTTAAACTTTCAGCCTTTGTATATAGACATGTAAGGTCACAGGTTTTAATATTAAGTCTCTTCATGGATTTGGTCTCTTATGAATAACCGGATGCTTCCTTCTTTGTGGTTACAGTGTCTGACTTGGAGAGGGGGGAGGAGGAGGGGAAGAAGGGTAATAATACAGAGGCATTCTTCTCTCTCTGCTTTTGATTAGATTTGCACCTTTTAAACACATTCTTGCCATTATTTCTTAAATGTACTCCATTTTTTAAAGGAATCTCATTTTCAAACACCATTTTGTTAGCTATATGTTCACACCCCAAATTAATTTTTCTCTTCTTCCCTTTCCTTCAATGGACAAGAGTGAAGGGAAAATAGCCTTATATGTTATATATCCTTCAGTTTCTTACCCAAGATTTCATACTTGTTGGCAATATGTTTTTAGGTTCCTTGTGAAAGTGTCATTTGTGTCCATGCAAATAAACAGAAGTAAATAGTTGCCAATCATTCTGATTAAGTCGGGAGGGGCTGTTATGCTTTTGACTAGTGGCCTGGGAAGAAAACATATTTTCCTATAACTGTTATGAGATGTACAAAGCTGCATCAGTAACCCAAAGCAATCAATCAGCAACAACTGCTGCTGCTGCTATCCTCTTCTTTCTCTGACTGTTACAGGATTGTCTTTTTATTGACAGCTTCTTTGTGGCTTCAATGTTGCATCTTTAGAGACATTTCTTTCTTCTCTGAGTAGCCAACTCTGTCTTCTTCAGGAAGAGCCTCAAATCTGTTTTTTCTTTTTTGTTTTGTTCTTTTTTGGTGGGGCAATTGGGGTTAAGTGACTTGCCCAGGGTCACACATCTAGTAAGTGTCAAGTGTCTGAGGCTCGATTTGAACTCAGGTCCTACTGAATTCAAGGCCAGTGCT
This sequence comes from Dromiciops gliroides, assembly GCF_019393635.1. NCBI lineage: Eukaryota > Metazoa > Chordata > Mammalia > Microbiotheria > Microbiotheriidae > Dromiciops > Dromiciops gliroides. Next base: position 209,719,650 of record NC_057864.1, read on the forward strand.
TTATCCACTGCACCACCTAGCTGCCCCCAAATCTGTTTTTAATCTTGAAATGTACAGGTGTCAGTTTTCCTTCTCTTTCCTTTCTAGGTCGCACTCTTCCATTTTCCAATAACCTAAAAAGGGATGTCTCCTCTCATCAGTCTCTCATTGAAGCCTTATACCTCTTCCTTAAAGGTATGCTTCATTTTCCCTCACTACCTGGGTACTAGAAAGGTTTTCTTATACTTATTAAATTTGGCAACTCTCTTATCCTTTTACTTTTAGGTTTACCTCTTAAGGTTCTCTACCTTGTGGAGGCAAGTAGTTGATATAATGAAAGAGTATAGGCTTCAGTGTCAAGAAGATGTGAGTTCAGATCCTGCCTCAACACTCTCTAGTTGGTGGCCCCTGGAAACTCACTTCACCTTTCTATGCCTCAATTTCCCATCTGGAACAAAACAATTAAAAATGAATGCAGTGAAATTATAATGAACAAGCTTAACCCCCAAAAAGAGGCATGAGAAGGTACCTTTCCTATACTTCTTTGCCTAGGTATGGAGCACAATATATATCATAAGGCTTTTCTGACATATTAGTTGGTTTTTCTGAATTATCTTCCTTTTAAAAATTCTCTATTTCAATGGATAATACTCTATGATGGAGAGGGAGAAGAGTTACATTAGGAAATATAAGTGATGTAAAAATAAAAGATAATATTTTTATTAAACACCAAGAACTGTACTAAGCTAGTAGCAATAAAAAGTAAGATAGCAATAAAGTAGTTTTTTTAATCTATAGAATCTTATAGACAGAAAGAAAAGATGGGATGTATAAAATGATAACTTAGGTGAATAACCTGACCAAGTAAAAAAATTTTTGAAGTTAGAGACGTGTGTGTGTGTGTGTGTGTGTGTGTATTTGTAGGCAATGGAGAGAGAGTTAATAGATTAAAAAGAATAAAGATGCAAGAGGGAATCATCAATGGAGGAAACTATCAAAGGAAATAAGAATAGGGGTGGGAAAGGGGTGGAAATGGAATCAAGGATAAAAGAAAAAGAAGGTTCTGCCATAACAAGGAAAATGATCAACTCTTGCTCAGAGAACAAAAGAGAAAGAAGACCAGTGACAATGTATTACTGTTCTATGTAGGTCTTTCTCTGGTCATCAGTTTCCTAATCTCCAAAATGATAGGGTTTGATTAAATGATCTCTAGTTCCATTTTACCTCTTAAGCCGGTGTCTATGAATTTTTTTTAAAATATTATGATAACTGTACTTCAGTCTAACTGGCTTCCTTTGTAATCCTATGTGATTTATTCATTTAAATATATTATTCTGAGGAATCCATAGATTTTAACCAATTGCCAGAGAGTTCTATAAGACAAAAAATGTCTAAGAACCTCTTCTCTAAATGATATCCAGTTATCTACTGAGAGGCAGGGGGTGGGCATCATGTTGGGGCTCAAAGAGAAAGGAAAGCTTAACAGGAATTAGAGTCATACAATCCAAAGGAGAGATGACCTCTCATTTTACAGATGAAAAAACAAAGGCCCAGCAAGTTAAGTGACTTGCCTATGCTTCACACTCCTATTAAGTGGTGGAAGATCAAAATTACAATTTGCCAGCTGTATTGTTCTTTCTGTATCAGGGACTCCTTTATGAACATGAAAAAATTTCATGGACTCTCATGTGATAGTACTTCTACTATTATCATTCATTAATTAAGAAAACTCATGATTACCAAAAAATGAGTAGGAATGCAATAACACTTTTTAAAAAACATATATTAATCACAATAGCAATGACATTATGCTAACAGTAGAAAGCTCCAGGATACTGTAGGAACTCCTAAGTGAGGTTAATAAATAAAAGAGCTCTAAATAATTATCTACAACAGAAAGATCAAGTATATGAAGAATGCCTATTTTCCAGACCGTGGTATATATGCAGCTGGAGGCACAACCTATAAAGCTGATTGATTCTTCAGCTTGTGTATCTTGGACAGACATTGCAAATAAATCCAGAATTTAATGAAAAGAGGATAGATAACTGAATTGCCTTTGGAAAACTGCACGGTCCATTTAATTACCCTAAAATGTCACTGAAACAAAGACCCATCTTTTTAATATGAATATGAATTCTCCCTGTATGTTATATATGGTTCCAAGTCACAAACTATCTGAAGCTAAAAACAATTAAAGTTAAGAATTTCCCAAAAAATAATGAAGAGACACATTGTGAACATGAGGATGTTGCAATGTATATTACCAGCGAACAACTGTTTTGGGAAAAATTAGAGAACTTTTCAATAAGGTCAGGAGTAAAGCAAGGATGTTCATTATCATAGGAAATAATATTCATAAGTCATTTAGTAGGTGGCAGCTAAGTGGAGTAATGGATAAAGTACCGGCCCTGGATTCAGGAGGACCTGAGTTCAAATCCAACCTCAGACACTTGACATTCACTGGCAGTGTGATCTTGGGCAAGTCACATAACCCTCATTGCCCCGCCCCCCCAAAAATGCATTTAATATAGTGCATGCCCTTTCCTCTCCCATTCTCACTGCTAATACTTAACATAGTGCTAGAAATGCTATATATAACAATAAGATAAGAAAAAAAATCAAGAGATAAACAAAGGAAAAAAGTAAAAACTATCTTTTCTTATGAATGATACTATAGTCTACTCAAATAATCCTAAAAATTAAAGTTAATAGTTAATAGAAACAAAAACTTCAGCTAAATAATAAGATATAAAATGAACCCACAGAAGTCATCAACTTTTTCTGTATATTGTAAACAAAACCTAGAATTAAGAGACAGAAATAAGTTCTATTCAAAATAACTACAAAATGTATTATATATGAGTGAACTAAAAAACACTTTACAGAAATAGAAAACTAAAACAATTCAAGAAAAATGTTAAATGCTCGTGGGTATAGCAATGCCAATGGAATAAAAACAACAATACTACCTATAATACTGAACTTTGCATCACTGATAGATGATAGAGTATTAAGCACTTACTATGTGCCAAGCACTGTGTTAAGGAGTGAGGATGCAAATATAATAGTTCAAATTAGTCCATCCTCTCAAGATATTTACATTCTGATGGAAAAACAACAACAACAAAGATGAGCTGGAAGTGAAGGGGAAATCACAAGGTTGCTAGTAAAGAGGTGGAACAATCCAAAGAGTGAGTTTAGCAGGAAGTGAAGTGAGCATGGTTGAGGCCCCTCTTGAAATGGCAATTCTGAGCAAAGACTCAATAATCAGAACAGCAGGTCCCAGGGAACAAGCATACCAATCAAACTACCTAAGGATTAATTTACAGATCTAGGGGGGAAAAATGAAATTTATCTGAAGGAACAAAAGATCAAAAAATCTCAGGGGAAATAACCAAAAAATTGGGTGGGGTAGAATAAGGGAGTGTAGAAGTACTATATCTCAAATCATATTACAAAGCAATAATCCTTAAAACTATTTTAGTACTGGGGCAGAGCTAAGACGGAAGATTAGAGGCAGCCATGCAGACAAACTCTTCCAACATTCCCCCTCCTAACAACTTTAAAATAACACCTCCAATCAAATTTTGGAGCAGAAAAGCCAATAAAAGGTCAGGTTAAAACATTTTTTCCAGCCTAAGAAAACTTAAGAGGTCAGCAAGATAAGACAATGACACTGGGATAGAAGCCTGTCCAGAGCTCTCAGCCCAGAGACAGTAAGGGGGTCAGACAACTGTTCAAAGAGAAATTATAGGGGACCCTCTGCTGGCACTGGGAACAGATGGTGATGACTGGCAACTCTATTGCCCATACAGAGTTCTGGATCACAGTTCCAGGGTGCTAAAGAGTGCTTGTGGACTGTCACAAAGAAGCAGGAGCCCTAGTCACAGTTCTACAGCAAAGAGAGTGCTAGAGATTACAGCTGTAGTGGACCAGGGACCCTTCCCCAGTAAAGAATAGAGCAAGACAGCAGTGACTATACCTCTCCGAGGATCATACCACCTAGAAAGCTCTGAAAACTTGCAGATCCCCAGAACTAGCTGTGAAAACAGCAGTATGAAAAAGCCTAAAGTTTGGGACAGTACCTAGGGAGGAGAGTCCATCTTTAACATAAAGTTTAGAGTAAAGGAAGTGGCTAGAAAAATGAGCAGACAACTTAAAAAAAAAAAAAGAATTTGACCATAAAAAGCTACCATGGGGGCAGCTAGGTGGCGCAGTGGATAGAGCACTGGCCCTGGAGTCAGGAGTACCTGAGTTCAAATCCGGCCTTAGACACTTAACACTTACTAGCTGTGTGACCCTGGGCAAGTCATTTAACCCCATTTGCCTCACTAAAAAAAAAAGAAAGAAAGAAAAAGAAAAAGAAAAAGCTACCATGGTGGCAGGGAAAACCAAAACATAAACTTAGTGAAAACAGCTACAAAAAAAAAAAAATCAAAAAAATATTGCTAATTGAATGCAAACACAGCAAAAATTTCTGAAGTGTTAAAGAAAGAAACAAATGGTAGAGAAAAAATTGTGGGGAAAAATAAGAAAAGATAATTAACAGCTTGCTAAAAGAGATACAAAAATATACTAAAAACAAACACCTTAAAAAAGAAAATTGCGGGGGCAGCTAGGTGGCACAGTGGATAGAGCACTGGCCCTGGATTCAGGAGTACCTGAGTTCAAATCCAGCCTCAGACACTTGACACTTACTAGCTGTGTGACCCTGGGCAAGTCACTCAACCCCCGTTGCCCCGCAAAAAAAAAGAAGAAAATTGGTCTCAGGGTAAAAGAGGTACACAAAAATCCACTGAAGAGAAAAACACCTTAAAAAGCAGAATTAGCCAAATGGTAAAGGTGGTGCAAAAATTCATTGAATAAAAGGATTCCTTTAAAAGCAGAACTGGCCAAGTGAAAGAAGAGCTACAAAATCTCACAGAAGAAAATCATTCCTTAAAAATTAGATTGGGGGTAGGGGACAGGTAGGTAGCATGGTGGATAAAGAGCCAGTCCTGGAGGACTTGAGTTCAAATCCAGTCTCAGACACTTGACACTTACTTGCTGTGTGACCTGAGTATGTCACTTAACCCTTATTGCCCCACAAAAGAAAAAAAAATTAGAATTGGGCAAGTAGAAACCAAGGATTCCAGGAAACATCAAGAAACAATAAAACAAAATCAAAAGAATGAAAAGTAGGGAAAAAAATGTGAAATGTCTCACTGGAAAAACTACTGACAGAAAATAGATTAAGCAAAGATAATTTAGGAATTACTGGACTGTCTGAAAGTCATGATCAAAGAAAGAACCTAGACATCATCTTTCAAGAAATTATCAAGGAAAACTGTCCTTATATTTTAGATCAAAAAGTAAAACAGAAATTGAAAGAATCTACCAATCATCTCCGGAAAGAGATCTCAAAACGAAAACTCCTAAGAATATTATAGCCAAATTCCAGTGCTCCCAGGTCAGAGAGAATATATTGCAAGCAGCCAGAAAGGAACAATACAAACATCATAGAGCCACAGCTAGGATCACACAAGATTTAGCAGCTTGCACGTTAAAGGAGTAGAGGCTTTGAATATGATATTCTAGAGGGCAAGTGAGCTAGAATTACAACCAAGTATAACCTACCCAGAAAAGCCAAGCATAATGCTTCTGGGGGGAAATAGACATTTAATGAAATAGAGAACTTTCAAGTATTCCTGATGAAAAGACCATAGCAGTATAGAAAATTTGATACAAGATTCAAGAGAAACATAAAAAGACAAATATAAAAGAGTAATCATAAGGGACTCAATAAAGTTAAACTATTTACATTCCTATTTGGAAAGATGATTCATGTAATTTCTAAGAATTTTATCATTTTTAGGGTAGTTAAAAGGAGTTTAACATAGACAGATGGCATGAGTATGAGTCAATTATTTTGGAATGTTCTATAAAAAATGAAGGGGTGAGAAAGAGGGATGCGCTGGGTGAAGGGGAAGGAAGAAGTAGAATGGGGAAAATGTTCTAACATAAAATAGGTGCACAAGGAAGAACTTTTACAATGGAGTGGGATATTAGTGGGGGGATAGTGGGCAATGCTTGAACCTCCTCTCATCAGAATTGGTTCATAGAGGGAAGAAAACACACACACACACACACTCAATTGTGTATAGAAATGTAACTTACCCAATAGAAAAACAGGAGGGAAAGGGGATAAAAGAAAAGCGAGGATGAGAAAAGGGAGGTTAGATTAAGGGAGGCAATGGTTAGAAGTAAAATAAATCTCTGAGGAAGAACATGATAAAAAGAGAGAAAAAAGGATAAACAGAAGAAAATGGGATGGAATGAAATACACAGTAATCATAACTGTGAATGGAAATGGGATGAGCTCACCCATAAAACAGAAGCAGATAACAGAATGCATTAGAAACCAGAATCCAACAGTATTTTGCTTACAAGTGACACACCTGGAAAAGAAAGATGTTTACAGAATTAAAATAAAGGGCTGGAGCAGAATCTAATTGGCTTCAACTGAAGGGGGGAAAAATCAGGGGTAACAATGATGATCCCAGACAAAGCAAAAGCAAAAACAGACCTATTAAAAGAGAAAATAAGGGAAACTACATCATACTAAAAGGTACCATGACAATGATATAATGTCAAAAAAATATTTAGAGCAGGTTTCTATGATAAAATCTTCATTTCTCAAATATATATTAAGTATATAATGGAGTCAATTTTTAAAAAATAAAAGTCTTTCTCTGATTGATAAATGGTCAAAGTATAAAAACAGGCAGTTTTCAGAAGAAGAAATCAAAGCAATCTATATTCATGTGAAAAAAAAAGGTCCAAATCACTATTGATCAGAGAAATGAAAACTAAAACAACTCTGAAGTATCACCTCACACCTATCAGAAATGACAAATGCTGGAGGGGATGAGGGAAAAATAGGTATACTAATAAACTGCAGAGTAGCAAACTGGTCTAACCATTCTACAGAACAATTTGGAACTATGCCCAAAGGGCTCTAAAATTGTGCATACCCTTTGACCTAGCAATACCACTAGTAGGTCTATATCCCAAAGACATCAAAGGAAAAGGAAAAGGACCTATATGTACAAAAATATTTATAGCAGCTCTTTCTGTGGGAACAAAGAATTGGAAATGGAGGGGAATGCTCATTAGTTGGGAAATGACTGAACAAGTTGTGGTATATGATTATGGGGTACTATTGTCTATAAGAAATGACAAAAGGATGATTTCAGAAAAACATGACAAGAATCATACGAACTGATACAAAGTGAAATGAGAACTTGTAGATCATTGTGCATCATAACAGCAATGCTGTTATGATGATCAGCTATGAAAGACCTAGCCACACTGATCAATACAATGATCAAGGCAATTTCAAAAGATTTAACATGAAAAAATGCTATCCACCCCCAGAGAGAGAACTGATAAACTCTGAGTGCAAATTAAATTATAATTTTCTCACTTTATTCTTCTTGGTTTTTTAAAAAAAATATGGCTAATATGGAAATATACTTTGTATGGTTTCACATGTATAATTGATATAATATTGCTTGCCTTCTCAGTGGGTGAGTATGGAGATGGGAGGGAGGGAGAGAATTTGGAATTTTAAATTTTAAAAATAAATAAACAAACAAACAAACAAACAAATAATTGGAGTGTTTTTAACAAAAGACCACTGGTAAATGTACCTAAGAGAACAGAAGGAATGTCAATAGGATACACAGACAAAGCAGGACAACTTTGAAAAGAACATATAGGATTTTCTGTATACTCAGATGAGGAAGCAATCTGTACATAGCACAGATTTGTCAAGACTACATATGTGAGGCTCTTTTTCCATTCTTTGTATATTGAAATAATTGAATTAAATATTTTTAAATTGTATATTGAAATAGTTGGCAGTTGCCAAGTTCAAAATTAAAGGAAACTTTTTAAAAAAGCTATTTGGTACTAGGGGCAGCTAAGTGGCGCAGTGGATAGAGCACCAGTCCTGGATTCAGGAGGACCCAAATTCAAATCAGACCTCACACACTTGATACTTACTAGCTGTGTGACCCTGGGTAAGTCACTTAACCCTCACTGCCCTGCAAAAACAAAACAAAAAGCTATTTGGTACTAGTTAGAAAGTAGAGAGGTCATTCGGGGAATAGATTAAGTACGCAATATACAGAAGAAAATGAGTACAACAGCACAGTGTTCAAGAAACACAAGGTTGATGACTCACTATTTAAGGAAAATGCTGGGAATGCTCAAAAGCAGTCAGCAAAAATTAGGTACAGACCACCATCTCATACCATATAACAAGATAAACTGCAAGGAAGAAATTCTCTTTCAGAACTATGAATAAAATAAGAGTTAATGAACAAACAAGGGACAGAGAAGATCATAAAAAAATAAAATGGACAATTGTGGATTCATTAAATTAAAAAATTCATAGAAAAAAATCAATTAAAGTTAGAAGGGAAATGGATAACAAGGGGGAAATCTTTTTTTCTATTTTGGTTTTTTTGTTGTTTATTTTTGCAGGGCAATGGGGGTTAAGTGACTTGCCCAGGGTCACACAGCTAGTAAGTGTCAAGTGTCTGAGGCTCGATTTGAACTCAGGTACTCCTGAATCCAGGGCCTGTGCTTTATCCACTGCGCCACCTAGCCGCCCCCAAGGGGGAAATCTTTGAAGCAAATTTCTCTCACAGAGATCTCACATCCAAGATATATTAGGAACTGATTCAAATTTATAGGTCTAAAAGACATTCCCCAACTGATAAATGATCAAAGGATATGAAAAGGCAGTTTTCAAAGGAAGAAATCCAAGCTATCAATATATGGAAAGTTCTCCAAATTATCAATAACTGGAAAAATGAAAACTAAAGAAACTCTGAGGTTCTACCTCTCACAAATCAAATTAACAAAGTTATAAAAAAGAAAAATGACAAATTTTGGCAGGGCTACACACTAATTCACCATTAGTGAAGCTTGGAATGCCCAAAAAGTCATTTACCTGTATACCTTGTACTTAGTAACATAACTAGTAGGCAGACAACTCAAAGGGCCAAAGAAAGAGGAAAGGGTCCTTCATGTACAAAAAAAAATTACTAGAAGCTCTTTTGGGGAAGTGAAAAACTGAAAACTAAGCAGGTATCTACCTACTGGGCAATGGCTAAACAAATTATGTTATATGAATGTAAGGGAATATCACTAGACAAAAAAAGAAATTGATAAAATGTATGGCTTGAGAGAATTAGGAAGACCTCTATGTATTAATGCAAAATGAACTGTAAAAAACAGAAGATTTTATATAATAACATTTTTTTTATTTTTTTATTTTGGGGTTTTTGGTTCTTGCAAGGCAATGAGTGTCGTGACTTGCCCAGGGTCACACAGCCAGTAAGGTCCTCCTGAATCCAGGGCCGGTGCTTTATCCACTGCGCCAACCTAGTTGCCCCTATAACAACATTTTAAGGAAAAACAAATTTTAAAGACTTTAGAATTTTAAACAATGACATGACAAACCAATATTCCAGAGGACCAAAAAGGAAGTATTATATTCACTTTTTAATAGAGGTAATAGATTCAATTTACTTCACCTAAGTATGCATATTTGTTATGAAGGTTTTCTTTTATTTTTTTAAACAAACAAATAAGGGGGAAGGGAGTATGAGAAAAGAAAAGAAATGCTTATTAATTGGGAATTTTTTTAAGGAAATGCCCAGGAGAAGCCACAAAAAGTATCTGAACAAAGAGACTTATAACTGGAAAAGAAGATGGAACAATTAGATAGTCAAAGTCACCGGTAACTGATAGGTAGTCCATGATCTCCACTGGTATCCACATAATATTATTAGATTTAGAGGAAAGCCCCAAGAATGCTCAGGACGGCAATTATGGAAGACATACAGGACACTGACAAGTGTCCAGAAAAGGAGGGCCTAGACGGGTTGCTATCTGGCCCGGTAGTGGCCGCATGTATGAAATCAAAGATTCTTTAGCATGATGAAGTAATCATAATAGTATCTACATACTTTTTTAAAAATAGCAATGCATTTATGTGAGTGACAATATCTCCTATAATGTAAAGAAAGCATGATTACTATTTATGGTGATGCTAAATATTTCAGTGAAGTTAAATAAATGTCAAAATGACAAAGCTTGGTATGTATAAAGATCCACGGACCATAGGTTAAAAACTACTTAACTATACCATGCAACCTCACTAAAATTTCTTGTCAAATTAAAATCAAGACATAGGCTATATCTATAGTAAAATAATAAAGCATATTTTCTATATAAGTGAGAAAGAATCTGTAGTTTCCCTGGCATATGTAATTGATTACTTGCCCCAAAGCTTCAGTGGTCCTTGGGAAATCATCCACTTCCCTTCAAATACAAAAGAGTAAGCTCAAATTATTTTGGGCAACTTCAAATAGCTACAGAATATTAGAGCAAGAAATAAGTTCAAAAATGACTTCCTCCTACACCCTGATTTACCAAATAGTAAATCCAGGCACAGAGAGGTTCAGTGACTCATTAAAGCCTTGTAATTCATGCTACTAACAAGATGATGAATCACTTTCTCCATATTTCTTTAACACTAACAATGGGGGGATAAAGAATTATGAACAAGATTACAGCTGAATCCAGAGGACAAAAAGAGAGACTCCAAATAAAGGAAAATCCTTATGAATTAACAGCAGAGTACATTCATCTTGAAAGTATTTACTGTGAAACTCTCCTCCAACCAAACTCCATCCTTATAGCTAGGATACAAGCTAACTTTTACACTTGTGTCAGGGGCACATTTTTGTCAACCTACCCCATCACCATCAAATAATGATTTTGCCCAACTACTTTAAGAGAAAGATAGGGAGATCTGAGAGTGTAATGCCTTGTGTCTGAAGCTCTAGATTTGGAGCCATGAAGGCATAGAGAATCAGTCCGAAACCCTCACCTAGACACCCCTCACCCTGCAAAAAGCAAAAGATACTGACTCAGCTCTGATATAAGAGAAAAAGGTAAGCCAAGGGAGGAACTGGATTGAAGGGGACATTAAGTGCAGACATACCATGTCTGAAATAAAGGGAATGAAAACATGGTTCAGGTGAGCTCTGTCTTCTCAGAGGGTATTCTGGGCAGAGATCCTTGCCACAGAACCCTACTACGCCAACACATGAAGAAAAGCAAAAGGGGAGTACTCAGAAACTGATAGGTGTTTCATCTTTAAATAAAACATGACCTAAGATTTCAAGAAGAAAAACTTTTGATAAAAGTCCCCAGAGAATAAGTAGATATATCAATATAGAGGTTTCTTTTTTTTTAATTTATTTATTTATTTTAGTTTTCAACATTTATTTAGATAAGATTTCCAATTTCGGGGCAGCTAGGTGGTGCAGTGGATAGAGCACCGGCCCTGGAGTCAGGAGTACCTGAGTTCAAATCCGGCCTCAGACACTTTACATACTTACTAGCTGTGTGACCCTGGGCAAGTCACTTAACCCCAATTGCCTCACTAAAATAAATAAATAAATAAATAAATAAAGATTTCCAATTTCAAATTTTTCTCCCTCCCTCCCCTCCCTCCCCCCCTCCCCTAGACAGCAGGTAATCTGATATAGGTTTTATATGTGTGTGTGTTTGTGTGTGTGTGTGTGTGTGTTTGTGTGTGTGTGTGTGTGTATATATATATATATATATATATATATATATAAAATAACATTAAACATATTTCTGCATTAGTCATGTTATAAGAGAAGAATCAGAGCAAAAAGGAAAAACCTCAAAAAAGAAAAACAACAACACCAAAAACAAAAGAAATAGTATGGTCCAATCAGTTTCCATATTCCACAGTTCCTTTTTTTTCCTGGGTTTGGAGAGCCTTTTCCATCATGAGTCCTTTGGAACTTTCTTGTACCATTGGATTGGTGAGAAGAATCTAGTCTATCACAGTTGATCAACACATAATGTTGATGATACTGTGTACAATGTTCTCCTGGTTCTGCTCATCTCACTCATCATCAGTTCATGCAAGTCCTTCCAGGTTTCCCTGAACTCCTCCTGCTCATCATCGTTTCTTATAGCACAATAGTATTCCATTACATTCATATACCACAACTTGTTCAGCCATTCCCCAGTTGATGAGCATCCCCTCAATTTCCAATTCCTTGCCACCACAAAAAGAGCAGCTATAAATATTTTTGTACATGTGGGTCCTTTTCCCTTTTTTATGATGTCTGGGTCAAAGGGTATGCACAGCTTTATTGCCCTTTGGACATAATTCCAAATTGCTCTCCAGAATGGTTGGATCAGTTCACAGATCCACGAACAATGCATTAGTGTTCCAATTTTTCCACAGCTTCTCCAACATTTATTATTTTCCTTTTTTGTTACATTAGCCAATCTGATAGGTATCAGGTGGTACCTCAGAGTTGTTTTAATTTGCATTTCTCTAATCAATAGTGATTTAGAGTATTTCTTCATATGGCAATAGATAGCTTTGATTTCTTCATCAGAAAACTGCCTGTTCATATCCTTTGACCATTTCTCAATTGGGGAATGACTTGGATTCTTATAAATTTGATTTAGTTCCCCATATATTTTAGAAATGAGGCCTTTATCAGAAGTACTGGCCATAAAAATTATTTCCCAGCTTTCTGCCTCCCTTCTAATTTTGGATGTGTTGCTTCTGTTTGTACAAAAACTTTTTAATTTAATGTAATCAAAATCATCCATTTTGCATTTCATAATATTCTCTATCTCTTGTTTGGTCATTAGAGAGGTTTCTAAAACCAAAATGAAGGATGAATACACAATCCTCAAGAGATGACAACGTTCCCTTGCCAATATTACGAGACAAAGTAAACCACTGCCAAATGCAATACACAATCCTGAAGACTCCCTAAAGAGCATAGAACAACAACGAGAAATTCCAGGATGGCTCAAAAGAGAAATATGATTTGTAAGAGAAGAAATTAGCTAATGAAAATAAATCAGTACTTATAACTTTCAATGCCAACTTTAAAGATTTAATTAAGAAATTAGAAAAGTTGAATCCATGATAGAAAGTCACTCAAAAGAAATGGAAAAATGATTAAAAGATTTGGAACATAACAATAATGGAACTAGATAAAAATCTAACAGCAGAAAATCAAAAGATATCAGTTAAGCTCTAGGAAAATACACTATAATATTTAGGTATAAGCATTTGTAATAGGTAAATTCAAGTATTTATTCATACAACAAATGTTTATTTAGTGCCCACACAAACACTTGGCAATGACAGAGACTCAAAGATAAGTAAAACATAGTCCTGCCCTCAATAAGCTAACACTCTAGTAATATACTGATAAACTTTTAAGATCCTTAGTTGTTCAGGTAATATAGAATTATAAAATATATATGTACCTTCCTTAAGGAAAGCTACTATGAGAAAACCTGAGCTTACAGAAACAAATTAGAAAATGGGCTGTTGGTAGAAAATGATAACCTGCTTCATCTAAGGAATGTTATTACTTTAAGGGAAATAAATACCTTATAAAGGAGAGCAGATAAATAGGTCAATGTACCTATGGGGCAGCTAGGTAGCACACTTGATAGAGCACTGGCCCTGAAGTTGAGAGGACCTGAGTTCAAATCTCTCCTCAGATACTTTACTAGCAGTGTGACCATGGGCAAGTCACTTCACCTCAACTGCCGTAAACAACTGTGACCATTTCCAGTCGTTCTGATACATATCTTGCCACTGGACCCAGATGGCTCTAGAGGAGAAAGTGAAGTTGGTAACACTCCACAGCCCTTCCTAACTTAAATCTCATTCAGTGCAAGTCATGACATCACCTCAATGCCATGGCCCTCTTCAAGAATAAAGGACAAACAATAACAACAGTTCGATGTAGCCACAATCTCCTAAAGCAGGGATTCTTAATCTTTTGTGTGTATGTCATGTATATCTTTGGTAGTTTGGCAAAACCTACAAACCCCTTGTCAGAACAATTTTTAATGCATAAAATATGTCAGATCACAAAGGAAGTCAATAATAGTAAAATAGTTTTCCAAAAACAGTTTGGTTATGGGGGGGGGGGGAGTTGTTGTTTTTTTGAGATTAGGTCTCCCTGTTTCCAACCCAGGGTAAAACTACAGTGGCCACTCTCTGCTCTGATCCCACCATTAAGTGGAATGGGAACTTTGACCTGTTGTTTCCAACCTAAGCTGATTTAACTGTCCTTAAGTAACTTGATTCCCTTCTCCTCAAATCACACAAACCCCCATACACATTATTTTAGGATGCTTACCATATTGGTAGGGCAACTAGGTGGTACAGTGCCAGGTTAGAGTGCCAGGCCTGAAGTCAGCAAGACGCATCTTCCTGAATTCAAATCCAACCTCAGAAACTTACTACCTATGTGACCCTGACCAAGTCACTTAACCCTGTCTGCCTCAGTTTCCTCATCTGTAAAATGAGCTGTAGAAGGAAATGGCAAACCACTCCAGCATTTTTGCCAAGAAAACACCAAATGGGGCCACAAAATGCAGACATGACTGAAAGAACTGAACAACAACAAACCATATTGATGCCTGGATACCTGGCAACTGCTTAGCTTACTGCAGCTCAGAACTCCAGAGCTCAAATGTTCTACCAGTCTCAGCCTTCTCAAATCACAACATTTTAGAAATTAGTTCATGAATCTCAACTTAAGAATGATTACCTTAAAAGTTAATATTGAATTATATTTTTAAAGATATAACAAGTATATTGATCAATAATAGATTTATTATGATTACCTATCACTATAAGAACTCATAACAAACTAAAACATCAGGAAACCCATTTGAGTGATTAGTACACAAGCATTTTTTTTTTTTGGTAAGGCAATTGGAGTTAAGTGACTTGCCTAGAGTCACACAGCTAGTAAGTGTTAAGTGTCTGAGGCTGCATTTGAACTCAGGTCCTCCTGAATCCAGGGCCAGTGCTCTATCCACAGCACCACCTAGCTGCCCCGTACATAGGTATTTTAATTAAATGTTGGTCTAACAATTGGTTTAAACAAGCATAAATTTAGGTCACTGATACATTTACAAGTGTTAGTAAAAGTAACTAAGGGAAAAAGTTATACATTATTCTTATTTTTTCTAGCTGGCTCTGCCTTTGTTTTGTTGTTATTGTTTTTAATCTAAGATACTGTTTTCAAACTCAGGAATTAGGCCTAATTGTTTCATTTCCTGTCTTTGTATCCCCAGCATCTAGCCCAGTAGAATGGAACTGGAAATAGTGAAAAAGAAGAAAAAAGGTAAAAAACATTATTTTAATATTAATGCAATGATTAATTCTTAGCCTGATGATTTCATTGCAATGTTTTTTAAAACATCATGTTTTTATTTAGAAAAAAATTTATCTGGACTTCTAAGGCATTTTTGCACCTTTCCTTCTAAGAATCTCAAAAGAAAAGTAACATTCACTTTGAAATGAAGATGCTATCTGCATACAGAGAAAGAACTGATAAATAGATGTATAGAATATTTTACATACACACAGACAGACATATTTGTGTCTAATAGTAGCCATCTATATGGGGGAAGGGGAGAAGAAAAAAAAAGAAATTTACATGATGACACTATTTACTTAAAAGGAACAGCAAATTGTATAGCATAGATCTGCAGTTGCAGTTTCATGTGCAATCATCTTTTTTTAAATTCTATTATGTAATGGAAATGCTTGTTTTATTCCATAAACTAAAAATAAAATATATTAAATTTAAAGAAAAAGAAGTACAGACTACAAGTGATCTGGAAAGAGTAAATAACTAAAATGAACCTTGACCTAACATCTATTTTAATGTAACAGATCTCTGCTGGCAACATCTTCACAAAAGATGGACATGTAAAATTTCAAAAAAATAAAGAATATATTCTTATCTAGCACAATCATTTATAAGAAGTCTTCTAGTAAAGATGTAAAGATGGTAATGTAAGGGTTCCAGCAAAGCCCAGGATCCCAACAGAACAGCTCCAGAGTAATAAAATGGATTGCCAGACAAAATAAGAATAATTCAAAAGAGGAGAAACAATACTAAGAACTCTACAATCCCATTTAGAACTGCACCTGAAACCAGCCCAATCTACAGCCAGGACAGACAGATGGGAGGTTAGCTAAAAGAAAAGGCTCAAAGTCATGACTTCTAGGCAGATAAATGCAGACAAGGGGCAAGGTCCTCCAAGAATCAGGAATGAAATTTATACAGAGATCCAGTTCAAAAATTAAGACCAAAAACATAAATAGAAAAAAAAAGTTCCTAATACACTGAAGAAATATTAGGGGTTAAAAGAAATGCAAGATAAAACTTAAATTTTGTAACAACCATTACAAGTAGAAACCTAGGAAAAAATTCATTGGCCACAAAGACTTCAAGAGTTGAAAAAATAAAAGACGACATGAAATGAGATAAATAATAAAATTAGAGCACTTATAAAAAAGAATATAACTAGGGGCAGCTAGGTGGCGCAATGGATAGAGCACCGGCCCTGGAGTCAGGAGTACCTGAGTTCAAATCCGGCCTCAGACACTTAACACTTACTAGCTGTGTGACCCTGGGCAAGTCACTTAACTCCAATTGCCTCACTTAAAAAAAAAAATAAGAATATAACTATTTGAACAAAAAGTAGAAAACCATATACAAGAAAGAGTAGAACACAGTCAAAAGACTGAAAAATTAGAACATGTAGATGCCTACGACAATATTGATCTGGAAAACAGAATAAGAAAATAAAATTTAATTACCATACATCCTGAAAACCATAACCAAACAAAAAACCTGGATAACCCAATTTTATGAAACCATAAAAGAAAACTCCCCACAACTATCAGAAACATAGGAGAAATGAAAATAGAAATAATCTATATATCACTACCTAAAAGAAACCCTATAGTGGGAAAAATCAAGAAGTATCATAGCCAAAATCTAGAACTTTTAGGTCAAAGAAAAAATATTGCGAGCAGCTTGGGGGGAAAATCAAATACCAAAGAACTAAGAATAACCATAGAACAATGTTTGGCAATTACTATAAGGGAAAAAAATCTTGAAATATAATATATTAAAAGTCAAAAGTAAAAAAGTTCACAACTAAAAATAATGTATTGCAAAACTGATATACAGTAGTCACTTAATAGTTTTTGACGTGACTTGACAAATGAATTCAAATGATGGTGGCCCTTCATCATCTTGAATACCCTCTTTAGGACACTCTCGAGTTTTCAATGTCCTTCTTAAACCACAGCGTCCAGAAGTAAATGAACACAATATTCCAGATAAATTATGATGACGGCAGAGTACAGTGGGGCTATTGCCTACCTCTTCCTGGAACTTAAACCTCTCTTAATGCAACTCAAGATGGCATTAGCTTTTATGGATGCTACATCACACTGCTTTCTTATATTGGGCTTGCAATGGACTAAAACTCCCAAATATTTTTCAGAACAAATGCCATCTAGCCATCTCCCCCTCACCTTTGAAGTTAATTTTGTGTATCCATGTATAAGAGTTTACAATTATCCTTATCAGTTGCATATTGACTTTATAAAAACACAAATCATCTATGTTGTATTCTACTTTATTTTGCTCAACATTTCCTAGTTACATTTTAATCTAGTTCTCCAAGTTTTGTAGCCCAGAAGTTTAACGCCCCTCCTCTAGCCTGGTAAGATCTGTTTAGATTCAGATTCCATCATCCAATGTATCAGCCACTCCTACTGGCTTTGTGTAATCTGAAAATTTAATGCCTTTTATGCCTTTATTCAAGTCACTGATAAAAATGTTCGATGGCTCAGAACAAAGCACAGATCCCAGATACATCCCACTAAAGACCTCCTGACATGATGGCATTAAACCATTCACAACTACTACTCCTTGAGTCTGGCCATCCAACCAAGGCCTGAGTCCATCTAATTGTATTACCTAGACCACATCTGGCCATCTTCTCCACAAGAATAGGATGAAATACCTAATAAAAACCTGCTAAAATCTAAGGAAAGCATCTTCATAGCATATCCTCTGTTAAGGGCTAAAATTCTAGCTAAACTGTCTAAAATATCTAATGAGTGGTCACCAATAAATTATAAGCTTTAGCAAGAGTTAGACTTTTAAGCATTTATTAAGGAGAATAAGAATTTGGTAAAGAGAGAGAGAAAGGCCTAGATTCCTATCTATTAAAGGGAGAGCACAATTCTAGCTCCGCTCTCCACCAGAGTTCAAAGGAAAGAGCCTAAGAGCGTGCGCCAGTCTCTTCCTTCCTCTTCCCACTAGCCCGCGTCACTTCCTGACACCAAAGAAAAGACTCCTGGTCTTGCCCTCAAAGACCTTCGCTTCATGGGCAGAACTCTTCTACAGTAAGTCTCCAGCAGGTGGCGTTATTCCAATCGTTACACCTCATCTCATTTCTCCCCTATCCCCCTATTTACTGGTCAAGTTTATGGCCATACCACCCCGAGCCCTTCTGAGCCTGACTGATTCAAAAAGCTAATTAGGGTTGGGCCTGGTCACTATTTGGGTGGGAAACCACTGGGGAACACTGGGTACTGATGGCTTTTGTTTTAGCCAAGAGTACTGATTATAAAATCAAAGGGTTCAGATTCTACCTCTGAAGTTCAGTTAAGTCATTTAACTTCCCTGGGCCTCAGTATCTTCATATCTGAAACTAGGGGATCTGACTTGTAACGATTGGAATGACGCCACCTGCTGGAGACTTACTGTAGAAGAGTTCTGCCCATGAAGCAAAGGTCTTTGAGGGCAAGACCAGGCTTCAGGAAGTGACGCGGACTAGTGGGAGGAGGAAGGAAGAGACTGGCGCTCGGTCTCACTCTCTTTCCTCTGGACTCTGGCGGAGAAGGAAGCTAGAAATGTGCTCTCCCTTTAATAGATAGGAATCTAGGCCTTTTTCTCTCTCTTTACCAAATTCTTATTCTCCTTAATAAATGCTTAAAAGTCTAACTCTTGCTAAAGCTTATAATTTATTGGCGACCACTCATTAGATATTTTAGACAGTTTAGCTAGAATTTTAGCCTTAACAGATGGCTGACCACGAAGAGGAAAGCTAACCCTCAGTCTTCTTCTGATCTTCTGGTTGGGTAAGAAATTTCCCCTCCCTCTCCCTTTAACTGCTAAGTACTGGTGTACTGGCTGTGTTTTCCTTTAAATTTTTTTTCGAATGGACCTTTTAAACTCCCTAATTATCCTATTTTTGATTTTAGTCTGTTTAACCAGACAAATGGGAGATAAGATCATGTTAATGCTTTGTTTTTGTGGATTTTCTATTTTTCTTTTTATTTTTGTTAAAAGAGCCAGCAACTTACTCACACAAGGAAATATCTCTCCCTCTCCCAACCATGCTTTTTCAGAGAAACCTGAAGAGATTCCCGCAGCTTTTCCCAGTTCTAACAGTAATTGTTGCTTTAATTTTGCATGCCTGGAGACAATGACCCACCCTCTAGAAGCTTTTAATCCCCTAGCACCTGGAGGCAAAGTGGGGGAAGAGGAATCCAGGCCTGAGTTCAAAATCAAGTGTGATTCAAATTGTGCTGGTCCCTCCCCTCCTCTCCAGACCCCACCCTCTACTCCTCCTATGGCCAAGCCCATAGCTTCCCCTGCCTGGGAAGTCCAGAGATCTGATGCGCATGCTCAACTTTCTCTAACTACATTTGCAGATTCAGGCTCAGCCCTTCCCCCAGCCTGGCTGTGCTTCTGAGACAACCTTAGAAAACCCTTTAAATTCCAGATATGCTCGTTTTGTTGATAATTTTGCTAACCTGCTTTTGTCTTTCATTAGTAATCTTATAAAGCATTTGTATGGTGAAAAGACTGACAGACAATATAGAGGGGTTAAAGAAGAAAAATTTAAGCTGTATAAGAATGACAATCATCAACATAGTTCAAGACTCTGCTTCTTTTGCCATGGAAGGGTATATATTGTACAGAAATGTAGAAGTAAGGGGCAAGGTATTGATATGAGTGTTGGGGATTTTAGATATCAGAATCAAAAGTGTTCTGAATTCATTCAGAGTGATAGTATCAGTTCAGAGGTTACATAGGATTTCTATGCTATTATATATACATTTTGAAATTAATGGTATGGGTTTATTTTCATAGAGATTTTCAGGCTTTTGAGATTGTGTCTTATACTTAGTTTCTAAAACAAGGAGAATATTTGTAAAGCTTTTTATAGTCATATGATCAAGTTTATATTTTATAATACTCTTATTAATATTAAGTTCATATTCATTTAGATTTCCCTAGTTTGAATTTCATTGTCTTTTATTGTTCCGTGTGTATTTTCTTCTATTCATTCATCTATCTAATTTTGAAACATTGCAAGATGGTTTTGATTTCATAATACAATGTTAATTCTAGGAGTATTGTGCTCCCATATTCTGAGTTGTTTGTTTTTGTTATTTTTTCTCAACTGATTATTTGATCAAACTCTTTAAAGCATTTCCCTAGCAAATTGTTTGCCATGGCAAGTGTAAATTGATTCTAGAAGTATTATTTTTGATAAGCATATTCCAAAAAAAAAAAAAAAAAGAGGGGAACATTTGTAAAAGTTGTCTTTGAGATTGTGTTGTGCTTTAACTTGTATTTAAATATGTTCAGATTTTTCAAAAAAGTAATTGTATGCTAAGTAAAAAAAAGGTATTATTTGAAATTGTTGCATAATTATATATTATATTCTGAGTCAAGATGTATTCACATTTTTTGCAATCATTTATTATCCTCAATTTTTAAATCCATATGAGACTTGGATTATGGGAACTTATCATTTAAGACATTAATTGCCTTTATTCTGAGTTATCAGATGCCAGTTGGCCAAGATGCCATCCAATCACAAGAGGAATACATGCAAGAGCAGACACTGAACTGTCACATGAGGGGAGACATGCATGAAGTCAAGGTATGGCCGAGGGAACGGCTTTTGACAAATGTTGAGGTTGGATTCTCTTGGTTTAATATTTTATTTTATTTTTCCCCACAATATTGTACAGATGGCTGGAAGTATTGATCCCACCCATCTCACTTCTACACCTGGCTTCTATGCTCCCTCCTATATGCCTGATGCCATGGACCATCTCAATCCCATGCATCTGATTAAGTCTGACTCAGTTTCCTCCAATATGTTCAGTGGCATGGACGTATATTCCATCCACCTATTTTAAGCCTGGCATACTGTATGGGCAGTACATATTGCTCAAGTGTGGGAATGCTCATATCCCATCATTTCTCTGTTCTTTTATGGTAACCCCCATAATTATCTCAGGTGTCATGATAAATAACAGTGTTGAATTTGGCCTTGACATCTGTTACTAATTATATTAGATTTTAAAATTTCTCATAATGGCATGAGGATAATTAGGCAGATGATGCAAAAAAGTGATGAAACAGATAAAAATTATTTTTAATAATTAATATTGCAGCAATTGTCTTCTCAATTACCCTCCATAAGGGGGGGACTATAGTAATATTATAATTTTAAAGAATGTTTCAATGTTTGTTTTATTATATGTTTCATGTGTAACAACTAAGATTCTGTATTCCCTTAGACATGTTTTTGAGAACTTTCATTGTTTGATTTTATTATTGACAAAGCTATTTTAAAGTTGTGTTAAGCTCAATTTTGTAGGAAATTTTCCTGGCTGATTACCAGCATCCATACCTCAACCCCTGAAAAGACTTCCATTCCATGACTACACCTAGAGGACATCTGAGAAAAGACTTTCAGAGACTTTAAATGAACAGTTTTGATTTGTTGTTTTTGTTGTTTTTTTTTCTCTTTCTGTTATAATATACACCATCTGTAACATGTATTCTCTGCAGAGGCCCTCCCTTTGCAAGACCAATGTCAAAGCGTCGGTTCATGAGGACAAAAAAAAAAAATCGCCCCTCTGGACAAAACTTTCCTCTCTTCCTTTTCTATATTGTTGTTCACATATTATTAGTTAGCAATAGTTATTATATTGTTTTTACTGTTCCGTCAAGGAAACATTTTGTTTCTTGAGGAACAACAGGGGGGACTGTAACGATTGGAATGACGCCACCTGCTGGAGACTTACTGTAGAAGAGTTCTGCCCATGAAGCAAAGGTCTTTGAGGGCAAGACCAGGCTTCAGGAAGTGACGCGGACTAGTGGGAGGAGGAAGGAAGAGACTGGCGCTCGGTCTCACTCTCTTTCCTCTGGACTCTGGTGGAGAAGGAAGCTAGAAATGTGCTCTCCCTTTAATAGATAGGAATCTAGGCCTTTTTCTCTCTCTTTACCAAATTCTTATTCTCCTTAATAAATGCTTAAAAGTCTAACTCTTGCTAAAACTTATAATTTATTGGCGACCACTCATTAGATATTTTAGACAGTTTAGCTAGAATTTTAGCCTTAACAGACTAAAAGATCCCTACGGTCAATTCTAGCTCTATATCCATGATCTTCTATAAATGTTCAATCTTGCTCTAACACAACTGAACATGGAAAGAACTAGTGAACATTTAGAAGAGCATTAATAATCCTTTTAAAAAAAAAATGAGGTTAAATCTGGCATGACCTGTTCTCGGTGAAGTCATGCTGGCTCTTTATAAACACTTTCTGAATACTTCCCGATCAACTTTTTGCTTGTTTGTTTGTTTTGTTTAAAATCAATAAAGTATTTTATTTTTTTTCCGTTACATATAAAGATAGTTCTCAACTTTTGTTTATACAAGCTTTACTATTTCAGATTTTTCTCCCTCCCTCCCCTCCCTCCCCCCTCCCCTAGACAGCAGGTAATCTGATATAGGTTATATATATATATACACATATATATACATATATATATATATATATATACACATAATAACATTAATCCTATTTCTGCATTAGTCATGTTATAAGAGAAAAAATCAGAGCAATAATGAAAAACCTCAAAATAGAAAAAAACAACAGCACCAAAACCAAAAGAAATAGTATGGTTCATTCAGCATCTATACTCCACAGTTCTTTTTTTTTTTTCTTGGATTTGGAGATCCTCTTCTATCATGAGTTCCCTGGAACTCTTCTGTACCATTGCATTGGTGAGAAGAATATAGTCCCTCACAGTAGATCAACACTCAATGTTGATGATACTGTGTACAATGTTCTTCTGGTTCTGCTCATCTTACTCATCATCAGCTCACGCGACACCCTCCAGGTTTCTCTGAACTCCTCCTGCTCCCGATCAACTTTTTGTTTTGTTTGTTTGTGGTTTTTTTGGTGGGGCAATTGGGGTTAAGTGACCTGCTCAGGGTCACAGGTAGTCGATAATTCCACATTACTCTATTCTCATCATCACTTATCTGGTATACTGTATTCATTCTGAGCACTTCTGAGCACTATGACTTAAGAAGGACACTGATAACTTTCAAGTTGTCCTTAGTTTTCCTCACCAGCTTCCCCTCATTCTGAACATTAGTATTCCTAACACGTTTTTAGGACTATGCCATACTCTTTTGTTCATCCTATTAGGCCCTGTTTCCATTTCCTGTACATTTTTTTATCTAAGATGGCTACTGAACCTCTGATGAATCTACAATATCTCTTCAGATAAATTCCATTTTACTTCCTCACTAGAATTGTTTTACTTTGTGTCTTCAGAATTTCATTTTTGAGCATCTCCTATCCCTCTTCAGCTGACATCCCCCATAGCATTTTAGGCCATGAACTGCTATTTATCTTTCCACTTGAACCCTCTGAAATCTGCTTTCTCAAATCTAGGGTGTATATCAGATTATAGCTAAATTTCCTCTACTTCCCTACCACAAACGCTAGGAAGAGGTAGTACTTGCAGCAGGGTTCCCATCATTTCTAAAACAGAAACCAGTTCCTATCCATGTGAAGATCAATAATGGAATTTCCTCTTGCTCGTTCCTCTACATTTTTAAGGATTACATTATCATTGAGGACACTCAAGAGGTTATTAGTTATTCAGATTTTAGGTAAGAAGAGTCCCAGTAGAAGTCTGGAAAACAAGAGTTTCTCGGTTTCATCCATCTCTATCCTATTGTGTCTCTGGGGCAGGATTGTAATCTGTTTCCAAAACTCCTCATCTATTTCCTCTTTTTGGCCAAGTAGTCTGTAGTCTTATCCCCACAGTTCTATGCACACAATAGATGGTTAAAAATTACATGATGAATCAGTCTTGTATGACATGTCTCACATGGCATGACTACGTCCATCCTCACCCCCAAATTTTTTACTTCTAGATCCTACCTTGACTATCTTCCCCCACCAATCCCTAATGGCCTGTACATGAACTACTTCCCAATCATTCTAGTATATAAACAACTCTTTTCTCCCTACATTCCTAGAGCACCCAATCATGAGGAGCAATCATTTAGTCACTTAGTCAAAGCAACCTTTATTTAAAATTTTCATTTCTGTGTCTCTCCAATAAAACTGTAAATTTCCTGAGGGCAATGGCAATGCCCATGCTTTTTTACTTCTGAAAAACCACACAGTGCTAAGAATAATAACTTATATCCATATAGTGCTTTAAGCTTTGCTAAGTGCTTTGATCACAATAATGCTGCAAAGTAGGTAGTAAAAAAAGTGTTTTCTCCATTACAAACAAGTAAACTAAGGCTGTGAGAGTTTAAGTAGTTTGCCTGTAGTCCCACAGCTGGGAAGTATCTAGTATGGTATTCATCAAAATCTCTTAAGTATAGCACTCTTTTCTATTATAACTTCCAGTGCTAAGCACCTGGTTCTAAATAAATATGTATTGGGGGCAGCTAGGTGGCACAGTGGATAGAGCACTGGCCCTTGAGTCAGGAGTACCTGAGTTCAAATCCAGCCTCAGACACTTAACACTTACTAGCTGTGTGACCCTGGGCAAGTCACTTAACCCCAATTGCCTCACTAAAAAAAATTTAAAAATTAAAAAATAAATATGTATTGGATAATACTTATATGACATGAGTAACTTTGGAAATTTCTATTTAACATATTGCTGTACCATAAATAAAATCATAAAATAATAAATAAAATAAAACCATCAAATTTCTTTTACCCCAAGGTTCCAACTATTAAGACGAGCTCCAAGTTCACTGTCATCCATAGATATTGAAGGTTTTTTGAGATAATCTTTCTGAAATATACATTTCAAAGGAAAAAAAAATTAGGACAAAGCAATGAAGATCAAAAAGGAAGATCAAAAAAGGAAGATGTTTCTGAGAAAAGTAATAAATAGAGATTACTATCACTTAGGGCTATAATATAATACATTTCACTATAATACATAAAACAGTAACTAATGATTTAACTCTGGTATAAAATAATCTGATTTTTTTTCTTTCATATCCTTTACAAAAAAGTTTGATTGTATGCCATAGCGATTTATTGTTTGTTTCTTTGGTTTTTTGTTTTTGTGGGGCAATGAGGGTTAAGTGACTTGCCCTGGGTCACACAGCTAATAAGTGTCAAGTGTCTGAGGCTGGATTTGAACTCAGGTTCTCCTGAATCCAAGGCCAGTGATTTATCAACTGTACTACCTAGCCATCCCATGCCATAGCAATTTAAAAAAAAAAAAAAACAATGCTTACAGAAAGATGATTTTGTTTCATTGCATTTGTTGAAAAGGAAGTTTTATGCTAGTATCCAAGAATATCTTTATCCTAATATTTGTCTTCATTCAGACATTAGGAATACATGGAAAAAAATGTGTTTTAAAACATTAAATTACCTCTAAAGTCCTTCCCTAACTATGATTCCATGACCATAATGGTACATTTTTAAACTTCTTTTATAAATAAAAACTCCACTATATTAAACGTTTACGAATCCAAGAAAAAAAGTGTGGTTAACTGAGAATAATCAAATATTCAAAGATAAAGCAACATACACAAATGGTCTAATATATAACTCAGGAAAAACTTCTCATGTATACATCAACTTATGATAGATAAGTTTACAAAATAATACTAACAATCATAAAGCTAGTTATCTTACCCCTCCCCCCAAAGAAAAAAGATGTTGAAGATACTGTTTGATGATAGAGCATAACTTTCTGTTTTTAGGGAAGCAGCATGGTGTAATGGACAGAGAGCCAATCTCAGAGCAAGAGAGAAATGGGTTTGGGTATTTTCACTTAACTTGACGGTTCTCCATGCAACTCTTTAGGACAAGTTGCAGATAAGAAGAACTGCATTGTGAGAGATTCTTCCCCAGGAAATTCCCTATACCAGTGAAAACAATTATCCAATCTAGCCCATATAGTTTATCTAATTCAATCTAACACCTACCCCTATCCCTAACAATATTAGCTTAAAGAAAACTTCAGTGCTGACAAATCTCTGTAGTTTTTTTTATGATAACAAATATATATTAGCATTTAGAGGTTAGCTAACATAATTACTGTCAAAGTACCACAGGAGTTTGAGAAGTACTGAACTCCATGTACAAAGGTGATTATAAAATAAATCATCACGATATGACATAACCTTTGAATGGCTTTTCGAGAAGGAGTGTGCTAAACTATCCAAAACTGCCTCATGTGACCCTCTTTGGGACCAATGATATATATTTGTAAAGCAGCTAACTGGAATTAGGGGATATAGTATGTAATTTTGACAAGTGGTTTTTTTTTATTCAAAATTAACTCAGAGATCAAACCTATAAAACCAGTTGCATTACCATCATTCTCTAAGGAAATGAACCATATTAAATAACTAAATGGAAAAAAAAAGAATTGACATCTATTAGCAATTTAAGAGAGGCAAAAATTTCACAAATATTATCTCATTTAATCCTTCCAGTTGAAATATAGTTCACTCCACAAAAAGCCCTACTCTTAATCTATCTCAAAACTTTCCTTAGTACATTAATTCAACTTAATCCCTCTTTTTGGTTTTAAGACAGCTATATGTATTTGGGCAATGCTGAACATAAGATGCTATGAATAGGGATCTATCAGTTTATTGATAATGATAATGCATATGGAGCTGAAAGGGTCCTAAGAAGCAATGTAGCCCAATCTCCTCATTTTATAGTAAATGTAACGTGGGCCCAAAGGAACAAAGATAGTAAATAAAAAAGGTAAAATTTGAATTCAGGTCCTCTGACTCCAAATACAACGATCATTCTGTTGCTTGAATTCAACCCTCTAGAATTTTTTGAATATGGAATGAAAACTTAGAAGGGAATTAAATTCAGTACTTAAAGACAAGAAATAATCAATAACAAAGAAACCTGATCTTACAGAAATATGTGTGGCAAGATTTTCTTCTGATCTGTGTATTGGACTCACAGAATGTGATCGCATTCGCAGCTGCCCAGTATATCGTTGTTTACTGCAAAACCACAAAATAATAACAATCAGTATTTAAGGAATTCAATTAATTTAGTTTAACATATACAAAGCTTCTTGTGTTGGCATTCTTATTTATGTGGAATTAATATTATTTTAGGATATTATTGGGGGGGGGGGCAATGGGGGTTAAGTGACTTGCCCAGGGTCACACAGCCAGTAGGTGTCAAGTGTCTGAGGCCGGATTCGAATTCAGGAACTCCTGAATCCAGGGCCGGTGCTTTATCCACTGTGCCACCTAGCCGCCCCTGGAATTAATATTATTTTTAAAATACTGTTGCTATAGAAAATGGAAAAGAAAAATAATATCAATGTGTGCCACTTAATATTTGTTTCATTTTCACAAAATATATTTTAAGTATTCCTAAAAGATTATCCACATCCTAAATCCAGCCACTATTTGAATGTTACACTTCTCATGTTCTTTTGACAAGCTCATTTCTTTATTTATAAGCAGGTCATATATCTAAGTGCAAAATAATAAATATATTTAAAACTTCTTCTGCCTCTTGTTCTAAATATGAGAGAAAAAAAAGAGACAAATATTCTAGGAGACAATGAATTGGGTATACCAGCATAGGTTTTATCACTTCTTGAAAAAGATAACATAATAACAATTCATATTTATATAGCACTTGAAGGTTTCCTCATAATATTGTGACATAGGGAGTGCAAGCATTATCATCACCATTTCACAAATAAACAGATTCAGAGAACACTGAAATTACACAGCTAACAAGTGTCAGAACCAATATTCAAATTCAGATGTCCTGAATCCAAGTTCTATGCTTTTACTATTGCTCCTAATGATGTTCTATGTTAGCAAGTGGGTTATAAAATATACCAAGCAACACCACATCCATATGTTTGAGTCTCTGTCACTTGACTGGAAGGCAAGTCAGAAACTGCAGAATTGTCTTCTAAATTCTTCAATTAAAATTTAAGCCTCTTTAATTCAGCTAAAAGTTATAAGCTTAGCTTTTTTTGGTTTTTTTGGTGGGGCAATGAGGGTTAAGTGACTTGCCCAGGGTCACACAGTAAGTAAGTATCAAGTGTCTGAGGCTGAATTTGAACTCAGGTCCTCCTGAATCCAGGGCCGGTACTTTATCCACTGTGCCACCTAGCTGCCCCATAAGCTTAGCTTTTGAGATGCTTGTTTAGTCTTTCAAACAGCTAGTATCAAATATAGTGTAGAAAATCTGACGAAGTCTATCTTAAATACTTTTGTATTTAAAGATATTTCAGTTGAAGTTTCATGAAATTGTGAAATATCTTGTTTCTCAGCAAGTAAAGCATTATTTTGTTTTGGTCTAGACCTATCAATTGGCCTCAGTAGGGAGTGAGATCTTAGTGAGAAGGAATCTCCTTCCTTCTAACCTCACCCCCCAATCAATGCAGCTAGACAGCTATTCTTCAACTTATAGCTATAGATATTTGCCTTAGACACAAAGAGGTTAAGGGAATTGCTAAGAGTCATCTAGCAAAGTTCTGATTCTAAGGCCAGGTCTCTCTAATATTTCAGAATAAGAGATATAAAATTAAAATTAACCATCTTATAGCCATTCAAAGTGACCAACTTCATACCTCAAAACCAAATCAGGATCTTCCCAACAAAATATGGTGCTCTTCTGAAGCTAAGTACATAGTAGGTATTCTCAGAAACTCTTGTAATTATGTCAAAAAGTATTTTTTTTAATCAAGGTTTTTGTTATGTCAATCTCTGTCAATTAGTAGTCTCTATAATGACTGCAGATAAGAGATACAACTGCTACTCCAAAGAAAAACTTTTGTAGTTATCACAAACAAGTAATCCAGAAGTCAATAGATAAAATATAATTCTTGGCATTGTTTCATATCACAAATGCTTTCTATATATAAGAACCAAATTACTTAAAGGGATGTAGTACTTTAAGTAAATCATACTATTTTTCACTTTCTTACTTTTTTTGAGTCTTCCTGGATGGATGGATGGATGGATGGATGGATGGATGGATGGATGGATGATAGACAGATCCAGATACATACAGACAGAGATGTTATTAGTTCTAATAGAAAGTAAGCTCCTTTAGAGCAGAGATTGTTTAATTGTATTTGTGTCCCAGCTCCTGGTATAATGTCTGGCCCAGAGCTGGCAATGAATAAATACTTGTTTCTTGATGCCTTGCAATCTGACTCCTAAAACTGAAACTTCTAAAATACTCAACTGAAATTCTTCCTACTTTACTTCTCTGAAGTTGTTAAGCACTTCTTTCCCTAGATATTCTCTTTCCTTAGTCTCCATATTAACTGCAACTTCTTGATTCTTCTGAAAGAATCAAAATTCAGTGGGGAAAGTACTAGATTTCAAGTCAGAGGATCTGAGTTCAATTCTTGATTCCATCACTTACTTCCATGTGACCTGTTTCATTATCTGGAAAACGAAGGAGTTGGACTAGATGACCTCCAAAATCTTTTCCAACTCTAAGTCTATGATCTGATGTTCATCCTACCTTTTTGATCCTTCCCTAACAGTCCTCATTGCCGGATTGTTAGCTTACTCACTAAATATGGGCATCCACCCAAGATTCTTCTCTCTTTTCTCTTTTTTTTTTTTTTTGGTAAGGCAATTGGGGTTAAGTGACTTGCCCAGGGTCACACAGCTAGTAAGTGTCAAGTGTCTGAGGCTGCATTTGAACTCAGGTCCTCCTGAATCCAGGGCCAGTGCTCCATCCACTGTGCCACCTACCTGCCCCATCTCTTTTCTCTTTCTGTCCTCTCTTAATCATCTTTCACCTCCTATAGGTTTAATGATCACCTCTATACTGATGATTTCCAAATCTGCAGATCTACCTCTAATTTCTCTCCAAGAACTCCAATCCTAAATTACCAACTGCCTGTTGGCCTGTCAAATTCAACATGTCCAAAATGACCTATACTTCCTATAAATTCCTACTTTTGCTGAGAAATGTTATTTAAATTGAATTGGAAAAGTAGTTTACAAATACAAAATTGGAAAATATTACAATAAGATATAGTACAACATGTACTAAATAAACTTTCCATAAAATAGTGCAAACATTATATAGGCATATCAATTCAACTTCCAATACAACTTCAGATGAGACTAAGTTGCAAAGGTCATTTACTTCCATAATAATAATGTTATAAATGGAAAAAATGTGTGCACAGTCAAAATTTAGACTATAAAAACTTAAAATCAGTCTTTGCAATGGCCTATAGCATTCTAACTTGTAGACTGACTAGACCTGCTCAGATACACTAACAGACCCAAGATGTGAAACTTCAAGTCATTAAAGGGATCCCAAGAGTCTTCATCTGCAGTGGAAAGTCAGTGGAGAACCAGGGATTATTTCTGAACCAGGGGTTCTTACTATGGAATATGCAAAAAGAAATTCTCACCATTTCATTAACTGTAGTACAATATAATTAGTTTCTTTTGTAGTCCTATTAATTTTTTTATCTATTTAAAAACATTTTTTCTGAAAAAGCGCCCTTACATTTTATCAGACTGCCAAGAGGGTTCATATCTCTCTCTCTCTCTCTCTCTCTCTCTCTCTCTCACACACACACACACACACACACACACACACACACACACTAAAAACTCTGTTCTAGATGGCAAAGCAAGAAAATATATGAAAAAGGGTGGCAGCTGGTCCAAGGATAAGAAGCAAAGACAAATAAGGCCTTCTGTGTTTGCAGAGATTGAGCAAGGGAGCTACAGAATACAGTGACTTCCTAGAAAGGAGATAGGAAGAGCTGCTAATTCTTTACTCCTTAAAAACCTTCCTTAGAAATACTTTAAGGGGCAGCTAGCTGGCACAGTGGATAGAGCACCGGCCCTGGAGTCAGGAGGACCTGAGTTCAAATACTGCCCCAGACACTTGACACTTACTAGCTATGTGACCCTGGTCAAGTCACTTAACCCCAATTGCCTCACCAAAAAGAAAAGAAAAGAAAAGAAAAGAAAAGAAAAGAAAAGAAAAGAAAAGAAAAGAAAAGACAAGAAAAGACAAGAAAGGAAAAAGAAACAAATACTTTTAGGTAGAGATGAAGACCATTAAATGAATTTTGGACATTGTTTCTTAAAAGACAAAAATTTAATCCACAGCTGGGAAAGGTACAATTCACTTCGATAGAGAAGGAATGAAAATTGAAGATCCTTATTATAAAACCCTCTTCTAAAAGGGACTGTGACTTTAAATTTACAGAAGCTAGGTTAAATTTTTTTCATCTTAAGACTATTTTCCTTTTCTTTTATGCAACTGTAAGCTGTCTCTCTGATGTGATTGTAGCCACTACAAACAAAGGCATCCCTGCCTCTTATCAGTGAACTCTTTGTAAAAATGCTTATGTGATACACAGCACAAGCAAGGAGCTAAGGCTGAACTGGATGGCAATGGAGCCAAGAGACAGGTCAAGGATTTTACTGAGTAGAATTTCTCATTTTAGGGTTAAATTTGGTTTTAAAATTACTAACATTATGGCAAAATTGAATGGTTGCATTATGTTATTTTCTACACTCTCCCTTCAAATTATTTCCTATTTACTTATGTGTGTACATGGCAAATAAATCTCCCTCCCTCCAAGTAGTGCATACAATACACTCCTAGAGGGACAGGGACTATTTTATTTTTGTATTTTCATCCCATGGCACCTAACACAAAATAAGTGCTTAATAAATTGTTGAACTTAACTGCCTGTTTCTAAACAGTAAATTTTAAATGTTTAATAATTTATATGAATTTAAAAGCAATAATTTATTTGTATTATAGACAATACTTAGTCTATTTTAAAATACAAAATAATATTTTTTAAGATTCTCATATACAATCTTCACAATTAGTATAGGATTTCAGGCTTCAGTCAAAATCAAATTACACAATACTGAGTTAAATTTGTTTTTTTTTGTTTTGTTTTGTCTTTTTGCGGGCCAATGGGGGTTAAGTGACTTGCCCAGGGTCACACAGCTAGTAAGTATCAAGTGTCCAAGGCCGGATTTGAACTCAGGTACTCCTGAATCCAGGGCTGGTGCTTTATCCACTGCGCCACCTAGCTGCCCCCTAAATTTCTTTTTCATAGAATGAGGCCCAATTTTTTCATCAGTTTAATTAAAATGGACTCCCTGAGCTAACTTGAAGTACATCTAAATTGGTGAAAAGCCTGAATCTGTATTGAACATTTTTAACAAGATTCAATTTCATTACTTTCAAAACTATTTAATATGAATTCTCTCACCTTTGGCAATATCATGTTGTCCTAAGTTTATTATCACTTATATAGCAATGATTCCCTAATCTTCAGCACTGACTCCTCTTCCAAGCTCCAAACCTCACACAATTCTACCTCTAACTACCAAAAGGACATTTCTACCTGGATATCCTTCAAACCTACTGTGTACAGAATGGATCATCAGACCATAGCTCTAGATCTAGAAAAGACCTCAGAAGCCAACTAGTCCAAACCCCTCATTTTAGAGACAAGCAAGATAAGGCCCTGTGAAGTTAAAAGATTTGCTAAAGGTCACATAAGTAATAAGTATCTGAGGCAGGATCTGAACCAAGGTGCTGTAACTTTAAATAAAAAGAGTCCTCTCCTGACTACATAATTTCTGTCTATCTCACCACAATTCACCTAGTGGTCCATGCTTTAGAAAAAAAAAAATACCTCATATGACCTTTGACTCTTCCCTTACCTCTCATATCCAGTTACCACATCATATCTATTCCATGATTCTAAAATCTCTCACATCTCTGCCTTTCAATCTATTCTCATTGTTATCACTTCAGTAAAAATGTAGCTAGGTGACATATACAGAGGGCTAGCCTTGGAAGTAAAGAAGATCTGAGTTCAAATCTAGCTTCAGACATTCAGTAACCATGTGACCCTGGACAAGTTATTTAACTTTCTGCGCTTCTGTTCTCATCTATAAAATAAGAAGAATAATAATATTTCCAAATGTTGTTGTGAAAATCAAATGAGGTAACATATATACAGCATTTTTCAAACCTTAATGCACTGTGTAAATGCTCTTACCATTATCATCATCATTACCATTATTAAGGCCCTAATTACAATCTGCCTGGACTCCTGGAATAATTCTTTTCCCCCTCCAGCTCATCCTTTACACTATACCAGACATTTTCCTTATATACAGAACTGGTTCACCCAGTTCTACCCAAAAGCTTTCAGTAGAGCTCCCTATTACCTACTACCTAAAGTTCAGCATCACTAAGCTGGCATTCAACAATATATTTTTCCAGCTTTGTATCAAAGTATTCTAATCTATACCCTACACTCTACCCAAACTATTCATCATCCACCAGATACATCCCATGATTTCCCAGTTTTGTACATCTGCTCATATTGTTCCTTATGCTTGGAATGCCCTTGCTTTTCAACATTATGATCACAGAACTAGAGCTATAAGTGACCGATCATTTTGCCAATAAGGACACTAAAGCCCAACAAAGTTAAGTGAATTTGAACCCGGGTCTCCTATCACTATACAAAATTCCCCCAATATTTACCACATCAAAGGAATTGTTTGGATTTGTTGTCGAATCCCTACTCATTCATTAAATCTCAACTTAAATACCACCTAATCAATGAAACTTTTTTTGATCTCCCCAGTCAATGACCTGTTTTCACCTCCTTTCCATTCCTTCTATATTTTTTCTATTTTATTTATGTTTGTCATAGCCTCCTAAAAAATTGTAAGTTCAATGAAGACAAGGACCATGTTTTGTCTAACCTTTGTATTTTATCCAGTGTTCTTTACGCAATTAGGTATTAAATGTTTGCTGATCTTAATTTAATTATTTAGCAATTAGTACAAATTTAGCAATTAATTGGTGCCAAATTAGCATGAATCCCAATACTGCTACCAAATTTTAATTGCTTCACCAAGAATAATGATTAAGATTAAGGATCTTCTATGAATCTCTAAAAAAGAGTCCCAAAATTGTTTTTATGGTGAGCAACAATTCTGCTTCTAGGAGTTAGAGAAGTAAGCATTTAAGAGCAGCTCAGGGGAAGGTACCTGTGAGTTGATAAGACTGCCACCAAAATATCTTCCTTCCTCCATACAAAATGCAGAGAAGTCAAACCATAAACATTTATCAAGCACCAATATGTGCCAGGCACTTAGATAAGTGCTGGGGATACAAAGACAGTCTCTGACCCCAAGAAGCTCACAGTCTGTTGTGGGGAGACAATATGCAAATAACTATGTACAAACAATCCATATCATATATACAGTAAACTAGAAATAATCAACACAAGGAAGCACTATAATTAAAAGTGATCAGGAATGACTTCTATAAAAGTGAAACTTTAACTGGGACTTGAAGGAAAATAGGGAATCCAGGAGACAGCCACTGAAAATGTCTGAAAAGGGGCAGCTAGGTAGTGCAGTAGATAAAGCACCAGCCCTAGAGTCAGGAGGACGAGTTCAAATCCGGGCTCAGAAACTTGACACTTACTAGCTGTGTGACCCTGGGAAAATCACTTAACCCTCAATGCCCCACAAAAAAAAAATTTAATTAAATTAAAAAAAAAACCAAGAAAATGCCTGAAAAGCAAGAGATAGTGTCTTGTTCAAGGAACAGCAAGAAAATGTCGCCAGATCACAAAGTACATGGAGGAATGTATATGTAAGGTATAAGAAGACTGAAAAGAGGAGGGGCCAGATTATGAAGGGTTTGGAACACAAAACCGAAATTTATATTTGATCCTGGAGGTAACTGGAAATCACTGGAATTTACTGAGTAAGGGAATAGCATGGTCATATCTACACTATAGAAAAATCATTGAAAGCTGAGTTAAGTATGGATTGGAGTGGCAAAAGATTTGAGGTAGGAAGACCAACCAGCAGGTAATTACAATAATCAAGCTGGTGGCAAAAACTTGGCAGGACTTGACAACAGATAGGAAATTATGAATGAGAGAGAATGGAGAGGAGAGGATGACACCTAGGTTGTAAACCTGGGCAAATAGGATTGAGGGGTGACAGGGAAAGGAACAATCACCTATTAAGTGCCAGGCAACATTGCTAAGCACTTTTACAAATATCTCATTTGACAGTGCTGGAACAATCAACAACAAGGAAGTTTTGAAGGAAGGAGAGTTGGAGGAGGGGTGAGGATGAAAATAATGAGTTCAGTTTTGGACATGTTGAATTTAAGATGTCCATGGAACATCCAGTTCAAGATGTTGCTGACCTGGGGCAGCTAGGTGGTACAGTGGATAGAGCACCGGCCCTGGAGTCAGGAGGACCTGAGTTCAAATCCAGCCTCAGACACTTAACACTTACTAGCTGTGTGACCCTGGGCAAGTCACTTAACCCCAACTGTCTCACTTAAAAAAAAAAATATGCTGCTGACCAATAGACAATTGGACATACAAAGGTCGGGGCTGGAGAAGAATAATCAACATAGATATACTAATTGAATCCATGGAAGTTGATGAGATTACCATGTAAATTAGTATAACAGGAGAAGAGATTAGAAGAGGGCCCAGGACAGAGGCCTGGGGGACACCCATGGTTACCAGGTGTGACCTGGATGAAGATCCAGCAAAAGAAATTAAGAAGGAATAGAACAGGGGCAGCTAGATGGCGCAGTGGATAGAGCACCGGCCCTGGATTCAGGAGTACCTGAGGTCAAATCCGGCCTCAGACACTTAACACTTACTAGCTGTGTGACCCTGGGCAAGTCACTTAACCCCAATTGCCTCACTAAAAAAAAAAAAAAGAAGAAGGAATAGAACAGGGGCAGCTAGGTGGCGCAGTGGATAGAGTACCAGCCCTGGAGTCAGGAGGACCTGAGTTCAAATCCAGCCTCAGACACTTGAAACTTACTAGCTGTGTGACCTTAGGCAAGTCACTTAACCCCAATTGCCTCACCAAAAAAAAAAAGAAGAAGAAGAAGGAATAGAACAAGGAGAGAGAGAGAGAGAGAGAGAGAGAAGGGATGGAAGTGTATCAAGGAGAAGGGTGATTAACAATGTCAAAGGCTGCAGAAAAGTTAAGAAAGATAAGAATTGAAAAAAGTCCCATTAGGTTTGGCATCTGAGAGATTGTTAGTAATTCTGGAAGGAGTAAACCTACACTAGTAGAGGACTATCCTCCCTAAGAGTTCCCAACCAATAGCCTAAGTCTAGTCCCTATCCCTATACATTATCACCATCTTCTGGCCATTTTATTGAACTGCACAGAGCAAATACTACATAAAATTCTAAGATGTGTTGAAATACATTACAGCCTTTTCATTTTACTATGAGATTTAAAAGATTAAAAAACACATGGTCTTTGCCCTCACAGAGCTGGAGAAGAATAAATCATATTTTTCCACAGAAGCAATGTCATCAAATTTGTGGTTATGCTCCTAGTCAAAAACTTACCTTCAAATATAACCAAAGATATAGCCAAAATGTCAGAAAAGCAAAGACTTAGTATTCACAATAATCTAAAATAGTAAAATTCTGGTCCAAGTCCCATAAAATGAGCATAAGTGTACTGAACATATTAATTATACGACTTCTATTTTCTTTTTTCTAATCTGTCACTGTAGATAGTTCATCAATGTAGGTAACTCCCAAAGTGGAAACTACCTATAACTGATGGTCTGAGAAAGTTGTCTGCAACACAGGGAGATTGAAGTAATTTGCCTGTCTTACAGGCCAGACTTGAACTTATACCTGAACTTAGGTCTTTCTGATCCTATCCATGATGTCATGCTGCATCTCTATAGTACACATTCAATACCCAAGAAAATAAATCTTAAGCATTATAAATTTGGTCTAACCAACATCTTATGCTGTATAGCAAGATAAGGTCAAAATGGGTACATGACTTAGACATAATAAGTGATACCATAAACAAATTAGGAGACCAAGGAATAGTTTACCTGCCAAATCTATGGAAAAGGAAAGAATTTATGATCAAACAAGAGACAGAGAACATTGAGATGTAAAATGAATATATTTTATTTTATTAAATTAAAAAGGATTTCCACAAATAAAAACCAAAGGGAAGCACAAAACTGAATAATCTCTAAAAAGGCCTCATCTCTCAAATATATAGAAAACTGAGTCAAATTTATAAAAATGCAAGTTATTCCCCAATTGATATATGATCAAAGGATATGAACAGGCAGTTTTCAAAAGAAGAAATCAAAGCTATTTATAGTCATATGAAAAAATGCTCTAAACCACTATTGATTGGAGAACTACAGATTAAAAGAACTTTGAGGTATCACCTCATACCTATGAGTTTGGCTAATATGACAGAAAAGGAAAATGATAAATGTTGGAGAGGTTGTGGAAAAATTGAGACACAAATCACTGTTAGTGGCATTGTGAACTGATCCAACCATTCTGGAGAGCAATTTGGAACTAAGCCCAAAGGGCAATCAAATTGTGCATACCCTTTGATCAGGCAATCACTAAGTCTATATCCCAAAGAGATCAAAAAAAGACGGGGTGGGGCAACTGGATGGCACAGTGGATAGAGCACCGGCCCTGAAGTCGGGAGTACTTGAGTTCAGGTCCGGCCTCAGACACTTAACACTTGCTGGCTGTGTGACCCTGGGCAAGTCACTTAACCCCAATTGCCTCACCAAAAAAAAAAAAAAAAAAAAAAGACGGGGTCTATTTGTACAAAAATATTTAAAACAGCTCTTTTTGTAGTGGCTAAGTAGAAATTGAGGAGATATCCATCAATGGGAGAATGACTAAACAAGTTGTGGTATATGATTGTAATGGAATACAATTATGCGATAAGAAATGACAAGTAGGGGCAGCTAGGTGGCGCAGTGGATAAAGCACCGGCCCTGGAGTCAGGAGTACCTGAGTTCAAATCCGGCCTTAGACACTTAACACTTACTAGCTGTGTGACCCTGGGCAAGTCACTTAACCCCAATTGCCTTACCAAAAAAAACAAAAAAACAAAAAACCCACCAACAACAAGAAATGACAAGTAGTATGATTTCAGAAAAACCTGGAAAGACTTCCATGAACTAATGCAAAGTGAAATGAGCAAAACTACAAAAACATTGTACATAATAACAGGAATGTTGTATGATGATCAACTGTGAATAACTTAGCTATTCTCAGCAATAGAATGATCAAGACAATTAAAAGGACCCATGATGAAAAATGCTATGCATGATGGAATCTGAATGTAAACTGAAGCATGCAATTTTTCTTTTTTTTTTATGATTATTTTTTGGTTTGGGATGTTTTTTTGGTCTGTCTTCTTTCACAACATGACTAATATGGAAATGTTTCCCATAATTGCACATGTATAACATCAAATTGCTTACTGTCTCAGGGATGGGGGACAGTAAAAAAAGAATTTTGAACACAAATTTTTTAAATGAATGTTAAAATTGTTTTTATATGTAACTAGGAAAAAGTGAAATATTATTCAATAAATAAATTTTGTTTAAAATTAATATGATACTTCAATACTTTAACAATCCATGATTTCATCTATGGGAGTACTCAATGCAAATCACAATCCATCTGTGCCTTGGAAGATAGTCTTTGTGAACTACCGTGGTAGAATAAAATTGGTATAGCAAATAGATCCTTTGACTTGGAAAAAGGAGGATCTTAGTTCAAATCCTGCCTCAGACACTTACTAGCTGTGCAACTCTGAACAGAACACTCAGTCTCAGTTTCCTCATCTGTAAAATGGGGATAATAATAGCACCTAGCTCATAGGGTTATTGTTAAGAACAAAAGAGATAATTGGGTAAAGTCCAAATCCTAAGGCATTATATAGATGTTAGCTATTATTATTTTTATCACCTGAAGGCTAATTTAACTAGGCTGCCTTGGATGATAGGGATATAACCTTACCATTTTGATAAACTTGATAGAATTTTATCTTGTACTTTGTAGCTCTAATCTTCAAGGACTAAAGCCACCCCTAGATTCCAATGAAATGCTGAAAGCTTTTATGGAGAATATTGCCTACTATAAACATTAATTAATTTCATTAACCATTTTACATGTCTCCCAGAATGCAGAGGATTTAGGGGAAATTATTTGGATGACTTTGGTCTCTTTAAAAAAAATTGGAAGAAAAAAAAAGGCTGTCAAGGAAATTGATGCCATTTCTCCCTTGGATGATTTCTTTGGAATAAGTAGGATGTCCTATTAATATTTGTTGATAATGATATTATTCCCTCTGGAGTAAAAAGAAAAGCATTTGCAAAAGAATGAGCTGATCAAGTATTTATTGCCTTCTTTGCTCTCTTCCGTTTATTCAAAGGTGAAATGGAACAACTCAAACCAAAGCACTATCAGCAGAGGAATAGTACATACGTACAGTCAAGCCACACATTTCCTCCCACTCCTCTCTGCTAACAAAGGTACCACCTAGAGGCAGCTAGGTGGCACAGTCGATAGAGTACTGGCCCTGGAGTCAGGAGTATCTGAATTCAAATCCGGCCTCAGATACTTGACACTTACTAGCTGTATGACCCTGGGCAAGTCATTTAACCCTAA
This sequence comes from Dromiciops gliroides, assembly GCF_019393635.1. Taxonomy (NCBI): domain Eukaryota; kingdom Metazoa; phylum Chordata; class Mammalia; order Microbiotheria; family Microbiotheriidae; genus Dromiciops; species Dromiciops gliroides. The sequence continues at coordinate 209,759,484 of NC_057864.1, forward strand.
CTGCCTCACCAAAAAAAAAAAACCCAACAACAACAAAGGTACCACCTAGTCCAAGTCCTCTCACAGGGAATACTGCAATAATTTAATTGGTCGGCCTCAAATGTTTTACTCTACAACTCGTTCTCTGAACAGCTGCTAATGATTTTCCTAAAGTTCATGCCTGATTCTTTCACTCACTTATAGGATCAAACACCTTTGTTTGGCATGTAAAGTCCTTCACAACCTGGCCCCAGAACTCCTTTTCAATTGTATTATACATTACTCTCCCTTACTATCCAACCAAACTGGCTTCCTTACTGTTTCCCACGTGTAATACTCCATCTCTCCTCTCTGTGCCTTTGTATTCTCTTTCCTCCATGACTAAAATGCATTCCCTGCTTCACCTCTGCCTCTTCAGGATCCCTCGCTTCCTTCAAAACTAAACTCAACCACCACCTTCTGCATGAAAACTCTGCTGCCCTACAACTGCCAGCACCTTTCATATTTCTTTTTATTTTCCAAATCACCTCATGTTTATTTTATATATTTTATATATACTAATATATATATTTCCCCGATAGAATGCAAGCTTCTTGAGGGCAAAGGCTGTTTCATTTTTGTTTTTGTATTTCCTGTCCCTGCACAGTTCCTGAAATATGCTAAGTAATGCTTATTGATGGTCATTCTTGGTTTTTTAATTAAATTTCATTCAATTAAAAAAACTTTTTTTCTCTCCCTCCCACCCAACCCCCATTAATGGGGGGGGGGGAGGGAAAATAAAACCCTTTGGACAAATATGTATTGTCAAGGAAAATAAAATTCCCAAATTAGTCATGTCCAAAATACATGTAGGTCTCATTCAGTGCCCCAACGCATCTCTGTCAGGAGGTACACAGCCTGAAATAATGTTTGGTTATTGTGTTGATTAGAGTTCTTAAGTCTTCCAAAGTTGCTTGTTTTTACATTTTTACTGTATACATTTTTTCCCGCTTCTGCTCACTTCACTCTGCATCAGTTCATACATCTTCCACAATTTCTTTGAAATCATCTGTTGTTATTTCTCACAGCACAATAGTGTTCCATCACAATCATATACCATAACTTCACTACTGAATATCAACAATAAAAAGTGGAAAAAATAAGTTTACTTGTAAAGTGCTTCCCGATGTCATTTTAGATCACTTGCACAGTCCAAATTTCTCAGTGAAGGCAAAATACTTCAATACCTTGTGAATTATACTGTTTGTACATTTAATTAAGCCCCTGAACAGTATGGTGTCCTTAGTGAAATCTATAATATGGTGTCTTAGTAAAATCTATAATTATTCAAAAGAGATTCATTTTCCCATGTGAAAAGTTAGACCAAAGTGGATTAAGTTCAACATGAGAAAATTTCCTAATGCCTTTGAAGAAACTTTGTTGTTCTCTCCTTCAAAACTCTACCTTTTTAAGACCATTATTCTCCCTGCTTTAAAACACAGTACACTATGAGTTGGAAACAAGCTCTCAGAAGAACCAAAATTGCATGTGACACAAAGGGCAATGGAAAGATAAATGAAGGAAAGAGACAGGCCAGGTATATTACCAAATATAATGTCTGTGAAAATAGTATAAAGGACATCATCAAAGATATTACTTTATCATCAAGGATATACATGACCAGAAAAGTAGGAAAGTCATCTGGAATATATGAGAGACCATAGATGGACTATGTATACAGCAGTACAGATGAAGGCATATAGTATATTCAGTGGATCTTCTATAGAAGAATTATAGAGGCCATGAGTGACAATCACAGAAGACAGGGAAGCCTATTTGCCACAGTGGAGGAAGAATTCACATCAATGAGATCACAAATACATCTAAATAGATACATATTCACAGAATTTGAGAGCTGGAAAGGGCCATAATTAGTCTAGTCCAACCCACACCCAAAAGGAATCCCAACTATAACACAACTGACAAGTAGTTACCCAGTCTCTGCTTGAAGCACTCAAAGTGGGGAGAGAGGAGAGAAACCTGTTGAGAGCTCTAATTATATGGAGCTTGGGATAGCTCTAATTATTAGAAGTTTTTCCTGAAATCAAACCTAAATTGACATCTTTGTAATTTCTACCCATTACTCCTGATTTTGCCCTCTAGGGCCAAATATAATGAGTCTAATCCCTTCTCTACACTTGGTAGCCTTTGAAGACATTTAATGTTCTCTCTCACACCCAAAAACCTTCCCTCAAACAGAACATTCCAATTCCTGACTGGAACTTTTCCCTGGTTGTCCCCCATGGTTTCACTGACTTCCTTGAGGACTCAGCTCAAATCCCACCTTCTAAAAGAGACCTTACCTAGGCAACTCCACTGCCAGTACTGCCAGTACCTTCCCTCATAGATTATTTTCCATTTAAACTATACATTTTGTATGAACCTAGGTTATTTTTATTTACACGTTGTCTCTCCCATTAGAGCGTGAGCTTCTTGAAGGCAAGGACAATATTTATGTCCCTTTTTAATTCCCAATGTTTAGCCCAGTAACTGGCCCATAGTAAATACTTAATAACTGCTTGATGATTGAGTGAATTACATAGAATATTTTAAATATTAACCACTCATTTAATTATTGCAGGCACATAAAATTATTTTAGTGTCTTGAAAGAATTAGTGAGCTCGCTGGCACTTTAAGATAACAAAGGAAAAAGAAAAACTGGTCAAAACAGAATCCAATAAATGTCTTAGATTTATAGGATCATATATGTATATATAATATATAATATATACATATATATATGCATATATAAAAATACACAGAGAGAGAATTGAAAAAGATGTTAGAGACCATTTAGTCAAATCCCCTCATTTTACAGATTAGAAACTGAGGTTCAGGGGTGCCTAGGTGGCGCAGTGGATAGAGCACTGGCCCTGGAGTCAGGAGTACCTGAGTTCAAATCCAGCCTCAGACACAAAACACTTACTAGTTGTGTGACCCTGGGCAAGTCACTTAACCCCAATTGCCTCACATTAAAAAAAAAAAAAGAAACTGAGGTTCAGGAAGGTAAAATGACTTGTTAAAGTTCATAGGTAACAAGTAGCCTAGATAATTATGGAAAGGTAACAGAAAATATCCCACTGTGCATAACAATGTGCAAAGAACCATCTTTATTTTAGGTCCTGAATAAATTGTTTGTTTAGAAATAATCTAAAATTTTAAGTTTAGTACAGTATGAATGAAGTGAGGGGTGGGGAGGTGGGGGAGAAAGAATATGGTAACCTCAGAATACTTCCAAACAGAATTTGGATTGAGGTTCCATATTTTCTTTCATAAGAAGAATGAAGGTAAGACATACTCACCATTGCTACTGAATAAAAGAGTCCTTTAAAAAAGGCTTCAAAAGAACTCTGCATCTTTAATAATATAAAAAGGCTAGGACACAAACAGCATAATCTAAAATGCCATTAGAAATACTTCACATACAAAAAGGTCTAAGTAAAGTAGGATTTTATAAAGTGATCAAAAAAGAAACACTAAGGGGGAAAATCTTTTAAGATTAAAGAAGGCTTTCAAAGGACAAGTTGAAGTGGTTGTAAAATTTATGAGGCAGCATTAAACTTCAGTTCTAAGTAACACTAAATTATTCACTATAAAAACATACATGTGTCAAATATTATAAGCCTCTTAAACTTTTTAAAAACAATTTCTTGCAGAGTTGATTGGAGGTGTTAGGTCAACATTAAAAGATACCAACTTTTTACCTAAGTCCATCATGACACAATATAAAAGAGGTAAATTTAGAAAAAGAATATTCTAACACAGCTATTTGTAAAACTATAGAAAAAGCTATCATACCAGCATGATGAAGTTGAGTAAAAAGAACATTGTTAGATTTAACCAGAGAAATTATTGCTTTCATCAAATGTGAGTTCTGTAAAATACTAACAAAGTTATGTTGCTTTTCTACCTTCATACATGGTAACCTGCTAGTGCAGGATCAAAAATTAAATAATTTAGAAAACATGTAGGCAAATGTATTCTGAAAAGTTAATTATTTGCCTAATTACTTCATGGTAACTAGTATGTTTATGCTAATTACTATTAATGACTTGCCTTCTTAGCTGGTCCACAAGTAAATTAAGCATGTCTTTCCTAAAATCTTTTGTTGATTTTTTTTACTTATGATCTATCAGATACTGATCATTGACTAAAATAACTCCTGAAATCTATTCACTGATGTAATAGAGTGGAAAGAATATTGGAACTAAAATCAGAAGACCTGGGTTCAAATATTTCCACTGCTACTTACTGTGTGACCTTGAGGAAATAATTTTTTTTCTGGACCCATATCCTCATCAAATGGGTTTGAACTAGATAATCTCTAAGGACCATTCCAGAAACCTATAATTCTATATGAAAGGAATCTTCCATATAACAAATATAATAAACAATAATTAAGCTCTTTTGTGGTTCATTTCTAATTCTCCAAATTTACTTCATTTTTGTATAGCTATCTCAGTGATAAAAACTAGAGGCAACATGACATAATGGATAGAGGATCAGCCTTAGATTCAGGAAATGCATAGAACACATTCACTGAGTGCCCATGGATTATTCATTTAGCCTCTCAGAAACCCAAATAACTCTCTAAAATTCTAAGTTTCAGAAGTTTCCAATCTGGTGGAGAATGCTTTTGCACAGGGAGGTCCCCACACTGATGAAATCGTAGTACTGGACCTCTCCCAAAGAACAGTAAACTAAAATTACACATTACTACTTGATCATATACAGATGACTTAAGGGAGCTCTACAAGTCATAAATTAGTGAACTCTATCAAATGCCTAAAGCACAACTATGCTACACATACAATTCTCAAAACCTGAGAAAAAAAATACATTCTATCAAATTTCTTTTATGAGACAAAAAGAGTTTTAATACCTAAACCAGGGAAGGACAAAGCAAAGAAAGAGAACTATGGAACAATATCACTAATAAATATTTATTTAAAAATTATTAAATATTTTATATTATTTTATTGTATTATATATTATTTTGTCATACGTTATATTGTATTATGCATTATAATATATTATTAAATATACATCATTTAATTATATTTGTCTAACCAGATTAGACAATTAAAATACCTTTAAATTTATGAAAATTACATCAGGGGCAGCTAGATGGCACAGTGGATAAAAGCATTGGCCCTGGATTCAGGAGGACCTGAGTTCAAATCCAGCCTCAAACACTTGACACTTACTAGCTGTGTGACCCTGGGCAAGTCACTTAACCCTCATTGCCCCACAAAAAATAAACAAACAAAAATAACATATCATCCCCTCCAATTAAGCTAAATGTAAATATTCTTCTGAGTTAGCTTTTTTCTCCTAAAAGAAATTCATCATGTCCATCTATTCAGTATAGCCTCTAAATGCTGTCCAAATTTATCTATTAATGTATATCTCATTCACTTAGAAAAGAAATTTCTATTATTTTTCTTTTATTTTTTCAATTATGTTTTATTTTATATTTCTATTATTTTTATTTGAAGAATATGGCTTAGGGGGCAGCTAGATAGCAAAGTGGATAGAGCACCGGCCCTGGAGTCAGGAGGACCTGAGTTCAAATCTGACCTCAGACACTTAACACTTACTGGCTGTGTGACCCTGGGTAAGTCACTTAACCCCAATTGCCTCACCAAAAAAAAAAAAAAAAGAATGAAGAATATGGCTTAGATGTTAAATCTGATTAAATCAAGATCTCATTTCCCTACCAATTATAGTACTTCAAGTTAATAAGCTTACAATAATTAGTATTAAAAACTACAACTAAAATCACCAAAAACCTCAACAAGATTTTTCGCATTAAAGGCAATTCAATTAGTAGGCTAGAGAAGAAAAATTCAATGATCTGCTTAAATGACAACAATTTTATCTCTCACCCAAATAGTTTTATTTTCAAAAAAAAAAAAAAAAGTCATTAAGTGAAATTTGAAGAAAAATTTCTCGGCTATTTTTTTCTCAAACTTTACCTGTACTTAGGATGACGATGAAAGAACCCACACAACCAGGGCAAGTTGGATAGTTAAGACCTTCCTCCTACCCCTATCCAGCCACTCATAGTCATCATTCCTCTTCTGATTAAGGCAAATGAATGCTGAATAAGACAGCCAGACAAAATCATTTATTTAATTTGTAAATCAGCTAGCTCAGCTGCTTCAACTTCTTTACCATCAAAATGCTTATGAGGACAAGAAAAGTTCTGAATTTGCTATAGTCAGGCTTCTAGCTCAGATGAATAAACAAACTAAAGTCACCCTCTTAATTCTCCTATGAATGCAAAAATATTGCCTCCTATAAGCTTATCAATTCATTTCCTTTTATTTTTCTCAGGGTGTTCTTTATGTTTTATCCCCTGTCCTTGTCATTTTAGGTTTTGCTTTCCCTATCAAAGAATATCACAGGTCCTGGGTCTCTTGCCTTATGCTCATTTCTTCTTTTTTTACCATAATGACTGAAGTCTGAAAAACACGTAACTAGACCAGATCAACTGAAGAGACATTTAAAAATGTAAAATATACCATTAATTATCTGACTATAGAGAAAACTTTAAAAAGTCATAGTGGGGGGGCAGCTAGGTGGCGCAGTGGATAGAGTACTGGCCCTGGATTCAGGAAGATCTGAGTTCAAATCTGACCTCAGACACACTTACTAGCTGTGTGATTCTGGGCAAGTCACTTAACCCTCATTGCCCTGACCAAAAAAAAAAAAAACCAAAAAAAAGTCATAGTGGGCAATAAAATGGTTCTTTAAATATGGGCAAATGTTTAAAAAATACTATTTCTAATTTCTAAACTAAGAATAAAAAGCTTATAACCTAGCACATAAGCCTTATAAAGTTTACAGTTTATGAGTAGAATTAGTATCAACTGGCACTGTAGAGGGGCCAATAAAACTTTAACTTTTGCAATGTTTTCTGTAATATCTCATCTCTAAAGTACTAAACCTTCTTCTTATGTGTATAAGGATATGTTTTTACTTTTTAGAATTCTGTAATTGCAGGTGCTATGTTTTTTGGCTTTGAGGAGTAAAAATGAACCAATATTATTTATTTTAGAAAGATCTACATGCATATGATCTTTGTGTATGAAAAGTATATTTTCATAGCTCCTTTCCTATCCTCCTCACCCCCCTGAATCACTTAACATTTCACATGTAGAATCCCAAAGGAAAAAAAAACATAAGCACTGCTATAAGAGCTTTGATTCTTCACCTGAGAGAAAAATCCAAAATCATTCTCTTGGCGATTGCCAAATAAGAAAATTGGCATATGTACCAGAACCGCTGGTTGGTCCTTGCTTCTTGCTTTAACCCCTAAAACCAGGCAAGAATGAGTTCCCACTTTTCCTAATAACTTCATGGATAAGTGTCTATCTAGGCCCAGATAGCACTAGACAACCTTGAATAAATCAAGGAACATTCCATTTTCATACTCTCATCCTCCTCAACCAATTACTTTATTCCAAGTATCCCAAGTATAGATCTTAAAGTTGCAGCAGATAACATCTTTCTTCATGAATAACCATCCTGGAATCCAAGGAGAGGAAGGTATGTCCAAAACACACATCACAGATGGGATTTTTTCCTTTACAAAAATGGAAAGCTGAGAAGCCATATTGGTAGCTGCCATGCAACCACACTTAGAGAACTGTCATACCATTGCCTAAATCCGGACAAAGATTTGAATGCCCAGAGTATCCCATTCCTATTTCCTGCAAGCTTTAAAGAAAATCCATTAATAAAGCTACTTTAGACGTGAAAGTCTTCTGTGTAAATTACCTTTTCCTCTCCCTAATGTTAAAGCAGGGGACAACATAATCAATTACTTAGAGTGTCACTTGCTACCAAATGAAGAAATTGAAACAAACAGGAAAAAACTGATGAATTATCCTCCTTCTTGTAAAATTCCTAAAACTGAAGTAGCCAATTGCTACTACAGCAGGAGATTCTAATTTATTCTAAAATTTTTAAGCCTAACACAATGAGAAATAAAAAGCTTATATTAGACATACTTTTTACCCTCACAGAACTTAAAGTCTATGAGAGGGACAAATAACCAGTTCAAATAACCATAGTCCCTTACTTAAATGGATCTGTGACCTCATCAATGTGTCTATCTTCAACAATACAAATTGTTATCCAACCATACATTTTCACTCTAGATAACTTTTACCCACATGCTCCCACAAATCCTCCATTGAAACTCCATCAAAAACACTGGCTCGTAACTCTAGTTCTCTTGACATCCCATGAATACCAATGGAGCACAAAGGCTGCCACTCATTTGATGATCAACCCTCACCTCCATTCCACAAGGTACCTTCTTTTCTAATTCCTCTTGCCATATCATTTACACAATTGCTATTATGTATTATAGCCTATTATCCATGTACTTCTCTTGTGCCCTTTAGATGACCCTCAAATTTAATTCTTTGAAAACTCTAGAACCAAATCTTCTGGGGTGAGGCAGAAAAAAGACAGAGGACTCAGTGAAGAAAAGGCAGAAAATCACCAGAGATCTCTCAAATGTACCTCCAACAAACTTTAAATAATGCTTCAAGACAAATTCTGGGGTGGCAGAATCCACAAAAGGACAGAGTGAAACAATTTTCCAGTGCAAGACAACTTAGAAGCTCAGCAAGAAAGGTCTACTGCACTGGGGTGAGAGAGAAGCACAGTCCAGCTCAGGCTGAACCAGCAGGAAACCAATGACAGGCTTTGGGGGCAATTGGGAGCAGGAGCTCTCAGTCCACAGATGGTAAGGGGTTTGGCCAGCTGGTCAGAAAATTATAGGGGTCCCTTTGCTGGCATTGGGTGCAGAATTCTGATTCAGGTCACAGCCCTGGGTCACATTAGCATGGTGAAAAGGAGCAATAGCACGCCAGAACTTGCAACCTCAGCATAACAGGGACCCTGATCACAGTTCCAAGGCAAAAAGGAGTGCTTATGGTCTCTCACAAACTAGAGCACAGGCCAGGCAAGTAACATATGCCCTTAGTTCATACCACCTTGGAAGAACTGAAACCCCCAGAACTAGCTTTGAAAATAGCTACATAAAAAAACCTGAAGCTTGGGACCATGCCTCCTCTACCCAGGAGCAGAGCCCAACTTTAATATAAAACTAAAAGTCAAGAAATAAGCTAGAAACTGAGAAAAAAAGAACCTAAACATAGAAAATTACTATAGTAACAGGAAAGATCAAAACACAAACTCAGAGGAAGACAACAAAGTCAAAACTGCTCATCCAAAACCTCAAAAAAAAAAGTGTGAATTCATCTCAGGCCCAAAAAGAATTCTTGGAAGAGCTCAAAAATGAATTTTAAACTCAAGTATGAGAAATAGAGGAAAAATTGGGAAGAAAAATGAGAGTGATGCAAGAAAATCATGAAAAAAGCATCAACAGGTTGGTAAAAGAGGCACAAAAAAAATCCAACAAAGAGAAGAATGCCTTAAAAAGAAAAATTGGCCAAATGGGAAATGATATACAAAAATTCACTGAAGAAAAGAACTCCTTAAAAAGCAGAATTGGTAAAATGTTAAGATGTACAAAAATTCATTGAAGAACTTGCAAAATGTAGAATTGGCAGAATGGAAAAGGAGGTACAAAAGCTCAATGAAGAAAATGATTCTTTAAAAATTAGAATTGGACAAATGGAACTTGTCAAGAAGCAATAAAACGAAATTAAAAGAATGAAAAAAATAGAAGAAAATGTTAAACATCTCATTGGAAAAACAAATCAACTGGAAAAGAGAATGAGCAGAGATAATTTAAGAATTGTTGGACTACCTGAACACTTTGATCAAAATACAAAGACCCTAGAAATTATTATGGAAAACTGCTCTGATATTCTAGAACCATAGAGTAAAATAGAAATTGAAAGAATCCACCAATAACCTCCTGAAAAAGATATCAAAATGAAAACTTACAGGAATATTCCAGATCTCCCAGGTCAAGGAAAAAATATTGCAAGCAGCCTGAAAGAAACAATTCAAGTATCATAAAGCCACAGTCAGGATAACACAAGATTTAGCAACTTCTACATTGAAGGAAGGCTTGGAATATGATATTCCAGAGGGCAAAGGAGCTAGGATTACAGCTAAGAATCACCTACCTAGCAAAACTATGCATAATCCTTCAGTGGGGAAAAAGATGGACATTTAATGAAACAAAGGACTTTCAAGCATTCCTGATAAAGAGACCAGAGCTGAATAGAAAATTTGACTTTCAAATACAAGACACAAGAAAAACACAAAAAAGTAAACAGGAAAAAAGAAATCATAAGGAATTCAATAAGATTAAACTATTTACATTCCTATATGGGAAGATGATACTTGTAACTCCTAAGAACTTTCTCATTATTAGAGCAATTAAGAGGAACATACATAGACGGGAGACACAGGTATGAGTTGAAAATGATGGAATGGGGGCGGCTAGGTGGCGCAGTGGATAAAGCACCGGCCCTGAAGTCAGGAGGACCTGGGCTCAAATCTGGCCTCAGACACTTAACACTTACTAGCTGTGTGACCTTGGGCAAGTCACTTAACCCCAATTGCCTCACTAAAAAAAAAAAAAAGAAAATGATGGAATGATCTCAAAAAAATTAAATTAAGGGGTGAGAAAGAATAATGATCAGGGTTAAATAGATTACTCCTCCCAATTGGGTATGAAAGCTATTCCCTCCATGAGCCCACTCCAATGAGATCAGGGTCGGTCCCTGAGCTAATTCTGTGTTCTAAATTTTTCTTCCTCCCTCCCTCCTCAACCCTCTCTATGAGTTCAAGCAATTCAATATATCATACCTGTGCAGTAATGCAGAACATCTTCATCTTCCTTGAAAATGTTTTGCTTTTTACTGTTCTCTCCCCCAATCTGCCCTTTCCTTCTTCCCTTCCTCCCCCCCTCCCCTTTTTTCCCTCCCCCCCCTCAGGGCAAAAATATATTACTATGCCCACTTGAGTATGTAAATGGGAATTTTTCCATGAGTATTCATGTATAACTTATTTTGAATTGCTTGAGTTCTTGTGGGTGGGGGGTGGAAATGGAGGGGGGAAGAGAAGTTGGAACACAAAGTTTTTTTTTAAATGATGTTAAAATTTTGTTTTTAAAATAAAATTCTATTCAGTAATAAAAAAAGACTTAAAAAAGAATAATGATTAGGGAGAAAGGGGAAGAGGTAGATTGGGGCAAATTATCTCACAAAAAAGGAGGCATGAACAAGCAATGAAAGGGAAGATGAAGAAAGTGGGTGGGAGTGTTTGAACCTTATTCTTATCAGAATTAACTCAAAGAAAGAGAAAAGTACACAAGAAGTTGGGTACAGAAATCTATCTAACTCTTCAGGAAAGTAGATGGGGAAGGGAACAAGAAAAGGAGGTAGGGACTGATATAAGGGTAGGTAGATTAGGGGAAGCAGTAGACAGAAGAAAAATACTTTTGAGGATGGACAGGGTAAAAAGAGAGAATAGGATAAATAAGGAAAATAGGATGGAGGAAAATACAGTTAGTAGTCATAACTGTGAAAAAGTTTACAGCAAGTATCTCTGATAAAGACTCGTTTCTCAAATATATAGAAGGCAGATTCAAATTTATAAAAATAAGAGCCATTCCCCAATTGATAAATGGTCAAAGGATATGAACAGGAAGTTTTCAGGTAAAGTAATCAAAACTGTCTATAGTTACATGAAAAATTGCTCTAAATTACCATTTATTAAAGAAATGCAAATTAAAACAACTCTGAGCTACCACCCCACACCTATCAGACTGGAGGAGATGTAGGGAAATTGAAATATTAATGCACTATTGCTGGAGTTGTGAACTGATTCAAATATTTTGGAGAGCAATTTAGAACTATGCTCAAAGAGCTATATATAACTGAGCCTACCCTTTGATTTAGAAATACCACTACTATATCTTTATCACAAAGAGATTTTTAAAAAAGGAAAAGGACCTATATGTTGAAAAATATTTATAACGGCTCTTTTGTGGTGGCAAAGAATGGAATTGCTGACCAAGTTATGGCATGTGATTGTGATAGAATACTATTGTGCTATTATAAGAAATGATGAGCAAGATGCTCTCAGAAAAACCTGAAAAGACTTACATGAACTGAAGCAGAGTGAAGTAAGCAGTACAACAACAGTATACACAGTTATTTTCAGCAATACACTGATCCAAGACAATTCTGAAGGACTCATGATGAAAAATGCTATCCATCTCCAGAGAAAGAACTGATAGTGTCTGAATGCAGATCAAAGCAAACTTTTTATATATTCTTTATCATTCTCAGGGAAGGGGGGTGGTGCAGTGGGGTTTTTTTGGTGTTTTCTTTCACAACATGACTAATATGGAAATGTTTTACATGACTGCACACATGTACCTATATCAAATTGCCTTCTCAATGAGAGGGAGGCAAGGAATGGAGAGAGAATTTGGAAATAATTTTTTTAAACGAATGTTAAAAAAAGTTTTTACATATACTTAAGAGAAAATAAAATATTATTACTTTTTTTAGAAAACTGTAGGATTTCATTAACTCCCAGCCAGACAATATCACCAGAGGGACAATGCAGGATTTTTGTTTCAGGGAGACACAAGGAAGGTCATCAAAAACATTGTGTAAGTCTCTTGAGGCAATTTAACCCACTCTCCTCTTCAATTGTAGGCCAAGCGCACTGTCTATGTACAATGTCCAAAATAAATGAACCGATAGACTAATTTTATGAGGTTATCCACCAAATTGCATATCATGGCCTAGAAAATAGGGCATTCTTCATTTTTATCATTTTTACTGGGTGAATTGTTAGGCCAAACTCATTTGAATGATTACAAATCTCATACAGGAAGCTCTTCAATATTCAAGTGCTTGATGATTTCTTTAAAATAACATTTGCAAATGGCATCTGGAAAACCTCACTATCTATAAAGTATCTAGACCACCTCCATAATGATGGGAAATACTTTTGGTAAGCAATATTTCCTCCTTCATGACTAACTTGATTTTAATAATCAGAGGCTTGGGGCAGCTAGATGGCGCAGTGGATGGAGCACTGGCCCTGGATTCAGGAGTACCTGAGTTCAAATCCGTCCTCAGACACTTAACACTTACTAGCTGTGTGACCCTGGGCAAGTCACTTAACCCCAAATGCCCCGCAATAAACAAACAAATAAATAAATAAATGAATGAATGAATGAATAAATGAATGAATAAATAAATGAATGAATGAATGAATGAATGAATGAATGAATAAATAAATAAATAATCAGAGGCTTACTAAACAACATTATCTTGTTGTACTTCTCAAGGAATGTTGTATGATTTTGACATATTCATCGAAGATATCTTGTTAGACAAAAACTTAAAGATATCCTTTTGCTCTACTGAATGAAATGTATTTTGGGTCATTTTTTATAGTCAACTAACACTAAGCACAGTGGGACCCTGTATATTATACAGCTTTTAGCAAATTTTGTAACTGCAAAGACATGATCTGCTACAGAATGTGTTTGAAAAATCCACCTGTTTTCATATCTTAATTAAGTATTCCTTCAATGCATGTGTACTTTAGTCTCATGAAATTTTGATAACTATGGCAAAAAAAGCAAATTAAGTCAATAGTAATTTGCCTTTGGTCAAGATGCTTTCCAAGCCTTTGATTCTATAACTTCTTTCAAACACACTCATAATTGACCTCTTGATGCTCTCAACTTCATTCCCAGGTCAGCTCACTCCAGGAATTCTCTACCTCCTTTACAGCAGCCTTTCCCTCAGATGCCCTGAAAAGAACTAAAACTAAGGGGGTACCCATCAACTGAATAGTGACATGAATGTAATGGAATACTCCTAAGTTATAAGAGACAGCTTCAGAGAAACCCAAGAAGACTTGTATGAACTGATAGAGTGAAATGAGCAGAACCAGAATAATTTCTACTATAAAACTGATACTATAAAAATAAACAATTCTTAAGGACTTGAGAACTCTGATCAATGCAATGATCAACCATGATTCCAGAGGACTAATGATGGAGAATACCACCCACCTCATGAGAAAAGGGCAATAACACAGAGGAGACATATAATTTTGGATATGAATCTGACTGGCTATGCTTATTTGTTATAAGGGTTTTGTTTTTTGTCTTTGTGGTAAAAAGAGAAATGCTTAATGACTGCTAAAAAAGAAAAAAAAATTTTTTTTAAAAAAGGTACCCGCATGCTAGGGCATCCTGCCTACTCTTCTGACTGGTTAGCCCCTAGCCTGTACTACCATTTCTTGAGGGGCCCCAGGCATTCTCACTTCAATACCCATTCAGCTGACTCCTAGACTTCACCTCCTTTCAGTAGCCTTGCCCCTATGCAGGTACCTTCCCTCAACCCCACCTTGCTTTCCAGTTCCCTTTTATATTATCTCCCCTTATAGGAATGCAAGTTCCTTCAGGGTAGGGACAATTTTGTTTGCTGATTTGGGTCCTCATTGCCTTTAGTAGCTATCTATCAAAAATGTACCACCTCCAGCACAGATCTCTTCTATGTAACTGTAGTCTAGTCTACCTATTATTCTCATTTTTATTTTCTTTGGTACCACTGCTACTTCTCATGTAGGACACAAGTACCTGTGAGGTTAGGGTGAAAATACTACAGATCCATTGTCAGTAATGAAAAAAAAATTAATAACACCATAAATTTAAAATTAGAAAGGACCTCAAAAGTCACTGAGTCTAACTCCTTTATTTTATCAATGGAGAAACTGCAGTTCAGGAAAATTAAGTGAGTTGAAAAATTAATCATTTAAATGTGGATCCTCCAGTATAATACTCTATCCACTATACCATGTTTTATAAAAAAGTCTTTATAAAGTCAAAGCTATCTATTGCCATATGAAAAAATGCTCTAAATCACTACTGATCAGAGAAATGCAAATTAAAACAACTTTGAGGTACCACCTCACACCTATCAGATTGGCTAATATGACAAAAAAGGAAAATAACAAATGTTAGAGAAGCTGTGGAAAAATTGGAACACTAATGCATTGTTGGTGGAGCTGTGAAGTGATCCAACCATTATGGAAAGCAATTTGGAACTATGCCCAAAAGGCTATGAGACTATTCATACCCTTTGACCCAGTGGTACCACTGCTAGGTGTGTATCCCAAAGAGACCATAGAAAAGGGAAAAGGACCCACATGTACAAAAATATTTATAGCAGCTCTCTTTGTGGTGGCAAAGAATTGGAAATTGAGGTAATGCCCATCAATAGGGGAATGGCTAAATAAATCGTGGTATATGAATGTAATGGAATACTATTGTGCTGTAAGAAACAATGAGCAAGAAGAGTTCAGAGAAGCCTGGAAGGACTTATATGAACTGATGCTGACTGAGAGGAACAGAACCAGGAGAACACTGTACACAGTAACAGCAACATTGTGTAATGAACAATGGGGACAGACTTGTCTCTTCTCAGCAGTGCAACAATCCAAAACAGCTTCAAAGAACTCATAATAGAAAATATTCTCAACAATCCAGAAAAAAGAACTGTGAATTATGAATGCAGATTGAATCATACTGTTTCTACTTTTGGACTGGATTTTTTTTGTTTGAGGTTTTTCCTTGGTGCTCTGATTGTTCTTTCACAAGATGACTAATGTAGAAATATGTTTGATGTGATTGTACATATACAACCTATATCAGACTGCTTTCCATCTTGGGGAGGAGGGAGGGAAGGGAGGGGGGGAGAAAAGAAAAATTTGGAACTAAAAATCCAGTGTAAACAAATGTTGAAAACTATCCTTATATGTACTATGTAACTGGAAAATAATAAAATTAAATTTAAAAAATAAAAAAGTCTTTATAGATATTTACCACTTTTCTTCTTTGTTGTCCTTTTAGAATGGCCCTTTAATGTCCTCAGATGATTTTGCTTAGTTTGAGAACCTTGCTAATCATTTCCCACATTCCATTCATTCCTGTTGTTTTAGGAGGCAAGAGTGCTTATAATTTCCCACTATTTTCCTTCATAAGACCTTACAAACAAGTTGCTATTCTATAAACATTGTTGTCCTTGGCTTTTCTCTTTCTGCTTAGAAAAGAGATCAAATATTTGTTGGCTGATGGTTTCTAGGTTGTTTTGCTTTCACTATTGGGGGGCATTCATTTATATCAGTTAAATTTCCTTATGAAATTATGACAGTCTGTTAGTATCTATTCTTTCATCCAATTCTAATTTAATCCACCTCAACAGATTGTTTAAATAGGGCAACTAAGAGTTATCTCAATAGCATATATAGAGCTATTTTCTTCTCATTTTTATTCTTCTAGTTTGATAGATTTTGATCTTTGTTATAAACTACTGGTTATCATGGATACCTAATTTTAAAAGGGTTCTCACCTCATTAAAAAGTTGGCTTTTTTCTGGTAAGTTATAAAAGCAGTTTTCATTTTCTGTGTTATGTAGTGCTCATCACATTCACTGTCTGTCTTCAAAGTGTTTATGATATATAGGAATGCGATTTTTATATCATCTGCAAGCTCTTGGCCTCTCTCATTTATTCATGAACTATGTTTCCTGACATTTTTCAGCATCTTTACCTATATCTACTTTGCATTGAAGTCACCAAGTATGAAAGTTTATGCTGATTTAATTTAGAAAAACTTATCATGTTCTTTGTATATCTCTACTTCCTAATTTCATTGCAACAGATTTTGGTGGTCAAACTGCAGTTATTTTTTGATGGCTACAAATGCTTATCATGAGTGCTGCATGGAAAAATACATGGAAAAATGTTCCATAACATGATGGTTTGCATTGCTTTTGGATGCACAAGAAAATCAACTACACCAACCATTTTATTTGTCTCTACAAGGAGAGGTGTCCTTTCATTTAAACTCAATTTCTTTCTCTCTTATACTCTCACTATGTAAGCATGTAAAGAATATGGTTCACTACCTATAGGTTTCATCTATGTTTTTCATTAGACAGTGATTCTACATTTAGAGTATCAACACTGTCTTAAAGTGCCAAGACCTTCAAATTTGAAACCACACTTCATACTTATATTTAAGTCCAGCAATTAACCAAGTGGCCACTGGTGAAAAGGATTTACCACAGTTTTCCCACTATGACCTCTGGACAAGAAATAAGGTTTCCATTATCAGAATGGATATAGCTGGTTATCTTTTGGCTGTTCTTCAGAGCAATGATCTGGATTATTCTGCACTACTTGTAGATGTCAGAGTTTGATAAATTATCAGAATAAGATTGACTTGCAAAGCCAGATAAGAAGATCTCCATATCCTATAAGTGACTATAATAACACCTTCCTCTAGCTGTCACATGATTCATAGAGTCTTAGAACTAATTAATGGAATTCTTTGGAATTTGTATGATACTCACAATTGTATGATAACAGGTTCTGAGAAGAAAAAAAATTAATCCAAAATAAAATAGAGAAGTGTATATGTGAGATTTCTTAAATAAAAAAATTTGAAAAGAGTGAAACTGTATATCAAAGTCTGAATGTCCTCCTTGTGTAGAAGAGACATAAAACAGGGGATCAAAGAGGAGAAATATTAAAGTATCCAACTTCTAGGTAAATTAGAATCAAAAGGCCTTAATATCATAGTTGGAATAACAAGGTCATTAACCTAATAGCTATAGATTCAAGATTACTTGCCTACAGTATTCTAATAATATTACAGATAGAAAGGCCTTCTTTTATTTCGTTTTACTAATTTCGTCATTATTTGGATCACTATAATTTGCAATACTTTTCTCTATAGTCCTGTAGTCCATGAGACTATGTCACTGATTTGTTATGATATAGCATCACAAATCATCTTTACCTTTCTGTCAGATAAACACATAATAGGTACCAACCAGAAGGATATTGCAACATTCCAGGCATGAGGTGATAAGAATCTGTACCATGGTAAAAGTTGGACCATGCTCAAATATCTTAGCAATTGATTGATAAATTAATAAATCTGTGTTTTTAATAGATCTGATAAACAACACAAAGTAACTCAATTTATTTGCTTTAATAGCTGCCTTGTGAAGTAGGGTATTCCACCTCACTGGAGGTCTCCAAGTAGAGACTGGATAACCATTTGCCAGGTATGTTATAGGAAGGGATTCCATTCAGGTATAAATTGAACTAAGTAGTGCTAAATTTGCCCTTTCTAAAATTCTGTGATCCTTTTTGTTATGTAGAAAAACAATCATTTATTGAAAGTACAATATCAAAAGTTAATTCTGGTAAAGGAATACATGTACATGAATGTGTATATATGTGTGTAGTCAATAAACATCCACAGTAAAGTATAATCAGAAAGATAACACCTGGAAAGGCCATTAGCATTTTTCCAACCCCCTCAATTTACATATAATAAAAATGAGTTAGGAACTAAATAAAGAGGCAGTATATAAAAGTAGCCAGAACCAAAAAGTTTTACTTTTATGACATACCTGTGTGCAACTGTTGGTGATTGCATAAATGTAGCATCTTCATCAGATGATGAAAGTCTCCATGATTCACCTGATCTATAGTCACTTGGCCTCAATTCACTCTTTACCCAGTCTGGTAATCCCTCTGGATTTGAACATTTTGGTCTTGCTAAATTTGGCTCATCAAAATAAATGGACTATTAAAAAACAATTCAAAAAAAAATTTTAATGTACTATCATGACTCATTTATCATTTCCATTGGTTTTCAGGTTTAACAAACTTCCTTGAAAAAATTTATTTAATTTTCAAATACATTTAATATTCACCATTCAGTTAAAAAGTGAAGCCAAGAATATTATCTATATCTTAGAAGTTATGTTTTTTTAAAAAACTATTATTTACAATTAAATTTTTAACCACTAAAATTATGATATAATTATTTTCATTATATAAAAATTCTTAGCTTTACCAAAAGGTTTTCTGGAATATCCTTTAAAATTCAGAGCATTCTTTTTAAAGATTGTTAACTACTTTTAGACTTAGGACAATACAAATCTAAAGTGTCAAAAAACCTCTATCAAATGAGATTTACCACAAAGATAAAGTAGCTCTGGAATTGCAACATATCAGTGAGGAAATATGATTCAATTTATAAAAGTTCAATTTTCATACTTTTTCAGTAACGTTCAATACACTTATATTTCACATTTTTTCCATGGATGGAATGTTAAAATTGTATTTTTACTCATTAAGATCTAAGCAACTCTCATTTAATCCAACAATCAACATGTCAAATCAGTTATCACATTAAATACAGCAAAACAGTATATTCTTTGAAGAAAATTCTGCACCAATTCTCCCAAAGAGTTCCCTATTTTCTTTGCATGTATGAAAGCTTCACCTCTGTCCCCAAAACCAAGGAATTAGTCTTAATGACATTAAAATATCAAGGTAATTTATTGAATAATGATGTTTATTTCAATTTCTAGTTATATATCACCTCATATGACCACTGCTCCCAAAACTGTTGATCTTAAATTTTCATAATAAAGACACAGAAATTATGACATCTGACCCAATCTGCAGCAAGTCAATGTATGAAATTTCACTTTTAACTTTTTTAAGGAAATATATAATAAGTTTATATCACATTTTGCTAGTTGTCAAGACTTTTAAGATCCCCATTAAGAAATGTTAAAGGTAACATGATAAATTTGTTCCTTTACAGTTGTTATCATCATTGTGCCCTCTAGGTAGAGTACTCTGGCAGTCAAATTGGTTCAGCACCATAAATATACCCCCACAACCACAGCCACCACGGTTTATTTCCTACCAAAGGAAAATAAATCAGCCTGGCAATGTGGCACCTCTGACACTACAGAGCCCATATTTTCCTACAAAAACCTAACTACTGTAATATCATGGAATTTTGAGCTTGAAGTAACTTAGAAGTCTTCCTCTTTATTTAGTAAAAGCTAACAGCAAAATTAGGTTTGATGTGTTTTTGAAAGTTGATTTATAAAATGAAATCATTTGTTTAATATATCAACAGCTGTACTTTGAATTATCACAGGTTTTTATAGCACTGAATTTTATCCAAGAAAAATCACCATAAACAAAAATTAAGGTTGTGAAATGGGTAAGAAGCCATCCCTCAGATAGACTGGCACAGCTAAACCACGATCATTTTGCAAAGCTGTTCTCTAAAATTCCTCTTCTCTTTAAAGTAAAAAAAATATTAAGAGGAACATAGGTAAATATAAAAATTTTGAAGTCTTAAGTATGCATATATGAATTTACATACATGTAGATAGATATGTATTCTAACAATAATATAAGTTGGTCAAGAGACACAAAAGTTGAAAAGGAAGAAGTATCTTAAGACTAAATAACTAGAACCTAGATTTTTACCTTATTTTCTAAAAAGGGGAGAGGTAATAATACCCCAAACTCCTAAATAACCAGATTCAATAATTAAACCATTTTTGCCTCTATTTTACCAAAAGCCAGTTTAGAATACAATCTCTGCAAAAGAGATGATGTGCTAGTAATTATCCCTTCTAAAGAAATAAAATAAATATGTTTGAATGATACCCACCATGTAAGACGGTAAAGTTTTCAATGTCCCTGCTTCAGGTCGGTATGTAAAAGGACCTTCTAAAACTCCTCGTTTAAGCATATGTATTAATAGTTTTGCATACAGGTTCCGATTCTTCCTACCCATTATTCCTGTACCTGCTCCTGAAGGTTCACATAGTTTTTTAATCCAAAGTGCACACCTCTGTCGCTCTAGAAAAATAATACCCGTTACTACTATATTTTCCAGAAAATAAAAGATGGAATTACAGAAACACACAATGAGCAGAGTTTTGCCTGGACTTCTTGTCTTTGTACTTCTCCTTTTCCTTTGACATGTCATTTTTGGGCATGTGTTTTGTCATAAAAAGGCAGGGTCTATAGCTCCTGTATCTAACATAATGACTTATACATAGTAGGTACTTAAATAAAATTTTTGTTGCTGTCGAACTGAATTGTCTTTGCCGACAAATGTAACTTTTTTAATTAATTTTTTAAAATTTACTAACAAATAATTTCAGGGGAAAAAAGAATTTTGGAATAAATATAAAATATTTTTTGTAAGTCAAAGGTAATGTAAGGGCCTCTCTAAAAATAGAGAAATAAATCCATTTCAATAGTTATACTGTAGAAATCCTTCTGTAATTCCAGCTGTACAAATCTAGAAGATAAAATACAATCACTGAATTATTATCTAGCTTTTTAAAAACTTACTGGGAAAATAAATTCCAAAACTTTTATCCATTAAAAGGAATAATTTCCAGGGATTTTTATCTGACTCAGAGGTTTTACTATTAATATTCCTGAAAATAATTGAGTATTATTTACAGATAATTCCATAAAACAATTATCCTTTTAAAAATCTAAAAATATAGCACTATTTAATCCACATCCATTGGTTTAAACCATTTTGATGTACAATAGCATACTTTTAGTTCTCATAAAAACTATACTTTAGCATTAATCTATCATCAGTCAAATTAAATGTGAAGATTATATCTCTAACAAAATCATAATTCTGCCTTAAATCCCTTGGGTTTATAAAGGTCAGGTTTATTTGTTTTTCCTATAAAATGTATTACTACTGGATTTACCACTTTGCAAATGTCATTACTAGCATGGGAATATGAGTCATGTTTCTGAAAGCCATGACTTCTTAGTTTATAAATTATGCAAGTCTAAATAAATCACTCACTTAAATTTCAAGTAGGAATAATAAGAATTTGACATATTTCATGTAAAAATTATATAAATAGAAAAATTTGAGAAAGTGGGAAGTTGGAGTCCATATCTATCTATAGATAGAGGTACCACCTGGTGTAGAAACTCCCTTTACTAATGTAGATCAAAGAATATAGCCTTTAAAAACTGCCTAGGGTACTGACAATTAAATTGACCTGCCCATGGCCATACCGTATGTATCTGAAACAGGATTTAAACCCAGATCTACCTGCTCCAAGATCAGCATTCCGTACTGTTTTTTCAAAATGACTAAGCTTTTTATTTATCAATTTAATGTATCAATTAAACATTAGTCACCTATACTTACATACTGAAAGTTCACTATACTAGGTCATTCTACAGCAACAAAACTGTAATAACAACTAATATGTAAGCATAAATATATATTTATATAATTTTAAGGTTTGAAAAGAGCTTTATGTGCATTATATGATCTGTTTCCCCCAACCCTGTATGGTGGGTACTAGAGATGTTAGCACCCCCATTTTTATTCCTTTTTTGTGTGTGTGAGGCAATTGGGGTTAAGTGACTTGCCCAGGGTCACACAGCTAGTAAGTGTTAAATGTCTGAAGCTAGATTTGAACTCAGGTCCTCCTGACTCCAGGGCCAGTGCTCTATCCACTGTGCCACCTAACTGCCCTAGCACCCCCATTTTTCAAGAAAACTGTATGTAGCTCAGAAAGGTTAGGCCCTTAGTCCACCCTTAGTGTCATGAGTAATCACTAGAATTAGTAAAGAATTAGAGGCCAGCTCTCTACAGACTCTAGTTTTTGTTTTGTTTTGTTTTTTGTTTTGTTTTGGTTTTTTGCGGGGCAATGAAGGTTAAGTGACTTACCCAGGGTCACACAGCTAGTAAGTGTCAATTGTCTGAGGCCAGATTTGAACTAAGGTCCTCCTGAATCCAAAACTAGTGCTTTATCCACTGCACCACCTAGCTGCCCCCTCTCTACAGACTCTAAACCCAATACTCTCAATACTATAGCACACAGCTTTTAATGCCTTTTTTAACAAAGATGTAACACATTTTGTCCCAGAGGCTTCACTAGCAAAAGTAATGAGGTCTATAGGAGTACCAACGCTCGTGAAGTAATAGGAACAGTAAAAAAATATATAATTATGTGTGTGTATATATATGTGTGTAGATATAGATATGTGATCTAGAACATGTGGAAAGGGAGGACAAAAAGAACAAATACTTATACAATACAATACTTACCAAAACCATAAATAAGATGGACAAGTAGAGCTTTTCCCCCAGGGTACTAACAGTACTTGTACTCCAGCTGGAGGAAACTACTGAGCTTCACCCATAACTGCAAGAATGGGGAAGGAAGCGGGGTGGTGGAGGAGGACCCAGACCTATGATTTAATCAATGGAAGCAATTCCAAGTAAGGAAACTTCCAGTGCAGATCAGCACCATCTCTTCAATTTAGAGTACTGAAAGGGAAAGTGATTTGCCCAGGGTCATACAGCCAAGTGTGTCAAAAATGGAACTTGAACCCAGGGCTTCCTAACCCAAAGGCCAGCCTTATCCACCATTCCACACTGCTTCTTAGCAAGAATAATTTAAAAGCTATTCTACAAAATAATTTGGAATTATGCTAAGAAAGTGTCTAAAATGTTCATACCTTTTAACACCAAAATCACATGGTCAGTGATAAACAGAGGGCCCTATAAACACCAAAATATGTATAGCAGAACTTCTTCCAATAGCAGAAAACTCAAAACAAAGCAGATGTCCATCTCTTGGGAAATGACTAAATAAAATATGGCACATGATTATAATGGACTATTGTATGATAAAAAATGATGACTATAATGAATACAGAGAAGTATGCCAGGATTATTATGAACTAATAGAAAATGAAGTAAGCAAAAGCAGGCAAATGATATACCCAATGACTACCACAGTAGATGGAAAGAACAAGAAAACTATGGAAACTAAATACTGTGAAATTATAATAACCAAGCTTGGCTCTAAAGAATATATCTCTCCCTTTCTTCTTTGCAGAGGGTGAAAGGACCACAGGTGTCAAACACTATAAGTATCATCAGACTCTGTTGATATATTTGTTAGTTTTAATGAACTGTTTTTATTTTTAAAATTCTTTCTTATGAGAGATGTCTCTCTGAGAGGAAAGGGGAAGTGAGAAATATAGGTGATATGAAAATAAAAGATATCACTCAAAAATTTCAAGTTCCATTAAAGTAGGAAGATAGCAGATTTTGCTTCCTCTCCTCATACCCCAAGTGAGATTCTCCTTGGTCCAACCCAATCTTCTAGTCTCCTTGCCCAAGAACATGAGCCCTCCTTTATGTTGTTACCCCCCAAAAGAATATGAGCTCCTTGAGAGCAAGTACTGTCTCAATTTTCTATTTCCATCCCCAGCTTGGCCCACAGTAAGCCTTAAAAAGTGGGGTTTTTTTTCTATTTCATAGAGGACTACAATCCCCAACTAATTTTATCAGTAGCAATAAGCTAGCCTGCAGTACTTCCCATGGAGCTAGCTGAGCCTCTTCCAATGAGATGTGTACTCTGGCACCCTGCTAAAGGGCATGCATGATCACAGGTTTCTAGATACTCTCTTGGTCCCCATGACAATAAGGCTGTGTTGAAGATGATCGGTGACTGAACCAGGAAGAGCTGTTCACTCACTGGGCTTTAAAAGGTGTTTCTGCTTCTGCTTTTCCTCTTCTATTTTAAGCATGTTGTTTGGAATGCTTCCCACTCTCTTTACAACTTCCTGATGGTAGAAGGGAATGAGGGGAAGGATTTTTTTTCCCTTTTCACGCCTCCTCCTTATCTCTAGCAGCAGCTACAGTAGACGTGAGCACAGTGCAGTGAGAATATGTGCCTGTCTGGATAAGCCTAATATTTCACCTCAAGTCCCTAATTGCCTCTTCTGCATTGGGTTTCCTTCCCTGAGCACAGGTAATCAAACAACAATCCTGAGAAATGGATTTTTCTAGCCTTGTGAACTAAGGAGTACCAGAGTCACTGAACTGTGAGAGGTGTTCCCTGCAATCATCTCCTTCCCAAAGGAGAAAATGATTGCCACCAGAAGGATGAGCTATTCATGACTGGCTGGTCAGAAGTTATGAACCTTGAGTTGTAGTTCAAACATAAAGTAAATGCAAAATATCTATCTATTCAGCTATCCCACAAGTCTCCTGATAGCTTCTTTCTTTTCTTTCTTTCTTTCCTTCTTTCTTTCTTTTTTAAAGATCTGTCTCCCTCTTTTATTTTATTTTATTTTTTGGTTGGGCAATGAAGGTTAAGTGACTTGCCCAAGGTCACACAGCTAGTGTCAAGTGTCTGAGGCCGGATTTGAACTCAGGTCCTCCTGACTCCAGGGCCGGTGTTCTATCCACTGCACCACCTAGCTGCCCCCCTCCTGATAGTCTCAATCTCACAGAAGATTATAAAACAGATAATAGGTCATATTTTATGTTTTAAATATGTGTTAATGCTTACTATGAGTCTTTTATGCTTCAAGTATTTTTTTCATGATGGAAGAAATAGCTTCCTGATACCTGATATATTTATTTTGTACCAAGCTTAAAATTCCTTTCATTCCACAACTAGCGGCAAAAGGCCTAACATGCAAATATTTTCTTGAGGTAACTAACATGCTGGCAGAAATTCACTCATAATAAGGTTTAATCACTCAATAAATGAAAATAAATGATTATAAGATCATTTCCTTTTGTGATTATAGAGGTTAGAAAAGGGAATTTTGTACTGACATGGGAGAAAATGGAACCTTAGGAAGAAAAAGGATGCAGACAGAAAAGGCTGGGGACTCTGAAGATTGATTATGTTAAATATTTAATTTTGCTTGGGGTCCCCTTTTATCTTCAACTACCATTTGAAAATCAAAAGCACACTGACGATGTTCTTCAATTTAGGTGTCAAAGTACCAAAAGGACTTTGTTTCACTTGTAATATAGTATACAGTGTTGAAGTAAGGTTCCTTTTAATTTATTTTTGATACAAGGTAGAACACAAAATATGCTTATGGTAGCCTCAGATGAAAGTTATTATAAAATGTTATTGGACTGCTCTATTCTTATTTCATAAGAAAAAATAGCTTTCTTTCAACCTTGAAAATTAATCAGTTTGTCCAAATTTCACTAGAGTAAACTTATAATAGTCTAAAAACAATTAATTATAGGATCTATGATCAAATGATCATAGATCTACAGTTGGAAGAAAGCTTAAAGATCATCTAATCCAACTCTTTCAGTATATAGAAGCAGAACCTGAAGACTAGGGAGGCTAAATGAATTTGCCCAAGGTCACAAAGGTAATATAATAGTAAAGCTAGAATTTGAACTTGGATCCCATGATTACAAGTTGAGTGGTCTTTCCATGCTGTCTTCGCAACTGAAACTCAAAACACAAACAAGGTATCTTAGCATAAAAAATATCTGAACCAGTCTTACCTGACTTATGGGGTAATTTTAGAACAAAAGGCTTCATATCTACCACGTAATGATCAAATTCTGCATCCAAGAGCTCCAATTTTTCTTCTTCACTTGCCATTTCTACTAAAATAGTCTACAAAAGAATTTAAGATGAAAAAATTGGTACCCATATGTCTTTCCATTTGCTAAGGATATTAAACATAAAGAGAGAAATGGCACAATTCTAGGGCTTTTTAATAAAATTACTTCTAAATTGTGTCTCCTTTAAATTATGAGATTTATTGGGGAAGGAATGATACAGAGTGGGCCAAAAGTCACAAATATTTAATAACTCATTTATTTTTGGTTTTTAATTTAAAATATTACAGCATCATATATAGTATATATAGGAAATTAGTTTACATTACATGTGAAAAATGAAATCCCATAAATGGGAATAATAAAAGAAAAATAATTTTCAAAAAGTTATTTAAACATCAGACCCCTTTGTGACTAGCCCACTTTTTATAGAGGATCAAATTAGTTATAAGCATTTAATTTTTAAATTTTAAAAATATATTTATTTATAGTGAGGCAATTGGGGTTAAGTGACTTGCCCAGGGTCACACAGCTAGTAAGTGTTAAGTGTCTGAGGCCGGATTTGAACTCAGATACTCCTGACTCCAGAGCTAATGCTCTATCCACTGTGCCACCTAGCTGCCCCTAAAAATCATTATTTTTAAAAACATCTTAGAGAAAGTGTGATTTAAAAACTATTTTTGTAGGATTGTATCTTTTAAAAATTTTTGTTCCATGTACCAATAAATCTTTTTCTATGAGGCAATTGCTATATATCCTCTTTTTCAACTTTATAAATCTGTCCATCCTACCTTCTATAATATTGAAGATAAAATATCTTCCATACTAAAACTTTGTGAAATAAATTCTTTCTTGATTTGCATAATGTATTCCATTAGATATTGAAATTTTAACTATCAGGTCTAGCAATCAATGGTTATAAAATACACATAGAGAGCAATTATAAATTGAGTTGGTCTAAACAAGTAGAAATTTATTAGTCCAGAGTTTGAGGCCTACTCAAGGTATATATATATCTTCCTCATATCACATGTAGCACATACCTGCCCATGAACCCACACATTTCTCCACAGCAAAAATATATAAAACAATTTCCTGTAGGGTTTTGGTAGCATAAGAGCATGTCCAAATCTTCATGACCCCATTTGTGCTTTTCTTGGCAAAGATACTGAAGTGGTTTGCCATTTCCTTCTCCAGTTCATTTTACAGATGAGGAAACTGAGGCAAACTGGTTAAGTGACTTGCCCAAGGTGACACAGCTTGTAAGTGTCTGAGGCCAAATTTGAACTCAGGTACTCCTGTCTCCAGGCCCAGTGCTCCATCCATTGTGCCAACTAGATGCCCAATGAGAGACTAGGACAAAGACAAAAAGCTGTAGCTATTTGTCAATAAACTAGTAAAATGGACAAAGAGCCTTTTCACAATGGTTTATTAAGTAATTTTAAAATGAGCAGATTTATAGAAAAGAAAACTGAAACCCAATAGTTAAATAATTAAAGTAAATCACTAAGAAGAGATAAATCAGATTAGAATTCTGAAATCCTAAGCTCTACTCATTTGACCACTTAACCATACTACAAATAAATTGCTATCTTATTCATCTAGTACAGAAGCACAGTGAAAAGTCCTAAATGGGAGTCATCCACAGTGACTTCCAAAATGAAACTGCTTATCTACTAATAACAGAATGTAAATTGAGAACAATGGAGAGGAGAAACTTATTAGGTGTGTGGTAAAAAAAATTATTTTTCCTTATGTTTATTATATTACCTTTTGAAACTAAAAATACATTAAAACATAAAATGTCTAACTTGTGTTTCCTTTTTTGTGTGTACATAAAGATAAAATCCAATCTCTTTCTTCAAGGAGCTGACGTTCTTGGTGGGTGATGGGGTAAGGTGGGGTATTCAGCACATACACAAATAAGTATAATAGCTCTTTGGCTCATCCATGCTGTTGAGAATGAAGACCATTCTCAACAACCAAATTTTCAAAATACTAGAAAAGGTTGACATATATCTAAAGGGCCAGACAGTTATTATGAATCCTGTAAAGGGATTTCAAACATCAGTGTTGAGTTCAGTCTCCTGGAAAGAAGAGAAGAAAGCTCCAAGTTGACAAGTAATGGGGATATTAGCAAAACTTGCAATATTTCACCCAATCTGTAGTCATATATGAAACACAATTAAAAGAATTGCCTGGGGTTTTCACCATTAAAAGAGGGCTATGTATGCTCACTTCTCCATCAACATTTTTTACTGAGCAGAAAGGCTCACTTGAAATCATAAACTTCATGGGTGGAAAAATATATCCAAAGAGTGGACAGAAGAACAGATATTGCTCATGCAATTTCTCAATCTCAAAAGGATGAGTTAATTCTTGAAGGAAATTATATTAAACTTGTATCAAAGTCGACTTCCCTGATTCAAAAGGCCATAACAATAAAAAACAAGGATATAAAAAAGTTTTGAATGGCATTTTGTTACTGAGAAAGACACAGTGCAACAAGCTGATGAATAAGTTCAAATCTTATAGAAGCCGAAGGCTATGTCCTAAGGACTCAACACTTATTCAAATGTTATAATAAAATATAAATATATATAATAAATATAAATAAATATAATAAAATACAATTTGGGGGCAGCAGGGTGGATAGAGCACCGGCCCTGGATTCAGGAGGACCTGAGTTCAAATCCAGCCTCAGACACTTGACACTTATTAGCTGTGTGACCCAGGGCAAGTCACTTAACCCTCATTGCCTCACCAAAAAAAAAAAAAACCCACAAACAAACAAAAAAATACAATTGGCCATTTGGGGACTTTTTCCCTTTCTAAAAATCTGTTGCCACTCTAAGAGATTATGATAAAATTCTATTTAAAAATGTATTGAACTACATATATAACCTATATGAGATTGCTGGCTGTCTTGGGGAGGGGGGAGGGAGGGGAGGAAGGGAGAAAAATTTGAAACTAGAAATCTTATAAAAATAAATGTTGGGGCAGCTAGGTGGCGCAGTGGATGAAGCACTGGCCCTGGATTCAGGAGTTCCTGAGTTCAAATCTGGCCTTAGACACTTGAAACTTACTGGCTGTGTGACCCTGGGCAAGTCACTTAACCCCCATTGCCCCGCAAAAAACAAATAAAATAAAATAAAAATAACACTAGCTTCTTAAAAATAAATAAATAAATAAAAAATAAATGTTGAAAACTATTTCTACATGTAACTGGAAAATAATAAAATACTTTTATGGAAAAAAATAATATGCTAAAAAAATGTATTGAACTAGATCAAAGGTAAATTAAGCATGTATCTCTGGATTACTGAAGACTGAGCTCAAATTCTGGGAATGCTTTCTATGATGCAGGAAAGGCTATGAATATGAGCTTTCTGACAGAATAATTAATTTAAGTTAAAAAAAACTACCTGCCAGAAGGTTTATCATCTATTCTGCACTGTAATAAAAAAAAATTATTAGAAAAAAGTCTAGAACAAAGAAAATTAAAGAGTCTTAACAATGGGCTTAGGGGAGAAAGAAAGGGTAGAAGAATCAGAAAAAAAAAGAATAAGAAAAGCCTTCATGGAAGAGGTTGTACCTGAGCAGAACCTCAAAGGAAGACATGTATCCTGATAGGCAGATTTAAGAAGAGAGTGAATTCCAGGTTTTAGAGAGGGTTTGTGTAAATTCAGAAGAAGGAGATGGAGAGTTACATATGGGGAATAACCCATTAGTATAAAATAAGACTGAAAAGCTATGTGAAGACTGATTGAGAAGGGCCTTAAATGCAAAGTTAAGGAGTTTCTATTTTATCCTAGAGATAGTGTGGACATAATAAAGGTTTAAGGGAAAATTAGTGACAAGGTCAAACTCTAGCCTTAGGAAGTTCAAATGAGATGGCATACATTAAGCTTTGCAAATCTTAAACATTAAATAAATGCTAGCTACTACTATTGTGACAACTGTTGAAAGAATAGATCAGAGTCAAAAGAAAATGGAAACAGGCTAGTAGAATAGTCTAGGTAAAAGTGATGAGGGCCTGAATTAAGGCAATCTTCTCAAGTACAAGGGAGGAAACTGAACTGAAAGCACAAAGGCAAGTAAGGGGTTTGGTAAGGAAAAGGACCATCTCTTCCTCTAAAAGGAAAGGGATTAGGGAGTAAAAAGATTGAGCTGGATTGGAATGAGAATACAGGGATAAAGAGAAGGGGAAAGGAGATTTCTGCCCCAGGAGACAGGAACTCATGAGTACTATTTGACCAGGGCCACCACATTCCAGGGATTGTGAGGATAGATGGTGAGACTGTAGTGTTCCCTCTCCAAAAACCAAGGAATGGGAATGGGAGGTGAGAAATGACAGGGAGTTTAGACCAGAGTCTAACCTTTGTTTCCCAATGGCTAGACTATATGGCACCAGTTCATTAATTACATCATGAAATGCCAAAGAATGAGGCCCAACAACAACAAAAAAAACTCTTCTTCACATGGAACATGCACTCAACTCAATGTCAGATCTAGTAATCAGAGCTTCAGTCCTCTGGGTGTTCAGTCTAGTGTTGAGGGCTCTTGTCTAGGCATTCTCTGTCATGATGAAAAGTTTTCAAGTACAGTCCTGGCAACATATTGACTCTGCTGTCTGAGAGCAAACCTAGTTAAGTCTGGAAAGACTTATAAACTAGTAGGCTGGTCACTAAATTAATTTTTTTGGACATGGTGAATCATGAAACAAAGGAATTCCTACTCTAACATATACAAATAATTAACCCTACTAACAATTAATCAAAAACTTGTGTTACAGGGGGCAGCTAGGTGGCACAGTGAATAAAGCACTGGCCCTGGATTCAGGAGTAACTGAGTTCAAATCCAGCCTCAGACACTTGACACTTACTAGCTGTGTGAGCCTGGGCAAGTCACTCAACCCCCATTGTCCCACAAAAAAACAAAAACAAAAACAAAAAACTTATGTTACAGGTTGGAATCTTAAATTAATCTCTCCAATCCTCTCAGTAATCCCTACATGTACTTATATTGATTACTGTTGGTATCCTTTACCACATACTTAGATTCTATTTTGTATTATTGTAGTTTATAGACATGCCTTATATACCATACATGATTATTAGCTCCTTGTATCTTATTGATTGTATCTTATTCATCTTGGTATCTCCAGAGTTTTGCACACAGTAGGTGATTAGTTTGCTAAATCAAATTAAGTCTGCAGTTTAAACAGTATGTTAGACTGTAAGTAATTTTCCATTAAGCCTTAACCCATACTATAACTGGTGGTTCTTTTCAATTGCTGAAAAGCAAAAGAACAAGAATACATTGTGTTACCTTTCTTATGCCATACTTTCTATTTTATTCATTTCTTTTATAACACTCACAATGTTACTATTTCTCACTGATTACCGTGAACTACAAAATCTTAGTTTTCATTGAATACATCAACAGAATGTGATGTTGACAAGTTAAATGGAAGTAGTACTGGAATTAGGAACAAAAGATTTGAGTTGGCAGTCAAGCTTCTGCCAATTACTAGCTGTGTGATTTTACAAATGTAATTCACTCCAAGATTGCTATTTGAAAAGGCCCTGAGAAGCCCAGCTCTCTCACATATCCTCCAGGAATATGATAATACAAAAAGCAAAAATATAAAAGCTTATTACCAAAATCACATGTCCTGTAAAACTGAGTATAATCATACAAGGGAAAAAATGATTTTAAGATAATGAATGACTTTCAAGCATTCCTGATGAAAAGACCAGAGCTGAGTAGAAACTCTGAAATGCAAACACAGAAGTCAAGAGAAACCTACAAAGATAAATGCATTTCAGCAATTGAAAAAGGATGAACAAATGAGGAAGTTCTTACATTCTAATAGGTGTCTTTAAGACAATAAAAGGTACTGTAGGTAATTTTGATATGTTTTGATCATCTTAAGAGTATAAGGAAAAGAATAAAAAAGAATACAGGGGGAACAAATGAAGCAGAGTCAAACTGACCATGCCTCAAGACTGAAGTGTCCCAGAAGAAGAGTATACAAACATAGAGAAAGAAATTGAGGGGCGGGGAAGGGAGAGAGGAAGTAGGTATCAAATGAATATATTATTTGTATCTGAACCAGGAAAAAGAGAATTGAAAACACACACATACTTGCATACATACACACACATTTGGTATAGTAATACAAGTGATAGGGGAAGGCGAAGGGAGGGTTAGGAAAAAGAGTAAATTCAGGGACTGAATAGTCACAAGCAAATCAAACTATAGAGAAGAATTGAGGAGAAAAAAGTAAATGTGTAAGAACAAGAAAATTAGAGAGAAAAGAGACAATTGAGTCAGAATAGAATACTTTGACTATATACAGATCACATTATTTCTCCGTCATAACCTTCTTCTATGTAAAGGTTTTGACAAAATGTAACACTAATTACTGTTAAGAACATTTATAAAACATAGGAATAAATACGACTTTCCTTAATATACTAAATAGTACCTATATAAAGCCAAGAGCTAGAATTATATGTAATGCAGAAATACTGGAGGCCTTCCCAATAATATCGATCAGGAAGAAAGCAAGAATGTTTATTATCACCACTATTACTTGATATAGTAATTGAAATGCTAGCTACAGAAAAAATTTTTAAAAAGCAATTAAGGGAGGGGCAGCTAGGTGGCACAGTGGATAGATCACTGGCCCTGGATTCAGGAGGACCTGAGTTCAAATTCGGCCTCAGACACTAGACACTTACTAGCTGTGTGACCCTGGGCAAGTCACTTAACCCCAATTGTCTCACCAAAAAACAAAAAAAACAAAAAAGCAATTAAGGGGGCAGCTAGGTGGTGCAGTGGATAAAGCACTGGCTCTGGATTCAGGAGGACCTGAGTTTAAATCCGGCCTCAGACCCTTGACACTTACTAGCTGTGTGACCCTGGGCAAGTCACTTAACCCCCACTGCCCTGCAAAAATAAAAAAATAAAGCAATTAAGGGAATAAGTTTAGAAAAAATTTTGCAGATGATGTAAGGCTTTACCTAAAGAACCCTAGAGATCAGTCAGTATGTCAACTAGTATTTATTAAGCATCTACATGCCAAGAACTCTTTTAAAAGTTAGTCAAAAAACAAAAGTTAGGAATATAAAGACAGACACATACACACAAAAAATGTCCTGCTACCGAGGAGCTCATATTCTAACAGTGGAGACAATATGCAAACAACTATGTACAAAATAAGACATCCATGGGATATGTGTGAGATAATCTCAAAGGAAAGGTGCTAAGATTAAAGAGGACTGGGTGGGAAGCCTTTGCTTCTTACAGAAAATGGAACTTTAGCTGAGACTTGAAGAAAGTCAGAGAAGTCTCAAGGAGGCAGAGATGAAGGAGAGCATTCTAGACAAGGAGAACAACTAGAGAAAATGCCTAGAACATTTTTCATATGGATAAAAGCCTGGGCGTCTTCCCTGGAAACTGTCTATTCATATCCTTAGACTATTTATCAATCAAGAAATGGTTCTTTTTCCTATAAATTTGAATTGATTCCTTCTATATCTTGGAAATGAGATCATTATCAGAGAAATTATGCAAATATTTTTCCCAGTAAATTATTTCCTTTTCACTTTGGATTTATTAGATGTGTTTGGGCAAAAATTCTTAATTTTATGGAATAAAAATGATCTCTTCCATGATCCTTTCTGTTCCTCAGTCATGAACTTTTCTCTGATAATTTTTTTTTCCTTATTTCTCTAATTTGGCTAAAATGTGACCTTTCATATCTAGGTCATACATCCATTTGGAGCTTATACTTATAAAAAGGTGTGAAGCATTAGTCTGTATATATTTTTTCCAATTTTCCCTTCAGTTTTTGTCAAATAATAACTCCTAATTCTAGTAGCTGGGGTCTTTTTGTTTATCAAATACTTAGGTATTAGATACGTTTGCTTCTAGTTGTCTACCTAATCTGTTCCACTGATTGATCTCTACTTTTTTTTTTTTTTTTTAGTGAGGCAATTGGGGTTAAGTGACTTGCCCAGAGTTACACAGCTAGTAAGTGTTAAGTGTCTGAGGCCAGACCTGAACTCAGGTACTCCTGACTCCAGGGCCGGTGCTCTATCCACTGGGCCACCTAGCTGCCCTGATCTCTACTTTTTTAACCAGTACCAAACTGTTTTAATAATTACTGATTTGTTCATTCCCCAATTGAGAAATGGTCAAAGAATATGAACAGGCAGTTTTCAGATGAAGAAATAAAAGCTCTCTATAGTCATATGGAAAAATGTTCTAAAACACTATTAATTAGAGAAATGCAAATTAAAACAACTCTGAGGTACTACTTCACACCTACCAGATGAGCTAATATGGCAAAAAAGGAAAATAATAAATGTTGAAGATGTGGAAAATTTGAAAAACTAATGCATTGTTGATAGAGTTGTGAATTGATCCATCCCTTCTGGAGAGCAATTTGGAACTATGCCCAAAGGGCTACAGGGCTATGCATACCCTTTGACCTAGTAATTAATACCATTACAAAGTCATTATCCCAAAGAAATCATAAAAAGGGGGAAAGGTCCCACATGTACATAAATTCCTTGTGGTAGCAAAGAATTAGAAATTATGGGGATGCCCATTAATTGGGTAATAGCTAAACAAGTCGTGGTATAGCACTATTGTGCTATAAGAAATGATGAGCCAGCAGATTTCAGAAAATCCTGGAAAGACTTAAGGGGGCTGATGATGAGTGAAGTGAGCAGGAGAACATTGGATACAGTAACAGCAATACTGGGTGATGATCAGCTGTGACAGACTTGACTCTTCTCAGCAATACAATGATCCAAGACATTTCCAAAGGACTCATGACAGGAAATACTCTCGATATACAGAAAAAGAACTGTGTAATCTGAATTCAGTTTGAACCATAGCTTTTTTGCTTTTTCTTTTGATTGCTTTTCTTTCTTGAGGTTTTTAGTTTTTGTTCTGATTCTTCTTTCACAACATGTCTGACATGGAAATGTTTAATGTGATGGTACATATATAACCTATATCAGATTGCTTGCTGTCTTGGAGAGGGAGGGAGAAAAATTTAGAACTCAAAATCTTATAAAAACAAATTTGGAACTGGAAAAAATCAAATACTATTAATGAAATTAATTAATTGATTAATCGACTAATTAATTAGTGGATAAGTGAGTGAATGAATGAATGAATGAAATGATTGCTAATTTGTAATGTAATTTGAGATTTGGCATTGCTAGGCCTACTTTATTCCAATTTTTTAAAATTATTTCTCTTGAGAGTCTTGATTTTTTTTCCTCCAGATGAATTTTATTTTTTCTTGGTTCTAAAAAGTAATCTTTTGGTAGTTTTATTGGCATGGCATTGAATAAGTAATTGATTTTAGATTGTATTGTCATTTTTATCATAATGGCTTATACTACCCATGAGCAATTACTGTTTTCCAATCTATAATATTAAATAGCATAAAATAAACAACTTTGAAGAATGAAATGAGCAGAACTAGAAGAACAATTTAAACAATAGCATAACTGTACAAATAAGCAACTTTGAAAGCTGTAAGAATTATGAAAAATACAATGACCTATCATGATTCCAGAGTCCTGATGAAGCATGCTATCCCTTACAGAGACATAATAGATTTAGAATGCAGAATGCCATATTCCTGAATACAATCATTGACAGAATTTGTTTTGCTTCACTCTGCATATTTGTTTCAAGAACCTTTTTTCTTTTCTTTTTCTTTTTTAATGGTGGGGTATGGAATGGAATGGAATGTTGTTGTTTTTAATTGTACATAAAGAGGTGAGATGGGGGTGATTACAGATGTGAGATGCTGTGTGAGCCTTTAAATGATGTCACAGTATTTTACTTACCTGTTTTACTTCGTTACAAGAGACTTCTCAGGAAGTGGGAGTAATCTGTAAATATGTATAACAAAAATAAAACACATCAATAAAACTATTTTTAAAAACCACCCAAGAATCAGGAGATAGAGTGTTATATGCAAGGAACATCAAGGAGGCCAGGGTAACTGGATTACAGAGTATGAGGAGAGGATTAAAGAGTAAAAAACCTGGAAAGGTAGGAAAGGGCCAAGTTTTGAAGGGCTTTAAAAGTCAAACAGAAGATTTTATATTCGTTACTGGAGGCAATAGAAAGCCAGTAGGCTTCCTGAATAGGGAAGTGATATGGTCAGTCTTGTGCTTTAGGAAGTTCAGTTTGACAGCAGAGTGGAGAACAGATTGGTGTGGGGGGGAAAAGTTGAGGCATGGAGACCACCAACATATCATTGCAGCATTAAGGTAATATGTGTTAAATATGCTTTGCAAATAACCCATTTCACCCCAATACTGAACTTAAACTAAGAAAATTCTGCCATTAAAGCTATGCGTCTAACACCAACAAAATCCAGGAGAAGATAAAAAAGAGAAATTCCATTCAAAAAAAATTACATAACATATAAATTATTTGGGAAGTCACCTATTAAGTGGAACCATCTAAATATATATTTTGGCTATAACAGAAATGATAGTATTACATTATATAAATTAATTTTCTCATACCCAGAAAGTCACTAAGTTGTATATGCCCTTTGACCCAAGTGATAACACTATTAGGCATATACTCCAAAGAGAAAAAAAGAAAGGATTCATATGTATAAAAATATTCATATCATTTTTATTGTGACAAGGAATTAGAAACTAGGAAGGTACTTATAAATTAGAGAATGACCCAACAAATTATGGTAAATGGATGTAACTGAATATTACTATACTGTAAAAAAAAAAAAATTAAAGGATGGGTTCCAAGAAACCTGGGAAGATTTGTATGAACTTATATAAAGTGAAATGAGCAGAAGCAAGAGAACAATTTATAAAGTGACCCCCCACACACACACACACACACCAATAACAACAACAACTTTGGACTTAAGATCTCGGATCAAGTTCATGACCAAGTATTAAGGAGAAGGAACATGCTTCCCACCCCTTGAGAGAGAAGTAAAGAATGAATTAGACACTTACAGATATAGTCAATATGTGAATATGCTTTGGGTGACTTTGTTAATTTGTTACAAGAAAGGATGTTGGGGGAGTTTTTTGGGGGGATGTAGGGAGGAAAAAATTGGGAAGAAAAAAGAGTACTAGTGATAAAGAGAATATCAATGAACCTCCAACTCTCTACTCATTAATAGGATCACAGATTTATAGCTGATAGGGCCTTTAGATGCCATTAAGTCCAACCCACTTATTTTAAAGATGAGGAAACTGAAGCCCAGAGTAGTTAAGTGATCCAAAAATTTCTCATCCAATTCAGGTCATGTCAGTGGTTACTGGCTCACTATTTACCTTCCCTCCTTTCTCAAGAAGTTCAGTATAGTTCACATTCTTCTTTCTAAACACATAAGTTAATGTTCCCTCAAACATCCTAACCTTCCTGTACCTCAGTCTCCTAAAATCCTATGACATATTCTGTCATTCTACCTCAGCCACCCACAGGGACAATCACACCCTAGATCTTACCATTACTCATACGTTCTGTTTCCATAATCAAAAACTCTTGGCATTCCTTTCTCTATCATGACCTATTATTTCAATCTCCCTATGTCTGGCCTTCCTGAACCTATTCTTTGTCCACAATGAAACTTCCATTCTCTCTACCACACAGTACTGGTCCCAAGCCATCACCAATTCTCTAATCTCAGTTTCCTACTTTCCCTATTTCAACCCTTTTATTGTTGTTTTTGTTGATCCATTCAGTCACATCCAAATCTTCGAGATCCCATGGACCAAAGCATGCTAGGCCCTCCTATCTCTCAAAGTCTGTCCAAGTTCATTTTCATTGTTTGCATAAAACTATCTATCCATCTCATCCTCTGTTGTCCTCTTCTCCTTTTTCCTTCAATCTTTCCCAACATTGGAGTCTCTTCTAATGAGTTTCATCTTCTCAAGAGGCCAAAGTATTTAAGTTTCAGCTTTAGTATTTGACCTTCCAATGAATAACCTGAATTAATTTTTTTAAGTATTGACTAATTTGATCTCCTTGCTGTCCAAGGGATTCTCAAGTCTTCTCCAGAACCACAAGTCAAAAGCATCAATTCAACTTTATATATATATATATCAACTATCATAGCCACACATTACTACTGGAAAAACCACAGCTTTAACTATATGGACCTTTTGTCAGCAAGTGATGTCTCTGCTTTTCAGTATGCTGTCCAAATTTACCATGGCTTTCCTTCTGAGGAACAAGTATCTTTTAATTTCATGGCTCTAATCACCATCTGCAGTTATCTTTGAGCCCAAGAAAAGAAAATCTGATATTGCTTCCATTTCTTCTCCCTCTATGTGCCAAGAGCTGATGGGACCAATTACCAAGATCTTAGTTTTTTTGTTTTGGTTCTTTGGATTTTTTTAAGCTTCAAGCCAGATTTTGCACTCTCCTCTTTTACCCTCATCAAGAGGCTTAATTGCTCTTCACTTTCTGCTATCAGAGTGGTATTGTCTGCATATCTGCGAATGTTGATATTTTTCCCAGCAACCTCAATTCTAGCTTTTTATTCATCCAGCCTGGCATTTCACATGGTGTACTCTGCATATAAATTAAATAAGGTAACAATATCCAGCCCTGTCATATTCCTTTTCCAATCTTAAACCAATCAGTTGTTCTATGTTCAGTTCTAACTGTTGCTTCTTAGCCAGCATACAGGTTCCTCAGGAGACAAGTAAGATGATCTGGTACTCCCATCTCTTTGAGGACTTGCCACATTTTGTTGTGATTCACACAGTCAAAGGCTTTAGTGTAGTCAATGAAGAAGCAGATATTTTTCTGGAACTCCCTTGCTTCCTCTATAATCCAGCAAATATTGGTAATTTGCTATCCAGTTCCTCTGCCTCTTCAAGAACCAGCCTACTTTTCTGGTAATTCTAGGTTCATTTATTGCTGAAGCCTAGCTTGCATAATCTTAAACACACTTGGAGGCATGTAAAATGAGTGCGATTGTTTGGTATTTTGAACATGCCTTGGCATTGCCCTTCTTTAGGATATTTTTCAATCCAGTGGCCATTGTTGTTTTACAAAATTGCATCATCTTTTAGGATGTTTTGTTAGAATTTATTGTTAGCAATGTTTCCTAAGGCCCACTTGACTTCATTCTCTAGGATGTCTGTCTGGCTCCTAGATCACTACCCACAACATCATGGTTATTTGTTATCAGTGATGTTAAGATCTTCTATAGTTCTTTTGTGTATTCTTGACACCTCTTCTTAATCTCTTCTGCTTCTGTTAAATCTCTACCATTTTAGTCTTTTATCATGCCCATTTCTGCATGAAAGTCTCCTCTGATTTCTCTAATTTTCTTGAAGTGCTCTCTTGTCTTTCCCATTCTATTGTTTTCTTCTATTTCTTTGCATTGCTTATTGTTGTTAAGAAAACCTTATTTCTCCTTGCTTTTCTCTGGAATTCTGAATTCATTTCAGTATATCTTTCCCTTTTTCCTTTACCTTTCCCTTTTTTCCTTTCCTCAGTTATTTGTAAAGCCTCATTAGACAGCCCGTTTTGCTTTCTTACTCTTCTTTTTCGCTGAATTGTTTTTTGCATACTTCCTGTACAATATCACGAACCTCTGTCCATGGTTCTTCAGGCATGACCAGATCTAATCCCTCTCCACTTCATATTCAAAAGGGTTGTTACTTAGGTCATACCTATATGTTCTAATGGTTTTCCCTACAGTTAACCAATTTAAAGCCCACAGCATTCTCTGTTCTCAAGAGACTTATGCTTTGCCAGACCATAGCCTTGGATTACTCCCACCACCTGCCTCTTCTGTTCCTACTCACATGCTTTAGAACCAAGCTGGAAGAAGTTAAGCAAAGAAGCTGTCTGAATCCATTACATATTTATGTTATCTACCTTCAAATAGGTCTTCACTGCAACAAAGTAATCCTTTTATGCCTCCCTAATTGACCCTATATCCCACTTTCCACAGAGGTTGCTCTAAATCTAAACCTCCTATGCCTCCCACTTCTTACTCCCTCTCAGCTGAGAAACTAACCTCATACTTTCACACTGAGCTCTCTTCTCTTTCTCTACATCCCAAAACCCTTTTTATATCATTCTTTACATTCCACCTAACCCTTCTAGTCTCTGATGATAAGGTGACTCTAACCAAGGACAATCCCACATGTCCCCTTAATTGCATTCTTTCCCATCTTCCCAATGCTGGCTGCCTCTACAATCATCCCCTTCCTCTTTAATCTCTGACCTCACCCTATATCTACAATCCTGCATCGAGCTGACAGACATGCTCATCTCTCCCATTAACAAACCTGCACTGGCCTCAACATTTCTCAAGTTATTGTCCTCTATCTCTCCCTTCTTTTTCAGCCAAACTGCTAGAAAAAAAAGCTGTCTGTATGCATTTTTCCACTTCCTCTCCTCTAAATGTCTTTCAAATCTTATCACTCATCTGAAACTGTTCTCTCCAAAGTTACCAATGATCTCAACTGCCAAACCCGATGACATTTTCTCAGGCCTCACTCAACCTTTTAAATCTCTCTACAGCAGCTAACACTACTGAACACTTTCTCCTCCCAAATGATCTGTCTTTTCTGAGTTTTCTCTACTAATTCTCCTTTAGATGACTGCTCTTCAGGATCCTTTGATGACACTAGTTAAATATATCATACCCCTTCCCCACCCCCCACCCCCATCCACTAGGGATGTTCCATTCTCTAACTACATTCGCTTGGTGACTTCATAAATTCCCAAGATGACTCCCAAATCTGTATATACCGTACCAGTCTCTCTCCTAAGCTCAATTCTACATCATCAAATGCCTATTAGACATCTCAGACTATATATTCACTAAATATCTCAAATTCATTGTGTCCAAAACAACTCATTATCTTTTCCAAAAATCCATTCCTCTTCTAAAATTCCTAATTTGTATCAAGGATACCATCATCCTTCAATTTCCCCAGGTTCATAGCCTTGGCATTATCCTCAACTCTTCACTCTCATTTATCCTTCACAGCCAATCAGCTGCCAAATCTTGACTCCTCACTATCTATTGCCAAAACCTGTCAATTTCACCTTCCAAATATCTCTCAAAGAAGTCCCCTTCTCTCCTCTGACACTGCCACCACTCCGGGACAGGCCCTCATCACCTCATGCCTGAACAACTGCAATAATCTACTGCTGGGTCTGACTGCCTCAAATATCTAATCCATCCTTCATTCAGCCACCAAAGTGATTTTCCTAAAGCACAAGTCCAAATCATGTCACCCTGCTACTCAATAAACTCCAGTGACTCTAGGATCTAATACAAAACTCTGTTTAGCATTCAACCCTCTTTATAACCTAACTCCTTCCTACCTTTCCAGTTTTATTGCACCTTACTTCATAGCTTTTTCTTTGATCCAGTGACACTGGCCTCCTTGCTATTCCAAGAAAAAGAATTCTATCTCTCTACTCTAAGCATTTTTACTGATTGTCTCCCTCAACACCGCACCCCCCCCCCCCCAAGGCCACTTCCAGGCTTCCCTGGCTCCCTTTAAATCCCAACTAAAATCTTTTACAGTAAGCCTTTCCCAATCTCTCACACCTCTCTGCAGTGCTTTCCTTCTATGATGTCCCATTTATACAGTATATAACTTGTTGGTGTATATTTATTTGTTGTCTCCATTAGTGAGCCTCTTTGCGTATCTCCAGTGCTTAGTACAGTGCCAAGCACATATCCAGTGATTAATGTTTGCCGATTGTTAACTGAGTTCATCCACCAATTCTATCGGTTTACTGAGAGTTCCTGGAATCTGCTCACACAATCGTAATGCTTCTACCCTGTTTTTCTCCCTCTGACTGAATGTAAGGTCCTCGAGGGCAAGTGGTTGTTTCATTTTTGTCTTAGCACGTCCCAGCACCAAGCACAGTGCCTGGACCACGGTGCGATCTTAATGCACATTTATTGACTGAGTCCAAAGGGACAGTTGGTTTAACTAAGAACCAGTGGAGGGGGGTAGAGGGGGAGGGAGAGGGAGAGAGAGACAGAGTCAAAATTCGCCTTGTGTTTCCCCTCTGGTGGGACATTCTGGAATCTAAAGGTTCCCACGGATTCCACGCCGAGCCTGGGCCCCCGGGAAGATCGTGGGTTGCCCTGGGGGTGGGGAGGGGGGAACGCGCGTCCGGTCCCAGACTAGGGGCAGTAGTGGAGTGAGGGGGGGGGCTCCTCCTCCTCCGTCCGCACCTCCTAGCCTAAGGAAGGGTTCTCGATACCGGCACAGAGGGGCAACGGAGGACCCTACCCCGCTGCCTCCCCAACTCCTACTCGGGACCCTGGATTGCATGGAGGAGGAATGAAAATCCTAAAAGGCAAAAACAACCTGGAGCCCCTATGCTCATCCGTCCCGTCAGCTTCCCGCGGCCGCCGCCGCCTTCACCGCCAAACGATTTCAAACCACAGTTTACGCCTCCTCTGCCGCCGCCGCCGCCGCCCCGGCCCAGCGGGTGGGGTAGAGGGATGGGATAGAGGGGAGGACTTCCGTCCTCGGAGGCCCGCCCCCCAGGGCCGGGCCGCCAATGGGTGGCGCCGTTGCTATAGCGACCCGCCCAGAATTTCTTCCCTCTACCCCCCACCCCCCTCATCCCAATCCCCGCCTCTCACCAAGTTCACGAGTCTGCGCAGCTCAGACTTTGCCTAAACCCTGGTGCTTCTCCTCTCCCAGGCCTCTCCAAACCCTAAGTGGTCTCGGGGCTATGAAAGACCTGACTTCCAAGAGTTCCCGAGAATTAGTGAGCTGTGAATGTAGGGAGTCCGCCTTAAAGAAACTACCGTGGACCTCTGGGCCGGAATTAGTTCAGGAACTTTAATTCCTCTCAGGCTGTATCTTGTTTGCCTTCACTTATCCTCAGCCCCAGCAAGAGAAAATCACTGCCCCGAACTGAGCTCAGTGTAATTAATTTGCACTGCTATTCACCTAGCGGCTTAACGAAGAGCTCTGAGCTAGGCACCTGGTGAAATAGTTGAAAGAATACGAAAGACTGCCCTCATGGAGCTTGCAAAGAATAAATAACTCCTATGAGTCTGCAGTTCTTCGTCTGTGAAAAGGGGGTGATGACACCTATTTCCCCATAACAATACTGGTATGGTGCAGTGGATCGATCAATGGACCTGTAGTTAGGAAGAACTGAGTTCAAATGCAATCTCAGATACTTACTAGCTGCATGATGCTGGGCAAGTCGCTTAACTTCTGTTTGCCTCAGTTTCCTTAACTGTAAAATTAGGATATTAGCAACACCCTAAATCCCAGGGTTTGTTGTGGGGTTTTTTTTGTGAGGATAAAATGAGATCACCTTAAGGAA
Organism: Dromiciops gliroides; assembly: GCF_019393635.1. Lineage (NCBI taxonomy): Eukaryota > Metazoa > Chordata > Mammalia > Microbiotheria > Microbiotheriidae > Dromiciops > Dromiciops gliroides. The sequence goes on from NC_057864.1 coordinate 209,803,139, forward strand.
TTATGTAAATGCTAGTTAATATTATGAATTAAATCCCAGAAGGTCCAGACCTCTTAATCCCAGAAAATAAGCAAAGTATTAAAAATTTTTAAATATTTTCATTTATTTTTTGTTTTTATATCACCTAGATTTCCCTCTGCATCCCTTCTTCTTCCTCTCCCAATAAGCTATCCCTTATAACAATTTGTAAAGGGGGAAAAAAAAGGAAGAGAAAAAGAATCTATTAAAGACAATCAACATATGAAAAAAACCTGACTTTATATGCAATGAACCAAGACTTCTCTGCAACGAAGCACAAGTGTCTTTATATTTCTTCTTTAAACCCAGAGGTTTTTTATAACCCATTATTCTTTATAATTTTGCAACATTTGGTTTCAATAGTTTTGTGGTCGTTGGTTTTCCTATTTCCATTTTGTAGTTACTGTGTACATTGCTTTCCTAGCTTTGCATACTACTTTGCAGCACATCTTGCAAGTCTTTCCAGGCTTCACTTGCTTCTCTATACATAATACTGAGGGGAGTGGATAGAGCACTGGCCTTGGAGTCAGGAGCACCTGAGTTCAAGTTCTGTCTCAAACATTCACTAGCTGTGTGACTCTGGACAAGTCACCTAACCTCTATTGCCATATGTGTGTATGTATGTATTTATGTATGTGTGCATGCATGGGTGTATATACATATATGTAGGCACACATGTATATGCTCATGTACATATATATCATACTGGTCATTTCTTACACTACAATAATATTCCAGTACATTATCTTGTTATTATTCAGTCTCATCCAAGTCTTCATGAGCTCATTTGGAGTTTTCTTGTGGTTTCCTTTTCCAGCTCATTTTGCAGATGAGGAAACTGAGGTCAACAGGGTTAGGTGACTTGTCTGAGGTCACACAGCTAATAAGTGTCTGAGGTCAGATTCGAACTCAGGTCTTTATGACTCCAAGGACAACCACTGTGTTACCTGGTTGCCCTATTTATTTATCTATTTTGCTGTAAATGAGTATCTACTTTGTTTCCAATTAGAGTAACAGAGTGTTACTCTAAATACTTTGGTGGAGAGACAGAGACAGAGGGAGACAGACAGAAAGAGACAAAGACAGACAGAGACAGAAAGGCAGACAGAGACAGAGAGAGATGGAGTTTTTCTTTTTGTCAGTGACCTCTTTAGAGTATATATGCAGTAACAGAATCTCAGGGTCAGAGAATATAGCCACTTTACTCACTTTATTTGAAACATTCCAAATTTCTTTCCAGAATGGTTGTACCAATTCACTGCTTGACCCATTAGTGTGTTATCTTTCTACAATCCCTCCAAATTTTACTATTTCTGACTTGTAATCTTTGCCAATTTGCTAGGTGTAAGTTGAAACCTCAAGGTTGTTTTGATTTGCCTTAGAGCAGTGGTGGCAAACAAATAGAAATGAAGGCCACTAAAGCATACGGAAGAATCCCTTCAAGTCACATGTTGATTTAGTTTTTTAAATGTAACATTACCTATGTTTTATTGTATTTTTATTTATTTTAAGTGTTTTCCAGTTACATTTTCATTTGGTTCTAGCTGGACTCTGGAGTGACATGGTCACCTCAGACTTAAAATAGTCTTTCCCATTGTTGTTAACAGTAGGTAATTCTTGTTTTGAGAACTCTTTCTTCATATCCTTTAGCCACTTCTTTACGAAAATGGATTTTTTGGCCCTATGTACTTCTATTGTTTGTATATTTTCAATATATAAAACCCTTACGGGGCAGCTAGGTGGCGCAGTGGATAGAGCACTGGCCCTGAAGTCAGGAGTACCTGAGTTCAAATCCGGCCTCAGACACTTAACACTTACTAGCTGTACAATCTGTAATATTCAGGTCACAAATATATTTTGAATTTGTTATTGACTGTAGTATAAGATGTTGTTCAAAGCCTAATTTCTGCCAGACTGCTTTTTAATTTTTCCAGCAGTTCTTATCAAATGGGAAAGTCTCTCCTGAGTAATATGTTTTCAGATTTATGGAACGCTGAATTCCATTATTTCATATTCTCCCTGGTCAAGTCTATTTCACTGATTTAGAAAGCAATACATATTTTAAAAAATACTCCTATAAAACCATAACATGGGAATAAGTTCTAAAGCAACTCCAGGAGATTATAGAACCTTGTCGATTGGATGAAAGGAGGAATTGAAACAAAAATTCACTTAAATAACTGGTTTCATCTACCATATGAATTTTTAGATATCTGACAAGATCTGTGTTCAAACTGACAGCCTTTCCACAGTAATGTCATAAAGTTTCCCTTGCAGTATGACTTCTTGGACATAGCTAGGTGGCACAGTGGATAAAGCACTGGCCCTGGATTCAGGAGAACCTGAGTTCAAATCCAGCCTCAGATACTTAACACTTACTAGCTGTGTGACCCTAGGCAAGTCACTTAACCCTCATTGCCCCATAAAGCAGTATGACTTCTCTTGTGTCTAGTAAGGCATAAAACACTAAGAGAAGGCCTTCTCTCATGAATTGAATTTATGAAGCTTCTCTCAAGTATGATTGTACAGCTAATATGGAGCAAGGGAGGACCTTAATTTGAAAACCTTCCCATATTGATTACATGGATAAGATTTCTCTCTAATATAAATCCTCACTCCATGTAAAGACTTCCTCATGTTTATTACATGTATAGGGCTTTTCTTCACTATGAATATTCTGATGTCTAAGAAGGTTATTCCTGAGGATGAAGGCCTTCCCATATCCATCACATTTATAAAGGTTCTCTCAAGTATAAATTCTATGATGTACAATAAGGAATGAGCTCTGACCAAAAGGTTCCCCTATTTCCTTTTTCCCCCCGATCTTAATAGTATTTTTTCTAGTTACATGTAAACCCTTTTTCTGATGTACAGCAAAATCATAGCACTTTCTAAAAACCTTTATGCATTAATTACATTCATAAGTTTTCTCTCTAGTATGAATCCTGACATTTAATAAGGATGCTATTCAGTATGAAGACATTTTAACATTCATTACATTCATAGGGCTTCTTTCCATTTAAATATTCTGATGTCTACAAATGCCTCTACTCTGGCTAAAAGCCTTCCTTCCTTCATTGCTTTACTAAGGCTTTTTATACTGTGAATCTGATGATGTCTAATTACATCTGACTTCTGGATAAAGGGCTTCCCACATGGATTACATACATACAATTTCTCTCCATTTTGTACTTTCTAGTGGTGAGTGATGACTGATGGATGAAGGAGGTATCACATGCATGATATTTATTAGAATTCTATCCAGTCTGAATTCTCTCATAGTAAATAAGCTTTGAGTTCTAACTGAAAGACTTACCACATTTATTATATTGATAAAGCATTTCTCCAGTTGGGCTGTTGTCATGTCTAAGAAGGTCAAGGCTTAAGTTGAAGGCTTGCCTACACTGATTACGTTCATAATCTTTCATTCCAATATGCTTCCCATGCCATTGTATAAGCTCAAAGTGCTCATTAAAGTAATCTCCATATTCACCATATTTGAAATATCCATTTACTAAAGTCATTTTCTTACAATGAATTAGGTCTGAATATTATCTGAAGCTCCTTTCTCTTTCAGCACATTTGTGGTTTTCCTATAAGAACACTGTCAGTCAGAAAGGATGTGATCCCTGACTAAATCTTCCCTGAAATACATTACATTCATCATTTCTCCCTCTACTTGAAGTTTTCCTGGGAGTAATTTTTAATTGTCTGGAACAACTTCCCCATTTTCCTGGCTTCTTCTCTGCTTGATGTCATAGTCCCCAATTTCTCTTAAATTGAAGTTATAGGAAATGCTGAGCTTTGGCCTAGTCTCCCCATCTATACAGAATTCTCTTGGATCTTTTCACTCCAGAATCCATAATGCTTCCTCTTGGTCCAACTGGGAGATCAAATCTTCACTGAGGATAGGAAGCCCCAGGAGAACAGAAATATGCCATGGTAGGGGTCTAGTAGGCACCATAACCCATGGTAATATAATGAATTCCTGGGATGGGGTTCTCCAGATCCCATGGGCCATTCACTCTAACTACATCATCCCTTCTTGGGTCAGACCAGAGTCCTTTGTTGGATGAACTTCTAACTAGACATCTAACTGCTTGATATGAGAGGGAGAGAAATTAGGGAAGGTTGGGAATGTGAGTGGACCTGGAATGAGGAAACCTGGGAGTGATAAGGGGAAAACTGAGAGATAGGATCATTCCTGAAATTTAGAGGGATTGGGGGGGAGGTGTCAGACAACTGGATCTGGGGCAGGGAAAATGACTAGGCTATCCCAGAATTAGGAAGGGGATTCAAGGTGAGGAAGAGTCTGAAAGAGAAATCCTGGATATTGGAAATAGGACTAAAAGCTTTGAAAGAATTGGGCCCAAACAGGCAGAAGACCTGGATAAGGAAAACAGAGGTATCAGGTAGGCAAGATACTTTAGGCATTTTAACTGAGTTGTGGGAGTGGTATAGGAACACCTGCCAGTTAGAGAATTAAAGCTGAGGAAAGAGAATGTCAGAGTCCTGTAGCCAAAGTGGGAGTTTGGGATTTGGGATCCCTGGGTCTGTATTGAGGAGCTAAGGCAAGGTAGGACCCATTGGTCTTTGTGGTAGAATTAGGACCATGGAGACAGGCAGTCTGCATCCCTACTGAGGATTTTGGAAAATGGAGATTTGGGGGTGAGGTCAGTACAGCAGAGTCCCTATGTGGGAGCTAAAGAAGCAGGGAATTCAGGTTAGTAGGGAGCTGAGACCCAATGCAGGAAGCCTGGGTCCAGATCAGGAAATTCAAATGGATGATGCTACACCAGCATCTCTAAGGTGGAGTTGGAGCAGGAAATTGGGGTGCTGAAGTCTCCATGGGGAAACTAGGGATGGGTAGTCTGGCTAAGAGTGGATCCCAGGATCTCAGATGGGGAGATATCTAAGAGCTAGGACTAAAAAGTATCCTCCTGGCAGACATGGGGGAGACTTTCTACTGGCTGATTGTTAATGGGAAGTATACCTACTTTTATTTCCCTTTTTTTTGGGGGGGGGGTGAGGTGATTGGGATTAAGTGACTTGCCCAGGGTCACACAGCTATAGTAAGTGTCAAGTGTCTGAGGTCAGATTTGAACTCAGGTCCTCCTGAATCCAGGGCCAGTGCTTTGTCTACTGTGCCACCTAGCTGCCCCGTATACCTACTTTGATAGGATTCTTGAACTGCAGTGTTAGAAGTATAGCCTCCTAAATTAATCCTGGAACCGGAGGTTGCAGCAACCTTCTGAGGACTCCAAAATATACTGGTGAAATAAGTTAGACAGAGTGCTCCAGAACCGATTGATATGAAATAAGGAGGTCCTTGATTCAAAACCTTTCTCTGACACTAGCTACTTCCCTGAGCTTCAGTTTCTTTTTCTCATGGAAAAAAACAACAACAAAACATCAAATTGAAAACACTCCAGAATGTCATAACCAAAATAAAGCTTTCCGAATCAAAGAAAAAATACTATAAACAGCCAGAAAGAAAAAAAAATCAAGTACTGAGAAAGCACAGTTAATATCAAAGGTTGGCAGCTACCAGTATAAGAGAGAGGAGCTATTGGAATGTGATATTCCAAAAATTAAAAGTTTGCAACAAAGAATAAACTGCCCTGCGAGATTGACTATAATCAAGAGAGAAGGAAAATGGATCTTTAATGGAATAGAGGACTTTAAAATACTCCTAAGAAAAAGAGCAGAGGTGAATAGAAACTTTGAGATGCAATATAGAGCTCAAAAGAGATTTAGAAGTGAACACATGGAAGGGGTTATATGAATACAAAGTGCTTACCTAGGAAAGGGGAGAGGAATCACCATTCCTTCAGAACTATGTCTTCAAGAGTCATAGATGGAATTAAATAAGACCTGGGAGGGCAGCTAGATAGTACAATGGATAGAACACCAGCCCTGGATTCAGGAGGACCTGAGTACAAATTCAGCTTCAGACACTTAACAATTACTAGCTGTGTGACTCTGGGCAAGTCACTTAATCCCAATTGCCTCACCAAAAAATAAACAAATAAACAAACAAATAAATAAATGAGACCTGGGAGTGGATCTCTTTTGTTTTATTAATCATAAAAGAAGAAATAGAGGGGGGTGGGGGGTGGTCACAAGGAATATACTTGAGATGAAAGGAAGAAGGAGGGAGTGAAACTTACAATGCCTTATAATCAGGTACTTTAAAGCTATACAAACATGAAGGAAGGGGCGCAGGGAGCAAGCACAACATAAATTTAAACTGAAATGGTCAAGTGAAAACTGAATAGACACACACACACACACACACATACACACACACACACACACACACACACACACACACACACTACATAAAGTTGCCATATTAACCTCAACAGGAAACAAGTGGAGATAAGGAAAGAGGAGGAGGTGGTTTAAGAAGAATAGTACCGGGGCAGCTAGGCAGCGCAGTGGATAAAGCACTGGCCCTGGATTCAGGAGTACCTGAGTTCAAATCTGGCCTCAGACACTACGCTTACTAGCTGTGTGACCCTGGGCAAGTCACTTAACCCCTATGGCCCTGCAAAAAAGAAGAAGAAGAAGAAGAAGAAGAAGAAGAAGAAGAAGAAGAAGAAGAAGAAGAAGAAGAAGAAGAAGAAGAAGAAGAACCACAGAGTACATAGAAGAAGAAGTACCACAGAGGGCATAGCTGAAACAAATTTCAGCTTTAGATGGTAGACTGGGAAAGGAGGATTAAAGAAGGGGAAAGAAAAGATAAGAAACAGTTATAAGGGGCAGCTAGGTGGTGCAGTGGACAGAGCACCAGCCCTGAATTGAGGACCTGAGTTCAAATCCGACCTCAGACACTTGACATTTACTAGTTGTGTGACCTTGGGCAAGTCACTTAACCCTCATTGCCCTGCAAAGAAAAAAAAGAACCAGTTATCAGGGTTTGAACAAAGGGAAAAAAAGAAGGAACAGCAGAGTCGAAGCAGATGAAAGATAATGAATTCAGTTTTGGACATGTTGAATTAAAATGTCTATTGGACATCCAATTTAGTTTAATATGTGAGGTTAGAGGTATGCAGGAAGGATAGGGCAGGATAGGTGGCATAGAGATGGCAACTAATTCCACAGGAGCTGATGAGAGTTCCAAGTGAAGTAGTATAAAAGAAAAATAAAAGAGGTTCCAGAACAGAACTCTATGGGACATCTAAGTTAGAGGGTAAGACCTGGATGAGGATCCAACAAAGGAGACTAAGAAGGTTTGGCCAGATAGGCAGGAGAAGAACCAAGAAAGAGAATTGTATCCCAAAAACATAGAGAGATTAGCAAAAATAACGAAAAATGGAAAATGACAATTGTTGGAAAGGCTTCAAGCACACTAATGCACTGCTGGTGGGAGCTGTGAATTGATCCAGACATTCTAGAAAGCATTTGTAACTATTCCCAAAATGTCACCAAACTGCGCATATCTTTTGATCCAACAATACCACTATTACTTTTGTACCAAAAAATGTATAAAAGAAGAAGAAAAGGAACCATACTATGAAAATATATAATTTTTTCTTATAGCAAAGAATTAGAAACTAGGGGTATGCATATATTGGCAATGGTTGAACAAATTATGCTATTGTAATATGATGAAATATGATTGTGGCTTAAGTGATAAAGGGGTAGATCAAGAGCAATTTGGGAAAAAATACAGAGTAAAATGAGAAAATACAGAAAAAGAATTTCTACAATAAGTATATTTGATGTAGGATGGAATTAAGTTGATCAAATTGATCTACAAGACTCACTGATTCAGTTTCCCAAGTTTTATTGAAATACTGTGAGTGACCACAGGGAGAGACATCTCCATGGTGCCCTCCCTGTGGTTTCTCAGAGTATTGCAATAAAATTTGACAGTTTTTAAGAAAAGACTTAATTCTAACCAATGCAGTGACTAACAACAACTCCAGAGAATTGGTAATGAAGTATTGTATTCACTTCCTGACAGAAAGTCAGGGCACTCAACATGCAGGTTGATATAGCTTGCTAATAGACAGAGGCTGACTGACTGATAGATGCTTTTTTTTTTAATCATAAAAGTATTTTATTATTTTTTCCAGTTACATGAAAAGGTAGTTTTCAACATTTTTTTCATAGGATTTTTAATCCAGATAGATGATTTTAAACTGCACTAAAACTTTTAGGACACTCTTCAGACAAGGTCAATATGTTGATTTGTTTTGCTTGATTGTCCTTATTTGTTATAAGGGCATTGTTGTTGTTAATAAGGGCAGACATTTGGGAAGAAAAAAAGGATTTTCAATAGTGATGTCAAAAATGGAGAAAATAAAGAAAAGGGGGAGCAGCTAGGTGGCACAGTGGATAGAGCACCGGCCCTGGAGTCAGGAGGACCTGAGTTCAAATCCAGCCTTAGACACTTGACAATTTACTAGCTGTGTGACCCTGGGCAAGTCACTTAACCCCAATTGCCTCACAAAAAAAAGGGGGGTTATCGAACTTTTTTAATGCAAAGAGGACACAAGGCAATTCAGAAGGAGGCACAGGCAAGCAGGATTTGAAACAAATATGTTGAATATTTACATAATGCAAGTTGTGTATAATGGAGATCTGTGGTTCCATGTTCAATCCTTTTTTTTTTCCCCTGATACTCTGAGTATATGGAAATGTTCATATTATTTGATATATGTCAAGTTCAAAATTTAAAAAGAAACATTAAAATTTAATTTCTTAAAGTGTAAAATGAATGCTCTGGCCCCACTTTCTCAGGGTCAGGTCTGTTTCATCTGTACCTCAGGGTTCTCAGGTATCGTGAAGTGAGTGTCTATAAGTGAGTGTCTGACAGCAGTTTAAACTGTCACAGACTGTGTCCCTTCATTTTAGGGAGGCCTTGATTAGCACTTCCAGTTCCATTTAGCCACTTAACATGGGTCTTCTTTTATAAAGAGGCACCTACTCATAGGTTTAATAAATACAAAATTATAAGCATTTTCCTGAGCTCTTTATTGGCAAAATCTGCCCATACTCCCTAAGTGTGGACAGGGGAGACTAGACTCAAAACTTAACTTGGCTCCTTCCAAATTCATATCCAGATGCAGCATAACCACTGGACTGGGTCCCAAAGTTTATCTCCAAATAAAAAGAGGAGAAAATAAGCACAATTGGGGGCAGCTGGGTGGGGCAGTGGATAAAGCACAGGCCCTGGATTCAGGAGGATGTGAGTTCAAATCTGGTCTCAGACATTTGACACTTACTAGCTGTGTGATCCTGGGCAAGTCACTTAACCCTCATTGCCCTGCAAAAAAAAAAAAGAAGAAGAAGAAGAAAGAAGACAGAAAAAAAAATAAGCACAATCAATCAATATATTGAAAAAGTCTGAAAAAAGTGCTAAGTGAAATACTTCTAGACCTCCCACCTTATTAGTGATTTGTAACATTCTTTCATGTAGTTAATCTATTTTGCAATTCTTTTAAGAACTATTCATATCCTTTACCTATTATTATATTATTATACTACTGGAAAATGGTTATTCAAATATATGTTTATGTATATGATATGATATTTGAAATGTATTTTAATTGTTTATATATCTCAGATTACAAATCTTTATCAGAGAAATTTGATATAAAGATTTTACCCATTAGACCTCTTCCCTTCTTATCCTAGGTACATTAATTTTGTCAGTGCAAAAGCTTTTCAGTTTCTTGTAATCAAAGTTATTTATTTTATCTATTATAATTGCTTCTATCCCTTATTTAGTTAAGAATACATTTCCCACCCATAGCTATGAGAAGCATATAATCTGTTTCTTATTTAATATATTTATAGTATGATCTTGAATATTAAAATCATGTATCCATTTAGAATGCATTATGGAATATGGTGTAAAATGTTGGGCTAACAAGCTTTTTTGAATGTCTCCATAGCCAGTTAAAAAAGAGTTGACTAGAACCAATTACATAAGGTCCATGCCTGCTCCAGTCTCTTTGAGTCACTTCCCTTATACAACACCACAATTCCCCTGGAACGATGTAATATCCTTCATGTGGAGAAGCCAAATTAGCAAGGTGATGGGTCTTTCACATGTGGCAGACCCCTATTACAAAAGAAAGAAGAGTACTGCTCCAAGAACTCCCTGAAGTCCTCTATGGGGAAAAAAATACAAATTGAATTCTATTTTCCTTACTGTATAAAAGCAATCAATCAATCAAAAAAAAATTAAATGCTTACTATGTGCTGGGCACTGTTGTCGTGGTCCTTCATTCTAAAATAGAACCATGACATTGGTGATGTCATGACTTGCAGTGAATTGGATTTAAGTGAGGGAGGGCTGTGCAAGATCACCAACTTCACTCTCTCCTCTAGAACTATCTGTGTCCAGTGGCAAGATAGACACCAGGACAACTATTTTTAAGGCAATTGGGTTTAAATGACTTGCCCAGGTTCATACAACTAGTAAGTATCTGAGGTAAGATTTGAACTCAGGTCCTCCCAACTTCAGGAACAGTTCTCTATCCACTGCACAACCTCGCTGCCCCTACTGGGGTACTGAAGATACAGATAGAAGAAGTCCAAAGATATGCAGCTGGGTAAGGAAGAAAGAAGATTAAGTAGAAGAGGCAATAATTCTCAACCAAACAGTTCCACCCACTTCTGGATGACCTCCATATTGTAATTGTTCTGTTGTGACATGTTTTGCTCTTCTGTTACATATTTTGAAAAGCTGTGAGCTATATAAATGTAGCAGTGGCTTTCCCATGGATCATAGGTGAGAATAGGTCTGTAGCATGGCCACTTCCAGTGAGAAGTATTCTGGCTGAAGTACTTCCTTATAACAATGCTAAAAAACCTGGACCATGGCCACGTCTGTCAAGATTTCCGTTCCTACTCTCATATTCCTCCTTTTGAACCTGTGGTTTAGGATTGTACCACTCCTCCTTGGTAGAGGGAGAAAAGTAGGGTAAAAAGATTTTTTTTTCTTTCTATCCCTCCCTCCTGAGAGCTAAATGTAGCTGTCAGGGAGGAGAGGTGACTAGAAATCTCTAGTTTCCCCAATCCCTCTCCAAGGGATATTTTGATTTCTGCCTAGAGGGGAGCAGAAAACTGGAGTCCAAGGTTGCTACACTGCTTTCCTCAGAGGCAGCACTGAGTTGTAACTATCTCTATCTCCTGCCCCATCCTTCATATAGTCTAAGGGAAATGAGTTTCGGAGTATGTGTTCCTCTTTTTGGTCACTATCCCTTAATAGAGGAATACTCTAAGCTATAACTGAAAGCTTGACTCCCTTCCCACCAAATGCTAATTACACAAAGACTATCATAAATGTTGAATAACAATAAACCTACTAATCTAAGCCAATACCAAATAGAAATCAGAGAAGTTATACGGATTAGAATATATCAGAGGGGCAGCTAGGTGGTGCAATGGATAAAGCACTGGCCCTAGATTCAGGAGGACCTGAGTTCAAATCCAGCCTCAGACACTTGATGCTTACCAGCTGTGTGACCCTGGGCAAGTCACTTAACTCCCACTACCCCACCAAAAAAAATTTAAAAAGAATATATCAGAAAAGTTTGTTCTTGTTCAGTCATTTCAGTTGTGTCTAATTCTTTGTGATCTCATTTGGGATTTTCTTGGCAAGCATACTGGAATGGTTTTCCATTTCCTTCTTCAGGTCTTCAGATGAAGAAACTGAGGCAAACAGGGTTAAGTGGACTTGCCCAGGGTCACACAGCTAGTAAATACTTTAGAATTTGAACTCAGGAAGATGAGTCTTCCTGATGCTAGGCCCAGTGCTCTATCCACCTAGCTGCCCAGCAAGAATCGTATACAAAAGTAAATAAGCTCTCTTACTGAGATTGAGATTTTTTAGCTCAATGGAGAAAGAGACAGTCCTGCATATCACTCGAGGTAATTGCAAAATTCTTTAGTGCATCGAGCTAGAAAAAAGGGATTTTTTTCCAGGCACCATCTCCACTACATGTTAGTTTCTTCCCAATTTCTTTCCTTAAAGGAGCCTCTACTTAAATGATAATAATAATAATAATAATATGATTTGCAAAACACTGTATGTATGTATGTAATCTCATTTGATCCTAACAACCATCTTGTAAGGTAGATGCTGTTATTATCACACATACATACACACACACACCATTTAACAGATGAGGAAACTGAGGCAGAGTGAGGTTAAGTGACTTGCTCAGGATTACACACTAGTAAGTGTCTGAGGCAGGATTTAAACTCAGTTCTTTCTCACTCTAAATCCAGGACTCTATCCACTGCTCCAACCAGCTGTCTCGAAGAGAGCTTGGAACTGCATGTGTCCTTTCTCAAAGCCAGAAGCCAGAAGAAACATGTCTCTTCTCACAGTCTCTTTGTCAATTCCACCTCTCATGCAGAGACCAAGCATCAGTAATTATTCTTTCCACCAGTGGGAGAGCCTTATGCAAAATACCTAGGCTTAAATTTATTTTTTTTTAATTTTTATTTTTTTAGTGAGGCAATTAGGGTTAAGTGACTTGCTCAGGGTCACACAGCTAGTAAGTGTTAAGTGTCTGAGGTCGGATTTGAACTCAGGTCCTCCTGATTCCAGGGCCGGTGCTCTCTCCACTGCGCCACCTAGCCACCCCTTAAATCTATTTTAATTATTTGTTAACACATACTTAGCAGGCTTTTTTGTTTTTTTAAGCATTTCTTATATCTAATCTACTTTATTCATTGAGTGCCTTTCTAGAAGGAACTGTTAATCACTTTTAGTGAGGTCCTATGTATAAGCCAAATCTTTGCTTTAAGAAAATTTCCCCAAGTTTCCAAGATGTCTAGATAATGAGCCACAGACAAGGAGGAAAAGCCTGACCTTTCTCTTTAGAGGTTAGGCTCCCCCAGGACTCAATCCAGTCCACACGAGCTGAGGTCTAGAGCCCCTTTGTGAGAAAGGGCACCCTCCCTCATACCCTGTAGCTCTCTTAAGCAAAACATGGCACTGCAGTGAATTCAATGAAAAACATTTTAACATAAGAGCATTCATTTAAATGAAGTACAGTTTACCACTGTTTTTCATTTAATTTCACAACAGGATTCCCTCCTTCCCACCGTCTTTACAGACATCTCAGTGAGGTGCCAAATCTAACATAAACAGAATTCATTTCAATCATAATTGATGATTTTACAGAATGGCTTCCAATATTGGCTCTGTGGAGTATCCCTTCAGGTATGTCCACTATCCCAGGAATATCCTGGGACTCAGTGGAGAGCAGGGAAAACGGAGAGGTTTTTTTCCCAAAAAATACATCATTTTCCTGTTCCAGCTTCAGCCCTACTGAGGATTCTTAGAGCAGAACTCAGCAAACAGAACAGCTGCTACTTTGTGGCTAGAGTATTCTGAAGGCTACCACGAAGATCTCTCCAATTTTGTCCCAGCCATACAGTATTTTCTGTGACAGTAGTAGCACCAAATCTTCACTTCAGTCCCACATGCACAGCAACCATGTTTCAGCCTGGGTGCACTCTGGGTAAGGTCCTAGTGGTCTGAGGGTAATGTCTGAGGGTTCCTTTTGCTTCAAGAACCATCCCCCCTTCCTTTTCATGCTCAGTTCCACCACCACCACCACCCCCAAATTCTTTACTGCCTCTCCAAGTACAATTTGTTGATCTTTTCAAGCCTCAACATCCTTCAGCAAGCAGCTGACTCTAGCCTCTGTTTGTAGGGAATGCTCATATGGATGACAATACATTATTTTTTTTTTTTTTTGGTGAGGCAATTGGGGTTAAGTGACTTGCCCAGGGTCACACAGCTAGTAAGTGTTAAGTGTCTGAGGCCGGATCTGAACTCAGGTCCTCCTGAATCTAGGGCTGGTACTCTATCCACTGCGCCACCTAGTTGCCCCTACATTTTAAATATCATTCATTTTAGAACCTCTTCAGCCTTCAGCTCTACTCAATTTATATCCCTCCACTTTGAACTCCATGCACTAGATGTGGCTAATTTCTCCTCAATCAACTGCCCTGCTTCTGCATTCATTGAATTGGGTCAAGCATTCATTGAAGAGGCAGAGCACAGTGAGCGGGACCCATCCCAGATCTTCTCAAAGGCCTCTAGCCCTTGTCAGCCATCTCCTGGTAAGTGAATAGATAATAACTTCCTCTAATTCTGGTTGGAGGTCCACATCTGTCATTCTGAGATACACCAGGTCTCTATTGACGAGCAGACAATCACTGATGCTAAATAGGACTTTGATATCATTTCCCTCTTCTTTTTTAAAAAACTTATAGAAAGAATCTTTTTCCTTATCTTTTTTTTTTTTTTTTTTTTTTTTTTAGGCAATTGGGGTTAAGTGACTTGCCCAGGGTCACACAGCTAGTAAGTGTCAAGTGTCTGAGGCTGGATTTGAACTCAGGTACTCCTGACTCCAGGGCCAGTGCTCTATCCACTGCCCCACCTAGCTGCCCCACCTTATCTTTTTACAGTGAACAATGGGACAACCTCAGCCTGGAGACTACATGATCCTGCCATGACTATATCTGGGTTTAAATCATGGGTGTATGAGTTCAACAAGAATCATTTTTGCTCTGGAGATGGATACCCCAATTGAAATCCTGTGAAATGTCGGCCCGTAGGAGAATCTGCTAAAATCACTGGCTATCTTCAGATAGTGTGGTCACACCCTCTCCAGTCTGCTGGCTCATCTCTTCTCCTTTTCTTGGATATTCCACTTCCACAAATTCCACTTGCTTCCCCTGCAGAATCCAGTTCCTCATCAGTTCCTGCTTACTTAACAGGAGAAACACAGGAAAATAGACTGGTTCACAGCCCTCCTACACTTCCTTTTCAGTTACATAATTCATTTGATAATTAAGGAATTAGACCATCTAGATTGGAGATACTTAACCTGGAGTCAGTGAATACGCTTTTAAAAACATTTGGGTAACCGTAAGCATATTTGCATATATTTGGTTTCCTTTAAAACATAATGTGTTTTTTATGTCATGCATTTAGCAATATTATTGCTGTATTGAGGTACATAGGCTTTATAAGACTGCCAAAGGAATACATGGTAGAAAAAATATTAAGCATTCCTGATGTAGAGAAAGAAGGGGATTTTCTAAGAAGTGTTGCTTTTTGGAGAATTGCCCACATAGCTCCTAAACAGAACCAATTTTCAAACACAAGTCTCCCAGTTCCATATTTACTGTTCTTTCCACAGATGTTGCAGTAGGAAAATATGACCCACTTCTTGAAAATCTGTTTTATGTAGTTTCTAAGAATGCATTGTGGCAAAAAAATTTATTTTCCACAGTCGTTTGTTTATGAAAGCTATTATGTATCTTTACAGAAACTAAAGAATTAGATGTTGTATTCACTAATATTTTAATTAATTGTATTCATTAATTTTTAAATTTAATTGTATCTAAATTATAAAAGTAATTGGTTTTTTTTTCATTCTCATACCTCTGCCTATCATATCCATGGTGAAGATTCCCAAATTTGTATCTGTATTTGTGTCTTATTATCAAAACTCCAATCTTGTTATCTCCCCTTAGTCAGAAGAACCACATTCAAATCCCATCTCTACTACCTATATGACCTTGAACAAATTTTTTTGGGGGGCTCCAATCCTCATTTAAAATTTGGGGTGATAGACTAGATGACCTCTAAGACTCCTTTCCATTCTATATCCTATGATTTGATTTGAATGCCCATTTGAATATCTCCAACATGTCTACAGCATAAGTCAAACAAGCATTAATTACATCAGGGTGATTATGGTGTATTACTATGTGACAGACACTGTGCTAAACCCTGGGTAGACAAAGACAAAGGTAAAATAGTCCCACCTCTTGAGTAGCTTATGTTTTAAAGGGGAAAGGAGAAATATTTCTATATGTAAATATAAACAAAATATATGTAACACTCTTAAAAGTCTGCTTCTAGAATTATAAGAAGTAGAAGATGAGAAGGTAGTGGGTTAGTGAGCAGAACTATTTACTCCCTAGTAGCTGGTCTCTATACTCATGTGGACTCCTCCAACATTCTTAACTCTTCCCTTCAGACTTTAATTTCTCTGTACTTAAGACCTTCAAGATCTTCAAATAAGGGTTGGGGTGGAGTGGGAAGAAAGAGTTTTCTTAAATCTGCTTCCGAAGTAATCCTGTAAGTTTTGGTATGTTGTTTCATTATTATCATTTTCTTTGATGAAATTTTCTATTGTTTCTATAAATTATTTGTTGACACACTACTTCTTTAGAATTGTTATTATCCAATTATTTTTAATTGA
Organism: Dromiciops gliroides; assembly: GCF_019393635.1. Lineage (NCBI taxonomy): Eukaryota > Metazoa > Chordata > Mammalia > Microbiotheria > Microbiotheriidae > Dromiciops > Dromiciops gliroides. The sequence continues at coordinate 209,819,416 of NC_057864.1, forward strand.
CTAACATTGGTAAACTTTAAAATTGTCTTTTAAAGTATTTTTAATATAGCTTTACTACATCATGATAAGTAAATTATGTAGTTAACATTTCTACTTCTCTAGGTCTTTATGCCTGAATACATGGTCAAATTTTTTTTAAAAGATGCCATAAATATTGGGAAAGTATGTAAATTCTTTTCAATTCACATTCAGTAATCACCAGAGATCTGTAACTTCTAATACACCTATTACTAATTGTTAACCAAAGTTGATTGCTGCCTTCTGAACACCCACATTTCCAAGGGAAATTGCCTGATCCCATCTTTTTACCTTTCTTTAATTCCTTTTGCCAAGGAACCTCTGAATTGTGGGTTTGATATTACTGAAGTTTTCGTTTGGGAGTTTCTTTCAAGAGGTGACCAGTGGATTTTTTTCTATTTTCATTTTTTCCCTGATTCTAAGAATTGTGGGCAATTGTTTATTTATAATTTTTAAAAATGTGACATTCAGACTTTTTCGTTGTACATGATTTTCAGATCATCTGATAATTCTTAGGCTAGTTCTCCTTGACCTGTTTTCCAGGTCAGTTATTTTGGATATTATATTTCCTACATTTTTCTCTTTTAAATGTTTGTGATTTTGTTTTAATTTTATGTCCTATTTTCTCACTGAGTCATTGTTTTCTGCTTGGCTAATTCTGATTTTCAAAGCATACAGTTCTTATGTGATATTTTCCAACATCTGTTCTAAGGTGTCAGTTTTCCTTACCATTCTATCTTCCTTAGCCATTTCATTTTTTAAAAAAACTCATTCCATTTCTTTTTCTTTGTTTCTTTGGTTTTTTTGGGGGTTTTTTGGGTGAGGCAATTGGGGTTAAGTGACTTGCCCAGGGTCACACAGCTAGTAAGTGTTAAGTGTCTGAGACTGGATTTAAACTCACGTCCTCCTGAATCTAGGACCAGTGCTCTATCCACTGTGCCACCTAGCTACCCCTCATTTCATTTCTTATAGGTACTCTTAAAGTCCTTGTTGCCAGGACATTTTCCCCCAGGTCTTTACATGAACTTGTTGTGAGGTTGCTCTATTCTTTGGGGTAATCACCCTGGACTTTCAGTCCAATGTATTTCCACATAAGGATTTGGTGTTTTTCTTGGTTTGCTCGTATCATCAGCTTCAATGACTAGGTTGAAGGAAGGAGTTCTGTGCTTGGGTCAGGCTCTACTTCTATACTCCTGAGTGTTGTGTCCAAGACTAAGTCCCTCCTTCAAAGGACTCTGAGGCTGCCCCAACACTGGCCTCTGCCTAGGTGCTCCCAACTGCCCTCTGTGTTAGGCTTTATCTGAGACCCTCCTGCTGCTGGGACTACTCCCACATGACTCCTGCTATGGGGGTTCAGGATCATCCAAGTATGACCTTTGCCTCGGTCCATTGAGTTCAGAGGTTCTGCTTCCCAGGCTCAAGTTTATGGTCTCTGGCACTGGACCTCTCCAGTTGCCCTTGAATGATTTTACTGCTATACTTCAGCCTATCTCAGTTTATTTAATCTGTTTTCCTTCAGAATTCCAGGAGTCTTTGTACCTCTGAGCTGAGCAGAGGTGTCAACAGGTGATTCTCATTATGGTTTTTGACTGGTACACTTTAAAGTTTTATTTTGGTGTTTGTGGGTGGTTTGTCTCTGTCCTAGAACACAACCGACTACCCACAATTTCATCCTTATTATTACATAAAAGTTTTGGGAGGTTTGCTATTCCTTTCAGTAAACTGCTCATATAAGAACATGGGAGTACTTTGCATCTAAGATGTGAATCAATATATTTTTATCATTATTATTGTTATAACACATTTATCTGTGTCACAGTCCTACCCCTATTTGTAATTTATATTCATAATCATACTCAGGCCACTTTTGTTGTTTTTCCTCCAGACTTTAAATATATTACTTCTGAACAACATCAAATCTACTACTAATCTACTACTACTACTACTACTACTACTACTACTACTACTACTACTTTGACCACCACCACCACTACTACACCACTACTTTCTCTCTCTCTCCCTTTCCCTCTCCCTCTCCCTTTCCATCTCCTTCTCCATCTCTCTCTCTCTCTCATTCAATCAACTGTCCTACTCAGTGCATAATGTCCCAAAGAAAGTTTGTACTTAGATTCTAACAGATTCTTGTTCCATTCTACTATATCCTTAGCTCTCAGGCTTTTTACCAAAACACCAATTGACATAGAGTAGGCTACAGCTACTGTCTCAGATTCTTAAATACCATAGTGGAGCTGCATTTACCTTCCCTTGTAGCCACCACCATCAAACAGGAGATGGGAGAAATCTTCTGAGGTGGGATATAACTATGTATCACTATTCTTCTTTCTGGCTCCACAAAGTCCTAAACTCACTGATCTCCCCTTTTTTAAAACAAAACAACAACAAAAAAAACACAATAGCATTTATAGCTTTTACCATACAACTCCACATTTAATTTATTCACTTTTTATTCACTTTAGTCATTTTTTTAGTTTATTCATTTTGCACCATTTTGTTTAAAGGGCTATTAGTCTTATCTAAAGAGCATTGGCTCTGGAGTTGGGAGGCTGTTTCTGATGCTTCCCCCTTGGGTGACCTTGGGCAAGTCACTGAACCTCTCTAGACGTTGGTTTCTTCATCTGTATGATGAAGAGATTGAATTAGACACCTTCTGCAGTCTCTTTCAGCTATAGATTTATGATCTTCTGATCTTCTGACTAGATGGCAACTGTTTTGGGAACAGAGAAACACATTTTCTTTTCTTTTCTTGGTCATTTAATATTTTATTTTTCCCCAATTATATGCAAAACCAATTTTTAACATTCATTTAAAAATGTTAAATTCCAAATCTTCTCTCTTCCTCCCTCCCCACTTTCCTCATTGAGAAGGCAAGCAATTCAATATAGGTTGTACATGGATGGTCATGCAAAATATATTTCCCTATTAGTCATGTTGTAAAAGAAAACATAGCATCCCCCCCCAAAAAAAACCTTAAGAAAAATAAAGTTTAAAAAGTATACTTCAATTTGTATTGAGACACCATCAGTTCCTCCTCTGAGGAAAGATAGCATTTTTCATCATAAGTCCTTCAGAGCTGTCTTGGATCATTGTATTGTCAAGAATAGCTAAATCAATTATAGCTGATCATTTTACAATATTGCTGTAACTTTTTACACAATACATTTCACTTTTCATCAACTTATCTAAGTCTTTCCAGGTTTTTTGGAGAGCATCCTGCTCTCCATTTCTTATAGCACAATAGTATTCCATCACAATCACATACCACAATCTGCTCAGCCATTCCCCAGTTAATGTATATCCCCTTAATTTCCAATTCTTTGCCACCAGAAGAGAGCAGCTATAAATATTTTTGTAGATATATGTCCTTTTTCTTTTTGTTTTTTATCTCTTTTTAGATATAGACCTAGTAGTAGTATTGCTAGGTCAAAGGGTATGCATGGTTTTATAGCCCTTTGATCATAGTTCCAAATTGCTATCCAGAATTATTGAATCAGTTCACAACTCCAGCAAAGTGTATTACTATCTCATTTTGCCCACATACCCTCCAACATTTGTCATTTTCCTTTTCTCTCATTTAGCCAGTCTAAAACATATGAGGCAATACGTCAGAATTATTTTAATTTACACTTCTCCAATCAATAGTCATTTAGAGCATTTTTTTCTTATGGCTATAGATAGTTTTGATTGCTTCATCTGAAAACTGTTCATATCTTTTGATCTTTTATCAGTTGGGGAATGGCTCCTTTTTCTATAATTTGACTCAGTTCTCTATATGTTTGAGAAATGAGGCCTTTTTCAAAAACTTGCTTCAAAATTTTTTCACAGTTATGATTACTAACTGTATGTCCCTCCATCTTTTCACAGTTACGATCGTGAAGTGTACTTTCCTCCATCCTAATTCCCCCTCTATTTATTCTACTCTCTCTCTCCTTTCATCCTGTCCCACCTCAAAAATGTTTTGCTTTTGACAATTGCCTCTCCCAATCTGCCCTTCCTTCTATCACTTCCCTCTTCTTTTATTCCCTTCCCCTCCCACCTTCGTGCAGGGTAAGAAAGATTTATTGTTTTTTGTTTTGTTTTGTTTTAATGAGGCAATTGGTATTAAGTGACTTGCCCAGGGTCACACAGCTAGTATGTGTCAAGTGTCTGAGGCCGGATTTGAACTCAGGTCCTCCTGACTCCAGGGTCGGTGCTCCATCCACTGTGCCAGTTAGCTGCCCCTAAGAAAGATTTCTATAACCAATTGAATGTGTATGTTATTCCCTCTTTAAGCCAATTCTGATGAGAGTAAGGTTTACTCACTTCCCTCCTCACTTCCCCTATCTTCTCCTATAGTGTAAAAAGATTTTTCTTACCTTTTTTTTTTCTTGGTGGGGCAATGAGGGTTAAATGACTTGCCCATGGTCACACAGCTAGTAAGTGTCAAATGTCTGAGGTCAGATTTGAACTCAGGTCCTTCTGAATCCAGAGCCAGTGCTTTATCCACTGCACCACCTAACTGCACCTTTCCTCTTCTCTTACCCCTTAATTTTATTTTTAAAATATAATCCCTTTATATTCAACTCATATATGTGCCTTCTGTCTATATATACACACCTTCTAAATGCCCTAATATTGAGAACATTTTTCGGAGTTACAAGTATCATCTTCCCATATAGAAATGTAAACAATTTACCCTTCTTAAGTCCCTATTTATTTCTTTCCTGTTCACCTTTTTATGCTTCTCTTGAATCTTGTATTTGAAAAATCAAATTTTCTATTCAGCTCTGGTCTTTTCATTAAGGATGCTTGAAAGTTGTCTATTTCATTGAATATCCATTTTCCTCCCTGAAGGATTATACTCAGTTTTGCTGGGTAGGTGATTCTTGCTTGTAATCCTAGCTCCTTTGTGTTCTGTAATATCATATTCCAAGCCCTCTGATCCTTTAATGTAAAAACTGCTAAATCTTGTGTTATCCTGACTGTGGCTTTAGGATACTTGAATGTTTCTTTCTGGCTGCTTGCAATCTTTTCTCCTTGACATATGAGATCTGGAATTTGGCTACAATATTCCTGGGAGTTTTCATTTTTGGATTTCTTTCAGAAGGTGATTGGTGGATTCTTTAAATTTCTATTTTACCCTCTGGTTCTAGAGTATCAGAGCAGTTAATTTCATGAAAGTTGATGTTTAGGCTTTTTTTTTTTTATCATGACTTTCAGGTAGTCCAATAATTCTTAAATTATTTCTACTGGATCTATTTTCCAGGTCAGTTGCTATTCCAATGAGATATTTCACATTGTCTTCTATTTTTTCATTCTTTTGGTTTTGGTTTATTGTTTCTTGATTTCTTATAAAATCATTAGCTTCCATTTGTTCAATTATAGTTTTTAAGGAATTGTTTTCTTCAGTGAGCTTTTGTACCTCCTTTGATTCTTTTTTTTAATGACTTACACAATGTTTTAATTTTTTTTTACATATAAGGTATTTTATTTTTTCCGTTACATGTAAAGATAGTTCTCAACTTTTGTTTATACAAGCTTTACAATTTCAGATTTTTCTCCCTCCCTCCCCTCTCTCCCCCCTCCCCTAGACAGCAGGTAATCTGATATAGGTTATATTTATATATCTATATACATATACATATAGATGTATACATATATATAACACACATATATATATACCCATAATAACATTAATCCTATTTCTGCATTAATCCTGTTATAAAAGAAAAAATCAGAGCAGTAATGCAAAACCTCAAAATAGAAAGAAAAAACAACAGCACCCAAAACAAAAGAAATAGTATGGTTCAATCAGCATCTATACTCCACAGTTCTTTTTTTTTTTCCTTGGATTTGGAGATCCTCTTCTATCATGAGTTCCCTGGAACTCTTCTGTACCATTGCATTGGTGAGAAGAATATAGTCCATCACAGTAGGTCAACACTCAATGTTGATGATACTGTGTACAATGTTCTTCTGGTTCTGCTCATCTCACTCATCATCAGCTCACGCAAGACCCTCCAGGTTTCTCTGAACTCCTCCTGCTCATCATTTCTTACAGCACAATAGTATTCCATTGTATTCATATACCACAACTTGTTCAGCCATTCCCCAATTGATGGGCACCCCCTCAACTTCCAATTCCTTGCTACCACGTAAAGAACAGCTATAAATATTTTTGTACATGTGGGTCCCTTTCCCCCTTCCATGATTTCTTTGGGAAAAAGACCTAAAAGTGGAATTGCTGGGTCAAAGGGTATGCACAGCACCTCCTTTGATTCTACTTTTTAAGGAGTTTTTTGTCTTCAGGGAATTTTTGTGCCTCTTTTTCTAACTAGCCAATTCTGCTTTTGAATGCATTCTTCTCCTCATTGGCTTTTTTTTTTGGTGAAGCAATTAAGGTTAAGTGACTTGCCTAGGGTCACACAGCTAGTAAGTGTTAAGTGTCTGAGGCCGGATTTGATCTCAGGTCCTCCTGACTCCAGGGCCGGTGCTCTATCCACTACACCACCTAGCTGCCCCACCTCATTGGCTTTTTGTAACTCTTTTACCATTTGGCCTTGTCTGTTTTCAAGGTGTTATTTTCTTCAGTATTTTTTTGTCTCCTTTATTAAGCTGTTGACTCTTTTTTCCATAATTTTCTTGCTTTATTCCCATTTCTCTTCCAGTTTTTTCTTCTGCCTCTCTTATTTGATTTTCAAAGTTCTTTTTGAGCCCTTCCATGGCCTGAAACTGATTTATTTATTTCTTGTAGGCTTTGGATGCAGGAGCTTTGACTTTGCTATCTTCTTCCAAGTGTGTTTTGACCTTCCTTGTCATCATAGTATCTTTCTATGGTCAGAATATTTTTCTGTTTGCTCATTTTTCTAGCCTATTGCTTGACTTTTAACTCTTTGATAAAATGGGGTTCTGCTTCCAAGGTGGAGGGTGCACTGTCCCAAGTCTCAGGGTTTGTGTGCAGCTGTTTTCAGAGATACTTCTAGGGACCTGTAAATTTTCAATTATTCCAAGGAGGTATGCTCTAAGTAGACGCATATTACTACTTTCCTGGCCTGTAGTCTGGTCTGTGAATGACCACAAGCCTTCTTTTGTGACTTGGAATTTTGACAAGGGTCCCTACTCTATTACAGCCACAAGCTCTGATGTGCTAGTGCTCTTTGCCCTGGGACTGCCACCAAGGACTGCAACTCTGAAAAAACAGCAGAGTCCTGTCCCCAGTGCCAGCAAAGAGACCCCTGTCATTTCCTTCTGATCAGTTGTTTGACCCTTTTACTAACTGTTGGCTGAGAGTTCCAGAAGTAGCTGCTGCTGCTGCTGCTGCTGCTGAATCAGTGGTTTCCCCAAGACCTGATCCTGGTTTATTGGGGCCCAGTCTGTGCCGATGCAGCCTGTGCTGGACTGCACTCCACTCTCATCAGGGTGTGACAGACCTTTCTTGCTGACTTTCTAAGTTATTTTTGACTGGAAAATTATTTCACCCCCTTCTTTTGTGGCTTCTGCTGCTCCAGGAATTGTTTTATGGCATTATTTAAAGGGGTTTGGAGGGGTTTGGGGAGTTGCACTGCTTTTTCTCTGTCATCTTAGCTTCCACCTCCAAGACACACATTTTCTACTATAACAGCATCTTATGGAGTGACAATATTTAGCACATAGTAATATTCAGTAAATATATTTTTCTTGATTCAATTGATTTGTTTATGGCCCTCTAATGATATAGTGTTACTATTTCACAAAATCTACAGTCACCATTGCATTAACTTGTAAAAATCTTGCTAAGTATGGGTCACCCATATCTAGGGCAGCTGGGTCACTCAAAGAATAGAGTGCTGGGCACAAGTCAGGAAAACCTGAGTTCAAATCTGGCCTCAAATGCTAGCAGCATGACCCTGGGCAAATCACTTGAGCTCCATCTGTCTTAGTTTACTCATCTGTAAAATGGAGATAGTAAGAGTCCCTACCTCCTAGGGTTGTTGTGAGAATCAAATGAGATAATTATTCATAAATCAATTAGCACAGTGCCTGGCACATAATAGGCCCTTGATAAATGTTTGTTCCCTTTCCCTCATTTAGGTGTTGGGCTCTATAGCAGAAAATTTCATTTTTTAATTGGACTGATCTTGACCTCTATCAGTCAACCTCAATGGTTAGTCCATATAATTTTAAATGACTGATTAGAATTTCTGGAAAGAAAAGTACCATACAATCTGCATTTAATCGATATCTATTTTAGCAAATTTATAATCCTCTCTAAAAAGATAATTTAATGGACCTGTTCCTTTTCTAAGATCAAATCATAATTTTAGGCTGATCAAGCCCAATTTTAATTATCTTCACACAACAGTGGTTTTTAATTGCTGTTGCTGGCTATGAATATTGATCCAATTAGTTCCATATGGTGTTAGATGATTTTCAGATTCTTAATGAAACTAGAGTTTTAGTGAAGCAGTTCTATTCATTTTGAATCGTTCATTGTAATGAACCAATGATATAGATATCATAGAAATTAAGCAATATTTTATTATATGACTCTCTCTTTGGGATACACATTATTCAATATTTTTAAAATAATTTTTAATGCTTTTACAGGGTGAATATTTTCTTCAAGAAGAGAGTTGAAAGGTCTTAAATGAACACTGAACAATATTATAAAAATGGAATTGTTTATCTTAACAAATAGGAAATGTCTCATATCTGATTTGGGACTCTTATCAGAATTTGCTGCCAATGTATAATCAGTTCATCAATTGGTTAAATAAAATATTTTAAAATTGACATCAAAGTAAGAGAGAAAATCATAAGGAAAATGCTGCTTAAATTGTGATAGTTTCATCGTGACCTATTAAACTAAGACATAGATATTAAGAAATGGAAAGCAGAAAAAAGCAAAATATTGGACTTTTTAATAGTATTTTATTTTTCCAATTATAATGTAAAGATAGTTTTTAACATATATTTTTGTAAGATTTTAAGTTCCAGGGAGCAGCTAGGTGATGCAGTGGATAAAGCACTGGCCCTGGATTCAGGAGGACCTGAGTTCATATCAGGCCTCAGACACTTGACACTTACTAGCTGTAAGACCCTGGGCAATTCACTTAACCCTGATTGCCCTGCAAAAAAAAAAAAAAAGATTTTAAGTTCCAAACTTTTCTCCCTCCCTCCCTTCCCTCCCCCTTCCTGAAGCCAACAAGCAATGTGATATAGGTTATATTTCAATCATGTTAAACATATTTCCACATTAGTCATGTTGTGAGAGAAGAATCATAACAAAATGAAAAATAACACAAGAAAGAAAAAGCAACAACAAAAGTGAAAAGAGTATGCTTCAATCTGCATTGACTCCATAGTTCTTTTTCTGGATGTGGAGAACATTTTCCATCATGAGTCTTTTGGCATTGTCTTGGATCATTGTATTGCTGAAAAGAGTTACCTATCACAGTCAAAGACATTGGACTTGATTATTATTAGTTTCTGAAAAAAAGTTCATTAAATGTTATTAAAATGAAGAATCCATGAGAACTCAGAAACCATGTCAACCAGCAAATACTTGATCTCCTCTCCAAGTAGAATTCAATACAATACTGGGTTGAAATACAAATTCATTTGTAAAATGCTACCAGGGATAGATGGTAGATGGAAGATGACATTCAATGTCTCCTCATAAAACAGTGAAATAAAGACAAAAATCAAGTTAAAGGAAGCTTGGTGGATAATTCAACTACATTACATTATCCTAAGTACATTCCTACATGAAGCTAGCAGGAGGACAACAATGGAATAGATTTGTGATCATTTCATTGAAGGTGAGTATTGGAATGGATTTCTGAGGCCATCTAATACAATCCTTACCTGAACAAGAATTGTCCCTATAAAAGATCCAACAAATTATTTATTTGCAAGGCAAAAAGAAGGGACTAGAAAAGCTTATAAACAATCCTGGAACCAACATGATAGAGAGAAGAGGTGCATCCAAGCATTTGCAATTCTTCAAACTCGTGGTCAAGGTTTTGACATGATAACTTGATTTTTATCTCCTTATCTAATGTCATGATGACTCTATTAAAGTGCCTGACCTCAATATTTCATTTTTTTTTAATTTTTTTTTGGTGGGGCAATGGGGGTTAAGTGACTTGCCCAGGGTCACACAGCTGGTGAGTGTCAAGTGTCTGAGGCCGGATTTGAACTCAGGTACTCCTGAATCCTGGGCCGGCGCTTTATCCACTGCGCCACCTAGCTGCCCCCACCTGACCTCAATATTAGTTGGGGAATATGGGGAGTGGGAGACTGGAATTGGCAATGACAGCATATTTGCCTATAAGTATTGTGAGCATCTTAATAACCAACAAATCACTAACTCTCCTTCTATTTTTTTTTCACATCAAGAACATTTATGGGCTGCCACAATGAAGTCTATTGTTTGTTTTGAAGGAGTACAGAAATCAGACATACCCATATTGAAACAAAAGCATAAAACATAATCCAAAGACAAATGTAAAAAGAACATATTAGATTCAGTGCTACTATTTAGAAAAGAAAATAAAGAGCTGACTATAATGGGAAAATGTCCTTGTCTTCTTTCCAGATTTGGAAGATAGTTTTAACAGAGCACTTCCTCCCATAAAATGTTCATAAAATATAATGTGTCTTAATATTTTCTTTTGATTTATTATTCCTAAGCCAGTGATGGTTTTAGATTCTGTACTTATGCATAATCTGATACACTAGATAATCAAATTTCATTTATTGGTTCACCAATTTGCATTATTAATATACTTGGTAACATTAAAATAAGATAGATGAATGGCTCTGAGCTCTTTGGATGGAAGGTGATTTATAAATAACAAGAATTATTATTATGTAATCACATTAGAGATAAAAAGCAGAATAATCCTCTAGCTAGTAAAATTCTTTGAGTGGAATAGGAAGCTATTCAGAATTTGCAATCTATAAGCCATAAGAGTTTAAATTATGAATTATCATGTATTCAGGAAATGAAAATGTCATCCACAGGTAGATGGTATAAAGAGAAAATAGAAATAAAGTGTTTGGGAGCATTTTCATTTCTTCAGCCGTAAAAACAAATTGTCATCTGATTACATAGAGGAAGAAACCGCAGCCCTATTCCAGATTCTTTCCTGTTATAAGAAACCAAGCAATCTACTTGCTCAACTTAAAGAAATGGTTACATCTGGCCATTGACTGCCTTCATTTTTATCCCATCTCTTCCTCTGAATATCCTTTTTGAACAGTGCATAATCTGAAGATTACAGCCAAGCAAAGATGCTGTATGACCTCTCATATTTTTCTGTAGAACGAAGCTGCTTAACCATTTTTCTTTCTTCACCATGTACACCTTTGGCAACCCAATAAAGCCTACAACCCCCTTTTTAGAATAAAGTTATTAAATGCATAAAATACAATATATAATATGATTTTTCAATTATATTTAAAATACAGTTATCAGTATATTTTAAAAAAACAAAATAACCAAGTTCACAAACTCCAGGTAAAGAATGCCTGGTATAGGGGAAGAAATTATTCTACCTCTCCAAAAAGGTATATACGAGCTAAGTCCCTTTAGAAGGGCTTTTGCTCAATGTTTACTTTCAGAAAAATTGGTAGCTTTGTACTTATTGCAATTTAAAGCATATTGACATCACTTCATCCACTCAAAATGTATATCCCTCACCAGACCATTACTGACTTTCCTTCCTACCTGGTCTAAAATTTCCACTATTAAGAGTCAGCTAAGGGCAGCTAAGTGGTGCAGTAGATAGAGCACCAGCCCTGGATTCAGGAGGATCTGAGTTGAAATTCGAACTCAGACACTTAACACTTACCAGCTGTGTGACCCTGGGCAAGGTACTTAACCCCAATTGCCTCACAAAAACAAAACAAGAGTCAGCTAGGTGGCAGTATGACTTCTTGGGCACAGCTAGGTGGCTCAGTGGATAAAGCACCAGCCCTGGATTCAGGAGGACCTGAGTTCAAACCCAGCCTCAGACATTCAACACTAGCTGTGTGACCCTGGGCAAGTCACTTAACCATCATTGCCCCACAAACCAAACAAACAAAAACCAGAAATGTGATTGAAAGAGGTAATTTCTATATATACAAAGAGACCAAGAGAGTAAAAACACTCTAATACAACTGGGATAGGTCTTTGTCAGATGATGCCATATCACAGTAAAATGCAAGTTCCTTGAAGGAAGGGACTATTTTATTTTTGTCTTTGTATCACTGAGTCTAGCACAGTCCTTGGCACATAGAAAGTATTCCAAAAAATGCTTAATGAATTGAATTGAATTGGAGTGATTTCTCATGAAGGGAGCCAGTCTAGCCAATAAAAACCCACAGCAGGTGAGCTGATCTAGATCTTATTAAACTTCCCTAAAAAATCTTTCTTTGATCAAATCATTTACATGTTGTAATTTATAGCATTCTCAAAAACACAGCAAGATAAAACACAGCAAAAAAAAAAAAGAGATTCATTTAGCAGCTTAATTCTTCAGACAAATAGTTTATAACGTATCAGCATACCCTGGAGAATCATCTCTTAAACCTTTCAGTCTCCCAGTATTCCTTCTAAGGCAAAGATTCTTTTTTTTTTTTTAAGTGAGGCAATTGGGGTTAAGTGACTTGCCCAGGGTCACACAGCTAGTAAGTATTAAGTGTCTGAGGTCGGATTTAAACTCAGGTACTCCTGCCTCCAGGGTCGGTGCTCCATCCACTGTGCCACTTAGCTGCTCCTAAGGCAAAGATTCTTAACCTGGAGTCCATGAACTTGATTTTGTTTCTAATATTTTGTCAACTGTATTTCAATACAATTTATTTCCTTTGTAATCTTTTGCATTTTAATTAATTTATTTAAAAAGATTGTACTGAAAGGGGATCATAGGGGACCAGATGGCCAAAGGGGTGTGACACAAAAAAAGGTTAAAGATCCCTTTTTAAAGGATTATTCTTAACTTGACCAAAGCTGAACCCAATAAATCTTTCTTTTAGCTGAATTAGTCTGATAGTTACTCTACTTCAGTGAAGAGTCCTTCCTGGGATGGCCATGCCTCTACATTTACACTCTAAATAGGCTTCCAATAAGTGAGGAGAGAGGAGAGGGGAGTGGGGAGAGGGCAGAGGAAAAGAGTTAGTACAGGCAATGTTTTTCTAGAAATATTATTAGGTACCAATGAATTTTTCTTCATTTAGATAAGTTTGGAAAGGGTTTCTGATTGGAGAAATATTGTTTAATATATATGAAATAGGAAGTGTCTATGCTGGGCAGGGGGAGGAGGAATAGATGCACTTCCACAATGTCCAAATAGAACATCTTGATTTCCAGTGGCTAAAATCTTATTTGGGGGTTAGGGGAATAAAGAGAAAGTACCTATTGACCCAGTGAAATTGGCAGGATGGGTACCTGATAAGGAAAGTGAACATTTTAGGATTCCATGGCTCTTATTGGCTTCTTTTGATAATTTGTATTGCCAGTGCAAGGAGAATGAAAAATTGTCCTGCTGTGTTAAGCAATCAAAGGCAGAGGTAAATGATTTTTTAATCTTCAAGAAAAGAAGCTTTTTATGGATCTGTTAATTACCTAAGAGGGCAACATTAATAGAAGCCAGTTGTAGGTGGAAAATATAATTTCTGACCCCAGAGTTTGCTCTGGAGAGTGTGTTTAAACCCTGCAGAAATTAGGATTATAAAGGTAAATGAATAGAAGCAGGAGTGAAGATGGGAGGGAACAAAACAGGTGGCAAGAAAGTCATTGGTTGAGTATTAATACCACTATCTCCCAGGGAGTCACTTTTTTTGAAAAGGAGTCAGGGAGTATGTTGGGGGTAGGAATGTGTGTGCAAGGGATTACTAACAAAGAACTCGAACAGTTGCTGGGGAGTGCAGATGGAATTAAATAAACCAATGAATCATTACAGCAATGGCTAATAAGGATGTGGTCTAATGGAGTCGATTCAGAGTTCTTGTCAATTGTAGAGATCCCTTGACTGGGATAGCTTACAAAGGATTTGTTCTTACAAAGCCAGCTGAATTAATCAGAACCTCTGGTTTTCAAGTGGGGAGTTCTACATCCTTAGTTCCATAGAAATAAATTCCCTCTACAATTGAGTGCCCAGCTGAGGGAAGCAAAGTAAATGGTTACATTTTTTATAAAATATATGGGTTTGGTGGATTAGTTATGCCCACAGTCCCCAACTCCTTATAATCAATAATTGTACAGGTTTCCAGTACAATTAGGTCCTTCCTTTTGGGCAGAATCAGAGCTGACAAGTTTTATCTTTGGGGATTTCCTACCAGTCTAGCATAAAGACCTGAGCAGATAAACTGGTAAAATTTGTGGGGAAGATTGGAGCTGCCTCAGCATCTTTTCATGAAAATAGAATTAATTGTCCATACAAATGAGTCCCCTTAGGATGATGGTAGGAGGCACAACATCCAATGCTATGTTGAATGAAAAAAAAGGGCGATAATGTTCTTTCCTATGAGGAACTGTGGGGATGGCTTTTGAAATATGTGTTAGATAAGGATATGATTGATGGTCAGGCAATGGGAGTGTTAGTAAAATTGTATTGAAACATTTGGGAGTTCTGCTCTGCAAACATTTAGGACTTCACTGAAAACTTCCACCCCATTTGCCCATTCCCCTACACCACCTAGTTGTTCAGAGCCACTAGAATCTTTGTATTTAGATTTTAGGTATTATCAAAATGATTCTCCCTAAGGTTGAAAGATGTTTCAATTGCATGACTTGAGTTAGGTGCTGGGGCTGGACACTGGAAGCCATATGCCTAAGTCATTCTGGTTTGGAAGGAGGGTGGAGATTAGGTACCAAACTCATAAGAGGCTGCAGTTACTTGCAGTTTGCTATTTTCCTAGGATATCTTTAATGGTTTCCTAGAAATCCCCCAGTTTCTATTGAAAATTGGGGTATGGGAGAGAAAAGATCATCTAAGGAAAGTACTGGTTCTCAGATAAAAGTGCATAGGAAAGCTCCTCTCTGTTTCTCAATTGTGGTGGCTGGTGAGTCTATGGTGGACATAGGTATTATGCATTCTTGGAAGTCAGTACCTATACAAATATATACAGTAGGTTCTCTGCTAGTAATTATGGATAGAGATAAAATGAAAAATTTTAGAGTTGTCTGAACCATCTCTTGTTTATATTAAATAATATTGGGTCAGAGGTGAAAACCATTTTCTCTCTAATAACAGAGGTGAAGGAAGTTGGAATACTTCATTATAGAAATATCCTTTAAAATCATTTTGTTGGGCTAGTGAAGATTAGTGTTACTTGGTTGAAAATAGATCCTCAGGAACTGAATATAGTTGTTATACTAATTGCTCTGGCCATTTCTGTCTGTCAGAGATATAGGCCAGGTAACCCAGGCCCCTGTGTGAATAGTATGAAGCTATTGGTTTTGCTGGTGCTCTGTTTTTTATTTCCATAACTAAAATTGGTCAGGAGAATTTGCTTTCACCTGAGAAAGGGTTCTATATACTTTATGTTTCTTTGTTTGTTTGTTTTGCTTTTGTGGGGCAATGAGGGTTAAGTGACTTACCCAGAGTCACACAGCTAGTAAGTATCAAGTGTCTGAGGCGAGATTTGAACTCAGGTCCTCCTGACTCCAGGGCCAGTACTCTATCCATTGCACCACCTAGCTGCACCCCCTCTATATACTTTTGTTTGTGTGTTTGTTTGTTTTTTTATTTGTTTGGCAGGGCAATGAGGGTTAAGTGACTTGCCCAGGGTCACACAGCTAGTAAGTGTCTGAGGCTGGGTTTGAGAACTCAGGTCCTCCTGAATCCAAGGCTGGTGCCTTATCCACTGTGCCACCTAGCTGCTCCAAAATTCAGTGATTTTTTTTTTCCCTTTGGTGAGGCAATGGGGATTAAGTGACTTGCCCAGGGTCACACAGCTAGTAAGTGTCAAGTGTCTGAGGCCAAATTTGAACTCAGATACTCCTGAATTCAGGGCTGGTGCTTTATCCACTGCGCCACCTAGCTGCCCCACCTCTATATACTTTTACTGTCCTTCCTCAATGTTATTTAAATTTACCTTCATAGTGCCACAGTTTGGTGGTAGAGACCCAAAGGAAACCCCACTTTCTGGAAACTTCAATGCCCATCATTATATTGATAGTTTAACATTGAATGGGCTAGATGAGGCTACAGGGGCAGAAGCCTAGGTTGGATGAAAGCTTATATGAGAGACAAAGGGTAAGAGATAAACTCAGAAAATATGACGTCCAACTCACTTAATTTAGTTTTGAGGAATACACGGGATGGGGAGTGCCCAGATGATTTCAGATGTAATCTCTAATAAGATATTGACATGCAACCCTGACTAAAAGGGAAGCCCAGAGGTTTATTGAATTCTTAAAGATTTGGAGAACTCATATTGTCAATATGGGTATTTAGATGGCCCGTATTTACTAAGTTACTCACAGGTCTGACTCTTTCAAGTAGGGGACTGGGGCAGGCCATAGTCTTGGAAGTTCTAAGGGGAGATGACTATCATTCTCTTGGGTCTTTCTGTTCTCAAGGGGTTCATCGTCTTAAAAAATCTCTGTCCATAAGAACCGGAATTTGGGGAGTCTTTGGCAGATAGCAGAGTGACTAAGTTAATGACTGTTTTCGGTATCTTCATCCAGATCATGTCCGTTAACTGTGAGTGTCTCCCAGGACTTCTTTTCTTCTTCTTCTATAGTAGTTCACTTTCTGATCTTATCAGCTCCCATGGATTCAGCTATCATCTCTCTGCAGATGGTTTTCAGATATATGTGTCTTGTCCCAACCTCTCTGCTGACCTCTAGTCTTACTTCTCCTATGTCCAAAACTGAACTCATTATATTCCCCCCCAAAAAAATCCTCCATTCTTCCTAGCCTCCCTATTATTGTCAAGGTTACCACCATCCTCCCAGGCACCCAGGTTTACAATGTAGATCCACTACTCACTCTCTCTCACCCTGCATATTGTAAAAAAAATTAATAATTAGCTAACCTGGAAAAATTTTATAATAATTGGACTTATGAAAAATTATAATTATATGAAAATTATAAGTTTAGAGAAATTATAATTGGGCCGTAAGTCCTGCCGCTGTCGCCATTAAAATGTGAAAATATTTTTGATGACTAGCCTAATTTTGGGGGCTAATCTGACTAGAGGACTGATCTGGGGACTTTTGACTATTTGGCTATCTGACTGTCTATCAACTTAGCATGGGCCCTTTATAAAGTTCCACCACACTGCTCCCAAAATTGATAAGCAAAAGATTAAGAAAGGGCAGCTAGGTGGCACAGTGGATAGAGCACCGGCCCTGGAGTCAGAAGGACCTGAGTTCAAATCTGGCCTCAGACACTTAACACTTACTAGCTGTGTGACCCTGGGCAAGTCACTTAACCCCAATTGCCTCACAAAAAAAAAAAAAAAAGATTAAGAAGTCTCTTAACTAAATAATCAAAGCAGAGTTTATTTATGAGATACTATTTAAAATTAAGAATACAGGGAAATAAAATGTACAACCTGACTGCATTCCTGGGTGCTTTCACCTGCTGCCCCTGGAACCTTTTCAATACAAGAAGGGCCTTAGCTGCCTCTTGCCTCAGGGCACTCAGGTCCTTTATTCTAATTCTGAGCCCCTTTCACTTTGTAAATCCCTCTGCTTCTAACTTTGCTCTCCTTACTGCCACCGCTGAACCCCTGTGTTTCTCTCTCACTGACCTTCTGTCTGTCTGCTCCGTCAGTCTGCCCTTTGGCCTCTCTCTTCTCTGCTCCTAGTCCTTTAGCCTTCTCCTGCGTCCTTGTAGCCCCGTCTCTCATCTGCCGCCCTTCCAGTCCTCCTGTCTCTCTATCTCCAAACTTTCTAATCTTATCAGCCACCTCCCTGAGTCTAACTCCTGGGTCTATATATACCTTTTCTTCTCTCCACTCAAATCTCGGGGCCTCCTGTGCCCCCACAGACCAAGCTAATCCTCCAGCCAGGGCTGCGGCTGGTGGTGGGGGGCGCTCGAGCCTCACGTGCTACACCAGAGCCCAGCCTGGACAAGCCTAGGATCTCTTGGATACCTCCACTCAGGTCGGAGGGAGCTGGGGGCTTTTTTCCCCCAGCTGAGTGACCTGGCGTCTTGTACAGCCCACGGGGCTTTTTTGGCTCAGCTGAAGCAGAGGTGGAGGGGCACCAGCACCTCCCACACAGAAGAGACCCTGAGGGCCTAATGCTTTCTAATCTCAGCCTAAAGGTAGGGTCCCCAAATCAAAATAAATTTCCACAATATCCATTGCTAAGTCCTGTCATTTCTAACTTTCTTCCATGTTATCACCTCACACCTGGTTGCATAGACTTCTGGTTGGTCTCCTTGCTTCAAGTCTCTTCTTAGACCAATTCATCTGTCGATCAGCCATCAAATTGATCTTCCTAAAGTGCAAGTCTGACTATGCCATCCCCTTATTTAAGTCCAGTGGCTCCCTATCATCTTCAGGATTGAATAAAAAAATCTTCTGTTTGCTTTTTAAAGCCCTCCATGACTTGGCCCCTACCTATCTTTCCAGTCTTTTTACACCTTACACCAGAGGTGTCAAAATCAGGCCTGCCACAAGCACCTGCAAAACTCCCAAGTGAGGACTGAACCAGATGAAAATGTAACCGGGAAATGTTTAGCAAAATAAAAAATATATAATATAATAATATATTATAATATATAATGTCAATTTGTGGTTTTCTGAGTCAATATGAGGTCCACAGGAATATGTTTCTATTTGACTTTAACACTGCTGCCTTACGTCAACCCCACAAACTTTGCAATCCGGTGTCTCTGGCCTCTTCACTGGTCCTTAACCAAGACACTATTTCTGGTTTCTAGTCATTTTTGCCAGCTGTCCCCCATTTCTGGAGGACTCTGTCCCTCCTCATTTCTGCCTTTTAGCTTCCCTAGCTTCCTTGAAGCCTCAAATAAAGTCCCACCTTTTGCAAGAAGCCTTTCCAAGTGCTCCCTAATCTTAACACCCTCCCTCTAATTTATCCTGTATATGTGGTGTTGGTATGTAGTTGTTTGCATGTTTGTTTTCTCTCCAATTAAACTGTGGACTCCTGGAGACCAGGAACTATCTTTTACCTTTCTTTTATCTTCAGCATTAACCCCAGTGCTTGGAACATAGTAGGTGTTTAATAAATGCTAGCTGATATGATTCATGGGCAGCCAGGTGGCACAGTGCATAGAGTGCTGGGCCTGGAGCCAGGAAGGCTCATCTTCCTGAGTTCAAATCTAACTGAAGACACTTCTTATTTCTCTGACCCTGGGCAAGTCCCTTAACCCTGTTTGCTTCAGTTTCCTCATCTGTAAAATGAGCAGGAGAAGGAAATGGCAAACCACTGTGGTATGTTTGTCAAGAAAATTGGAAATGGAGTCACAAAGAGTAGAACATGACTGAACAACTGAGTATTGGGCTTTCCAAGTCATAAGCCTTTTTGCTGTACTATATTTAAAAAATAGTTGCTTGGCTGTTATTTGACCCTTTGCTACTGAATGGATGACTATTACCCTTTGGCCAGAGTTGCCCATTTTGAGTGGGTGATATAGGATGGTAACAGGTAGGCATAGTAGGATTCCTTTGTTAAATGGTACATTCAAGATCATACTCAAAGAGGCCTCTCAGTTGTCAGTGCCCTTCATTAACAGGTTATATTTTAGGAAGCTGAGACTGTCAGGCCCAGCCCTAATGCTTTGCCTCTTCTGTTAAAAAGAATAACTTTTATATAGTACTTACTATGTGCCAGGCACTGTGCTAAATGCTTTACAATTATTATATCATTTAAATTTTCCTCACAACAACCCTAGGAAATAGGTGCTATTATTATTCCTATTTTACATATGAAGAACTTGAAGCAAACAGAGGTTAAGTGACTTGTCCAAGGTCACACATCTAGTAAGCATCTAAGGCCAGATTTGATGTCATCTTCCCAGCTATAGGCCCAGTGGTCTGTCTATTTTGCCACCTACCTGCCCCTAACATTAACTCAATGGGACCCTGCCTATTAGTAACCAGATCTTATGAGACATTGTTTTGCTTCATTTCCCGATTGTTTTGTTCCTCAAGAGAAATATATACAAAATTGGAAGTTGGCAGCCATTAATATATAACTGGGGACATACAGAGGTTTGAGGTCCTGATAAATCTTTTTAAAGGGGTGAGCTAAGTTGACTGGTATATGACAGGGCCTTGAGAAATAAACCAGAAAAGATTTTAATTTATATTAATTCCTATTTGTGGTGGGTGTGAGACCCCATGATCCCTTTAACTAAGGACAAAAAAGATACTTCTGTTCATTTGTACTCCTGTTGTGTCAACTGGAATATCTATACTTTAGAACTATCAATATGCCATGATCCCCCATGGTTTTGGACCTGCCTCTGATGGGTAAATTTCTTGTTTTGGCCCTCTTCCTCCATCAGCAGGATGAAGTTTGCCTCTGTTGGAATTGATAGATAGTGCCAGTTAAATTTGCTAATGTGACAAGTACTATCAAGGCCCTTACATAATACATACTTATTTTTGTGAGCCTTTGAGCAAGAAATGCATTTTATTGAGTAAAAGGTCTAAAAATGAGACCAACCCCATGACATTTACTGGGTTTTTCCAGCTTCCATACCATGCAGGGACAGCTAGTATTGTGGAACACAGGAAAGAATCTTTAGCACAACAGCTTCATCACCACAATCCTGATGATCAGGTTTGGGTATCCATCCTATCTTCTCAGAGTCTGCCTTATAGTTAATAAAATGGATTCTGCCTTCTGGAGTACTCACCTAATCAGCATGGACTGCTTAGACGCATAGAGGCAGCTGTGGGGCTCAGTGGATAGAATGCTGGGCCTAGAGTCAAGAAGACCTGAGCTCAAATCTGACCTGAAACATTTTTACGAGTGTGACCCTAGGCAAGTCATTTAACACTGTTTGCCTCAGTTTCCTCATTTGAAGGAGAGAATGGAAATGACAAACCACTCCAGTATCTTTGCCAAGAAAGCCCCATGGGCAGCTAGGTGGCTCAGTGGATAGAGCACTGGCCCTGGAGTCAGGAGTACCTGAGTTCAAATCCGACCTCAGACACTTAACACTTACTAGCTGTGTGACCCTGGGCAAGTCACTTAACCCCAATTGCTCACTAAAAAAAAAAAATTAAGAAAGCCCCATGGACAGTATGTTCCATGGGGTCATGAAGAGTTGGACATGACAACAGAAACAACACCTATCTGCAGAGTCAAGGTTGATCATTCTAATCCTTTTTATGATTCCATCCTGTGTGGAGTTGCCCAGGCCCCAGGTTTTCTGACTCCCTACTTGCCTGGGGAAATAATCCCCCTTAGTTGGCATGTTTTCTTTTTTTTCTAGAATGGTTTGGACAGTTCTTTCCTAGAAAGGATTTTGGGGAGGTACCAGAGAGTAGAACTATTAGGAGGAATTTTGCTTTTTAACAATGAAGAAGGTGAAAGAGTGTAAACAGAATCTAACCTAGGTGAAGTCAAGGCCCCAAGCATTGAGCCCATATCCTTGCACTTCTCCATTGGAGGTTAGAGCAATCCAACTCATTAAGGAGAAAACCAACCAAAGTGGCCTGGGTAGAGATGGATTCCTTTGTCCAGATTGCTGGAAGAGGCTGAATTTCATGACCAAGCCATGTTCTCAGCAGAAGGAGCGAGCTGAAGGCTTTCAGCTCACCTCCTCATTTGAAAGTCCACCCCATCATTAATTGTTGACCCATCAGGGTTGATTTTCACTTGTCAGGGGCACCCCCCCACCTTTTCCAAAGATATTTGTGATATTCAGTGATCTCCATAGTTTTGTCTTTGGTTACCAAGAGAAACCACTGACCATCAATCTGGTTATCAGCTAACCTAATTAACAAATTGTTTATCAATGACCAAGAAACTCTCTTGGGCTTTCATTCATCACAGAAGTATTCATCCAACTCCCAGAGAAGAAGGGGTTAGTTCTTTGGTATAAACCTCTAAAGGGGCCAAACTTTTGGAACACCTTCCTGATAAGGTTTCTAGGGAGAGTGATGTTTTGGCTGTGAACTGAGTAACACTGAATAGGTGTTGAACTCGATGTCCCTCATGCTGTGCCTGGCCAACATAATTGTTTATACTTCAGAAGATTTTTATGAACTGCCTCTTATATCACTTAGCCACTATGTTGCAGAAGATTCTTTATGATGTTTATATATAATGCCTCCTCCCTTTTCTACTGTTGTTTTTAACATTATTTTAGTGGTGAGAAATTCTCTAGAAAATTTTGGGGACCTTAACACCAAGGGGTGGGATGTGATAGAAACTGTGCTTGTTTTGTGTAGGCATCAAGTGGGATGCAGGGGCAAGTGCTGGGAAGAAGCAGTCTGCCTGTTCCTAAGTGCATGTCCCCACTCCTTCTGCTGCTATAGCCATTGCCAAGCCTCCTCCTCCTTCCTTTCCCTTTCATCCCTTCCCCCTGGGTTTCTGTTCCCCTGCTTCCCAGGAAGGAAGAAAAGAAGGAAGGAAGGAAGGAAGGAAGGAAGGAAGGAAGGAAGGAAGGAAGGAAGGAAGGAAGGAAGGAAGGAAGGAAGGAAGGAAGGAAGGAAGGAAGGAAGGAAGGAAGGAAGGAAGAAAAATGGGAAGGAAGGAAACAAGCATTTATTAAGCACCTACTGAACCATATATTATTCTAAGTGCTTTACAAATGTCTCATTTGAGCCTCACAACAACCCTTCAAGGTATGTGCTATTATGAGCCTCATTTTACAGCTGAAAAACTGAGATAGAGGTTGAATGACTTGCCCAGAGTCACATGGCTAGTAAGCATCTAAGGTCAGATTTTAATTCAGGTCTTCTGACTCCAGCCCCAGTGCTCTCTCCGCTGCATCTGCCTCTAGATAGCTGGCATTCCGCACATGAGGGAGCAACTCAGGCACGGTGTACTGGGTTGAGCTGATCCTTTAAGGAGGCAGGAGATCCTCTGACTTCCTTGCAACTTGAAGTTTTTAAATAAATAAATAAATAAATGAATGAATGAATGAATGAATGAATGAATGAATGAATGAATGAATGAATGAATGAATAAATAAATAAATGAATGAATGAATGAATGAATGAATGAATAAATGAATGAATAAATAAATAAATAAACGAATAAATATATATATATATATATATATATACGTTCCTACGGCCTGCAGGGAATATTTTTTTTCTGAGTTTCTTACCTGGGAACTGGAGGCAAATGAAGAGTTATATTTTATATCCTTTTTACTTTGATCTTTTTCTTTTGGTGGGGCAATGAGGGTTAAGTGACTTGCCCAGGGTCACACAGCTAGTAAGTGTCAAGTGTCTGAGGTAGAATTTGAACTCAGGTCCTCCTGGATCTAGGACTGGTGCTTTATCTACTGTGCCACCTAGCTGTCCTTTGTTGAATTTGATCTTTTGGGGGGGGGGTATCCTTTTTACTTTCATGTTGATTTTTTTTTTAATCTCTTAATTAGTAAAGTGGCATTTGTTTTGTTTTATGGTGCACAAATGTTTTATTGCATTTTAACTATCATTGCACTAGGTTTAGACCTGGAGCTAAAGGTTCAACATCAAATCTCCACCATTTTCACTTTGGAAAAGTTTTAACCACTTCTATAAAATATACAAATACAAACCCCAACCCCCAACCCCCAAGCTTTGCCTTGTCACAGAAGCTGTTTTCTGTTTACCTGTTGAACCAACTTCTTCCCATTGAAGAAAAAGAGATAGAGATTCAACTACCCACTGAAACCATCACAACCAGCATGTAGAAGCCTGTTTATTTAAATGCTTGTTTGTATTTCTGTGTTATCGCAGCAACTATTAAAGAATATGGACATTAACAATGATTTTAGTCCAAAACAACATGTGTGCTGTCTGAGATTGAGAGAGGGGAAGCTAACTCAAAGAGGAAATGAGATTTTCCTCAAGTCAGGCTGAAGTGATGGTAAGTCAGAAAGAAAATGTGTTCGATTTTACTTATCTCTGAGCCTATTCATGTTGTCTGACTGATCTTGAACCTGGAGAAAAACTTAAATTATAAACAAGTCATTAGGGGGCAGCTAGATGGCGCAGTGGTAAAACACCGGCCCTGGATTCAGGAGTACCTGAGTTCAAATCCGGCCTCAGACACTTGACACTTACTAGCTGTGTGACCCTGGGCAAGTCACTTAACCCTCATTGCCCTGCAAAAACAAAACAAAACAATAAACAAGTCATTAGCAGTGACATCTCCCTGATGTTCTTTGTTCAGGTAACCACCCTGCACTTCTTGCCCAGCCATCTCCAACCTGGCTACATACCAGATGGCCCTCAAACTTGTGCAGTACTATTCTACTTCTTCAGTGAAGGTCACAGGGTAGAGGATTAGGACAAAGAATCCAATTTAATTCTATTAAATGTAAGTCAAACAATTTCTCAAGCACTGTTTAGACCAAACTTACTTGGTCTTTTGGCTGTAGGTCAATATATCTTTTTTTTTTCAGGGCAATGGGGGTTAAGTGACTTGCCCAAGGTCACACAGCTAGTAAGTATCAAATGTCTGAGGCCAGATTTGAACTCAGGTACTCCTGAATCCAGGGCCGGTACTTTATCCACTGCGCCACCTAGCCGCCCCCAGTCAATATATCTTGATGAGAATTATTTGTATTGCCTCGCAGCAGTTGAAATATAAATTCTACAAAAGAAAAGAATAATTCATTCAATTTGGATCTAATCAGGGTCTATCTATCCTATTTACTGTTTAATAGATTCATAGAGATATTACTCACACACCAAAATGGAGAATTAAGGAAATTGCAAAGCTTCAAACCACTAATCCTCCATTTATCTGGGGTTTTGAGGATAAATCTTTATGAAGTGATGGAATGGTGCTTGGGAATTTAACAGCACTGACAAAATGCTCCATTGTCTACCACTATGAAAATAATGGTGTTCCAAATGTTTGAGTCACTTAGCTATGAGAAAGAAATGGAGTAAGCTATGAGAAAAAGAAAAGTCTTAGAAAAGCTGAAAGAATACAATGGAGAACTTAGTTTTCTTCCATCTTTTATTTTAAGAGATACAAATATTTCATACTAAATTTTGAATTTGTAACAACTTCAGCATGGTTGTTTGTCTGCTGCATCTGTTTTCCAGAAAGCCCAAGAGCTGTGTTCTGTTGAAAGAAAAAAAAAAAAAAGGTAGTCACCCTAAGTGAGATGTGCAGTTCTTAAGGGAGCTTACTAACAAAATCAAACCAAATACATATACATACATATAAATATATAAACATATTAAGTATATAACTATATAATTAAGTTACATAAAATGATTTTGATATTTGAATGAAAAATTTGTTTGAAATTTCAAAAAAGACTTAAAAGTCAAGGGAGAAAAAAATATGGCAAATTGTTCTACCATTTGAGGATAAAAAAATAAGAGGGTCTAGATAACTTTGAGAGCTAGGGCTTAAACATAACTCATATACACACATGTACACACACATACATACAGCACACAGTGTCCCAAAATTCTTAGTGCAGCTTTAAGCTATAGTTTGCCTTAAGACTTTTGGATCCCCCTGTGTATACATGTATATATGTATAAATGTATCTGTATACACATATATGTATATAAATATATGTATACCCATCAATATATATACATACCTTTTTAAACCTATAATTCATCATTGTGAGGAAGTCCAAGTTATAAATTTCATCTACTAATATAGATTCAGTATTTTTCTGCAACTTACTGTTTTAGAGAGTTATCCAAGGGACTTGAGAGATGTCCATGGTCACACAGCTTATATATAAAAGAGGTAAGACTTGAACTCATAACTTCCTGACCCCCAGTGCAGCCCACTATCCACTACAACATGTTGTCTCTCATATGGATATAAGTTCCACCACATCATCATTACTATAATGAATGGAACATCTGTCTGAGGGCAATGTTAGAAGTCTGAAAAACTTCATCTGTTTCAGGACTATGTATTATTTTGAATTTTTGTCCAATTCTTATTTTCTTCCTACTGATTTCTATTTGGGCATCAGTTGTAGATGCAGCACAGACCTCCCAAACCCTCTCTCCCTCCAACACCATATTATTTGGTGTATAGTACCAATTAAATCCAAATTAGGGCGTGGGCGGAAGAAAAGGAAAAGAAGAAAATCAAGAAAAACATCCTTCTACAAAACTTTCTTCTCTTAGCATTTCCCCTAAGTCACCCCCTAGAAAGAAGATTCTAGTAGAGCACCCCAAGAATCAGGATTTGGCAGAGTGCTTTTTAAAAGATCATAATTTAGTTAGATAAAGGCATGTTCATCAGATCTGCAGATGGCATAAAGCTTGGAGGGATTCTGAATGACAGTCCCAAAATTCTTGATAAACTATAGCTTTGAACTAAACTTGGGGTTGGTAAGATGAAATTTAATACAAATAAATGTACAATCTTGAGTTTTTAAAAAATGGGCTTCCCTAGTACAACACGGGGTAGGTGCAACCATACAGCAAATCTTAAAGAAAAAAGCTCTGAGAGTTTTAGTGCACCAAAAACTCAATATTAATCAATATGGCAGGAAAAATGCAAATATAATGTTTTATTTTTTCTCCAGACCTATGATTTCATTTGTCAAGGGCATTTCCTCAGCAAATGACTTGAGGGGTTAAATGAATTGAGTGGGGGAGAGGGAGAAGGGGGAGGAAAGGGTGGAGAGAATTCACATGGCTAGTATGTGTTAGAGGAAAACCTTGAAGGCACATCTGAATTGAAGGCCAGCTTTCTCAACCACTACACCAAGCTCTCTCTCTCTCAGTGTGAGGTTAGGCCACATTAAGAGAATCATTGTATCTAGGACTAAAGAAACTATAGTCCCCCTACATACTACTCTAGTCAGGTTACAGATGATCTCTGGCATTTGGTTCTAGGAACCATATTTTAGGAAATATATTTATTTAAAAGTTAGAAAGCTTCCAGAGGAGAATGACAAGGATGGGCAATGGGGCATGTGAGGCTTGATTGAAGGAAAGGGGGATATGGAACCTAAAGAAGACTTGGGGTATACATAAGATTCCTTATATATACGTAAGGCTATCATGGATAGAAAGATTACATTTATGTTTGTTCCTAGAGGGAAGAACTGGGAGCTTTGAGAAGTTACAAAGAGACAAATTTAAACTTGATAAGAGGAAAAACTTTGTAACAGAGTCATCCAACAGTAAAATGACCTGCTTTGAGAGGAGATGGGTTCCCCTTCACTGAAGTCTTCAAAAGGAGTTGATCACTTGTCAGGTATTTTAGAAGGGATCCTTTTTCAAGAATGAGTTTGACTGTCTTTCAAATCCCCTCTAACTCTGAGATCCTATGTATGATTCTTCCTCTTTGAAACAGTGAGGCTAACAACAAAGGTATCTCTAAGTAGAGTTTGTTTTGTTATTTCCAGGGTAGACAAGAACAGCAAAAGTAAAAGCTAGGAAGCAGTCAACTTTTTCCCCTGTCCAGCTGCTTCTTATCCCCTGACCTCCTCATTCCTATCTTTCTACAAACCCAACAGTGTACTAGCAAATGTTTAACAACCAATTCTTTAAAAAATATGTTTCTAATGCTTTTAAGTTTAATCTGCACATTTCCTTAAATCTAGATAATCAACAAAACAATAAATCAAGTCCTGATTTGTAGCACATGCCAATTTATGAGATGTAAATGCTCAAATTGAAATTTTAACAATTAGTTTTCAAGATTTGAACTGGCTCCAACATTCTCCTGTCCAAAGCCCAGACTTTATCTGCTTCCACAGACAGACACAATACATTTACTTTCTTGGAATTTGAGTATAGAACTGTTAACATTCCAAAGGTACTTTCAACCTTATAGGAACATATAAACAAAGTGCTAAGGCTAAAACAGCTTCTTATTCCCATTGGACAAAACACCAAAACTAGATATTTCAAATGTAAAAAGCATATCTCCTTGACTTATAATCATTCCCATTTTCCTTTTCTCTCCTCTTTCTTTCATGCCAAGCATGCATTTGCATGCATGTGAACACTCAAATATGCATCTTTTTAAAAAGTCTTTTTTTACTGGACTTTTTAAATAATTACAGAAAGGAGAAATGATAGAAGATGAGACATTCAATTGGCTTTGCTACTATGCCATGTATAACTCTAATTAAAGGGATCTTTGAGTCAGACTTTTAGAGGTAGAAGGTATTTTACAGATCATCTTGGCCCAACTTGTTTAGAAGTTGATGGTGGGAATCTCAATGATAAACAGATGTTTCTGGAAATGAATATGCCCTAGGTCCTAACTACTTGCATTACACCCCTCTCCCCTACCCACCTCCCACATACACTTACTAACTTACCCCCAAAACACTGGGTTAGAGTGAAAATAAGGAGAGAGGGGTAGAATTATTCAATAATTATTCACTGTGAAATGTGACATATCATTAAGAGTCCATAACAAACAAAATAATAAGGTTATCACTCACTAACCCACTATGATCAGGAACAAGAGAAAATGAACACTGGGTAATTTGTGGTTTTTCCTTAAAGCTTAAACTCTTTGGGGGGTGGCAGTGAGGCAATCAGTGTTAAGTAACTTGCCCAGGGTCACATAGCTGGTAAGTGTTAAGTGTCTGAGGTCGGATTTGAACTCAGGTCCTCCTGACTCCAGGGCTGGTGCTCTATCCACTGTGTCACCTAGTTGCCCCAAGCTTAAACTTTTGAACTCACCTTTGAAGCAATTGGGAATTTCAAAATTCCCATTTATGCACTGAGCATCCTCAGTGTAACTGCATTTCCTTTCTTTATCTTTACAGAAGAAACTAATGATTTCACCATGCAGAATCCCATTCTTAAATTTATCTTGGATGTTCACCTTCTCTCCTTTGTATAGCACAGTAGCTTTTTTAACAGGAATTTTACAAGATGCTGGAAGAAA
Organism: Dromiciops gliroides; assembly: GCF_019393635.1. Taxonomy (NCBI): domain Eukaryota; kingdom Metazoa; phylum Chordata; class Mammalia; order Microbiotheria; family Microbiotheriidae; genus Dromiciops; species Dromiciops gliroides. Next base: position 209,848,403 of record NC_057864.1, read on the forward strand.
TAAGATTTGTAAATGATAGTCAAATTAAAGAATATTTGATGAAAATTTCTCTTGGGGAGGGTGTATATTATGAGTAAGTTCATGAAATGAATGGGAGAAAGTACTGAATGCAAGCAATGTCACCAAAAATTTGCATGATAAATTTCTGTTATTTTCCTCCAATCAATTTGGCCTCTGGGAAGGTACAGTCCTAAGCACTAGAGATACACAGATTAAAAAGGACACGATTCCTGCCTTCAAAGAGCTTTACTTACATTCTAGTATGGAGATGAGACAGTTACTAAATAACAAAACACAAGTTAGAATATGTTTAGTATATAATAAAGTACTCAAATGGATCTGCTATTGATCAGTTTGAAAGACCTGTCCAATAATTTAGATTACAATTCATAAATGTCTGCTTATCCTATGAAAATCTCTTTCATTTTTTCCCGTAAATTCACCACAGAAAGTTCACCCAAAATCCTGGAGGTCTTTCTTCATTTCTCTTGACATGATGAAGGTAATGCTAGAATACTCGGGTTGACCACTTGTAATCCCTCATTGTCACCATATCCTATCATATATTTCCTATGGTTTTCTTTAATGAAAATGCCAAGATTGATATGATTCACCTAGCCCAGCTGTATGTATATTAACTGGTCATTTGACAAGAATCTCACATTTAGAATGCCAACAATTAAATTAAATTGTTCTTGTTTAGTTGTTCTGGTCATATCCAACTCTCTGTGACCCATTTTGGGGTTTTCTTGGCAGAGATACTGGAGTCATTTATCATTTATTTCTCCAGATCATTTTACAGATGAGGAAACGGAGGCAAACAGGATTAAATGAGTTGCCCAGGGTCACACAGCTAGTAAGTGTGTGGGGCCAGATTTGAGCTCATGAAGAAGAGTTTTCCTGATTCTAAGCCCAGTGCTCTATCCACTTTGCCACCTAGGGCCCTTGAACTTTATAAAAGGTCTAAAAACTGTCTCATTTTAGTAACCTCTGTAACTTTCCTATCATTCTGCCACCATCACTGCCAACAAGGAAGGGGGCATAGAAAATTAAGAGCCAGTTTGCATTTTTATTTCATAGGTTGTGATAGCTAAAAAAAAATTCATCTATCACCAAGTGGTTAGCTTTCTGATGATGTGCTTCTCCATGGTTAGTCTTAGTTTGTTGTGAGAGGCATATCTAAAGGCTTTTTAGCATGGAAGAACCTCTCAAGCCTCATGTGGAGCCATACACTTCAAAACCCATAATTGTTTAGTCATTTTTCAGTTGTGTCCAACTCTTTGTGACTCTTTTTGGGGTTTTCGTGGCAAAGATACTTGAGTAGTTTGCCATTTCCTTATCCAGCTCATTTTATAGACAAGGAAACTGAGGCAAATGGTGACTTGCTCAGTATCACACAGCTAGTAAGTATCTGAGGCTGAATTTGAACTCAGTAAGAGGAGTCTTCTTGACTCCAGGTCCTGCACTATATCACCTAGATATCCTTCCTTGTACTGTAATACATATAACTAAAGATGAACCTACTAAAAAGTTATGTGTTCATTGTAAGAGACTTTTCCCCATTATCAGTTTATCACCAATATTTTCAGGATGGTGAAGGATCTCAAGTTCATGCTATATGTAGATCAAGGAAAGGAACAGAGGGTGTTTAAAATGGAGCAAAGACTTTCAGGGGATATGAAAAGTGTATTCAAGTATAAAAGAAAATCCCATAGAAAAGGAATAAAAAATATTGGCCCCAAGAAAGAAATGAGAAAATCCACCTCCCTCTTTTCATTAAAGAAATAGAGACTATAAGAATGTATCAGACACTGTCATTATGGCAGTTTGTTTTATGTAACTATTATTTGTTACAAGGGAAGGCTTAGTGAGGGAAGAGAATATCTGGAAATATGAGGGAATATCTGGAAATGATTGTGATATAAAAACAAAGGGTCCATAAAAATAATAGGGAATAGTCGTCTTCTGCTCTGACTGAGAAAAGATCTAGCAACAGTGGGTAAGAATTTAAAAAGAGCCAAGTTGAAGCTTAATATAAGGAAAAACTTTTTTCTCTAAGGAAAGGTTAGATAACCATCTGTCAGGCAGGTTATAGAAAGGTTTCTTGTTCAATTATGGATTGAATCGAATGGGCTTTGAGGTTCCTACCAATCCAGAAGTTTTATGTTTCTATGTTTATGCCACCAAGTATAATCTCAAGGAAAATTTCTAAATATGAAGCCATCTCATGCACATATAAAATGTAAATACTTTTGCACAGGATAGTAACTCCACTGACATGACTATGGTATGGCACCAAGAATGTGACATGTAAATATATTCCTTATCATAAAAAAGGGAAAAGGACCCACATGTACAAAAAATATTTATAGATGCTCTTTTTGTGGTGGCAAAGAATTGGAAATTGAGGGGATGCCCACCAGTTGGGGAATGACTAAACAAGTTGTGGTATATGAATGTATTGGAATATTATTGTGTTGTAAGAAATGATAAGCAAATGGATTTCAGAAAAATCTGGAAAGACTTACATGAATTGAATGCTGAATGAAATGAGCAGAACCAAGAGAGCATTGGTACACAGTATCAACTGTTAGATTTAACTCTTCTCAGCAATACAGTGGCCAAGAAAATGCCCAAAGACTCATGGCGGAAAATGCTTCCCACATTCAGAAAAAGAACTATGGAGTCTGAATGCAGATTAAAGCATACTAGTATCATTTTGTTGTTTTTGCTGTTGTTATTGTTGCTTATTCTTTCTTGCATTTTTTCTTTTGTTTTGATTTTTTCTCTTACATCATGACTAATGTGGAAATATGTTTGACATGATTATATTGTATAACCTATATCAGATTACTTGCTGGCTTTAGGAGGAGAGGGAAGGGAGGATAGGAGAAAAGTTTGGAACTCAAAAAAAATATTTACATGTAATTGGAAAAAATTAAAATAAGTAAAATAAGAAGATATTCTTTCAGGTAAATTCAAAGAATTTCCATAATGCAAAATATACTTCCATACCTTTACATGTTGGTGATGCAGACCAGGTTCCAAATTTTTCACACTCGACTACTTCTGGTCCATCTAGGACATATGTCTCATGGCAGCCATAAGTGGCTTTGTCCTTATAAAAAAGTGCATGACTTGCGGGATAATTTACAAATCCATTATCTGGTCTTGTTGGAAATGGGCATCTTACTTCTGAAAACACATACAGAGAAATATTTATCAAAGAGAAAGAAATAATAATGCAATTACAGTTATAATGGATGATCAATATTAAGAGTTTTAAATTTCAATTCTTTACGATACCCAGCAGTGTGTTAGTATATGTTTAACAACCAACTCTCTGAGAGAAAAAAATGTAAGCAATGCACACTTTTACATTTAATCTGCATTATTAGCATTTTTCCATTACATTCTTATAGCTAGCCAATCAATAAAACAATAAATGAAGCTCTGATTTATAGAATTTACTAACTTCTTTTTTTTTTTTTTTTTAGTGAGGCAACTGGGGTTAAGTGACCTGCCCAGGGTCACACAGCTAGTAAGTGTTAAGTGTCTGAGGCCGGATCTGAACTCAGGTACTCCTGACTCCAGGGCCAGTGCTCTATCCACTGTGCCACCCAGCCGCCCCATTTACTAACTTCTGAAATATTAATGTTCACATTAGAAATTTAACAATTGACTCGCATGAGTCAGTATGGGCTAATGCTAGCATACTCCTGACCATACCATAACCTAGTTGTGTATTCCTGAAAAAGTTATATAATTTCTTAGTACCCAAGTTTGCCCACTTGAAAAGCAAAATTATTTTTTTCATTTTCAAGAACCTCTAGTGATTTGATGCTTTAAAAAGATTTTAAAATCTGTGGCAACTAATTATTGACCATCTGTCAAGCCAGGTGAACTTGGGGATATTACAAATCATATATAGCTCTTAGCAATCATTGTGGCATGTTTTTCAAAAGAAAAAAATCATATCCTGCTTCTTGAATATGAAAAAATTATATATATATATGTGTGTGTGTGTGTGTATTTAATTATTTAATTTATAAATAACAGAACAACTTCTTGCTGATGTCCTAATTATATGTAAGAGACCTGCAGTGAAATACATAAGCAAATAGCCCTTTTGTTACTTGATTTCATCAAGATCAGCCTTCAGCAACCTGATATGCATTTAATTAATGAGCTTCATTCACTGACTTTATTGGCCTTGGCATTATAAACACAAGTCCCTTATACCTAAAGCTATTTTTGCTCTGGAATCATTAGATGAGTTTTTTCATAATAAATACTATGTAAAAAATTAACTTTTCTTAGACATAAAAACATATGCTGGGGGCAGCTAGGTGGTGCAGTGGATAAAGCACCAGCCCTGAGTCAGGAGGACCTGAGCTCAAATCCATCATCAAACACTTGACACTTACTAGCTGTGTGACCCTGGGCAAGTCACTTAACCATCATTGCCCCACAAAAATAGAACAGAACAAAACAAAACAAAACAAAACAAAAACACCACATGCTTCAAAGTCCCGCCAAGGCTTCACTCCACTTTGGCCATACATAGGAATGGACATATACTAGATCCCTTCATTACTCATAAACATTCCATTTACATAATTAGGAGTGCTGACATTCCCTTATCTAGCCATGATTTCCTCTCATTTCACGTATTTCTACACTTCACCCCTCCTCTACCTATTTTTAATCCTAATTGAGACCTCTAATCTTCCCACCCTTCAGTTTTTTGGGGGGCCACTGCCCCTGCTCTGACTTTATTTTCCTTCTGCTCTAAAAGTAAACCAATAAAACCAATAACAAACTATTTCAATGCTATATTGTCCTCTCCTCTTGAATTCTTTGTACCATTTCTGTTCTTCTCTTGTGAAATTTCAGCTATGAGTTATTCTCACCTTCTGTCTTCTCTACTCCTATTCAGGAACAGCTGAACACAGCTGAAGGAAGCTTTGTGTGTTGACTGGGGAAATTCATATTACCCAATCTCTACTGGACCCTCACTGCAACAACATAATCATTTTATTTTTCCCTAATTAATTCCCTAGTTCACACCCCACTGAAGCTATTCCCAACTTTTCTTTTCCTTCTCAAACTTCCTATATCTTCCTCAACCCTCTCAGCTGAATATCTTATCTATTACTTTACTGAGAAAGTTTATATTTTCCATGAGTTTCATCTTTCATTCCTTTTTCTAAGGCAAATCTCTATCTGTACTGGATCCTGTCCTCTCTCTTCTTCTTTACATATTGTATACTCAGTCATAATCTCCCCTCCCCTTCCCCACTCCTTGGATCTTCACCCTTTTCCTATCAACTGGTTCCTTTGCTACTTCCTTCAAACATGCACATGTATCCCTTATCCTTAAAAACAAAACAAAAACAGAAAACACTTCAATAGACCCTACAACCACTTCAAGCTATCACTCTATGTCTTTCTCAGCAGAACTCCTAAATGAAGCTGTCTACACTCATTGCCTCCATTTTCTCTTCTCTTACTCCTCAACCCTTTGCAAACTGGTTTCCAAACTTATCACTTGACTGAAATTGCTCTCTCCAAAGTAACCAATGATTCTTATTTGTCAATCTTCATCCTCCATCCTTCACTGCCTATCTGCCATATTTGACTCTGTTGGTCGCTCTCTCTTCCTGTACACTCTCTCCTCTCTGAGTTTTTCAGATTCTACTTTCTTCTGGTTTGCCTCCTACCTGACTGACTGTTCTTTCTGTCTTCTTCACTGACTCATCTCTAACTGCAAGTATTACTCAAGCTTCTGTTTTGAGGCATCTTTTCTTCTTCCTCTATGCTCTCTCAGCAACTTCATCAGTTCTCTCTCTTAACTATCATCTCTATGGAAATGACTAACATCAATATGTTCAGCCCAAATCTCTCTCCTTAGCTTCAGTTTTGTGCCACCAATTAATTACCCAATGGACACTTCAAAATGGATGCCTGGAGAAATCTTAAACTCAATGTGTCCTAAACTCAACCCATTGTTTCCCCATGTAAAACACCTCCCCAGGATGCCCACCAATTAGGGAATGGCTGAACAAATTGTAGCATATGAATGTTATGGAATACTTTCGTGCTATAAGAAATGATGAGCAGGAAAATTTCAGAAAAATCTGGAAAGACTTAAGTGTATTGATGCTGAGTGAAGTGAGTAGAACTAGGAGAACATTGTGCATAGTAACAGCAACATTGTGTAATGATCAGCTGTGATAAACTTAGCTCTTCTCAGAAATCTAATTATCCAAGACAATTCCAAAGGATTCATGATGGAAAATGCTCTCCACATCCAGAAAAAGAACTTGGATTCTGAATGCAGATTGAGCCATATTATGTTTACTTTTTTGGTTTTTTTCTTTTTGAGATTGTTCCCTTTTTTCTGATTCTTCTTTAACAACATGACTAATGTGGAAATATGTTTAATGTGATTGCACATATATAATCTATCTAAGATTGCTTGTGGTCTTAGGGAGTGGGGAGAGTAGAGAGGGAGAGAGAAAAATTTGGAACTCAAAATCTTATAAAAATGAATGTTGAAAACTATCTTTACATGCAACTGGACAAAATAAAATATTAAGATTGAATAGGGGCATCTAGGTGGTGTAGTGGATAGAGCACAGGCCCTGGAATCAGGAGTACCTGAGTTCAAATCCGGCCTCAGACACTTAACACTTACTAGCTGTGTTACCCTGGGCAAGTCACTTAACCCCAATTGCCTCACTAAAAAAAAGATTGAACAAACAAACAAACAAATAAATGGAATTGCTGATGTTTACAAAAAAGAGAAATGGCTGAACAAATTGTGGTATATGAATAAAATAGCATTCTATAAGAATTAAAGAGATAATCAGTTTCAGAGAATGCTGGATATGATATATAAACTGATGTAGAATGAAGTGTTTAAAACCAAAAAGTTTTTACAAGGATAGCAATATTGTAAAGAAGAGCAACTTGAAAGACTTAAGAGCTTTGATCATTGCAATGACCAACTATGTCTCCAAAGAAACTATGATGAATTGAAGCATGTTACCTCTTGAATGAGAAATAATAAACACAAGGTGCATAGACATAAAAAAACCTACCCCATCCAACCTTCCCTATTTTTGTTCAAGACACTGCCATCCTGGGGCAGCTAGGTAGTGGGGGCAGCCAGGTGGTACAGTGGATAAAGCACCAACCCTGGATTCAGGAGGACCTGAGTTCAAATCTGGCCTGAGACACTTGACACTTAGCTGGGTGACCCTGGGCAAGTCACTTAACCCCCATTACCCCACAAAAAAACAAAAACAAAAAAACATCAAAAACAAAAGACACTGCCATCCTTATAGGAACTCATGTTTATAACCCTGGATTATTCTGGATTCCTCATTCTTCCTCATTACACATATCCAACTGGTCGCCAAATCTTGCTGCTGTTACCATCATACACATCTCTTGCAACTGACTAGCTATGTGGTAGTAAATGTTAAACAACTAGTTCTCTTAAAATGTATGCCATACATTGCTATACCCTAAAATATTAAAATGATGCCATAATATTAAAATATTAATTATATCAAAATATTGAAATGTATTGTTATACTTACCCCTGCATTCTGGTAGTTCAGTCCAATTCCCATGTTCTGTGCATCTTATTGTGTCATTTCCAAACATTGCATAATGTGGCAAACAGTCCAAAATGGCTGTTTCTTGATAGAAGGAGATGTTTTCAACTAATGATGTATACAGTTTTAGTGTTGCAAAATTAGGTATGGATGGTGGAGGACAAGTTATAGCTGAAAAAAGAAAGCACAACAATTTCTAAATTACTAATTGAAACTTAAACCCCTGATTCCTTCAAAAACACAAAGCTAGAAATAAAATGAAAAGAAAAGTAACTCTTGTTTATGTTGACAGAAAAAATGTCCAACTGTAAGCTAATATATTTTTTAAAAGTAATGGAAGGGGGCAGCTAGGTGGTGCAGTGGATAAAGCGCCAACCCTGGATTCAGGAGGACCTGAGTTCAAATCCAGCCTCAGACACTTGACAGTTACTAGCTGTGTGACCCTAGGCAAGTCACTTAACCCCCATTGCCTTGCAAAAAAAAAAAAGTAGTGGAAAAGTTGTGAGACTCAATTTTTTCAAAATCCAAAATAGGTTAAATAGTTGATGTGTTTATTGGACAACAACCCTGTTGTCTTATTTTCCTCATCTATAAAGTGAGCTGGAGAAGGAAATGACAAACTACTCTAGTATCTTTGCCAAGAAAACTCCAAATGGGTTCACAAAGAGTAAGATATGACAGAAACCACTGAACAAATGAACCCTGTCTACCATGGGTTTTCAGTATGATCAAGGATATCCACACTCACAAAGTAAAAGAAAAAAAAGATCAAGAACATCATTTAGATACTTTAAGAGGAAAATTGTGTTAGCTTGGTGTATTTAGGTTTAAGTTGAAGTAACTTTTTTCTTTAAAAATATGAATATGGTGGCAACTAGGTGGCACAGTAGATAAAGCACCAGCCCTGGATTCAAGAGGACCTGAGTTCAAATCTGGCCTCAGATACTTGGCACTTACTAGTTGTGTGACCCTGGGCAAGTCACTTAACCCTCACTGCCCCGCAAAAAATTAAAAAATAAAAAACAAAACAAAAAAATAAATATGTATACTCTACACAATTCCCAAAACATGTTTTCATCAAATCACGTTATCTAAAAATCAGAAAATCTAAGAGTTGGATGAATCTCTATCATGTAGTATTTCAGCTATTCCTCCAACCTTGGGTCATCTACAAAATTTATAAGAATACCATCTATACTTTCAACAAAGTCACTAATAAAAATGTTGAGTAGCACAAAGTCAAGGAATGATCCCAGGGACACTGTATGAGTTTTCTCTCCAAGAAGACCTGTATTCACTAATGACTAAGGGTCTAGTCATTCAACCAATTTCCAATTCACTTATTATTGTATAGTCCATATCTCTACATCTTATTCACAAGGATAAATATGAATAAACTCCTAGAAAAGGACAACTACAATAGGAACCTTCAGTTCCTCTCCTCTTTCTCTCTTCTTGTTGAAACAATTGGCTTCTGACTTCAACATTCAAATGAAGCTGCTGTCTCCAAAATTGCTAATGATCTCTTAATTGCCAAATCGAATGGTCTTTTTTCAATCCTCATTCTCCTTGACCTCTCCTCATCTTTCAACACTGTCGATCATTTTATTTTCTTTGATAATCTCTCTTGGCTTTGAAGACACTTTGTTCTTGTTCAGTCATTTTTCTGTTGTGTCTGACTCTGTAATTCATTTAGGATTTTCTTGGCAAAGATACTGGAGTGGTTTGCCATTTCCTTCTCCAGCTCCTTTTTACAGATGAGGAAACTGAAGCAAACAGGGTTAAGTGACTTGCTGAGGACCATATCCCTGGTAAGAGCCTGAAGACAGATTTTTAACTCAGGTCCTCCTGACTAGAGGGCTATTGCAGTATCCGCTGCACCACCTGGCTGTCTGTTGGGGACACTATGCTCTCCTAGCTCTCCATCTAACTATTTGGCTACTACTTCTTCATTTCCTTTATTGGATCTTCAACCAGATCATGTCCATTAACTGATGGTGTCCCAAAAGTATCTGTCCTGCATCCTCTTTTCATCTCCCTCTACTTTTTCACTTGGTGATCTCATCAGCTCTCATGGATTCAATTTTCATCTCTATGCTGATGATTCTCAAATAACCCCTTTGTTGATCTCCATTCTCACATTTCTACCTGCCTATTGGACATCATCCAAAGTCCTTCATAACCTGCCCTCCCTACCTTTCCAGTCTTCTTACACCTTTTTACCCCCCACCCATATACACTTTGATCCAGTGTTACTGGCCTTGTTATCCCTCAAAGCATTCCATCTCCTGCCTCAAAGCCTTTTTACTGGCTGTCCCCCATACCTAAAACTCCCTCCTTCCTCATCTCTTTCTCTTGACATCCTTCAAGTCTCAGCTAAATCCTATCTTCTACAGGAAGCTTTTCCTGATTCCCTTTTAATTCTACCCTTCTCTTTGTCCATTATTTCCAAATCATCTTGTATATAGTTTTTTGTTTGTACATAGATATTTGCATACTCTCTCTTCCATTAGAGATCCTTGAAAGCAGGGGCTCTTGCCTTTCTCTGTATCCTCATCACTTAGCACAGTGCTTGACATATAGTAGGAACACTAAGTGCCTACTATGTGCCAGGGTTAGGTCCTTTAATGTAAGTGACTGAATGCATGAATGATACTTTGTCAAATGTTTTGGTAGTCTCCTGATTTATGTAACCTGGTTTAAAAAGGAAATGGTGTTATATCAGCTCTTTATCAGACTATATACTGACCTTTAGTAGTCATGGCTTACTTTTCTAAATTCCCACTAAGTATCCCATTAGTAATACATCTAATATTTTGCCAGGAATCAAAATTTAGGTCTGTTGACAACTGACCAAGGTTTGCCAGTTTTAATGTACTTGGGGAGTTGGCTATTGAGGAAATTCAGGCACAGATCATTTTGGAAAGTGAATAATCAAACCCTAATTGATGCTGTGTATGTTTGGAATTTAGGGCATCAGGGTTTGATATTTTTTAAATTCCCAAAGTTGATACAGCTCTATACTTCCCTTAGTTGAGGCAGATTTAGTCTAGTGGGTAATAATTAATGATAATGATAATAATAATAATAATAACAAAGAACATGTGTTATATGGTTTGCAGAGCACTTTACATGTATTATGTACTTTCCTGTAGTAGCCCTACAAATTAGGCATTATTATTATCCTCTTTTTACAGATAAGAAATTTTAGACTGAAAAAGGTTGAATGTTTTGCCCAGGGTCACACAAGAAGTGTCTAAGGCACAAGTGTAACTCAGGTCTTCCTGACTCCAAGTCTAGCATTCGATACACTGTATCACCTAAATGCTTCAGATCTAAAGAATTAGTTTGCAAGGCAATTTCTTTGTCCTATGGATGAGGATATTGTACTTATATAAACCTACAATTTTAGGAACTTGAAAATGTTTACTCTTGCTCTATGCCCTGAAACAGTATCTTATCTGTGATTGCTCTGTTGCAACATTTCCTGGTTAGAACCATGGATGCAAAATCAAAAACCCCTTTTGGAGGCATGACCCAGTATGGGATGGGATTGGACCTAGACCTGGATGCTCCCCATAATTTTCCTGATAATGTAGCATCAGCTCCCATGGACAAAATGGCAACTGTAAAAAAAAAAAAAGCATCATAGAAATATTAGAAACATCGGCCATGGCAGCCACCAATTCTAACAAAGGGATTCTCTACTCCAAACTAGGTAAAAATTCCAGTTGTGCAAAAATGGATTTTTTTTCTATCTGTGGCTCCAAAGGGATGTTCATACACACTTCTGAACCAAGAAGGGAGAATTTTAGGGAACTTTTCCAGTAATAGGTGCTTACGAGAGCAGACGGGTAGGGGATGACTCCATCTTCCATCATCCATGCACTTAGCAGAAGCACTTCCATTGAGATAAAATCTGAAAAGGGAGAAATAATTCCATTATGGATTGAGGTAATTTATTAATAATGGGCCATAAATGTCTTCCAGAACCACTGAAAGGAAAAATGTACCACCTCCAACTGAGCAATTTACTCGCCCTATAGTAAGACTCTCAGCATATCAGCAAGTATAATGAATTCTCACAGGAATTAGGAGATGGAGGAAGCACAATTCACATACTATAGACATTGCTAAAGAACAAGACGATGATGATCTTTGAGAGAATAATAACCCAGAATTTCCTATCTGCATCATTAGGCAATGATTTCTTCTTTTCCTTCTTTTATGTCCAGAAAGTACAAATAAAAGACAATATGGTATATTCGACAGAGTAAATTAAAGTCAGAAAGACCTGGATTCAAGACCTGTCTCTGAAACATACTGGTTATACCAATATGGGCAAGTCATTTAACCTCTCGATCAGTCAATGCTCCAGGCTACTGTAAAATTTTAAGTGACAAAAGTTGCTGATCTGAAATGGTGAAGGGTTTTTCCTTGCAAAGGAAGGAAGGAAAGGAGTATTTATTAAGCTTAAGCCTACTATGTTTCAAGTATTGTACTAAGTACTTTATAAATATTCTCCCATTTGATACCCACAACAACTCTAGGAGGTAGGTACTATTATTACCTTCATGTTACATTTCAGGAAACTGAGGCAAATGGGTTAAGGGACTTAACCTAGGTCACATTAATAGTTAGAGTCTGAGGCTGGATTTGATCTACAGACTTCATGCCCAGTGTTTTGTTCATTGTACTTCCTATCTCTTTGTTGTGAAATTACAAATCTGGACACCCCAAAAGGAAAAAAATGTTATGATAGCCCACTTCTTCCCGGGAGCAAGAGAAAGAATCAAACCTGGTATCTTTACTCTTCATTTTCTGGGAAACAAACTGACAGTATATAAAAGAAAATGTATTTTGCACTAAAAATTAGCTATTCATATATTTTCCCCAGCATTAGAACCTATTTTGGGTTGGTCAGGTGTCAATGGGTCTGAATTCATCAATGCTATCACTAAAAAGGTTTTGATCAGACAAAAGAAGTTTGCTCCTGACTCACAATGTTTCTCCTCCTCCCTTGTGAATCAGAGATCTACTATAAATATTTATTCATAAAGACTGTTGTCAGTATCATCACAATATCTTTGCTTGAAAAGCTTGTTGTTCAGTCTAAATCTCTCTGGATAAAGTCTTACCCTTTATTACAAGTAAAGTTCACAGAATTAGGGTATTCAAAGGTTGTATAGTGCACAGCTCCATTTTCTAAAATTCCCGCAAAAGGACATACTCTGGCTGTAATTTGAAAAATAACAAAAATTAATATATTTTCATGGAATTTTCCACTAAAACAAAGCTAACACATGACTAATTTTTATGATAAGGTAGATTCAACTGATTGACAAAAGGCCATATAAAGAAAATTACCAGATCACAGAACAATTTATATTGTAACTTTTGAGTACTTAATTATTGACTAGATTGCCATAGAGTTGATCTGGATAACTACCAGATATCTGACTATATGCATCATCAAAAATGCTGAACTTTCTCAACTGTGTCCAATATATCTGTATAGCACAGACAACCTAAGGAATTATTTTTAGCTCTTAGAGAGTAATAGGGATGAACAACAGTTCAAAAGTTGCAAACTTGTTTCAAATACATATGCTCTCATTTCAAGGCAAAAGTATTGCTTTGGTAATTCCTGCCTTGTACCTATTTGACTTTTAGTTTAATTTAAGGTACTATTTTTTCAATTCTTATCTGTGTTTCCCCCTTCCTTTATGTTCTGTAACAAAATCTTGTCTTGTACTTTCACAAAACCTCTAGGTCAATGATCTCCCCTTTGTTTCCAAATAAGCCATTATTTCTCCTAAAATTTTTTTTTCCAGTTCTTATTCATTGTCCCTCTTTCAATTTCTATAATATCAGTCAGGTCTAAACACTGCCGTAGAAGCCACATTCCAGCTGGGGAAATATGTTATAACCTAAAGGGACTTACGTTGACATTTCAGGGTGTTTATGGGCCACATTCCAGTAAGAGGGCATGTAAATCTTCTCATTCCGCCTCGTGACACATAACCAGGCTTGCAAATATACACAATTTGTTCCCCTACCTCATAGCTCATTTTTAATGGAATAACTGTGGAAAATGGCACCTCCTGTGGCTTAGGACAAGCTGAAACAAAATAAAGAAAGAGGACTTTCAGTAGAACCTCCTGATTTACTCTTTAAAAGCAAAGTATAGGAATAGGAACAATTTTGACAAGTATGGAAAGACATATAAATTGACACAGAATGAAGTAAGCAGAACCAAGAAAATATTAGGAAATTTTTGCTCAGTTATTTCAGTTGTGTCCAACTCTTTGTGATCCCATTCAGAGTTTTGTTGGCATAGATACTAGAGTGATTTTTTTCCCCTAGTTCATTTTATAGATGAGGAAACTTAGGCAAACAGGGCTAAGTGACTTGCCCAGAGTCACACAGCTAATAAATGTCTTAGGTCAGATTTGAACTTAGGAAGATATCTTCCTGACTCCGGGCCCAATAGTCTATCCACTGCACGACCTAGTTGCCCTTTGTTTCCTATGAAACTAGAAACACTAAAATAAAGTTAAAACCTGAGTAATTGAAATAAACAATCTTGATTCTAGAGAAGAGGTGAGAAAATACACCTCCATTCTTTTGGTAGAGAAGAGTATGGAAACAGAATGTGTGCTATAAGCAATGAAGAAATAGATGACTTTTTAAGATAATAGCAAGATTTAGAAGAACAGATACAGAATGAAGCAAGCAGAACCAAGAGAATAATTTTTATTTTGACATCAATATTATAAAATGAACACATTGGGGGCAGCTAGGTGGCACAGTGGATAAAGCACTGGCCCTGGATTCAGGAGGACCTAAGTTCAAATCCGGCCTCAGACACTTGACACTTACTAGCTGTGTGACCCTGGGCAAGTCACTTAACCCCTCATTGCCCCACACAAAAAAAGAACACATTAAGGATGTTTATAAACTGGGGAAGAATAAAATGAGCAGAACTAAATTAATTTGTACAATAACAACAAGTGTAAAGACAAACAACTATGAAAGTTATAAGATATATGATCAATACAATGACCTGATGAAGAAACATATTCATTACAGAGAAGATTTTAGAGTCAAATAGATATACATGTTTTGTATACAACCATCAAAGTAATTTGTTTTGCTTGACTATTCATATTTGCCATAAGAAATTTGTTTTTCTCTTTTTTTCCCTCCAATGGGGTAGAGTTTCCTTTAAATTTTTTCAAATGGACCTTTTAAACTCCCTAATTACCCTATTTTTGATTTTAGTCTGTTTAACCAGACAAATGGGAGATAAGATCATGTTAATGCTTTGTTTTTGTGGATTTTCTATTTTTCTTTTTATTTTTGTTAGAAGAGCCAGCAATGTACTCCCACAAAGAAATATCTCCCCCTCTCCCAACCATGCTTTTTCAGAGAAACCCGAAGAGATTCCTGCAGCTTTTCCCACTTCTAACACTAATTGTTGCTCTAATTTTGCATGCCTGGAGGCAATGACCCACCCTCTAGAAGCTTTTAATCCCCTAGCACCTGGAGGCAAAGTGGGGGAAGAGGAATCCAGGCCTGAGTTCAAAATCAAGTCTGATTCAAATTGCTCTGGTCCCTCCCCTCCTCTCCAGACCCCACCCTCTACTCCTCCTATGGCCAAGCCCATTGCTTCCCCTGCCTGGGAAGTCCAGAGATCTGATGCGCATGCTCAACTTTGTCTAACTACATTTGCAGCTTCAGGCTCAGCCCTTCCCCAGCCTGGCTGTGCTTCTGAGACAACCTTAGAAAACCCTTAAATTCCAGATATACTCGTTTTGTTCATAATTTTGCTAACCTGCTTTTGTCTTTCATTAGTAATCTTATAAAGCATTTGTATGGTGAAAAGCCCGACAGACAATATAGAGGGGTTAAAGAAGAAAAACTTAAGCTGAATAAGAATGACAATCATCAACACAGTTCAAGACTCTGCTTCTTTTGCCATGGAAGCGTATATATTTTACAGAAATGTAGAAGTAAGCAGCAAGGTATTGATATGAGTATTGGGGATTTTAGATATCGGAATCAAAAGTGTTCTAAATTCACTCAGATTATTAATAGTATCAGTTCAGAGGTTACATAGGATTTCTATGCTATTACATATACATTTTGAAATTAATGGTATGGGTTTATTTTCATAGAGATTTTCATGCTTTTGAGATTGTGTCTTATACTTAGTTTCTAAAACAAGGAGAATATTTGTAAAAGCTTTTTATAGTCATGTGATCAAGTTTATATTTTATAATACTCTTATTGATATTAAGTTCATATTCATTTAGATTTCCTTAGTTTGAATTTCACTGTCTTTTATTGTTCCATGTGTATTTTCTTCTATTCATTTGTCTATCTAATTTTGAAACATTGCAAGATGGTTTTGATTTTATTATACAATGTTAATTCTAGGAGTATTGTGTTCCCATATTCTGAGTTGTTTGTTTTTGTTATTTTTTCTCAACTGATTATTTGATCAAACTCTTTAAAGCATTTCCCTGGCAAATTGGTTGCCATGGCAAGTGTAAATTGATTCTAGAAGTATTATTTTTGATAAGCATATTCCAAAAAAAAAAAAAAAAGAGGGGAATGTTTGTAAAAGTTTTCTTTTTTCAAAAAAAAAAGTTTTCTTTGAGATTCTGTTGTGCTTTAACTTGTATTTAAATATGTTCTGATTTTTCACAAAGTAATTGTATACTAAGTAAAAAAAAATGGGTATTATTTGAAATTGTTGCGTAATTATATATTGTGTTCTGAGTCAAGATGTATTCACATTTTTTGCAATCATTTATTATCCTCAATTTTAAATCCATATGAGACTTGGATTATGGGAACTTATCATTTAAGACATTAATTGCCTTTATTCTGAGTTATCAGATGCCGGTTGGCCAAGATGCCATCCAATCACAAGAGGAATACATGCAAGAGCAGACACTGAACTGTCACATGAGGGGAGACATGCATGAAGTCAAGGTATGGCCGAGGGAACGGCTTTTGACAAATGTTGAGGTTGGATTCTCTTGGTTTAATATTTTATTTTATTTTTCCCCACAATATTGTACAGATGGCTGGAAGTATTCATCCCACCCATCTCACTCCTAGACCTGGCTTCTATGCTCCCTCCTATATGCCTGATGCCATGGACATCTCAATCCCATGCATCTGATTAAGTCTGACTCAGTTTCCTCCAATATGTTCAGTGGCATGGACATATATTCCATCCACCTATTTTAAGCCTGGCATACTGCATGGGCAGTATATATTGCTCAAGTGTGGGAATGCTCATATCCCATCATTTCTCTGTTCTTTTATGGTAACCCCCATAATTATCTCAGGTGTCATGATAAATACAGTGTTGAATTTGGCCTTGACACCTGTTACCAATATATTAGATTTTTGAATTTCTCATAATGGCATGAGGATAATTAGGCAGATGATGCAAAAAGTGATAAAACAAAGATAAAAATTATTTTTATTAATTAATATTGCAGCAATTGTCTTCTCAATTACCCTCCATAAGGGGGGACTATAGTAATATTATAATTTTAAAGAATGTTTCAATTTTTGTTTTATTATATGTTTCACGTGTTAACAACTAAGATTCTGTATTCCCTTAGACATGTTTTTGAGAACTTTCATTGTTTGATTTGATTATTGACAAAGCTATTTTAAAGTTGTGTTAAGCTCAATTTTGTAGGAAGTTTTCCTGGCTGATTACCAGCATCTACACCTCAACCCCTGAAAAGACTTCCATTCCACTACTACACCTAGAGGACATCTGAGAAAAGACTTTCAGAGACTTTAAATGAACAGTTTTGATTTGTTGTTTTTGTTGGTTTTTTTTTCTCTTTCTGTTATAATATACACCATCTGTAACATGTATTCTCTGCAGAGGCCCTCCCTTTGCAAGACTAATGTCAAAGCGTCGGTTCATGAGGACAAAAAAAATCGCTCCTGTTCCGTCAAGGAAACATTTTGTTTCTTGAGGAACAACAGGGGGGACTGTAACGATTGGAATAACGCCACCTGCTGGATACTTACTGTAGAAGAGTTCTGCCCATGAAGCGAAGGTCTTTGAGGGCAAGACCAGGCATCAGGAAGTGACGCAGACTAGTGGGAGGAGGAAGGAAGAGACTGGCGCTCAGTCTGGGGCTCTTTCCTGAGGACGCTGGCGGAGAAGGGAGCTAGAAATGTGCTCTCCCTTTAATAGATAGGAATCTAGGCCTTTCTCTCTCTCTTTACCAAATTCTTATTCTCCTTAATAAATGCTTAAAAGTCTAACTCTTGCTAAAGCTTGTAATTGATTGGCAACCACTCATTAGATATTTTAGACAGGGGCAGCTAGATGGTGCAGTGGATAAAGCACTGGTCTTGGATTCAGGAGGACCTGAGTTCAAATCCAGCCTCAGGGGGCAGCTAGATGGCACAGTGGATAGAGCACCGGCCCTGGAGTCAGGAGTATCTGAGTTCAAATCTGGCCTCAGACACTTAACACTTACTAGCTGTGTGACCCTGGGCAAGTCACTTAACCCCAATTGCCTCACTAAAAAAAAAACAAAAAACAAACAAACAAAAAGGGGGTAAAAGATGTCCCTTTGTGGTCGCCATCTGTTAAGGGTTAAAATTCTAGCTAAACTGTCTAAAATATCTAATGAGTGGTCGCCAATCAATTACAAGCTTTAGCAAGAGTTAGACTTTTAAGCATTTATTAAGGAGAATAAGAATTTGGTAAAGAGAGAGAGAAAGGCCTAGATTCCTATCTATTAAAGGGAGAGCACATTTCTAGCTCCCTTCTCCGCCAGCGTCCTCAGGAAAGAGCCCCAGACTGAGCGCCAGTCTCTTCCTTCTTCCTCCTCTCACTAGTCTGCGTCACTTCCTGATGCCTGATCTTGCCCTCAAAGACCTTCGCTTCATGGGCAGAACTCTTCTACAGTAAGTATCCAGCAGGTGGCGTTATTCCAATCGTTACAATAGATTTATTTTAAGTTTTTTAATAGAGGGAGGGTACTACAGACATTGTGTTGAATGCACTTTCAAATGAGATCACTGTGTTATTAGTTTTATCTAACTGGTTTGTTTTGTTACAATAAATCTCTTATGGAGTGAAAATAATCTGTAACTGTAATGTAAAAAATAAAACAGTAAAATAATAAAATAAAAAATGGAATTTTGCACACATTGACAGGCTTGATCATTATATTAGATTGTTGTTTGTTGTTTTTAACTTACTTTCTTTGTTACTAGGCTAGAGGTAATAAAGAAACAGGGTTTATCCAGTAATGACTATAATATAAAAACACATCTATAGAACTTAAAAATAAAATTCCATCTAGCTTATAAATATCAAGTCACACAGTCATTCTATTAGCTTTCCTTTAACCAGTGCTCAAAGTTAGAGAGGAAAAAAGGAGAAGTGGTCTGTGTTTTTGTTTGTTTGCAGCTGAATAAATGAAAAATGGTATGGCTTCCCCATAGATGCAGTACTTTGGGGGAAGACTGTCAAAAGTTCTGAGAGACATTTATACCTCCTCTGGGGGAAAAAAAAGAATTTATCCTTCAAACACTATTTTTTTTACTTAAATAAGTATTCTTAATCACATAGTTATGTTGTAGTAAGTCCATAATAAGTAAAACAAATTTCACGGTATAATATGGTTAGGAAAGGAAAACAAACTTACTCTGGGAAAAATATCTTGAGAGCACTACATTGATTTTAATTCATCAATGATTTATCAAGTTCCTATTCTGTGCTAGGCCCTGGGACACTAAGAAAAAAATAGTTTCTTCCTTCAGAAAGTTTGCATTCTACTACAGGAGATAAATAAATGGTTAGAGAATCCTTTGCCTTCCAGTGAACTGATAAATATCAATGCATACTTAAATTACATGGTACTATGTAAAGTAATATAAGGTGTCTATAAGTAAAGAAACTATCTCTTTTGGGGGATTTGTTAATGCAAGGCAACTTCAAATGCTTTCATCTCAGTTGACTAAGGCAACCCTTTAAAACTGTAAGTTGCAAAATAATTGCTGTTCTCCATTGGTGGAGGGAATTTCCTTCCTGGGAGTTCCCTAGACCAATGAAAGCATAGATCCAAGACTCCCTTCCCTCCATCAAAAAGCAGGCATTTGACATTTAAATATATGTTGTCTTTCAAATGGCTAAACTGAGGTGATAATAGAGAGCTAGGGAGATTAGAGTATGAGCTCAGAGCAGGAAAAGAAATTATTAATCTGGGAGCAGGAGTGATA
This sequence comes from Dromiciops gliroides, assembly GCF_019393635.1. Taxonomy (NCBI): domain Eukaryota; kingdom Metazoa; phylum Chordata; class Mammalia; order Microbiotheria; family Microbiotheriidae; genus Dromiciops; species Dromiciops gliroides. The sequence continues at coordinate 209,868,313 of NC_057864.1, forward strand.
TAGAGAGGATGTTTGAGGACTTCTGTTCAGTGGGATGTGGTAGGAGCAAGATCCTATAGCTGCTCATCTGGAAGCAGCAAAACAATAATCATTTAGCCTTCCATGGTCGATTCTCCAGAAAACTTGGGGGAAAACTAGCACAATTTAGTAAAATGTGCTTCAAGGAACTAAGAGAATTTACTTTAGGATACAAGTGCCAAAATGAAGGAGATAGGGAAAGGTGAGAGAGAAGTGGTCTTTAGGAATTTGGAGGCAACCAGATAAGGAAGGAGTGAGGGAGACAGGAAGGCTTTAACTAGAGATGTGCTGGAACCAGCTCAAACCAGGTTGGGATAGCTGAATGTTAAATTGCCAGTGTGCGCATTTATACCTTGTAAATCAGCAACACCACAAATTAGGACTTGAGGTCTTGCTTTGTTGATTGTCTAAACTTAATAAAGTGATGGAGAAAATGTTAAGAATAAGGATTAAATTTAAAAGTGTGTCCTGCATACATTCCCCTCTCCCAGAGAGTCAATAGTTAAACATTTAACAGCACATCCCTGCCTGAAACCTGGAGGAAACAACTGATGGAGATTCCTCTCTTGCTGAGAGTTTGTAGGAGGCACTCTCCCAGGCCATAGCCTGGGAGAAAAGGGGAGGGAAGATGAGGAAAGAGAGGGGAAAGGAAGAAACATTTATTAAGCTCTTTCTATATGACAAACACTGTGCTAAGTAGCTTACAAATAGTATTTCATTTGATCTTCACAATAGCCTTGGAAGGTAGGTAATATTATTATCACCATTGTACATGTGAAAAAACTGAGGCAGACAAAGGTTTGCCCAGGTTTACACAACTAGTAAATGTCTGAGGCCTGAACTTGAACTCAGGTCTTCCTGACTCTAGGTCTAGTCCACTGTGATATCGAGGTGCCTCTAGGTATGTAGAATGAAGGGAGGTTATCCAGGGTTGCACTTTGGAAAGGTCTTGCCTAAATCCTAGCCTCTCATACTTTATAATGCACAGCTCAGGGTGGGTAGAGTGGAAAGAATGCCCTGACAACTCTAAATCCTGTGGTAAGTAGATTTCAGAGGATCAAAGCACAGCAGTCATGGCCAGCCAAATCCACAGCAACAGAGTGAGAATTCACATTCACTGGTCAAAATCAGGCAGAAGGAAGTTAGACAGGAGGAAGCCAGAGCGAGTTTATTTATCCACATAAGAGTTACAAAGAACTCAACTCTGTGAAGTAGATAGTAAAAGTATCATGAGAATTTTACAAATAAGGAAACTAAAGTCTTATATAAATTATAAGTGACTTGTTCTTGGTCACATGAATGTCTGAGTCAAGGCTCAAACTCAGGCTTTCTATCTCCAAGATCAGTCCATCCACAATACCACATGCAGATCCAGCATCCCATTGTGGGTGCGAAGTAGTAAGATTAAATTCAAAGAACCTGGTTGTTGTAGGATTATAGATTTAGATCTGGAAGGGACCTTAAAGGTTATCTAATCCAACACTCTCATTTTATAATAAAGAAACTGAGAGCCAGAGAAGTTAAATGATTTGCCCAAAGTGAATAAAGGGAAGAACTGGAAATCCAACTCAAAATACTAAAAATTTAGCTGCCTGATGGTACTCTTGTATCTTTTATTGATAACCTTTCCCTCACTGCATGCAGCCTGTACTGATTTTAAGTCTTCCTTAAAATATCTAAAAGGTTAGTATTCTATTATGAGGGAACAGGAGAAAAGGTGAGGGGGCCAAGGATGCCCCCATGATCTTCTTCCTATTAGATACCTGGTGTTTAGGAAACTCAGAAAGCTAAAGGGGGTGGCAGAAACTGAAAATGTGAAAGTGGCACCAGTGAGGAGGAAGTCCATTGTACCATACTCCTCCAAAACTCTCCTCTTCATTTTACTATCACAAGACCTTGGAATACTCTAGGAGTTCATTGCTTTAGTTTAAGACCATGGTTTTAGAAGACTCCCTCATAAAAATACATGCATACCTTGGAAAGGTTCCATACTATTCCTTTATCAATCATAAATACCTCAGCTTGAATTAGCTATTTAGAAAGGAGAGAAAAGCCCTAACAGGATGGAACAAACTTTGACAGGGGAGGAAAAACAAAATAAAGGTCTGCAGTATATATTTGTTGAAAAGAGAGGGCAAAAGATAATTCCAAAGGACTCATGATGGAAAATACTCTCCAAATTCAGAAAAAAGAACTGTGAAATGTAGATACAGACTGAATCATACTGGTTCTATTTTTTTTGTTTTCATTTTTTGAGGTTTATCCCTTTTCTTCTGATTCTTCTTTCACAGCATGACTAATGTAGAAATACATTTAATGTGATTGCACATATATAACCTATATCAGATTGCTTGCTGTCTTGGGAAGGGGGCAGGGAGGGGAGGGAGGGAGAAAAATTTGGAACTAGAAATCATATAAAAACAAATGTTGAAAACTATCTCTCAGGGCAGCTAGGTGGCATAGTAGATAAAGCACCGGCCCTGGATTCAGGAGTATCTGAGTTCAAATCTGGCCTCAGACACTTGACACTTACTAGCTGTGTGACCCTGGGGAAGTCACTTAACCCCCATTGCCCTGCAAAGAAAGAAAGAAAGAAAGAAAGAAAGAAAGAAAGAAGAAAGAAAGAAGAAGAAAGAAGAAGAAGAAAGAAAGCTATCTCTACATGTAACTAGAAAATAATAAAAAACTTTTATGATAATAAAAAAAGGAAAAGAGAGGGCAAGATAAGGGATCAGGAATGGGTGGTCATCAAAATCTATGGAAAAGCAGCTAGGTGGCGCAGTGGATAAAGCACTGGCCCTGGATTCAGGAGTACCTGAGTTCAAATCTGGCCTCAGACACTTTACACTTACTAGCTGTGTGACCCTGGGCAGGTCACTTAACCCCCATGGCCCCGCAAAAAAAAAAAATCTATGGAAAAGAATGAGGGCACTGGGCATGTTGGAGGAAAAAGCAAAAGAAGAGAGGAAAAACCTAAAATCTCACTAGTCTATAGCCAGTCCTGCCACTTGACTCTCTCATCAGTCTTTCTAAAACTTTTACAATAAAACCATTAGAAAACAATCTGAATCAGTGGGAAAGGAAGCTTGTCTGGGCATCAGAGGTAGTTGTTATTGTTGTTTAGTCATGTCCTAACTATACACGAACCCATGGAATTTGTCCATGATATTTTCATGGCAAAGATATTGGAGTGGTTTGCCATTTTCTACTCTAGTATGTCCCCATTTTACAGTTGAAGAGCTCAGGTAAATAGGGGTTAAGTGACTTGTCCAAGGTCATGCAGCTAGTAAGTGCCTGAGGTGAAATTTGAACTTGGATCCTCCTAACTCCATGCCCAGTGCTCTATCTACTGCATCATCTAGCTAGGTATCAGAGGACCTGAGTTCAAATTTTAGCTTTGATACTTACCTTTGTGAATATGAGCAAATAACCTCTCTAAGTTTTCCTTATTTATAAGATAAGGGAGTTGGACTAGATAGGCTCTAAATTCATTTCCAGATCCAAAATTATGACCCTATGAATTTTGTAGAGAATAGGCAACATGAGAAAAAAAAAAAAAGAGGAAGCAGCTAGGTGGCACAGTGGATAAAGCACCGGCCCTGGATTCAGGAGGACCTGAGTTGAAATCCAACCTCAAACACTTGACACTAGCTGTGTGGCCCTGGGCAAGTCACTTAACCCTCATTGCCCCCACAAAAAAGAAAACAAGAACATCTTCTTTAATAACAGAAGCTACCTTCCTAAAAGTGAGGGAGAATTGATTATGCAAATGTAAATAAGGCCCTAAGGTATGTATTTCCAAAAGGAAGACTTCATTGGAGAGGACAGGTTTGGAACACAATCACTTAGAATAATAATTATTATCATATTGCTAACTAATAATAACAACAGTAATAATGGCATTTGTAAAGTGCTTTTAGAGTTTGCATTTTACAAATGTTATCTCATTTTATCCTCATAACAACCTGGAAGGTAGGTGGTATTATCATCCCCATTTTACAGGTGAGAAAACTGAAGCAGAGAGAGGTTAAATGACTTGCCCAGGATCACATGACCAGTAATTATCTGAGGCTGGATTTGAATTTAGGTCTTCCTGACTTTAGGTTTAACTTTCTATCCACATAATCAATGTAGGAAAACATATCTAGCATATCATGATCTGTGTCGCTATTTTCTTAGAAAACATAAGTGTTTTAAAGTCTTATTAGGTCATTAATAAAGTGAATTTCCACTAGAAAAATGGTTATTATATAAATTGGTATATACCAGTTCTCAAATTATATTCTTATCTATATATTATAGAAACCTAATATTGCACAGAAATTCCATGACATGAATATTAGATATATCCCCTAACACCAATATTATGAAGGGACTTATCAATTTTTCTTGAACCTTTACAAGTACTGAATGGATGGATATGTTAACTATTTTGCAAATGAAATAAGAAATACTTACTCCGTCCTGCAGTCACAGAGTGGCAAAGAAAGCTCACCAACAAGACTAACACAGGAGAAATCATGATGAAGGATTCTCACACAAGCAATCAAAATGGACCCTCTCTGTTAAAAAGAAAGATACAAACCAGAGAATGCTTAAATATTAACTATTCATTTACTTTGATCTTTGTAAATAGAAGATAAATTATCAAGATTTGGAACCAACCCAAATATCTAGTATTTTCTAATCATTTAACAGTAATTTTTATAGTTTCATTGTGAAATCTTTGATGGTGTTTTCTGTTTCAGTGACATCTGTGATTTTGACATAAACTGTTTCTTATTTGTTCCACATGTATGCTGATAATTCCCAAATATGCTTATTTAGGCCAGAGGTTTCATTCTATTTTCATTTTCATGTTTCCTAGATTCATGAAAGGACATCATTCTAGGGCTGAAAAAAAAATACTGGACTGATAGTTGAGATCCAGTTTCTAGCCTAGATTCTGCTTCCAACTAGCCAGGTCATTTTGGTTAAATCACAGTTTCACATTTTCCTAATTGGTTAAATGAGAATTGAATTTAATAATCCCTGAAGTCCATTTTACATTTAAGATTCTGTAGGATGTCTCTACTTAAACATTTGGTTTCCAATGGAAATTTCACATATAACAACAATAATTACTAATATTTATATATTGCTTTAAGATTTAGAAATTGTTTTATAGGTATTATCTCATCTTAAGCCTACCCTTTTCCCCCAATAAATGATCAACCCTTCCCTATTTTTTCATGTTGTCAACACATAGTGTTGCAGGTCTCTAGGCTTAAAACTCTGGAGTCATACATGATTTCTCTTTCTCCATATTAGGGGAAGCTAGGTGGTGTAATGGATAAGAGCATTGACCCTGAAGTTGGGAGGACCTGAGTTCAAATTTCACCTCAGATACCTACTAGCTGTGTGACTCTGGGCAAGTCACTTAACTCCAATTTCCCAGATGTTTATATGGGGCCATCTCCAGTTGTCTTGATATATATATTGCCACTGGACACAAAAGGCTCTGGAGGAAAGAGTAAGGTTGGTGACTTTGCCCAGCTTTCCCTCACTTAAATCTAATTCACTGCAAATCATGACATCAATCCTGATGTCATGGTCCTCTTTTATAATGAAGGACAACAACAACAACAATCCCGTATTAAATCTTGACAAAGTCCTACTGGTTTCTCATCAACACTTTTTAGAATGAATTTCTATCCTTTCCCCACTATTATTGGAATGAAGAGATGAAAAAAATAACATCTACCTGGGGTTGAGTAGGATATTTGAAGTATCCTCTGCCTTATTCCTGCCATGTACTAGTAGGGCTCTTTAGGAAGCTCAGAGAAATCCCTTTATTGGTCACTGAGCAGGAGTAATTCAGTGGACTTTTAATCAGAGAATGATTCTACCCCTATTACTGTCTTCCTTTGGTCTTGCAGGTGGCATTAGGTAGCTCAGAAAGTTCCCTAGAAGAATAGATAAAGAAGAGCCCTCCCTTTGACTTACCTGGCCACCCTGCAGCTGTAAGAATTTGGCGGCTAAAGTATATCTCCTACCTCAATGAACTGAGTCTAATTCTCAAAACCCTAATTACCTCTTCTGTTTCTATTTCTGTTTCTGTTTCTTTCCTGAGTGTGTAATTAAATATCAACCTTAAGATGGTTGTGTCCAGGCTTAGAGGTGGCCTTGGGATCTTGAGATGCCCAAGGGTTCTTTTGGTCAAGCTAACTGGAGGCATTGGAAATTTTTGTATCAGAGAAGAATACCTTCAAAAAAAAAAAAAGGAAGAGCCTAACCTCTTGCCTGACATGGACGTTGGAGCAACAAGGCAAAGTTGAGATGAAATGTAACAATGTCACTTCAGCAGACCCCCAAACTGCTTCATGTTCTTTTAAAAAAAATTTATTTATTGTATTCTGAACTTAAGAAATAAAATAAGCATTTCATAACATGGTAGAATAGAAAAAAGATAATTGCACATGAAACTGCAAATGTATTATGTACAACTTGCTATTCCCTTTAAATACACAATAAAGTTTTCATGTAACTTTCCCTCTATTCTTCTTCCCTTCCCCCATGACCCTAGAAATGGCTACCATTAGACACAACTATGTATGTATGTATTTGTGTGTATATGTATGTGTATATATGTGTGTATATATGTATATATAATATAAAATCATTCTATACATCTATTTATCAATTCTTTCTCTGGATGCAGATAGTATCTTCCTTCATAGGTCCTTTGTAATTAATTTGGATATTTATAATAGTTAAGATGACTTATTCACTCAAAATTCTTCTTCAAACAATATTGCTGTCACTGTATACAGTATTCTCTTTGTTCTATTCATTTCACTCTTCATTATTTCATGCAAGTCTATCCATGTTTTTCTAAAATCATAAAGCTCATCATTTCTTATAGCACAGAAGTAATCCATCACAATCATATACTACAACTTGTGCAGCCATTTCCCAACTGATTAGAATTCTGATGAGTTCTCAACCTCCTGAGAGAGTATAATAGTAATTATTTATGAACCCTGATTTTCTGTGTTTTCTGTCAAATTATGCTCATGAGTGTTTAACATTTCCTTTGTGATTAGAAAATAAATACCTGTCCCACACCCAATTTTTATTGTATATTTAGTATCTTTCTACTTCCTGTTTTGGGAAGACACTATCCATGGGCCCAAATGTCAGATTAAACAAATACCCCTCAGGATCCTGGGGTGGGACAAAACTAAAGCGTTTGATAAAAGAGAGTTTAATCTGTTTTATGAGACCCCATACCTGAGTCCATAGTAGAAGGTCCCTTAGTGGAAAGGAAGAAGATAAAACTCTCCAGCCTTTTACACCTAACACCAATTATCATTAGAAATAGATGAAAACATGGACATGACTTGGAAGAGAAAATGGGTGAGTTAATAGTGTTGTCTAAGAAGGGAGCTGTGCTAATGAACCATGCCTAATTCTATCAATTCCTCTATGGTTGGGCCACCTCAAAATTTCCCTAAGAAATGGTTATTTGAGAGATCAGTATGAAAATGCAGGTAATCAGATATTCCCAGATATGTTTTTCTTATTAAACCCTTTTTAAAGAAATGCAGTATCCAAACATTATAAGGAACTCAATTTTTTTTTTACATTATGTGGGATGCACTATTAAATGTAACTAGGATATTAAATCAATTTATATTTTATCTTTAATGTTCAACAATGAGCTAATGACAACATTAACCTGAGGAGCTGGCTAATATTAAATAGTCAGTGTAAACCAAAACCCAGAGAAAGTCTGCTGAAATGGCAATGGTATGATTCTCCTGATCAGTCAGGGAATATAGAAATATTAAATCAAAGGTATATTCACAGCTAAATTGATATATTCTGGTGTTAAAGGTGCTGATCCCAAATATCCAGTAATCTCTTATGAATCACAATGTATAGACACTTAATGGAAAATGTGTATATATATATATGTGTGTGTGTGTGTGTGTGTGTGTATACATGCATGCATAGATGGAGATACATACACACATATTTATCTCTCCATAAAATTTATCTTCATAGTGTATTTTGCAAGAGAATTTACAAATATTTCCTTGTCCTAGTTTTTAGATGAGACATTGACTATGGGTTCAAGGTCTCTACCTGATTTATATGTTAGACCTCCTATTTCTAGAACCATGTACGGTTAGTAACTTTCTTATTTACTCTACAAGCACAGACTTTGACCACAAAATTAAACATTTAGTAACATTTTAGATTGTTTAGAAAGTAGGCTCTTGCTTGTTGGGACCCAGATCAATATCTACTGGCTAGTCAATAAAAAACATATATCTACTTTTCTGCCTATAGCAAAGTCTGTCTATTGAAAACTATTTTCACACTTACAATCAGGCCAAAAAGCATCTTGCTCCATTTGATGGACCTATTTAAATGTGCTACCTTTATTTATAGAAATCCACAGTTGACACTGTCAGCACAAATGAAATCTTACTGAGATTCATTGCTTAGAACTATAGCTTCCTCTATCAGAGACACTGAGGTTGCATATTATGATGCACTTTTTTCTAGTACGGGTTCCCACAAATTATTTTTGTCCATCTACCTTTTCATTAAAAAGGACACTTCTCTCTATGTCCATATCTCTCCACTCACACAGCCTTGCTGCAGGTCCTCATCAACACCTATTTCTTGGATTATTACAATAGTTTATTATTAATAATTAATCATTATTAGTAGCTATTACAATAGCTTCCTGGTTTGTCTGCTTGCCTCAAGTCCTTCACTCATTCTCCACTTAACTGTCAAAGTTATTTTCCTAAAGCACAAGTCTGACCAGACCAGCCTACCCTCCTCCCACCCCCCCCCACACCCAGCTCCCACAAACTCAATAAGCTCCAAATTGCTTCAAATTATCTCCAGAATCAAATATAAAATTCTCGGGTTGATGTTTAAAGCTTCTCACATCCTGGTCTCTTCTTACCTTTGAAATCTTCTTACATTTTAACCTTCTCCCTATACTATATGTTCCTTGAATATGACACCCCATCTCAAGGCTCCATGCCCTTTCCCTTTTTTTGGCGAGGCAATTGAGGTTAAGTGACTTGCCCAGGGTCACACAGCTAGTGTCAAGTGTCTGAGGCCAGATTTGAACTCAGAGCCTCCTGAATCCAGGGCCAGTGCTCTATCCACTGGACCACCTAGTTGCCTCTCCATGCCCTTTCCCTGGTCATCTCTCATTCCTGGAATGTTCTCCTTCCTTACTTCCACTCACTGGCTTCTCTACCTTCTTTCAAAACTCAGTCTAAATCCCAATTTCTGCAGGGGGCCTTATCAGAGGCAGTCTTCTCCACCCCCAGATCTTGGTACTTCCCCTCTGAGATTACTTTATATTTATGTAGAATACCTCTGTACTTAACTTTTATGTGCCTAGTGCTTTGCATGCTTTCTACCCATTTGAATGTAAGCTCCTTGAGGGCAGGGATTATGTTTCTTTGTATCTCCAGTGCTTAACACTGTGACTGGCACAATGCAAGTGCTTAATAATACATGTTTGTTCATTGAATGCCTTACAAAGAGAAGATTTCTCTCCCACTTCCAGGCACCTGACTTTTTGATACCAGCATGCTCTCTCCTTAAATTTCCCTTCAGCCTGGAAAGGTGCTAACTTCTCAGGCAAAACATCCTTTGCATGGTCAAGAAGGTGCTCTTGAATGAATGGGGGCTCCTTTTTCTAAACTTGCTAGATGATGTCACTCTAGTTGTCTTGTCAGTTGCCCCTGACTAGTTTCCTGAATAGTATCACATACCAGGACAGTAGAATAGGAGTCATGGTACACCTTGTTTATACATTAAAATATAATCATGTCCATTGATTTATTGATTCATTTAAGCTGTTCAGGGCCTTCCATGACTATATTAACTGAGAGGAAGTAGATCACCAATCCCTTTACACTATAATCCTGCATACTTGGTTCATGTGTTAGTTTGGCTGAATTATTTTCATATCTTCTTTTTTTATTCTTTATATAAGGTATAGATTGCTGGGCAGAGTAGAAGAGATATTTGAAAATGAAGGTGATATAAAGACAAACACTATTAATAAAAACATTTTCTAAAAAGAATGACTGAGTCAAAAACCAAGTTATAATGTAAGAAAAAGAGGTTAGGTTAGGATTTATTGATTAATTCAATGAATCCCCCAATCATCTTAATGAGATTATAGGATATAGAGCTTAGTCTGAAGAATACCTTCAATAGAGCCAAATGTATGCCTTAGCTTGTGTAGGGAGGATACAGTAAACTGTCCCCAGGGACTTTGGCTGCTTCCACGATGATAGACAGAGAAGGCAGGATCTTGCTAAGAGAGCCACTTTTTTTCCTTAGTGGTATATAAAAACAAGATTTTTTTTCCTCCCAAAACCTCGGACTTCCAGAGGCAAGTGCAGCAAAAGGAAAGCTTGGGGAGATTTTTCCATTTCCCAATAAGCAGAACATGGTAGCTCACAGTAGAGGTACAAGAGTGGCCTCTGTTTGTCCAGGCAAGTCTGAACATTGCATTCAAGGACCTTAAGTTCCTGCCTGCTTTCTGTCTTTCTTTTTCCTTTCCTGAGAATAGGTTAGAGACTAGTAATCTAGTGAGAATGGAAATTTCTAGCCTTGAAGGTTATCTAGAGATTGATCTGAAGTTCAAACATTCCTTTTCTAGAGTTCCCAAGATATTGAGACTTTCTAAATTTCAGAAGGCTGTCTAGGGAGGGAATATTTCCTATACAGCACATGCATTGGAGAAGGAAGAGCATCTTCATTAGAGCATTTCACCTATAGCTAAAGGACAAATGCTATTTAATAAAGGGCCGGGAAGTATAGAGCTTACTAATCTTCTCTGAAAGATGCTATGAATTGTTCAGACAGCATATGTCTAAGGAGAATGGCAAATATTTGTTCAATAGTCCCAAAATGAGTCTTGATCTTCTTGGAGTATACTAATGAGTCTAATGGGTTATTTTTAGTGCCTTATGTTTCTGTATTTGCTCAGGGCTAGTTACAACTCCTTGTTAGCTAGGTGATACGATGGATAGAATATTGGACCTTCAATCAGGGAGACTCATCTTCCTGAGTTCAAATCTGTCCTCAGCCATTTACTAGCTGTGTAATCCTGGGCAAGTCATTTAACCTTATTTGCCTTACTTTCCTCATTTATAAGATGAACTGGAGAAGGAAATGGCAAACCACTTCAATATCTTTGTCAAGAAAGAAATCATGAAGAATTGAACATGAATGAAAACAACTCAACAACAAAAATTTGTGAATCCTCAGGGGTATTTGTGAGTCCTTCATCTTATTCATTTTGGGATGGAAGAAATCTATGTCATTCCATACCCACTGATATAAAGTGAGGATCCTTTTACCTATTTCAGAAGCAGCTCTAACACCATCATTCTCTTAGTTAAGGTTCAATGTTGCAATGGAACAAAACAGTCAAAAGTCACTGAATATTTAACAAACAATCAAATGCATCAAAGAGATGCAATTAGGATGCAGTGGCACTTAACTTCTCTGGACTCAACCTTGCCTCTCATATAGAAATACATTGGGATTTTAGGGTAAAATATCCTTAATGGAATAGTGACTAGCATGGTCTTGAGAAATCCACCGAGTTAGAGAGGCCTTAACTGCACTTGGGTGATACTTTTTATGTCCTTAGGTGTCTAGGAAACTATGTCAGGGAAACTGGCACCAATTAGGTCTGGAGGCTGCTGCTTCTACTTTTAGGGAAAACTGGTCCCTGTCACCCAGAGGAAAGCAGGAAGGGTGGGCCTAACCCATCTTGCAGGGAAAAGCTGGTAGATTTCAGTTCTATCCTAACTTTGGGGGGGGGGGAAATAGTTTAAGCCATACCTAAACTCGATTTATATTTATCAGTGTTATCTTTCCATTAAAATGTGAGCTCCTTGAGAGTAGGGACTATTTTTGTCCCTTTTTAAATCCCTAGTCCTTGGCACAATGCCAAGAACAAGCATTTAATAAATGTCTGTTGACTTGATTTGGAGTGGAACAGTGAATAAAAAAGATCTGATCCTTTGGAGTCGAGCCCCCCGTATTAATTCTAGTCTGTCTGTCCTTGGGGGAAAGCTAGCTGTAGGCAATGGGTGACCATTGAAATAGCCAAAAAATGATGTGAAAGATAACAACAATAACAATACAATATAAAAATTTATGAGCTACAGCCAAGGTAGCAATTTATTTCCCTGAACCCTTATATTAACAAAAGAAAAGAAAATGAATGACTTGTTGAAATTACACATAAATAATTGGGAATTATGTTTAATTGTATTTGTTATGTTTAAAGTTAATTTGTAATAAATCAATTTCAAAGTACAAGGTGGAGAGACTTGGTTGGAAGGCAATTTGTTTGAAAAATAGCTGAAGGTTTTTTAGCTGAGCACAAGCTAAATGTGAGCTAACAATGTGATAAGTGTTCTTAAAATGTTAATATAATTTTGTGCCACATTAATAGAAGTCTAATTTCCCTGGCACTAAACTCTCCACCAAAATGTTACTCTAATACATCTTCCTGGTGTAGAGGTGATACTGAGTTATGTGCCAGAAGAGTACAAGTACTGGTTCTACCAAGCCAGAAAGGATTCAAGTATGGACCCAGGGATGGAGCTTATGTCTTCTAAAAACAAATCTAGAGGGGCAGCTGGTGGTGTAGTGGATAAAGCACTGGCCCTGGATGCAAGAGAACCTGAGTTCTAATCCAGTCTCAGACACTTGACACTTACTAGCTGTGTGACCCTGGGCAAATCACTTAATCCTCATTGCCCTGCCAAAAACAAAACAAAACAAAACAAAAACCAAACTACAGAAAGGAAGGCACAAAAATACACTGGTAAGAGGGTTGTGGTTTCACCCAATTCTAAAAAAAATGAAGAATTAATCACTACCCTTTAATCTACAGATAACACTATTGGAACTCTAAGTCTTACAAAAATAATGATGAAAACTATTTTTGCATGTAATTGGAAAAAACAAAATAAAATACTATTAAAAAAACAAATCTAGCTAACTTAAGAGAGAGAGATTTATCATCATGTTGTTTTCAGGGTCATGACTTTTTCAGCAACAGTATTTTTCAGAGAACAACCACTGATATAAATGAGCTGTGATATGTGTTGGTGAAGGAAAAAGAAATTTACCTGATACCTTTATTATATATTTAAAAGGAATAATAAGTTGTACATAACAGATTTGCTGTGTCATGTGCAATCATCTTTTAAAAATTGTACTATGCTATAGAAATGCTTGTTTTATTCCATATATTAAAAATAAAACAAATAAATGTGGGAAAAAAGATAGTCACTGACAAACTAGATGGTGTCTGGAAAAAGGCAACAAGTTTGGTATTTGTTGTCCTGTGAGAAGGCAGAGGACCATGGCATGATTCCTAAAGGGCATTGGTGGGATACCTAGCTCATTATAGACAGAAATAAAATTAATCTTGATGTTGCTGGCTATTCTGCAATATCCACTATCATGGAGTCCACTAATCAATAAATGTTTATTAAGCAACTACTGTGTGCCAGACTGTGCTACAAATGTTGGGAATAAAAAAGAAAGATGAAAGCTGGTTCCTCCTGTCAAGGAGCTCACAGTCTAATAGGAGAGACAACACAAATAAGATATATACAGGATAAACTGGAAATAATCAACAGAGGGAAGCACCAGAATTAAGAAGGATCAAGAAAAGCTTCCTGAAGGAGAGATTTTAGTAGGATTGATAATGCCATATCTTTTTCAGTTGTCCCCTCTTTCTCTATACACAGGAAAGCCTCAGAACACACTGTTAAATGAGGGACTACGTGCTAAGCAAAGAACAAGTTTCATCATTATTTGCTGATGCCTAGTAAATCCAACAGTTCAGTACCTCTCTTGGGGTCAGTCCAGTTTTACACACATTCAAACAAGCAGGGACTTGAAAATGGTATAAATTATCCCACAGATACTGGCCACCAAACCTATAGCCATGGATTTGGAATCAAAAGATTTGAGTTCAAGCTTTTCAATTTTGAATAAGTCATTTCTCTCTGGGCTCCATTTACCTTCTCAGTCTGTTTAAAGGGAACTGAATAGATGAAAAAGCAGTGAAGCAGCACTGTATGTAGAGAAGATGTACATATATGAGTTCATCTGAGAACCAGAGTGGGACATAATGGAGAGCACTTGGGTGAGGATCAATGTAGGGATAAAAAGGAACAATGTTTTTTGTTTTTGTTTTCGTCAGGCAATGAGGGTTAAGTGACTCACCCAGGGTCACACAGCTAATAAGTGTCAAGCGTCTGAGGCCGGATTTGAACTCAGGTCCTCCTGAATCCAGGGCCGGTGCCTTATCTACTGTGCCACCTAGCTGCCCCCAACAGTGTTTTTGGGTGAGTGTATTTCAGATCACTTTGGCAGGAGGAATTAAAAAGGTATTCTGGCAAACAATCAATCACAAATGTGGTATAGACTGGTGATATTGCAGTAATGAGCAACTTCAACAATTTGGATATCTGCCTAAGCTCTTTCTCTGCCAACAGCTGTATCATGAATACATGTGACTTGCTTTAAAAGGTGCATGAAGCAGCAAGGGCAACTGCTATTCTGAACCTAATGCTGACCAGGATGGAAGACATGGTGACTGAAGCAGAAAAAAATGAGGAACTTGTGAGCAAGTGAATACTCCATCATAGAGTTCAGGAAAGAAATGGGGGAAAAAAGGTGAGTATAAATCTGGTGTAAATCCTAGATTATAAAAGAACATATCCCTAAGTATTCAGAGAATGAATAAGAAGGATACAATAGCCTAATATTTTGCAGGGCAAGTCATATCAAGAGGAATGGGAACCTCCCCAAAATGAAATTCTGAAGATACAAGCAGAAGTTATTTCTAATGAGGAGATAAAGGAATTGCCTAAAGAGATCAATGTGGCTGCACAGGGAACTCTGAATGATTCAGCTGTCAAAAAAGATACAAACACACATATGCGCACATATATGTATATATGGTTATATAAAGATATATTTCTATTATATATTTATATGGCCCTATGTGTGTATGTGTGTGCATATTTGTTGTTCAGTTGTTTCAGTCATGTCTAACTGATCCTATTTGGGGTTTTCTTGACAAAGATACTGGAGTAGTTTGTCATGTCCTTCTCCAGCTCATTTGACAGATGAGAAAACTGAGGCAAACAGAGTTATGAGGCTTGTCCAGGGTTACACAGCTAGGAAGAATCTGAGGCCAGATTTGAACTCAGGAAGACAAATCTTCCTTACTTCAAGTCCAGTATTCTATCCACTGTGTTACCCATACATGTATTGTATGAGTATGCATGTGTATACACACATCACCATATATGCAAATGTGTATATGTACTTATACACACACATATACAAGGTCAGATAACAGACCAGCAAAAACTGGCAAAAGGAAACAATATTTTAAGGTAAGGAATACACAGAATGAATTGACTGATGAGAAGTAGCAAGGAAAGCTATAAGGGATGGTTGGTTTGGTTTTTAGATATGTTGGGAGAAAGAGGAGGGTCAGTCAATCCACAAACATTTATTAATTTATTATGCACCAAGTGCTGTGCTAAATGCTGGGGATCCAAATATAAACAAAATGAGTTTCTGCTCTCAAAGAGCTTACATTCCTGCTTCTCCTCCTCTTCCTCTTCCTCTTTTTCTTCTTCTTTCTCTTCTTCTAGGATGGAAAGTCTCAATTACTTTATTTTGAAGCATTTCACTTATTTTTAGTGTTTAAAACAGTGGGAAGCCTGTCCCAGGGTGGAAATGTCAAGGAACAGATTCTGAATGCAAATTGGATGCTAAATAAGGTCATGAACCATCATGGCCAGCAAGCAAGATCCAGCACTCCAGTGTTCACTAGGAGACCTCTTCAGGGCAGATGGTGGGTAGGAGTTGGGGTGGGAAGGGGACACACAATTTACATAACATACATCTACTGTGTCAGATTGAGGCACAGTATTTATGGTGGGATAGTTTCAGGTTGGCAGTTGGAAAGCTTGCATTCTTTTAAAAAAAAAATTTATTTCAAGTTGCAAGTTCCAAATTCTATTCCTCCCTCCCTCTCTACCAGGCCCCTCCCTGAGTAGGCAAAAAAATCAGATATAGATTATACATGTGCATTTGTATAAAAAATTTCCATAAAAGTAATATTGTATAAGAAGACAAATAAAATTTTTTAAATGAAAGAAAGTTAAAAAATAGCATGTTTCAGTCTGTATTCAATCAATATCAGTTCTTTCTCTAGAAGAAGACGGTTTGTTTTATCATTAGTCCTGTGGGATGGTCTTGGATCATTGCATTATTGACAATGGCTAAATTATTCACAGTTCTTCATCTAACAATATTGTTGTTACAGTGTGCAATGTTCTCCTGGTTCTGTTCACTTCATTATGCATCAGTTCATGTAAGTCTTTCCTGCTTGTCATTTTTTATAGTGCAATAATATTCTACTACAATCATATACCACAGCTCGTTTAGCCATTCCCCAATTGCTGGGCATCCCTTTGATTACCAATTCTTAGCCACCGCAAAAAGAGCTGCTATAAATATTTTTGTACAAATCGGCCCTTTTCCCTTTTTTGGATGTCTTTGGTATTGCTGAATCAAAGGGAATGCAGTTTTATAGCCCTTTGGGTATAGTTCCATATAACTCTCCAGAATGGTTGTATAACTTCACAACTCCACCAACAGTGTCCCAGTTTTCCCACATCCCTTCCAACATTCAACATTTTCCCTTTTTTGCCATATTAACCACTCTGAGAGGTGTGAGGTAGTACCTCAGAGTTGTTTTAATTTGTATTTCTCTTTAATTTAGATAATTTTTCATATGACTATAGATAACTTTGATTTCTTTGTCTGAAAACTGCCTGTTCATATCCTTTGAGCATTTATCAATGGGGGAATGACTTGTATTTATGTAAATTTAACTCAGTTCTCTATATATTTGAGAAATGAGGCCTTCATCAGAAATACTTATTACAAAATTTTACCCCCAATTTCTGCTTTCCTCATAATTTTGGTTGCATTGGATTTGTTTGTGCAAAAACTATTTAATTTTACATAAAGGGCTTACATTCTAATAGAGGAGGACAAGACATAAAAGGAAGCTGAAAAGTGTATGTGGAGGGGGTGGGGCATTGCTGACACAGGAGCATAGTGGTGAAATCTGGAGAGTCAGAAAAAGAGCCAGGAAAGAAATGATGGGTAAATGACCTCAGGACCTTCCTCAAAATGGAGGTTCTGGGAAGAATTCACCAATGGGAGAAGGGGACTACAGGAGTGGAGGGATAGTGAGAAGGCCATAGATCCCAAGGTTCAAATAAGGATTAAAAAATGGGGTAGGTCCCTGGTCACAGTTGTATGGAATAGAATTATTGGATATTAGTGAGAAGACCAAATGGAACATTACTTCATTTTTTTTTACTTAGTAGAATGCTCCTTGACCTGGAAACAACAGGAAAAAAAATGATTAACAGAAAGCAGAAATGTAAGATAAAGGAGATGATTAGATAACATCTAGCTGTCCTCAGTGTATTCAGGTCACTAAATCTGGATTGGAATATGTGTTGGGGTCCTGAAAAAACTAACAAAGATTATATCCCAGTGACTGCCAATCAACAGAGGAGTTCTTACCTGAATGGTGGAGGGCAAACATTGCCCTGATTTTCCAAAATAGGGAAGGGGGTGGGGTCTGCAAATGAGCCAATAAGCTTGACCTTTATTCCCTGGCAAAACTCCAGAACATGGTAATTATTTCAGGAATGATTTGTGAGCATTTAAAAAGGGAAATGCTAGAATAAAAGTCCACCTGGGTACCCCAAAAAGAGATCATGCCCTTTCTGGGAAACTTTGCCTGCCCTTCCACCAGTCTCTCCATTTTTTTAGCCATTGTGGCATATGTGTTCTGACCACTTCACCCTTAAGATTTACAAGATTAAGGGGTTTCTTGCCAAGAAACAGAAGGAAAATTGTTTCACCGTATCGGTGGATCTTCAAGAAAACTGTCAATAAAATCAAGTACAATTTAGAGACAGTAGAAAAGGCTGATAAAGAACAGCTGGCATAACGATACACATGTTTATACTGTACCAAGTCCAAACTCCTTACCATGCCAACCCTGATAAGTAAATGATGCTCTCCTCCCCTTATAGAAACTGTTTACTTAGGTGCAGAGATAAAGAGAAACACCATTGGAGAGAATGATCTTTTCCATTTTATTTTCATGTGTTATATTTAAAAGTTCACCAATGAATATGTGGATGACAACTAAAAAAAGACCCGGTTCAACAACAACACTGTGGGATGATCAGCTGTGATCGACTTAGCTCTTCTCAGCGATACAATGATCCAAGACAATTCCAAAAGACTCATGATAGAAAATGCTCTCTACATCCACAGAAAGAACTATGGAGTCTGAATGCAGATCAAAGCATACTATTTTTGCTTTTTTGTTGTTTTTTGTGACTTTTCCCTTTTGTTCTGTTTCTTCTTTCACAACATGCCTAATGTGGAAATGTGTTTACGTGATTGCACAGGTACAGATTGTATCAAATTGCTTGCTATCTTGTGGAAAGGAGATGGGAGGGAGGAAAGGAGGGAAAATTTTGAAACTCAAAATCTTATTAAAAAATCTATGTTGAAAAATATCTTTAGATGTGTTTGGAAAAATAAAATACTATTTACAAAAAAAAATAATTGTTCAAGTCAGACTGAACCCATTTGAAAGAGGAACTAGACTGGTATATCAAAGGAGTCAACCTTTTTGTGTGTCGTGGATTCTTCTGTAGTTTAGTGAAGCTTATGGACCCCTTCTCAAAAGAATGTTTTGTAAATGCATTAAACGAAATATATAAGATTGCAAAGGAAACCAATCATATTGAAATGTAATTATGAAAATATTTTTTAATAAAAACCAAGTTCATGGCTTCCAGGCTAAGGACTCTTACTGGACATATAGTGTTCCTGGGTTTCTGCAGTGTTAGAAAGGTCTGTCATCTACTTCTGTGGACCAGGTAAAATCATATTGTTAGATGATAGTAAAATTAGATGGACACAAAATTGGTTGAATTATCTGATTTCAAATAATAGGTCAAGATCAACTTGGAGGGAGATCTCCAGGATGAATGGTCCTGTGCCAGCACTTGTGTCAGTAGCCTGAATGAAGCCATAGAAAACATTCATGTCAAATTTTTCTGGGGACATAATTAGCTAGCTGACACACTACACAACCCAGTCAAGATGCAAAAAGATATTGCTAGGCTACTACAATGAATTTTTAAAAAACTGATCCAAGATTTCATTACTGTAGGGAATTCCCATTAAGTTTTCAATTTAACCAATTCAAATTCAAATTAACAATACTCTGAAACTTAGAGAATTGTAAGTGGTATGTGTCAAAGATAGGACTTAAACTCAAGTCCTCCTGACGGCAGGGCCACCTCTATCAACTATGTTACATGATAAATTTATCAATGTAGAATGAAACGAATAGGAAGTTCTGTACCTGAGTTCTAGGAATGAAATAAATTTCAATGTGTCAGATGAAAAGCATGTGAAAAGCCTATGAAAAAGATCTGGGAGTTAATAGTCTGTAATGTTAATATCAGTCAACAGGGTAACATGACAGCCCAAAATGCTATTATTTAAAGCTCAGAGTGGAATAGTATTGAGAATGAAGGAAATAATAGTTCTGTGATATTTAGTCCTGATCAGATAACAACTGGAGTTTTAGATGCCACATTTTCAGAAGGTCATTTATGAATTGTAGTGTTGTCATAGGACAATAACAAAGAGAGTAAGAGGAAGAGATCACTTGTCAGCATATATTATGTAGAAGGGATTCTTGGTTAGGTATAAGTTGGACAAGAACTCTGAGGTCACTCAATTCTTAGAATCTATGAATTGTAAAATAAAGAGACTGTACTAGATTATTTTTAAGGTTCTTCTTTGTTTAGATTTTATGATTCATCTCCCTTGAACAAGAGCAGAAGACACTATCCCAGGAAGAAATACAAAGCCCCGAAGCCCCAAAACAGGAAAAAAAGGAGAATGGCTACCAGATGTTATAAGGTCTAAATGCCAACTTTTTACTACTGCTTTGTCTCTCTCGGAAGGCATGGGTAGCTCTTTAAGAATTCCCCACTGGGTGCCCATCAATTGGGGAATGGCTGGACAAGTTGTGGTATATGAATACAATGGAATACTATTGTGCTGTAAGAAACTATGAGCAGGAGGAGTTCAGAGAAACCTGGAGGGTCTTGCGTGGGGTGATGATGAGTGAGATGAGCAGAACCAGAAGAACATTGTACACAGTATCATCAACGTTGAGTGTTGACCTACTGTGATGGACTATATTCTTCTCACCAATGCAATGGTACAGAAGAGTTCCAGGGAACTCATAATAGAAGAGGATCTCCAAATCCAAGAAAAAAAAAAAAGAACTGTGGAGTATAGATGCTGAATGAACCATACTATTTCTTTTGTTTTTGGTGCTGTTGTTTTTTTTTTTTAATTTTGAGGTTTTTCATCATTGCTCTAATTTTTTTCTCTTATAACATGACTAATGCAGAAATAGGATTAATGTTATTATGTGTGTATATATATACATATATATGTGTATATATATGTGTATATATATATATATATATATATATATATATATATATATATATAAAACCAAATCAGATTACCTTCTGTCTAGGGGAGGGGGGGAGGGAGGGGAGGGAGGGAGAAAAATCTGAAATTGTAAAGCTTGTATAAACAAAAGTTGAGAACTATTTTTACATGTAATGGGAAAAAAATAAAGTACTTTATTAATTAAAAAAAAAACAAACAAAACAAAACAAAAAAAAGAATTCCCCACTGGGTGGAAAGGGGCCAGATTCTTTATAACCTGCTTTGTAAAGCATCTTGAGCTGGTTCTCATGGTTATTATGCCATTGCTTTTCTTGGATGGGGGAAGAGCAAGTTCACAGTTAGAAAGCTGAATGTGTTGGATTGCACATTGCATTAAATTCTACAGGTGCCCCATGGCAAGTGAATCATCTTTATGTCAACATGACACTTCACTGTGCTTTGTGGCAATGCCAGCTTCCAAGCAAATAAAAAGTTGTTTTTCTTCCACAGCATTTGCCCTTATTCAATTTTCTACAAGGATCCCCTGATGTAGCTAGCCTATATCTATCAATACTTTATTTTACCTTGATTATTAGTCTCCCACAGAAAGAGGAAGCACTGAAAACAATTTGCATCCCCTGCCCTTAGTATCATACAATCTATGATTGGATGGGAATATTGGTTATCATCATGGATTGCCTTTGTAAGTCATTAGTATGACCTACACTTTGTCCATTATTTCATCTGGCATGTCCCCCAGTCAAGCCTGTCTATGTACACAAAACTGAACCACCTATGAGACTCTCCCCTTTTTGATTTACCTACTCTTTTCATATCTGATCATAAACTTCAAAACAATTACATTGCCTGCCCCTGAAAGATCCATAGTCAAACTTAACCTTCCTTTCCCAAAGGCATTTCCCTAAGCATCCAACAGTGTGGGGTCTAGGAAACATGTGACAGGAGAGGTGTCAATGTATAGTAGAAAGATCACTGGACTGAAAATAAGAAAATCTGAATATAAGAATTGTTCCATACCCTAAACTGGCCCTTCCCATCACTTACTAGTCATATGACCATGGGCAAATCGTCATTTTAATCTCTCCAAACTTGCTTTCTCATCTGAAATGAGGATACAGAACTACCTCAGGAACTTACTATAAAGAAAGGATTAAAGCTGTATTACAAAAAAAAAAGGTAAAATATCTTAAAGTGCTATATATAAATACTATTTATCATCATCATCGTTGTTAACTAAGGGAATCAAGGATGTTTCATCTTGAGAAGAAAAAAAAAAAGGAGGATGTAATAGTTTTGTTCGAATAGGTCCATCACTGAGAAAGGGGAAGAGTTTAGTTCTGTGCTGCTCCAGGGGGCAGATTTGAGATCAAAGGTTGAAAAATCACAGCAAATCAACCTGAAGAACATTGTAACAGCCAGAGGTGTCCAGCAAGGGGAGGGGCTGCCTAATGAAATTACTGAAGTGTTGAAACAGAGACTGAATAATCCCTGATCTGAAATACTGGAAATTCTTGCACTATGATTACCTCTACGATCCTTTCAAAATCCAAAGATCCTTTGAGCCCCTCCATAGTCTTTTTACACATTTCCTATGGATTTTTACTCTCTGAGCGTCCTCTGAGTTATAACCTTTACCCCAAAGTGCTCTAGTACCCTTAAGGGCTTGGGTGGGAGGGGTGTCTCTCATCTCTGCCATTAGCTCAAACTTCTGCCAATTGTTTCCCCCCAATTTTGGGAGTCCACGTGCCCCAGTTCCATTTAACCACTTAATGGTTAGATTAGTTTTTCCAAAGGAACATTTACTTCAAAGGTATAAGAGTAACCCCCCCCCAAACATTTCCTCCAATGCCTCTAGGGCATAAACCTACCATCCTCCCCCCCTCCCCCATACCACTTCAGTTTCCAGGGAGGAAAGGACTAGGTTCACAGTTTAGCTCAAATTCAAATCCAAAGCCCCACTTTGGGCTAGTGTCTTTTCACCCTGGCTTCTAAGGACTTCCAGGTTGGGTGGGCTACAGCATCTGGCCTGGAATACAATGTCTGGCCTAGAACTCCCAAATTGATGACTCCACTCCCTGCACCTAGAAACTGCAAAGAACAAATGAAAGAGACCAAAACCCAAAGCCCATTTCTCAGGGCCACACAGTCTGGAACAGGGGGAAGGGAAGGAATAGGTTTGCCCTTAGGCTCGGTTCCTTTACAATGTGGAATTACCAGTGGGGAGTGGCTGAGTCTTGCACCCCTGAAATCCACAGGAAAGAGAGACACTATCTCAAAGAGGTGGTTTGACGATGTCACAACTGAGTAGAATAATGCAGAATGTTCCCATATGTGTCAGTCCTTCTGTCACCCCCAAACAGGGCCCCAGAGTCTCCCATGTGAATGATGAATGAATGAATAAAGCATTTACCAAGTGCTTACTATGTGCAAAATATTGACCTTAGTACTGAAGATAGAAATAGAAAAATCAGATACCATTTTAGGTGGTCTGAACATGTAATCTTTTTTGTTACAGGTGTATAATCTAAAACAAAGATACATATGTTGGGAGTACACACTAATTTTTTTTTTCACTAATAAGGGTACTCATTTAAAAAATTTTGGATACCATGGAGCCATAGGATAGAAAGAAAACTGGGCCAGGGAAGGCATGGCAGAAAGTAAGAGAGGAATGAAGACAACGAGGTAAGGGTGATATTTGTGCATAGATCATGGGCTAGATGTGCATGCACCCCACTGTGTGTGCCAATAGACCTAGCCCACATTCTATGTGTGCCTATATTAAGAGTGGTAACAAACTGCCTCCTTTCAAATTTTGCTCAGGGCCTTGGCTGTATCTGATGCATCAATTAAGCTATCAAGACTTATTTGAAAAGCTTCAAGCCTCTACTTTCTTCAAAAAAGGAAGAAGCCAGTCTCCTCAATCCAGTTTATCCAGTTTAGCTAATTATCTCTTCTTCTAATCTTGCCCTTCCCCTGCTGAGAAGAAGAGGGTAAGAAACAAGGAGTAGGCAGAACAGGAACAGTAAGCACCACACATCTATATATAGTCATCCTTTTTATCCCTTTTTATTAAGAACATCAAATTTGGGTACTTCAATGCAATCCTAATGTTATCAGGGTGAACATGCATTTCATCAATGTAGATAATGACCATTCCACACTTTCTGAAACTGGGTCATTCTTGCCCATGTCTATTCATAAATCATACAGGGTCCATCCAAAGCAAAGGAGAGCTTCCTCTGATTCTTTCAACAAAATCATATCACTTGGGCTGCTCTTGATTCTCATTTCTCACCACCTGATTGGGAATCACAGAATCTACTGAGGGAGTGAAGAACCAATGGAGAAATGACTGAACAAATTATGGTATATGACATGATGGAATACTACCATGCTGCAAGAAATGATGAAAGGAATGAAATGACTTGTATGAACTGATGCAAAGTGAGATGAACAGAACCAGGAGAGCAATTTATACAGTAACAATAATATTATAAAGGCAAATAATTTTTTAAAATTTGGATCAACACAGATGACTATCAAAATTTCACAGGATTCAAGATGAAATGACTGCCCAATAGAGAGGTCATGCACTCAGAGTACATATTGAGATATTTGGAGGGGGGTGGGGTGGAGGCTGGCCAATGCGGGAATTTGTTTACTATATATGTTTGTAACAGGGGGTTTTATATTTCTTGCTTTTTCCATGGAGAGAGGGAGAGGTCAGAGGAATGAATTCAGATCTGAAAATAAAACAAAATTAATTTTTTAAAAAAATCATATCTTTTGTGATCTTGATTCTAATAGACATAACTCCTATTTTTGGTCATTTATGTTCTTGTTGATTCATATAAGTATAATACAAATAAAAGTATAGATATAAGTACTTATACAATAAAAGAACAGTAAAACTAAGTACAAGATGGTATAGTGGATAAAAATGGTCAACCTTAGAGTCAGAAAAACATGAGTCCTGCCTCTGACAATATTGACTTTGTGACCCTGGACAAGTCACTTAAACTCTCAGTTTCCTCATTACTACTATGACAGTGACAAGTAGTGGAATATAGAGGAAAGAACACTAGTTCTAGAATCAGAAGCTCTGGATTCAAATCTTCCCCCTTTCCATTGTATAGTGTCCCAAAAGTCTTAGTACTGTTTGACGTTATTAAAGCATAAAACTGCACTAAGACTTTTGGAACACCCTATCTTACGCAGTATGGTTTTGGGTATGCTACTTAACCTTCTTGAATCTCAATTACCTCATATAAGGCAAGGGCATTAGACTACATAGTCTTTCAGGTCCTTTCCAGTTCTGTGTCTATGATTTCTTTTAATAAAAGGATTTACCAAAACTGGAGTTGCTACACTGATGATGGGCCCAGGACAAAGTATAATATAGCCCAGGAGGTTTCCCATTGAAATGAGTTTTATTTTTGCTTAATATTTTAAAAATTACTAACAATTTCTCTATTTGTTTCCCTTCCCCTTTCTGTTCCTTCCCTATTCTCTGTGCACTTAAGTATATTATTATTTTATTTAGTTAATTAAAAATCAGAAAAAAGAATCCTTTCTCAACCTCTCTTGATTCTAGTACCTTCCCTCTTCCATTTATTTCCTACTTATACTACACACACACACACACATGCATACATACACACATTTGTTGTTTACATAGCTTGTATGTACAAACTTTGTACAAATTTGTATAGCTTGTTTGTACATATTTGTTTATTGTCTCCCTCATTAGATTGTAAGGTACTTGAGGACATGGACTGTCCTTTGCCTCTTTATATCCTCAGCACAATGTAGCACATAATAGGCATTTACTAAATGTCTATTGATTATCTGACCAATCAATAAAATCCTAGAAATGGCACTTTGTATAGAGTTCTGATCTAGGATCAGTGAGACCTACATTCTAAACTTATTTCAGACTCTTGCTAGCTGTGTGACCCTGGACAAGTCACTTGATTTCATTCTTTCTCAATTTCCTCATCTCCAAAATGGGGATAATAATAGCACCTACCTCCCATGGTTGCTGTGGGGATAAAATGATATAATATTTGTGAATTATTTTGCAAACCTTAAAGCACTATATAAATGCCAGCTATCATCACCATTACCACCACCACCATCATCATCATCATTTATTTATACCTTTTTTACATCTATCATTACCCACCAATCCACTCATCCCTCCACCAGTAGAAGCTGAGAGATAGGTAGATACACACACACACACACATACATACATACATACATACATACATACATACATACATATACATACACACATATACACACTAGCAAAATCAATCAACACCTTGGCCATTTCTAAGAATATGTTTCTGGTTCTGTACCTTTAATTCTGTCCCTTTTCTTTGAAAAAGAGCATGGTGTATTTCCTCATCCATCTTTTGAAGTCATGATTAGGTACTATTTTGGTCAGTTTTGAGGTCTTTCAGAGGCTTTTCTCCTCTATTTATGATCATATAAATTGTTTTCCTGTTTCTGTTTACTTCAGTCTGCATCCATCCCCCCAAATTTCTACATATTTCTTTGAACTGGTCATTTTCCTCATTTCTTAGAGTACAATAAAATTCCATGACATTTATATACCACCATTTGTTCAGTCATTCCCAAATCAATGAATACCCATTTGGTTTCATTTCTGTGCTATGATAAAAAGTGCTGCAATACTTATTTTTATGCATATGAGTTCTTTCCTTCTGTCCTTGACCTCTTTGAGGTATGTGCCTAATAGTATTAGCATGTACTGTTTAGTGACTTTTGGGAGGGTATGGTTCCATATTGTTGTTTGTTGTTTTTTTGCGGGGCAATGAGGGTTAAGTGACTTGCCCAGGGTCACACAGCTAGTGTCAAGTGTCTGAGGCCGGATTTGAACTCAGGTCCTCCTGAATCCAGGGCCAGTGCTTTATCCACTGTGCCACCTAGCTGCCACTCCATATTGTTTTCCAGAATGGTTGAACCAATTCACAGCTATGTGCCTGTCTTCCCACAACTTCTTCAGTGATTGTTATTTTCCTCTTTTTTCCTCTTTGTCAATCTGATGGAGTATGAGGTAGAACCTCAGGGTTATTTTCATTTGAATTTCTCTTGTTATTATTAATGAATTGAAACATTTGGTCATATGGTTATCAATAGTGTAGATTTCTTTGAGAACTCTAAGTTCATATCCTTTGACCACTTATTTTTGGGGGAGTGACTCTTATCCTTACATACTTGTATTAACTCTTTAAATATCTTGGATATTAGACCTTTTAAAAGATTTTTAGAACATATTTCCTTGAATGAACAGGAACTTCTATATAGTAGTTACAACAGAACATTCCTATTTAACGTCTCTCTGGATGTTTCCTTCTATAAACACCAGATGGCAGAAGAGACCCTGCAATATGTGTCTTCATTAGGAAATCTCTAAGCTGAGGCTCAACCTAGCTAAATTCATATTCACTCCCAAGTCAACTGTAGAATTGTTAGACACAGCTCTCAAAGACTATCTACCCTGTCACAGAAGTCTGCAAAATACATTGGTGGAAACAACATACATACCATTTATATGATGGATTTGTAAGATAAGTATAAGGTACTATGCTAAATTCTGGGAAACAAAGAGAGATGTGTAATGCTTTTGGAACTTATTATAAATTGGGATTGGGGGAAGGAAGACAGGTACACAAATAACTAATATATAAGAAAGAATGATACAATTGCAAAGAAGAAGTACAAGAAAAATACTAAGAGAAATATAAAAAGGGAGAGACCACTTTTACTAGGGAGAGGGGCCCCAAGGAAAGCTTTATGGAGCAAATGATATCTGAGTTGGGCCTTGAAGAAAGGGAAGGACATCAACAGATTGGGCTGGGGACAGGAATCTCTTTTGGGCCAAGCACAATGGCTAATCAGGCTCTGCCAGGTGAGGCCCACAGGACCAGTGACCTTTTCCAATCTCTATCCTTTACGCAACTTATAGTTTGCTCTGGGTGTATTGCTCTGTCTTCTCAGCAGGGACTAGGTTCTTGGTGCTTTAATTCTACCCCACACCTTAGACTCCTGAGTCAACAATTCTATTTTTAGCTCTAGCCTAAGAAGTCTTCTCCCAGTGGGGGAGAGGAGGAAGTAAAAAAGTTATCTAGAGTACAAACAAAAATCAGATATTAAACAGATAGTTTTATTTCTATACAGAAAGGGAATTGCTAAACAATAAGGAATCATGACCTAACCCTAACCTTTAAAGAATCATAAAATAATTATAAGCCATGGGCAAGTCTCACTGGGACATTTTCAAATGGATTGTTCATTGCTTTGTTTACCTTTCACTTTCATTGAGCATAGTCTGATCAGTGCCAAGTGAGATCTTTGCTTTCTGGTTTCTCTCTTTGTGGGTCACTTTTCCCTTCACAGACTGTCCACTGATATCTTTGCTAGTGCTGCTATTACTGGTGCAAGCATGTTCCAATAGCTGATACCCTGCTACTTGACCCAATGCTTAGCATAGTGCCTGGCACATAGTAGGCGCTTAGTAAATTTTTATTGACTGCTCAAGTGCCCAAGGTGTTTGTTTGTATGTGTGTATCTGTTTGTCTGTGTCTGTCTGTGTGGCCATGTAGGAAATGGTGGTGCTAGTTGCCTTTTGAGATTTTACAAGGCCCTATACCAAAGGAAAGAAGATGCAAGCAGGAGATCCCTGAAACAGGCCTATGAAGAGGCCATGTTTTCATGATACTACCCAGATGTGCAAAGAATCCCCCCACCAACCCTTTGGAATTCAGAGTTGTCTTTATACCTTAAAGCCAGCAGGAAAAAGAGGCCTGAGGGGGAGGGATTACTTATTTAGTAGGTTCATAGAGTTCTGACTGAGTAACCAATTAAAAGTGTCCTTATGGCAGACAGGAAGCAGTCAGAGGATATCTGAACCTGCTCCGAAATTGGTGGTAGATGGACCCTTCCATCATGCATCCCTAAGGATGTGTTACATACACATGAGGAATGACATAGGAAAAGCACAGGGAGAGAGAAAAGGGGAAAAGATAAAGAGATTGAAGAATAGTTCTCCAGTTTAACAGGAATGTAGACTATGTGAAGCAGGTGCAACATGAGATATATCTGAGCAAGTAAATTGGAACAATTTTGAATGCCATACATGATACTTTATTTGGTAGATCATAGGAAGCTCCTGAAGTGCAATAAAGGAGTACCCTAGTCATGAGAAGTGGGATAACATTACTTGGGCAGCAGCAGTAGCATACATTGGAAAGGAGCTAGATTGAAGGCAGGAAGGAAAATTAGGGAGTTTTATTTATAATAGTCAAGGCAAGAAGGGGCAGCTAGGTGGCACAGTGGATAAAGCACTGGCTCTGGATTCAGGAGTACCTGAGTTCAAATCCGGCCTCGGATACTTGACACTTACTAGCTGTGTGACCCTGGGCAAGTCACTTAACTCCCCATAGCCCTGCCAAAAAAAAAATAGTCAAGGCAAGAGAGGCTAAGAAAGAAAATAGTGAGTAAAAATAAGATGGAGGGAAATTCACAAATAGAAATGACAACTTTGAATGTGAATGGGATGTTTATAGCCGTTCTCTTTGTGGTGGCAAAGAACTGGAAATTGCAGGGATCCCCATCAGTTTGGGAATAACTGAACAAGTTGTAGTGTATGGTTGTGATGGAATATTACTGTGTTCCAAGAGATGATGAGCTCAAAAGCATGTAAAGACTTGTATGGAATAAAAAAAAGGGTGAAATGAACAGAATCAAAAGAACACTGTATATAGTAACAGTGATATTGTTTTAAGAACAAATTTGAGGGGCAGCTAGGTGGTGCAGTGGATAAATCACTGGCCCTGGATTCAGGAGGACTTAAGTTCAAATCTGGCTTCAGTCACTTGACACATTACTAGCTGTGTGACCCTGGGCAAGTCACTTAAATTTCACTGCCTCACCAAAAATAAAACAAAGAACAAATTTGAGTAAGTCATTTTGACTGTTATAAATACACAAATAAAAAATAAAGGGGATATTTAAAAAGATGCTATCTGCATCCAGAGAAAAAACTGATAAATAGAAGTAAATATAGAGTAATTTTACATATATATATATAATTATATATACCAATTTATGTATAATGATAACCATCTCATGGGTGGGGGTGGGAGGGAGGAAAGAAA
Source organism: Dromiciops gliroides (assembly GCF_019393635.1). Lineage (NCBI taxonomy): Eukaryota > Metazoa > Chordata > Mammalia > Microbiotheria > Microbiotheriidae > Dromiciops > Dromiciops gliroides. The sequence continues at coordinate 209,898,219 of NC_057864.1, forward strand.
AAAGGCAGGAAAAGAAAGTTACATGATAACTTTATGATGTATTTTAAAGGAATAGTAAGTTATACGTAATAGATTTGTGGTTTCATGTACAATTATCTTTTTAAAATTATATTGCTGCTTATTTTATTCCATAAATTTAAAACAAAATAAATTTTTTAAAATAGTCAAGGCAAGAAGAAGTAATAATGAGATCAATATTACTACTGCTCCCTTGAAACTGTTAAGGGTTAAAATTCTAGCTAAACTGTCTAAAATATCTAATGAGTGGTCGCCAATAAATTATAAACTTTAGCAAGAGTTAGACTTTTAAGCATTTATTAAGGAGAATAAGAATTTGGTAAAGAGAGAGAAAAAGGCCTAGATTCCTATCTATTAAAGGGAGAGCACATTTCTAGCTCCGCTCTCCACCAGAGTCCAGAGGAAAGAGAGCCAGACTGAGCGCCAGTCTCTTCCTTCCTCCTCCCACTAGCCCGCGTCACTTCCTGACTCCTGGTCTTGCCCTCAAAGACCTTCCCTTCATGGGCAGAACTCCTCTACAGTAAGTATCCAGCAGGTGGTGTTATTCCAATCGTTACAGTCCCCCCTGTTGTTCCTCAAGAAACAAAATGTTTCCTTGACGGAACAGTAAAAACAATATGATAACTATTGCTAACTAATAATATGTGAACAACAATATAGAAAAGGAAGAGAGGGGCGATTTTTTTTGTCCTCATGAACCGACGCTTTGACATTAGTCTTGCAAAGGGAGGGCCTCTGCAGAGAATACATGTTACAGATGGTGTATATTATAACAGAAAGAGAAAAAAAACAACAAAAACAACAAATCAAAACTGTTCATTTAAAGTCTCTGAAAGTCTTTTCTCAGATGTCCTCTAGGTGTAGTCATGGAATGGAAGTCTTTTCAGGGGTTGATGTGTGGATGCTGGTAATCAGCCAGGAAAATTTCCTACAAAATTGAGCTTAACACAACTTTAAAATAGCTTTGTCAATAATCAAATCAAACAATGAAAGTTCTCAAAAACATGTCTAAGGGAATACAGAATCTTAGTTGTTACACATGAAACATATAATAAAACAAAAATTGAAACATTCTTTAAAATTATAATATTACTATAGTCCCCCCCTTATGGAGGGTAATTGAGAAGACAATTGCTGCAATATTAATTATTAAAAATAATTTTTTATCTTTGTTTCATCACTTTTTGCATCATCTGCCTAATTATCCTCATGCCATTATGAGAAATTTAAAAATCTAATATAATTGGTAACAGGTGTCAAGGCCAAATTCAACACTGTATTTATCATGACACCTGAGATAATTATGGGGGTTACCATAAAAGAACAGAGAAATGATGGGATATGAGCATTCCCACACTTGAGCAATATATACTGTCCATGCAGTATGCCAGGCTTAAAATAGGTGGATGGAATATATGTCCATGCCACCGAACATATTGGAGGAAACTGAGTCAGACTTAATCAGATGCATGGGATTGAGATGTCCATGGCATCAGGCATATAGGAGGGAGCATAGAAGCCAGGTGTAGAAGTGAGATGGGTGGGATCAATACTTCCAGCCATCTGTACAATATTGTGGGGAAAAATAAAATAAAATATTAAACCAAGAGAATCCAACCTCAACATTTGTCAAAAGCCGTTCCCTCGGCCATACCTTGACTTCATGCATGTCTCCCCTCATGTGACAGTTCAGTGTCTGCTCTTGCATGTATTCCTCTTGTGATTGGATGGCATCTTGGCCAACTGGCATCTGATAACTCAGAATAAAGGCAATTAATGTCTTAAATGATAAGTTCCCATAATCCAAGTCTCATATGGATTTAAAAATTGAGGATAATAAATGATTGCAAAAAATGTGAATACATCTTGACTCAGAACACAATATATAATTATGCAACAATTTCAAATAATACCCCTTTTTTTTGTACTTAGTATACAATTACTTTTGTGAAAAATCTGAACATATTTAAATACAAGTTAAAGCACAACAGAATCTCAAAGAAAACTTTTTTTAAAAAAAGAAAACTTTTACAAATGTTCCCCTCTTTTTTTTTTTTTTTGGAGTATGCTTATCAAAAATAATACTTCTAGAATCAATTTACACTTGCCATGGCAACCAATTTGCCAGGGAAATGCTTTGAAGAGTTTGATCAAATAATCAGTTGAGAAAAAATAACAAAAACAAACAACTCAGAACATGGGAGCACAATACTCCTAGAATTAACATTGTATTATGAAATCAAAACCATCTTGCAATTTTTTCAAAATTAGATAAATGAATAGAAGAAAATACACATGGAACAATAAAAGACAATGAAATTCAAACTAGGGAAATCTAAATGAATATGAACTTAATATTAATGAGTCTTATAAAATATAAACTTGATCACAACTATAAAAAGCTTTTACAAATATTCTCCTTGTTTTAAAAACTAAGTATAAGACACAATCTCAAAAGCCTGAAAATCTCTATGAAAATAAACCCATACCATTAATTTCAAAATGTATATATAATAGCATAGAAATCCTATGTAACCTCTGAACTGACATTAATACTCTGAGTGAATTCAGAACACTTTTGATTCCGATATCTAAAATCCCCAATACTCATATCAATACCTTGCTGCTTACTTCTACATTTCTGTAAAATATATACCCTTCCATGGCAAAAGAAGCAGAGTCTTGAACTATGTTGATTGTCATTCTTATTCAGCTTAAGTTTTTCTTCTTTAACCCCTCTATATTGTCTGTCGGGCTTTTCACCATACAAACGCTTTATAAGATTACTAATTAAAGACAAAAGCAGGTTAGCAAAATTATGAACAAATCGAGCATATCTGGAATTTAAAGGGTTTTCTAAAGTTGTCTCAGAAGCACAGCCAGGCTGGGGAAGGGCTGAGCCTGAAGCTGCAAATGTAGTTAGAGAAAGTTGCGCATGAGCATTAGATTTCTGGACTTCCCAGGCCAGGGAAGCAATGGGCTTGGCCATGGGAGGAGTAGAGGGTGGGGTCTGGAGAGGAGGGGAGGGACCAGAGCAATTTGAATCAGACTTGATTTTGAACTCAGGCCTGGATTCCTCTTCCCCCACTTTGCCTCCAGGTGCTAGGGGATTAAAAGCTTCAAGAGGGTGGGTCATTGCCTCCAGGCATGCAAAATTAGAGCAACAATTAGTGTTAGAACTGGGAAAAGCTGCAGGAATCTCTTCAGGTTTCTCTGAAAAAGCATGGTTGGGAGAGGGAGAGATATTTCCTTGTGTGAGTAAGTTGCTGGCTCTTTTAACAAAAATAAAAAGAAAAATAGAAAATCCACAAAGACAAAGCATTAACATGATCTTATCTCCCATTTGTCTGGTTAAACAGACTAAAATCAAAAATAGGGTAATTAGGGAGTTTAAAAGTTCCATTCGAAAAAATTTAAAGGGAAAACACAGCCAGTGCGCCAGTACTTAGCAGTTTAAAGGGTAGGAGAAATTTCTTACCCAACCGGAAGATCAGAAGTGAGGTTCAGCTTTCCTCTTCGTGGTCAGCCATCTGTTAAGGGTTAAAATTCTAGCTAAACTGTCTAAAATATCTAATGAGTGGTCGCCAATAAATTATAAACTTTAGCAAGAGTTAGACTTTTAAGCATTTATTAAGGAGAATAAGAATTTGGTAAAGAGAGAGAAAAAGGCCTAGATTCCTATCTATTAAAGGGAGAGCACATTTCTAGCTCCGCTCTCCACCAGAGTCCAGAGGAAAGAGAGCCAGACTGAGCGCCAGTCTCTTCCTTCCTCCTCCCACTAGCCCGCGTCACTTCCTGACTCCTGGTCTTGCCCTCAAAGACCTTCCCTTCATGGGCAGAACTCCTCTACAGTAAGTATCCAGCAGGTGGCGTTATTCCAATCGTTACAAAACACTGTGACAATCTATTTCTCTGTGGCTCTGTTCACAATCCATGTGAATACCTAAATCAAGGCTCTCTTCCTTGGCCACCACTCCTTAATATGACTTGTATCCCCCAGTAAAATGTAAGTTCTATGAAGGCAGGGACTCTAACTTTTATATTTGTATTCCCAGAGACTTTCAGATTGAGGTGAGAGCTTGAACCAGAGTGGCTGCATTTGGATTGGCTATGAAGGGAGCTTTATGTTTATAACCTGCAAGGGCATGAGAGATATTTCTAAGATTGAAATTGTAACAAAATTTTTCTGTTTGTATTCACTGCTTAACCTCCTTTTGATTTTCTGTTAATTTTAAAATATTATATTGATTCCTTTTCCCCTGGCATTACTATCATTATCCACACACAACTCTCCCTGTATCCCAAAATAAAATCCATCCCTTCTAAGAAATAAATATAGTCAAAGAAATCACCCATCAGTCTTGTCTGAAAAATCTACATCTCATTCTGAACCACTAGTTCTTCACCTCTCAAATAACAGAAGGAAAGCCAACCATTCTCAGGCTTCTGAAGTTGTGATTAGTCATTGTACTGATCAAAGCTGTGAAGTCATTCAAAGTATTTTTTTCCTTTACAGTATTATAGCCTTTTATAAATTGCTCTCCTACTCCTTGCTGCTCAAGTGAACGGCAAGTTTATAAAGGCACCAGTTCATAGAAGTCTTCTCAGGTTTCTCTAAATCCATTCTAGAGGAAGGTAGTTGGTACAGTGGAGAGGACACTGGGCCTATAGTCAGGAAGACTTGAGTTCAAATATGGCCTCAAACACTTTCTAGTTATGTGGTCCTGGGCAAGTCACCTAAAGTCTGTTTGCCTCAATTTCCTCCAATGTAAAGTAGAGATATTAACAGCACCTACCTCACAGACTAGGAGCTTAATACATTCTTATTCCTTCCTTCTTCCAGCCCTTTTGTTATTATTTACAGTACACAATAATCCATTACTTTCATATAGCATAATTTATTTAGCCACATTCCAATTGATGGGCATCCACTCTGCTTCTAGTTCTTTGATACAACAAAAAGTGCTACTATAAATATTTTTTGTATATGCTTAGTATGCAGTTTCATGACTTTAGGCGCATAGTCCCGAATTGCTTTCTAGAACAGCTAGGCTAATCCAAAGCTCCACCAATAATGAATTAATCTACTTGTTTTTTCATAGACCCTCTAACAATTGTTCTTTTTCTCTCTATTTTTTTAATATTTGCCAATCAGATTACATTTCTCTTATTAGTAGTAATTTGGCGCACTTTTCATTTGGTTGTTGATAGTATTTTTGAATGTATTTCTTTTAAAACTGGTCTTTTTTATTCATTTATCAATTGGAGAATGAGAATGATTCTTGTTCTTATATATTTCTATCAATTTTTCATATATCTTGGATATTAGACTTTTATAAAGTAATTTGCTGCCAAGGATTTTTCCCAGTTCACCCTTGCCCTTCTAATTCTAACTGCACTGATTTTGTTTATACAAAAGATTTACAATTTTATATAAGTAATGTTGGCCATTTTACCTTTTTGCTCCTCTCTTTTCTTTGGTCAAGAACTCTTCCACTGTTCATAGTTGTAAAAGGTATATTTCTTCATCATCCAATTTGTTTATATGATGTGACCCTTTATGTTTAGATCATATGTGTGTTTACATACATTTGGAACTTATTGTGATATATGATGTAGAATGATCTAAATCTAAATTCATTTTTCCAGTTCTTTTTTTTCCAACTTTCCCAGGAGTTTTTGTCAAGTTATGAATCCTTACTACAGTAATTCGTATACTAGGGTTTATCAAATCTTACGTTAAAAGGTTTGATTATTTCTGGGAATGAACAACATCTTTACAATCATACAACTAAATGAAAGTTATGGTGAATTCAAGATCTCATTGTACTCATTGTCTGTTAAACAAGAAAAAAAATTGTATTCAAAAGAATGCAAGGTACTTTCCCCAATCCTGCTTAATTTTAATGCCTGCCCTCTGAGATTATTTCTAATATGTCCTATAAATATCTTATATATACATAGGTGTTTGCATGCAATCTTCTCCCTTTCCCCCATTAGATTGTGAGCTCTTTAAGAGGAGAGACTGGGGACTTCTGATAAAGGCCTCATTTCTAAAATATATAGGGAACTAAAACAAATTTATTAGAATCCAAGTCATTCCCCAATTGAGAAATGGTCAAAGATATGAACAGGCAGTTTTCTGATGAAATCAAAGCTATCTATTGCCATATGAAAAAATGCTCTAAATCACTATTGATTAGAGAGATGCAAATTAAAACAACTCTGAAGTGCCACCTGACACCTATCAGATTGGCTAATATGACAAAAAAGGAAAATAATAAATGTAGGAGAAGCTGTGGAAAAATTGGAACACTAATGCATTGTTGGTGAAGCTATGAACTGATCCAACCATTCTGGAAAGCAATTTGGAATTATGCCCAAAGGGCCATAAAGACCCAGCAATACCAATTTTGGGTTTTTACCCAAAGAGATCATAAAAAAGGGAAAAGGACCCACATGTACAAAAATATTTATAGCTATTCTTTTTGTGGTGGCAAGGAATTAGAAATTGAGGGGTTGCCCATTAATTGGGGAATGGCTGAACAAGTTGTGGTATATGAATGTAATGGAATTCTATTGTGCTGTAAGAAACGATGAGCAGGAGGAGGTCAGAGAAACCTGGAAGGACCTGCATGAACTGATGATGAGTGAGATGAGCAGAACCAGAAAAACATTGTACACAGTATCATCAACATTATGTGTTGATTAACTGTGATAGACTAGATTCTTCTCACCAATACAATGGTACAGGAAAGTTCCAAGGGACACATGATGGAAAAGGCTCTCCAAATCCAGAAAAAAAACCAACTGTGGAATATGGATGCTGATTGGATCATACTATTTCTTTTGTTTTTGGTGCCGTTGTTTTTCTTTTTTGAGGTTTTTCCTTTTTGCCCTGATTCTTTTCATATAACATGACTAATGCAGAAATGTGTTTGATGTTATTGTGTGTGTATATATATATATATATATATATATATATATATATATATATATATATATATATATATATATATATATATCCTATATCAGATTACCTGCTGTCTAGGGGAGGGAGAGAGGGAAAGGAAGGAGGGAGAAAGAATTTGAAATTTGAAATCTTATATAAACAAATGTTGAAAACGATTTCTACATGTAACTGGAAAATAATAAAATACTTTTATTTTTAAAAAAAGAGGAGAGACTGGGGGCAGCTAGGTGGTGCAGTGAATAAAGCACTGGCCCTGTATTCAGGAGGACCTGAGTTCACACCCAGACTCAAACACTTGACACTTACTAGTTGTGTGACCCTGGGCAAGTCACTTAACCCTCATTACCGCTCAAAATAAATAAATAAATAAACAATTAAAAAAATAAAATAAAATAGCAGAGACTGTATTTTCTTTTCCTTTTCTTTGTATCCCTAGAAGAGCAGCTAGGTGGCATAGTGGATAAAGAATTGACCCCAGAGTTAGGAGGCCCTGAGTCCAAATCTGACCATAGGCACTTAACTAGTTATGTGACCCTGGGTAAGTCTCTTAACCCCATTGCCTTAAACATCTGGAGTCATCTCCAACCATCCTGATATATATCTTGCCACTGGACCCAGATGGCTTTGGAGGACAGAGTGAGGTTGGTGACCTCACACAGACTTGCTTCCCTTAAGTCCAATTCAGTGCAAGTCATGACATCACCCTGATGTCATGGTCTTCTTCAAGAATGAAGGATGGGCAGCTAGGTGGCGCAGTGGATAGAGCACTGGCTCTGGAGTCAGGAGTACCTGAGTTCAAATCCGGCCTCAGACTCTTAACACTTACTAGCTGTATGACCCTGGGCAAGTCACTTAACCCCAATTGCCTCACTGAAAAAAAAAACAAAGAATGAAGGATGAACAACAATCCCTAGTTCTTAACACAGTGCCTGGCACTTAGTAAGTGCTTAATAAATGTTTGTTGGCTTGACTTGAATAAAATATCACCTTACAAGCTTTTTTTTCCCCAATCAAATATCTTCCATCCATACTTCCAAATTGTTTGATGTGAATTGAAAGATGTAATGATAGAAATAATCTTGTTCAAAAACCTCTAGATCATAAACATCAATTGAGGCACAAAAAAGGGGAGGGGTAGACTTGCCAAGCTTGATCATCACCATTAGGGTGAAGATTCAGAGCAGAGTCCAAGTTGAAGAACGAGTGTCTGTGAATGGTGATTCAGATGCTCCTGGTTGCTGGTGTGATTGTGCAGGTCACATGGAACCCTATGTTATTGCAGAACCTCCTGAAAAAGAATTGTAACTTCCCAGAAGACTTTGGTCTGACTAGCTACACAGGAAAGATCAAGTAAATAAAGAATGTCATATTGCCCAAATTATGACATACAGTTAGATGGACAACCTATAGAACTCATTGATCATTTATACCTAAGACATATACAAGATGTTGAACAAGAGGAAAAGAGTGAATGAAAAAACAGTATTCTTTGCCTTGTGCCAAGAAGTGTGCTAAATTCTGGGGATATAAATACAAAAATCAAGATAGTACCTTCTTTCAAGTAGTTTACATTCTAATGGAGGGATATGACATATATAGAGGAGGAGTAGCCAGGGAACAGAATTTTGGTCTGGGAGATAAAAGTGATGACTGATGGATCCAAAGGGCTGTTGATTGACCTGCCCTTTCCAGAAGCAATGATAGCCTTTACATGGTTTTTTGTTTGTTTGTTTTGCTCTAGAGCAAGAAGCTGAAAGCAAGGGGAAGAGGGATATTATGCAAAAGCAGGACAGATAGCAAAATGATCTGAGTAATTGGCCTTATAGGATTTAAAACCTGGTGTACTCAGGAGCTGTTGAGGATAGTCAGTTGTATTGCCTTTTAGAAATTGCAATGCCTCTTTAATAACCCCACACTTTTCCCAGCAAGAAAAAGGAAGGCCTCCAACATATTAGATGGACTACCTGTGGTAAGCTCATGGGGAGACATGGACAAGAAATGAATGAATCTTCATGGAATGTAATCTGCATCTTCCAAGGCTGATGAGGTCATGGATCCATTGGAGATCCATAAGGAAGCAGTGATGATCCACTGTGTCAAATGCCAAGGAAAGGACAGGCACGTTCTTTGGATCTGGAGTCAAAGGAACTGAGTTTGAATCCTGGCTCTGCTACTTATAATGTATATAACTTTGGGTAAGTCACTTAACCTCTCTAGTCTTCAGCTTCATTATTTGTAGAATGGTAGTCATGAATTAGGTTACCACTTAAGGTCCCTTCTCATTCCAAATCTGTGATCTTACAAAGGTTGGAAAATGGCCAGTATATATTGCCAATAGAGAGGGGAAAAGAAATAATGAACATAGATGAGATAGATTGATGGAAGAAACTAAAATACATGTAATTTAAGGTATATATAGAATCATTGACTTTATTTTTTAAAAAAAATAATTAAGCGGGGCAGCTAGGTGGCGCAGTGGATAGAGCACCGGCTCTGGATTCAGGAGAACCTGAGTTCAAATCCAGCCTCAGACACTTGACACTTACTAGCTGTGTGACCCTGGGCAAGTCACTTAATCCCAATTGCCTCACCAAAAAAAAATAATAATTAAGCTTTATTTATATTACCATTCATTTAAAAAAATTAATTCCAAATTTTCTCCCTCCCCCTTGCATCTCTACCCACTTCTAGAAGGTATGCAAAACATGCTTTAGGTATGCTTAGGATTGTGCTTCAGTCTGCATTCAGAGCTCATCATCTCTGGAATTATATAGCAGTTTTTATGGTGAGTCCTTTGAAATTGTCTTAGATCATTTTATTGATTAGAGTAGCTAAGTTTTTAATTGATCATCATTATTTTTTCACTTTTCTTTATGTTTCTTGCTTATTGTATTTTTGCAACATAATTAATATGGAAATCTATTTTGTATGACTTCACACGCATAATTGATATCATATTGCTTGCCTTCTCAATTGGTAGGGGAGGGAGGGGGAGGAGAGAATTTGGAATTCAGATTAGTTTTTATTTTCGTTTTTGTTTTTGCAGGGCAATGAGGGTTAAGTGACTTGTCCAGGGTCACACAGCTAGTAAGTGGCAAGTGTCTGAGTCTGGATTTGAACTCAGGTCCTTCTGAATCCAAGGCCAGTGTTTTATCTGCTGTGCTACCTAGCTGCTCCTCAGATTAGTTTTTAATGAATGTTCAAAATAAAGTGGACTAATTAATTAATGAATAAAAAGATTATTGAGGGATGGTAATAGGAGAAGAGTCTGGGAGTGATAGTGAGAAGCAAGGGATAGGTTGTTATATTTTTCAGTCATAGGTTGGATTAGATAGCCTCAGAGATCCCTTCCAACTCTGAAATCAAGTGACTCTGTATGCCGGATCCACTTTCAGGATCTATAAGATGAAATGAGAAGGGCAAGGAGATGCCTACATTAGAAAAGGCGGTTAAAAATATAGAACCTTCAGGAGAAGGCCAAGCATCATGGCCTTCATATTAGGAGATGGAAGGTGTGTAGGAAGAAGAAATCTAGGATGAAAAGGCGTTTGTTACCAATCAGACAGTTTCCAAAGGATACAGTGGAATGGGTGGACAGGGGAGGGGAGGGAATGCAGGAAGTGAGGCTGGGATGAATAGAGGTGAAAGTGTAAGGGGAAGTAGCAAGATAATGGGGCTTATTGTGTATGGTGGTGCACGTGTATTAGAGGGATTAGGCTAGTAGGACTATGGGAGATGAGCTGGAGGGGTGAATTTGTCATAAGAGAAGTGGGAAGACTTAGCAGGACCAGATGTCTGCTTATAATGTTGGTGGAAACACATTGATGGCAGATTTCACAGTCTAGATCATCACCTGCTTTGTTTTCCAGGCTTATCTCAGGATCCCTCCTGCCACTAAGAGAGTTTAGATCATCAGTGACAAATAGGCAAGGCCCAGAACTACTAACCTCAGAATATGACCTATTGATTCAATTCAGTCCATTTCTATTTAACTCACCAAGTATTTGTTAAGCACTAACTATGGACCAAGCACTATGGCAGGTGCTAGGGATATTAAACCAAAGATGAAAACAGTTCCTCCCATCAAAGAGATTATATTTTATTTGTAGGAAACAACATATGCACCAATAAATAAAAAATACATTTGTATGATTTCATTGGTATAGAATGTCCCCATCAGGAAACTCCCCATATTAATGCAGATCAGCATTCACTCTGTAAATTTTCTTTGGCTAGGGTACTGAGAGGTTAAGTAAATTGCTTGGTCATCACAGACCTAATTTGGATTAGAGGCAGGACTTGAATTCAAGTGTTGCTGACAGCATAGGTACTCTTTCATGATGATGCTCATAAATATATAGAAAGTAAACAGAGTAATTTTTGTAGAGTAGCACTGAAAACTTGGGTGGGGGGAAGGATTAAGAAATACCCTTTTGTTGGAACACTAATGCATTGTTGGTGGATCTGTGAACTGATCCAACCATTCTGGAGAGTAATTTGGAATTATGCCCAAAGAGCTATAAAGCTATGCATACCCTTTGACCCAGCAATACCACTTTTGGGTCTTTTTCCCAAAGAGATCATAAAAAATGGAAAAGGACCCATATGTATAAAAATATTTATAGCTATTCTTTTTGTGGTGGCAAGGAATTGAGGGGCTGTCCATCAATTGGGGAATGGCTGAACAAGTTGTGGTATATGAATGTAATGGAATTCTATTGTGCTGTAAGAAATGATGAGCAGGAGGAGTTCAGAGAAACCTGGAAGGACTTGCATGAACTGATGATGAGTGAGATGAGCAGAACCAGAAGAACACTGTACACAGTATCATCAACATTATGTGTTGATCAACAGTGATAGACTAGATTCTTCTCACCAATACAATGGTACAAGAAAGTTCCAAAGGACTCATGATGGAAAAGGTTCTCCAAATCCAGAAAAAAAACAACTGTGGAATATGGATGCTGATTGAACCATACTATTTCTTTTGTTTTTGGTGCTGTTGCTTTTCTTTTTTGAAGTTTTTCCTTTTTGCTCTGATTCTTCTCTTATAACATGACAGGCAGAAATATGTTTAATGTTATTATATAAGTATATATGTGTATATATATGTGTGTGTGTGTAGATAGATAGATAGATAGATAGATAGATAGATAGATAGATAGATAGATAGATAGATAGATAGATATAACCTATATCAGATTACCTGCTGTCTAGGGGAGGGAGGGAGAAAAATTTTAAATTGGAAATCTTATAAAAACAAATTTTGAAAACTATTTCTACATGTACCTGGAAAATAATAAAATACTTTTATTAAAAAAAAAAGAAAGGCCTTTTTGTCAAGAGCATTTTAAAATATGGATTCATCTATTATATTCTCAATCCAATCTCAGTATTGGCGTCTCTCCATTATCGCTAGCCGACTGTTAAAAATATCCAATTTTAGATCTCACAGTATATAGTCCTGTCATCAAACCTGGACATTAAAGGCTTTTCACCTAATGAAGAAAGTTTTTTTTTTCATTTCAACAAAGTAAGAGCACACCTTAACTGATTACAATCTACTTAAAATCCAGTATTCTAATCTGATGGGCAGCTAAGTGGCACAGTGGTTAGAGTATTGGGTCTAGAGTCAGGAAGACTCATCTTCCTGAGTTCAAATCCCTGGGCAAGTTACTTAGCCTTGTTTGCCTTGGTTTCCTCATCTGTACAATGAGCTGAAGAAGGAAATGGTAAACCCTCCAATATCTTTGTCAAGAAAACCCCCAGGGGGGTCATGAAGAGTCAGACACAACTGAAATGACTAAACAATGAAATACCAATTTGATTTGTAGTTACACATATATGTAACATATAAACAATTCCTGCAATACCTCTTATTTGAGTTTATTTTTCTCACTCAGACTGTGTTTGACTCTGGGCTGTCTGGCTTTGCCTTTTACTTGATCTTTAATCATGCTGACCTCAGAGCACCTGATATCATCTCTTGCCTGGACCTATGCCATTGCCCTGCATTTTGCTGGTTTTGAATTTCCAGACTGCCATTTGCCTACAATAGCATCTCATTTGTCCATAACACTTACCAGACAACCTTACCTATTTGGAACATGTCTAAGGCCTTGAAATCAGGCAAAAAAGTCTTCTGAGTCATCAGACTGGATGTCACAAAATCCTTGCACCTTACTCACAGGAGAGCATACCCCATCCCATCTTCTTTTTTCGTTTTGTTTTGTTTTTTGTTTTTTGGGGTTTTTTTTTAGTGAGGCAATTGGGGTTAAGTGACTTGCCCAGGTTCACACAGCTAGTAAGTGTTAAGTGTCTGAGGCCGGATTTGAACTCAGGTACTCCTGAATCCAGGGCTGGTGCTCTATCCACTGCGCCACTTAGCTGCCCCCATCTTCTTACTCAGTATCTATTCTTATTTTGGACATAATTTAGACAATCTGGATAATCTGTCCACTTAGCCCATCCATAGCATCTTAAAAATAACAGATTACAAGAGATGCTAGAAGCAGACACACTGATAATGGCAAGTGACAGTTACTAACCTGTGAGTAAGGGGAGAGCTTATAAAAATTATAACAGATGAAATCCTCCCCTCACAGACCTAAAGGGACATTGAATGTAGGGACAAATATTTTTCTAGATCTCTATAGTCCTAAAAGGCGTCACTGTCTTGCAGCATAACACAATAACTGATATATATATATATATATATATATATATATATATATATATATATAATCACGACCTTGAGCCATTGAGGAAAGATTAAACCATGTTCATTATAAATAAAATAAGGAGGTGTGTGATACATTTTAGAAACATTTCAGGTTGGGCCAGATGATCTCAGAGCTTTCCAAGCTCTAAATCTATGAACCTATACACAATTGGTTTTTTAAATTTTAATTGCCATTTAAAGCACTGATTTTCAATTATCTGTATAATTAATTTATGTGGAACACTCTATTCCCCAGTGATGGGTGATGAAATAGGAATTACTATGTTGCCTCAGACCACATTGACCATACAGTTTCTAGCATTGTCTTTTCTTCCTTATCGTGTGCTCTTGCTCAATCCTATAAATTCTCTTAGCCACCTGCTCTCTCCCTTAGGGGCTGGAACTTTGTATTTATCCCATCTAGTCCAGAGAGAGCCCCTGTTGTTTGACATAGCCACAGACAACAACCAGAGCACTAACCAAAACAGATTTTTCCCAATGGGACCAAAATTTTGGGGGGTTGTTAATGGCACTTTTAGTCGTTCAGCAACAACTGAGTTTAGCATTTACTTAGAAATTTGAGGTTGTCTTTACCTGTGATTTTATTGGTGGAACTCTCAGAGGAGAAATGCCTCCCATCAAAGCAAGTATACATTTGCTCTGTAATTTAGAGTTATCAGGAAATCATTCAGGACACTGAGAAATTAAATGATTTGTTCAGGTTCATATACCTGACATACGAGTGAGAACTTGAACTCAGCTCTTCCTGACTCTGAGGCTCCTCTCTATCCACCATACC